>NC_044569.1:17156349-17852177 GCF_007565055.1 Rhinopithecus roxellana
TAAGCCTGTAATCCTAGCACTTGGGAGGCTGAGGTGGGCCGATCACTTGAGCCCAGGAGTTCAAGAACAGCCTGGGCAACATGGTGAAACCCCGTCTCTACAAAACATACAAAAATTAGGCAGGCTCATGCCTAAAGTCCCAGCTACTGAGGAGGCTGAGGTGGGAGAATTGCTTGAACCTGGGAAGTCAAAGCTGCAGTGAGCTGAGATTGCGCCACTGCACTTCAGCCTGGGCAACACAGTGAAATACTGTCTCAATAAAAGAAAAAAACCAAACAAACTTTCTTTAGCCAGGTGCAGAGGCTCATAACTGTAATCCCAGCACTTTGGGAGGCCAGCCTGGCCAACATGGCAAAACCTTGTCTCTACTAAAAGTATAAAAAATTAGCCCGGTATGGTGGCACATGCCTGTAATCCCAGCTATTTGGGAGGCTGAACCCAGGAGGTGGAGGTTGCAGTGAGCCGAGATTGAGCCCCTGCACTGTAGCCTGGGTGACAGAGCAAGACCCTCTCTCTCTCAAAAAAAAAAAAAAAAAAAGAAAAAAAAAAAAGAAAAAAAAAGTGTGTAGCACCTCCCCCTTCACAAGTGCTTTCTCTCCCCCCTTTTCTCTCCCCCACCCTTTCTCTCTCTCTCTCTCTCTCTCTCTCTCTCTCTATATATATATATATATATATGCTGTCACCATATTAAGATGTGCTTGCTTTGCCTTCCATCAAGATTGTAAAGTTTCCTGAGGCCTCCCTAGCCATGCCTCCTATACAGCCTGTGCAACTGTGAGTCAATTAAACCTCTTTTCTTTATAAACTACCCAGTCTCAGGTAGTTCTTTATAGCAATGTGAGAATGGACTGATACAACATTTAATGGTATCAGATTCAAAAGTTGCCAAAGGAAGGTGAAGAATCACCAGGAAGCCTGCCTCTCACTCTAGCTGCAGCCACTGTGGCCACCTCAGAGTCAACTGCTGTCACTCATGTCTTGTGTATCTTTCCAGTGGTTGTCTATATTTATGTGTGCATGTGCGTACTTTTTGAGACAGGGACTTGCTCTGTCACCCAGGCTGGAATGCAGTGGCATGATTATAGCTCACTGCCACCTTGACCTCTTGGTCTTAAGCTATCCTCTTGCCTCAGCCTCCCAAGTAGCTGGGACTACAAGTGTGCACCACCATGCCTGGATATATATTTCTATAGAGAAGGGATCTCACTATGTTGCTTATTCTGGTCTCAAATTCCTGGCCTCAAGCAATCCTCCTACCTCAGCCTCCCGAAATCCTGGGATTATAGATGTGAGTCACTGTATCCAGCCCTTACACTTTTTTTTTAAAAAACAAAAGTGAGCCATATGTCTCAACACCTGACATAGTTTGTGTTTAAGGTCTTTCTCTGTCATTATCATACTAGCTTCTATTTTGTTCATTGCTATGTCCCCAGCACTTAGAACAATGCCTGGCATATAGTAGGTGCTCAATAAATATTTCTTGAATGCAAACACAATAAACTAGGAATGAAAGAAAAATTAACCAACTGATAAAGGTCATCTTCAAAACCCCCCACAGCTAACATCATACTTTGTGGTGAAAGACTGAAAACTTTCATCCTGAGTTTGAAACAAAACAAAGGTGCCTGTTCTCACCACTTCTTTTCAACGTTGTACTGGAGGCTGTAGCCAGGGCAATTAGGCAAGAAAACAAAATAGAAGTGTTCCACATTGGAAAGAAGTAAAACTATCTCTACTTGCCAATAATGTAATTTTGTATATTAAAAATTTCAAGGAATCCACACACAAAACTATTGGAATTTAAAAACAAATTTAGCCAAGTGGTAGGATATAAGATCAATATGCAAACATCAGTTCAATTTCTATACATTGGCAATAAATACTATAAAAATGAAATTAGAAAAACAGTTCCTAAGGCATCAAAAATAATAAAATACACAAAAAATGTATCAAAAGAAGTATGACATACACTGAAAATTGTAAAACATCATTGAAAGAAATTAAAGAAGACCTAAATAAATGGAAAAATATCCTGTATTGATGGGTTGGAAGACTTAATATTGTTAACATGGCAATAATCCCCAAATTGATATATAGATTCAATGAAATTCCTATCAAAATCCCAGCTGGCTTTTTGCAGAAGTTGACAAGCTGATTTTAAAATTTACATAGAAATACAAGCGACTTAGAATAGCCAAAGCAATCATTTTATTTTATTTTATTTTTTGAGTCAGGGTCTCTGTCATAAAGACTGGAGTGCAGTGGTGCAATCTCAGCTCATTGCAATCTCTACCTCCCAGGCTCAAGTGATTCTCCTGCCTCAGCCTCCCGAGTAGCTGGGATTACAGGCGCACATCATTACTGCCTGGCTAATTTTTGTATTTGTAGTAGAGATGGGGTTTCACCATGTTGGCCACGCTGGTCTTGAACTCCTGACCTCAAATGGTCCACTCCCCTCGGCTTCCCAAAGTGCTGGGATTACAGGTGTGTGCCACTGCACATGACCTCAAAGCAATCTTGAAGATCAAAGTTGGAGGAATCACACTTCCCAGTTTCAAAACTTACTATAAAGTTACAGAATAAAGACAGTGTAATATTGGCATAAGTATACACATAGAGACCAATGAAATAGAATTTTAATTCAATAAACCCATATGTCTATGGTCAATTGATTTTCAACATATTCCAAGACTATTCAATGAGAGAAATAATAACTTCTTCAATAAGTGATATTGGGACAACTGGATATTGACATGCAAAAGAATGAACTTGGACCCCTACCTCATACTGCATTCAAAAATTAACTCAGTGGATCAAAGACCTAAATATGAAACAGCTAAAAGTATAATATTCTTAGAGTAATATGTAAGCATAAATCACTAGGACCTTGTTGGATTAGACAATAATTTATGACACCAAAAATGCAACAACAAAAATAGACAAATTGAATTTTATCAAAGTTAAAAAGAACTTGTATGTTTCAATGAACACCATCAAGAAAGTGAAAGGATAACCCACCAAATGAGAGAAAATACATCCACATAAAAACTTGTATACATGGCCAGGCGCGGTGGCTCAAGCCTGTAATCCCAGCACTTTGGGAGGTCGAGACGGGCGGATCACAAGGTCAGGAGATCGAGACCATCCTGGCGAACACAGTGAAACCCCGTCTCTACTAAAAATACAAAAAACTAGCCGGGCGAGGTGGCGGACGCCTGTAGTCCCAGCTACTTGGGAGGTTGAGGCAGGAGAATGGCGGGAACCCGGGAGGCGGAGCTTGCAGTGAGCTGAGATCCGGCCACTGCACTCCAGCCTGGGCGACAGAGCAAGACTCTGCCTCAAAAAAAAAAAAAAAAAAAAAAAAAAAAAAAAAACTTGTACACCAATATTCATAGCAGCAATCATTTATAATACACAAAACTGGAAACAACCCAAATATTCCTCAGTAGATGAATGGATACATAAAATGTGGTATATTCATACAATGGAAAACTATTCTGCCATTAAAGGAAGTTCTGATGCATGCTACAATGTGGATGTACCTTGAAAACATTATGCTAAGTGAAAGAAGTCAGACACTAAAGACCACATATTGTATGGTTCCTTTTACATGAAATGTTCAGAATAGGCAAATCTAGAGAAGCAGAAAGTAGATTAGCGGTTATCAAGGGCTGGGGTTGGAGGCAATGGGGAGTGATTGGTAATTATATGGGATTTCTTTTGGGGATGAATGAAAATATTCTAAAATTAATGGTATTTATGTAATTTTATGAATATGTTAAAAACCACTGAATTGTATACTTTAAGAGGGTGAATTTTATGTTATGTCTCAATTAAGCTTTGATAAAACAACCCATTCTACACAAAACATTTGATAAGTGAATGAATGAATCTCTTCATATTATATGTACTTAAAAGTGTATCTCAGAGTTTGTTTCATGTCAGTACTTATTAGATAGTGTACAATGTTTATTTTAAAAGCGGATTGATGGACATTTAAGTTGTTTCCAATCTTTTGCTATTGCAGGCAATAGTTCATTGAATATCCTGATATTCAGGTCATTCCACAAAAGTGTGGGTATTTGTAAGATGAATTCCTGCAAGAGGAATTGCTAGGTCAAAGGATGTGTACATTTTAAAGCGTGAACTGATGTTGCTAAATTGCTGAGCATAAAAAAAGTATGCCTGTGTACCCTCCTACCAGCTGTGTACCAGTGAGCTTGTTTTGCCACAGCTCCATTCACACATTGAGGGATCCAACCACTGATCTCTGCCAATCTGATCAGTAAACCACAGTATCTCATTTTCATCTAAATTTGCATTTCTCTCTGAGAGAGGCTGGAAGGATCGTTTGCATTCCTTGTATTCTTGGAAGCTCTCACAGCTGCATTAGGGTTGAGGGGTGCAGAGCAGTGTGGGAAAGTAGGATCAGGGCTCTCCCCTCAGGGAATCCTCCCAGAACCTCCAGAACAGGTTGTGAGTCACAATGTGAAACAGCTTTGCCGCCATTCATCACCAATGTCTGCTGGGCACCTTCTCTGTGAGGGATGCTGTTCCAGGTTCACAAAAGAGTGAAGAGAGCTGATTAATCAGGAGGGCTTTCTCAGGGCTTGAAAGGTCCTTCAGCATTAGAAGCGCAGTCCTTCCACTGCTCATGCCTACACTTGGATTAAGAGGCACATATCAAGAGGCACCGGGCTCAAGTCAGTGGCCTGGTGTTACGTCGACACGCATTAGATGGCATCGGTTGGGCTTATACAAACAAGATTCAGGTAAAAGTACTGAAATACCCATGAAAAACAACCTGCAGGTTTTTTTTTTCTTTCAGGAACTGTCTACCTTGACCATGCAGGTGCCACCTTGTTCTCCCAGAGCCAGCTCGAAAGCTTCACTAATGATCTCATGGAAAACACTTACGGTAATGAAAAACGCCTGAAACGGGTTTTAGTCAACTACATGCAGCTGATATACCTATGCATATTAAATGTTGCGTTAATAGACTGGGACTGTTCTGACCACAAAAAGCTGAATAAGCCCCATGTAAGATAGGGGCCAGGCAAGCACCCTGGGTCATTCTGTACTGTAAACGTGTGGCTGGGATGGAGGGAGCTGGCTCAGGGACAGACACACAGGTTACTACCAGAAGAAGGGGCCAGTGTTAGGAAGGGCACAGAGATTCAAAGGTGCTGTGTTTGATGGTGGTGAGTGACCCTGTACAGTGCAGAGAGTAGGGCAGCAGAAGGGATGTTAATTCAGTCATTCACCCTATAAATGCTCATTGAGCCACTATGATGTGTGCGGCACAGTGCTATAATGGGAACAAAATAAACAAATCCCTTTCTTCTTGGACACTGCAATCTAGTCCTGGAAGACAAGACCTTAAGTGAACTCCAAATAAATGTGATTACCAACTGTGTGAAGGACTATGGACAACAGGTGCCTAGTTCCAGGCCAGCCTGTATCTGTAGTGACAGTGGGGTTGGCTTGTGTATGTCAGGGAAAGTTTCCTTTGGAGTGGAGTGGATGAGGAGGATGAGCCAGAATTCACTCAGACAAGATGGGAGAAGTGCGAGCAGGCAGGGTAACAGCCTGAGCCAAGATCCTGTAGTGGTTTCAGGAACCAGTCCAGGAACGTGGAGGGAGGAGAGAGGGAGAGGTCCGAATGGGGAGGGAGGGAGAAGAAGCCAGTGCAGGGCGTTGTAGATGCTTGATCTTTGTTCTAGGAGCAGTGGTTTTGTCATCAGTGGCATTTATTAGCAGCCCAACATGATCCTCACATGCTTTGGAAAGGGAATTTGAAATCATAGTGGCAGTAACAATTGTAATATTTGTGATGAGAATAGCGATAAATAACATTTATCAGGTACTCACTATGAGCTTTCTCTTTTCAGCCTCACAACAACCCAAGAAGCATAGGTTCTGGTATCACTCCTGTTTTACAGGTGAAGAAATGGGGCCCCAGAGAGGGCAAGTAACTAGTCTGAGGCTTCACAGGAAGGAGCTTGGGGGAGCTAGAAGCTGGGTTTCCAGGTAGTTTAGCTCCAGAGCCCAAGCCGTTAGCCTCCACCAGAGTGCCTTGATTCAGGATACTTCTGTTATGCCACATTAACGGGTTTGTATCTTGGCTCTAAGCAGCCAGCAGATATTTAAATCTGGGGAACAGTCTTCTGGGAAGGTGCCAAGGAGGAATTTATCTTGATTTTAATTTGCAATTTGCAAAGGGACTTGTAATTCTCCTTCTTTGACGTTTGCAAGAGCCATAACCGTGGGAAAGCCTGAGAGATAGCAGGGATGAGATTGCAGGTAGTCCTAATGATGCAGAGCTAAAGCCAAGCAGAGGAAAGATAATTAGGATAATTACCATGTCCCACAGGTTACTAGCAATGTGGAAACGGAACATGTGGTAGCTGCAGTGGCCAGAAATCCAGTGCAATCTTTCAGTGTATTTTGAAGGAAAAAATAAATCTAAAACAAAAGGGCAAAGTCTGCGTTAATGAGCACATGTAGCTCCTGAGAAATGCTGGTGCCTGGCCTGATAGGTCAGGCCTTACCAAGGCCTGTCTGGGGGCTAAGTTTGAGGGAGGTCATGATACTCTAGGACACACTTGGTGAGGACACCGGGAAGGCAGCAAAACTAGAAGTTAAAAGGAAGACTGAAATTGGGAGGAGGGCTTTCATCCTTGAGAGTGGGTGGCTAAGGGCAGCACAGTGGCCCCCTTCACATATTTGGAGGCTAGGCCAATTATTTCTGCAGGAATGGTATCAGTAGTGGTGGTGGGATCTGCAGGGCAATAGGTGGGGACTTAGATTAAGTGGTGTTCATGGCTCTGCTTCATGCTTGGAGAAAAGGGCTGCCTCCTGAGGCTGTATACTACGTTCTCTGGAGTTAAAACAGAGCCACTGCCACCTGTCTGGAACATGTAGAAGAGCCTCTTGCACTGGCCTGCTTCTGAGCTGACTTCCAGCTCTAAAATACTCTTCCCGATCACATTTGGTTTTACTGGTGAGGAGAGATTTTTTTTTAACCGTATCATAAATTTACCAGCTGGGTACAGTGTCTCAGGCCTATAATCCCAGTGCTTTGGGAGGCCAAGGTAGGAGGATTACTTCAGCCCAGGAGTTTAAGACAAGCCTGGGCAACATAGCAAGAGCCTATCTTTACAAAAAACCAAAATTTACAATATCAGCCAGGTGTGGTGGCACATGCCTGTGGTGCTAGCTATTCAGGAGGCTGAGGCAGGAGGAGCCCTTGAGTCCAGGAATTCAAGGTTATAGTGAGCTATGATCATGCCACTGTACTCCAGCCTGAGTGATAGAGTAAGATTCTGTCTCTCTAAAAAAAGCAAGCAAACAAACAAAAAATCTATTTCAGGTGTCCAATAATGATTTTTTAGTAATTGACCTAGTGATGCAATCATCACTATAAATCAGTTAGATGTGTTCATTCCCCCAAAAAGATCCTTCATGCCCATTACAGATAATTCTTGTTGCTACCCTCAGCCCCAGGCAATTGCTAATCGACTTTGTGTATCTCTCTATCTCTCTACAATTCTTTTGCTGGACATTTAATGTAAATTGATTCATGCATCTTGTATATTCTTGTGTCTGGAGTATTTCATTTACCATGCTTTTGAAGTTCTTTCATGACATAGCCAGTAGTTTGTTCCTTTTTATTGGCAAATAACTTCCCTGGCTGGGCGCAGTGGCTCATGCCTATAATCCTAGCACTTGGGGAGGCTGAGGCAGGAAGACTGCTTGAACCCAAGAGTTCAAGACCAGCCTGGGCAACATAGTGAGACCTCATCTCTACAAAAAGTAATTTTAAAAAGTTAGCCGGGTGTAGTGGTGCACACCTGTAGTCACAGTTACTCAGGAGGCTGAGATGGGAGGATTGCTTGAGCCCAGGAGTTTGAAGCTGCAGTGACTTATGGTCATGCCACCACACTCCATCCTGGGTGACAGAGCAAGACAGCAAAAAACCAAATCACTTTTATTTTATGGATGTAGCATATTTTGTTTATCTGTTCACCCGTTGATGGACATTTACATTGTTTCCAGAATTTGGCTTTCTGAATAAAGCTATGAACATTCACGTGCAAGTCTGTATGGACATAAGTTTTCATTTTTGAGGAGTAGAAATCTAGAAGTGGAATTGTGGGGTGATATGGTAGTTTTATGTTGAGCTTTTTGAGAAACTGAGGGAGTGGGTTTGGAAGGAACACAAAAGAAGAGACCCTAAGTAGTGACTTGGTGGCCTTGTCTTTGTAACCTGCCAGGTAATCCTCACAGCCAGAACATCAGCAGCAAGCTCACCTATGACACTGTGGAGCAGGTGCGCTACAGGTAAGCATCAGGGACACCTGCTGAACTGGGCATACCTAGGCAGACAGACTTCCTTCCTAAGACTTGCCTGCATCCCACAAAGGTTCTGAATTGGTTTCAGGAGGATCACAGTTGGCTAAAAGGCAATGCATGCATGTTGAGAAACATCAGAGTCAGAGCTCAGAAAGGCAGGGGTGAGTAGATGCAATGTGGGGCAGGTGAGAGGCACAGGTAGATGCACACAGCTGTTCTGTGTGGCTCCAGAGACTCTGTAGTGCCAGAGTGATAGGGAGTGACCCAGGATCGTAGGTCTTGTTTTCAGAAAGAAGAAAAGTACTATTTCTCTGGTTTTCCTTTTCATAAGAAGTTTTATTAGGCATCTTGTTTTCTTCCTTTTTTCCCCCTTTTCCCCCTTTTCTTACTAGTATTTGTATGTTAAACAGCTCTCTATACTTTCTACATGTAACAGTATCTGGCAAATAATTTCCAGGTGGTACTTAAAATTATTAACACAATTTCAAGTTATTTCAAATTTGAAAGTGGTACTGTTTTGCTATTAGGGTTGCCAAAATTAAAAGCAATGTAAGCAGGTTGATTACTACTTAAACCTTGTTATGTTAGAGCTGCATAGAAAGCACCAAGGAGAGAGGGTAGTATCAACTCTGATTAAGTTTATCGTGGATTTTCGTCATCTCAAATTGGAGATATCCAGTGATATTTGGGAGGTAAGAGGATTTCGCCAACTGGAACTCGTTCCCACGGCTTCCATTGCCCCTGCTCTAATTTCACAGCTGTGGCAAAGCCTATCTATCCATTAAGGTAGAGAAGTCATAGTTAATAGAAACAAAACAGCCTGCAAACATTCAGCGCTGGGGCTGAGATCCAGGGGTTGCGGGGATGTTGTGCTTCTTCCAGAATCCTGGCGCACTTCCACACCACCGCAGAGGACTACACTGTGATCTTCACTTCTGGGAGCACGGCTGCTCTCAAACTGGTGGCAGAGGCCTTTCCATGGGTGTCCCAGGGCCCAGAGAGCAGTGGGAGTCAGTTCTGTTACCTCACCGACAGCCACACTTCTGTAGTGGGCATGAGGAACGTGACCATGGCCATAAATGTCACGTCCACCCCGGTCAGGCCAGAGGACCTGTGGTCTGCAGAGGAACGTGGTGCTTCGGTCAGCGACCCAGACTGCCAACTGCCGCATCTCTTCTGCTACCCAGCTCAGAGTAACTTTTCTGGAGTCAGATACCCCCTGTCCTGGATAGAAGAGGTCAAGTCTGGGCGGTTGCACCCTGTGAGCACGCCTGGGAAGTGGTTTGTGCTGCTCGACGCAGCATCGTATGTGAGCACCTCGCCTTTGGACCTGTCAGCTCACCAGGCCGACTTTGTCCCCATCTCCTTCTATAAGATCTTCGGGTTCCCTACGGGCCTGGGTGCTCTGCTGGTCCATAATCGTGCAGCTCCTCTACTGAGGAAGACGTACTTTGGAGGAGGCACAGCCTCTGCCTACCTAGCAGGAGAAGACTTCTACATCCCAAGGCCATCAGTGGCTCAAAGGTAACCTTGCCACAGGGGAGGGGCCAGAGGAGTTCAGCAAGGTGGGGGCTGGTCTGTTTCTCCTGGAGGATTATGCAAGAGGTGGGTCTGGCTTTGGGGGTCAGCAGAATTCAGGTTACTGGCAGGGACAGGCTGATGGCAGGGCTCAGATCTGGGAGGCAGAGGTTGACTGGAAGTGACACAGGTGGTTCAGTGAATTCTGCCCCCATTTGAGAGACTTCTCCAGAGCTGTGAGAGGACCGGGGCCTGCAGATAAGAACTGCACACAGGAGAGGTGAAAAGCCCCCATGGTGTAAGGAGGGTGAGCTACCAGACCTTTGCCTTCAGCACTGACAAGAGATTGCAGCAGTTGAAACAGTGGCTTTAAAAGGTGAACCCAGTGGCTTTAAAAGGTGGCACCGTTTGGAATAAGTCTGCCCACACATTGACAGCATAGCTGGTTCTCCAGCAGCTAGGATCAGCTTAGCCTGGCACCTAGTTAGCCGGAAGAATCAGTTAAAGCAGAGACCCCCAGACTTTTGAGGCAGTGTTAGCAGCAACCTCAGTGAGCCCCACTATGAGTGTTACAGAGGGAGTCTGGGTACAGGCTGTCACTTGCCCTCAAATGCCAGAGGCCTCTGCCTGGGTTGTTGGCATATGCCTCATCCCCAGGCTGCAAGGGCAGGTGGTGTGAGTTATGCTCAGGAATCTTTCAGATGGTGACAGCTGGGACCTGTAAGGTCGAATGTGTCAAGGCTGAAAATGGTGGCTGACCCAGGGTTCTGCTGGATCAACAGTGGTGACACAGGGTTGGGTAGGCAACTAATCACCTACAGGATTCCGGAGAAGGCCTGGGACATAGATGGGAAGGGCTTTAGATCCCCGTGAACTCCACACAGACTCAAGGGTCCTGCATGTAGGGCCATGGCCTTGACAATAGAGTCAGCATTAGCTGTGTATGCCTGAGGCTGGACCACTGGGGAACGAGTCCCCGCTCCACTGCACACCAGCGAGGGGACGTATGACTTGTTCTCTGCACCTCATGTTTTTTCTGTAAAGTAGAAATGATAATATTGGGCCAGGTGTGGTGGCTCACACCTGTAATCCCAGCACTTTGGGAGGCTGAGGTGGGTGGATCACGAGGTCAGGAGTTCAAGACCGGCCTGCCCAACATGGTGAAACCCTGTCTCTACTAAAAACACAAAAATTAGCTGGGTGTGGTGATGGGTGCCTGTAATCCCAGCTACTCAGGAGGTTGAGGCAGGAGAATTGCTTGAGTCCAGGAGGTGGAGGTTGCAGTGAGCCAAGATCATGCCCACTGCACTCTAGCCTGGGTGACAGAGCAAGACTCCATCTCAAAAAAAAAAAAAAGAGAGAGAGAAATGATAATACTGTCCTTTTAGAGCTAACATAGGTGAAGTATCAGAATGGTGGGGATCAATGTTAGGAGGCTATTTGATGTCTCTTTTATTTAGAACTTGTCCATAGTTGGGGGGCTTCTAAAACAGGAACGCTCATGTAAAACCTTTTGACTCCAAGTGTGATAATTTACCATGTAACAGAACCAAATGAGAAAAGAATGACAGGCATAATATAATGTAACTTACAGGCAGAACAAAGCAACACCTCACATTTAATTTGGCCAATAAGGGCACCTGAAGGCCAAGAGAAGTGGGGCAGCTCACTGGGGGCCAGGGCATGGGTGGGCTGGGGGGATCAGACCTCTTTCCTTTGATTCAGGTAGATGACTTTACAACAGATGACACGCCAACATTCCCAGAAAGCTGAATATATTTATTTACCATTATAAGCCAATTTTTTTTCTTGTGAACTTAGGACCAGAACTCAAGATATTTAATACTCAACCTAAAGGTTTATTGAATGGGTACCTTGACTATGTTCTTAACTTTATGTATTTTATAACTCAGTGAAGTACATCCCTTGACAGAAACAAAAAACTCCTCTTTTAAGAAAGAATCTATTAAGTATTTGATCAATAAATAATTATCAATCAATTAATAACTGGCTAGTTTTAACAAAATTTTTTGTAGAGATGGGGTCTTGCTGTGTTGCACAGGCAGGTGGTTTCAAACTCTTGGCCTCAAGTGATCCTCCCACCCGGGCCTCCCAAAGTGTTGAGATAACAGGCATGAGCCACTGCACCTGGCCACCCTACAAAATCTAGAGCAGCCCAAGAAAACTGCAGAGTGGGTCAGGGCCAGAGGCAGCCGGACAGGTCTTGGTATACAAAGTCCCCCCATCCTGAAGGGCAGGGCAATGTTTTATAAGACAGCAGAGGGAAGGTATTAATAGATTACAGCTCTATTAGTCCAATTTCACACTGCTATAAAGATACTACCCAAGACTGGGTAATTTATAAACAAAGGGGGTTTAATTGGCTCACAGTTCTGCATGGCTGGAGGGGCCTCAGGAAACTTACAATCATGGTGGAAGGGGAAGCGGGCACTTTCTTCACAAGGCAGCAGGAGAGACAGAGAAGAGCCCAGGGGAACTGCCATTTATAAAACCATCAGATCTCGTGAGAACTCTCTCACTATCACAAAATGAGAACAGCAAGGGGGAATCCACCCCCATGATCCAGTCACCTACCAGGTCCATCCGTCAACACCTGGGGATTACAATTGGAGATGAGATTTGGGTGGAGACATAAAGCCAAATCATATCAACAGCTAAGCCTAAAATCTAAAGCTCATTATATACCACAAAATGCACATGGATTGTTTTGGCCACAGCTTGACCTATTCTCCTCACCCTGTGGTTATAGGTTTGAAGATGGCACCATCTCATTCCTTGATGTGATCGCACTAAAACATGGATTTGACACCCTAGAACGCCTCACAGGTCAGTGGACGTTTCTATCCCAGTGGAATTTGCTCCTGTTGTTGTGTCCTTGAGGGAGCTCCGGCACAGGTGTGATTCAGGTGAAGGAGACAGGGTCTGTGGAAGTGACTGGCACTCCATGCAGTTAAATTTGATTCCTAGTAACTTCAAAACCACTTCAGAGAGCAAGAGAATGAGGTGGGGTTTTTGGATTGCTTTCTGTTTTTTCAGCTGAAATAACATTTTAACAGGTAGAAGACATTCCAAATCAGGAGACTGATAGCTTCACAGAATGGGAAGAGCCTCCCTGGGTCCTGAGAATGGTTACAGATCCTGAGGCCTTTACCCGCTCTTGCCTTTCTGGGTCCTCCCCACTGCCCCACGGGGTAGCTCTGCCCATGAATGAGCTGATGCTCCAAGAGGTTAAACACGTTCCAGGCCAGGGAGCTGGAAACCAGGAGGGCCAGGATTTAATCCAGGTCATACTGATGCGTAACCATGGGCACCCAACCACTGTGTCTGCCAATGGTCTTCGCATGATGCCTGCTTTCTTTCCTGGCCATTGCTCTTTTGTCACAGTAATGGGACCCTTCAGTGCCTTAACGTTAGTCTTAGCCCAACACTAGGGGCAGACAGGATTCACGGGAAGAGAGGGTCGCCCTGATGGCAATGCAGGGAGGTGAGTGGGCATGATCTGGGACAATGGGAGGAGTCAGTGAAGACAGGCACTGAGTAGTGAGTACTTTCCAAGGAAAGATATTAACAGGGCCCCCAAACTGCAGTTGACAGGGTCTATCAGGACCAGGCACCTTGGAACGCAAAGGTTGACTGTACCAGTCCACAATATGGCAAACCCTGATTTTTTTTTCCTATGTAATTGTTCCTTTTTTAAAAAATAAAAATTGTGGTAAAAAATACATAATATAAAATTTACCATTTTAACTATTTTTAAGTGTACAACTCAGTCATAGTAAGTACATTCACAATGTCGTGCCACCATCACCACTATCTATTTCCAGAACTCTGTCATTCCAAACAGAAACTCTCTACCCATTAAAAAATAACTCCCTATTTCCTCCTCCCCCTCCAACCCTTGGAACTACTTTATTTCTCTGTGGATTTACCTATTCTTGGTAACTCATCTAAGTAGAACCATACAACATTTGTCCTTTTGTGTCTAGCTTCACTTAGCACATTTCCAAGGTTCACTCATGTTGAAGCATGTATTCTTCATTGCTTTGTGTAGTTTTAAAATGATTTAAACATTAATAAAAACAAACAGCAAAAACACATTTAGAGGAAAAAACATACATTTTGTGATCTGTTACCAAAGGGTCTAAATATCTAAATGTTTAAGTAACATTATATATAAAAAAGAGGATGACAAGAATGCCTATGGAAAAATTCTGTTGTTCAGTACTGAAGAACTAAACATTTGTCATAAGGGCAGTACCATCCACTATTTACACGCATTTAAAATTATTAATGTGAGGTCAAAGTTTGCTAGTTATAACAAACTTGTTTTCTTAAAAGTGAGTTAGTGGTGCCAGGCGTGGTGGCTCATGCCTGTAATCCCAGCACTTTGGGAGGCTGACGCAGGTGGATCACTTGAGCCCAGGAGCTGGAGACCAGCCTGGGCAACATGGTGAAACTCCATCTCTCCAAAAAATACAAAAATTAGTCAGGCATAATGTGAACGCCTGTAGTCCCAGCTACTTGGGAGGCTGAGGTGAGAGGATCACCTGAGCCCAGAAGGTTGAGGCTATAGTGAGCCGGGATCCAACCTGGGTGACAGAGTGAGACCCTGTCTCAAAAAAAAAAAAAAAAAAAAAAAAAAAAAGAATGAGTGAATTTACGTAAAGGTCATGATTCTCTTGTGTTTCATGATTGATTTGAGGTGGAATGGAGAATATAAAGCAGCACACCTTCACCTTGGCTCAGTATACCTACGTGGCCCTGTCTTCTCTCCGGTACCCCAACGGAGCCGCTGTGGTGAGGATTTACAGCGATTCCGAGTTCAGCAGCCCCGAGGTTCAGGGTCCGATCATCAATTTTAATGTGCTGGATGACAAAGGGAACATCATTGGTTACTCCCAGGTAGGTTTTCTTTCCATCCTGCTGACCTTTTTACAACTCGTCTGAGTTCCAGACGAGAGCAATGCAGTGTGACAAAGTCCGTGCACTGTTGAAGAAGCCACACCTGGCCCTCAACCACATGCCTTTTCACCCTCATTCACCCTCGTTTTTCAGCCCTCTTTACTCAGCCAAAAGTGGTAACTTTCAAATGGGAAGAAAGAGGCCAGTTCTTCTGATGGCAGGGGGGGAACCACTGGGTCTTTGCTGTAGTTGAATAAGCTGCTCACTTCACTTCCTGGTCCACTAAAATGTCCAGAGTTGCACTGAGCACTCAGGCATGGTGGTAGGTGGTTATCAGGCGGGGTGTTACAGATGGATAACAGGAACCAAAGGTCATTCCCAGAGCAGCTCTGTGGGGAATGGATTCAATTGTTGGGTGTTTGGAAGATGGTGCTGGTTTTTCCTTGAAAGCACATCCGCATCAACATTTTTATTTATTTTTTTGAGATGGGGTCTCGTTCTTTCACCCAGGCTGGAGTGCAATGGCATGATCTTGGCTTACTGCAACCTCTGCCTCTGAGGTTCAGGCAATTCTCATGCCTCAGCCTCCCAAGTAGCTGGGATTACAGGCACGCACCACCACACCTGGCTAACTTTTGTATTTTTAGTAGAGATGGGGTTTCACCATTTTGGCCAGGCTGGTCTCGAACTCCTGACCTCAAGTGATCCACCTGTATTGGCATCCCAAAGTGCTGGGATTATAGGTGTGAGCCACTGTGCCTGGCCCACATTTTGTTTTTAACAAAGAAAAAAGGTTTATTTGGCTCATGGTTCTGTTGATGGAAGACTGGGCATTGGTGAACACCTTAGTTTGCTTCTACTCGTGGAGGAAGGCAAATGTGAACTGGTATGTGCCGCCAGAGAGGAAGCAAGAGAGAGGGCGAGGGAGGTACCTGGCTCTTTATTTTTATTTTTATTTTTTCCCAACTTTTTTTTTTTTTTGAGATGGGGTCTTGCTCTTACTCTGTCACCCAGACTGGAGTGCAGTGGCGTGATCTTGGCTCACTGCAACCTCCACCTCTTGGGTTCAAGTGATTCTCCCACCTCAGCCTTCCGAATAGCCGGGACTACAGGTGTGCGCCACCATGCCTGGCTAATTTTTGTATTTTAGTAGAGATGGGGTTTCACCATGTTGGTCAGGCTGGTCTTGAACTCCTGACCTCAGGCGGTCTGCCTGTCTCAGCCTCCCAAAGTGCTGGGATTACAGACATGAGCCACTGTGCCTGGCGTTCTTCAAACTTTTATTTTCAGTTCAGGGGATACATGTGCAGGCCTGTTACATGGGTACCTGATAGATAGTTTCTCAATTTTCCCCTCCTCCCACCTTCTACCCTTAAGTAGGCCCCAGTGTCTGTGGTTTTCTTCTTTGTGTCCATGTATACTCAATGTTTAGCTCCCACTTATAAGTGGGAACATGCAGTATTTACTTTCCTGTTTCTATGTTAATTCACTTAGGATAATGGCCTCCAGCTGCACCATGTTGCTACAAAGGACTGGTTTCATTTTTTTTTGTGGCTGTGTAGTGTCCCAGGGTGTATATGTACCACATTTTCTTTAACCAGTCTACCACTGATGTGCATATAGGTTGATTCCATGTCCTTGCTGTTGAGAAAATGCTGCAATGAAGATATGTGTGCGTTTGCCTTTATGGTAGGATGACTTATATTCCTTTAGGTATACCCCAGTAATTTAATTAAGGAATTGGGATGGCTGGATTCAGTGGTAGTTCTGTTTGTGTGTTTGTTTGTTTGTTTGAGACAATCTCGCTTTGTCGCCCAAGCTGGAGTGCAGTGGCGCAATCTCAGCTCACTGCAACTTCCACCTCCTGGGTTCAAGTGATTCTCCTGCCTCAGCCTCCCTAGTAGCTGGGATTACAGATGTGCACCACCACACATGGTTAATTTTTGTATTTTTAGTAGAGACAGGGTTTCACCATGTTGACCAGGCTGGTCTCAAACTCTTGGCCTCATGTGATCCACCCGCCTTAGCCTCCCAAAGTGCTGGGATTACAGGCATGAACCACCATGCCCGGCCAATGGTAGTTCGATTTTTAATTCTTTTAGAAATCTCCAGACTGCTTTCCACAGTGGCTGAGCTAATTTACATTCCCACTAGCAGTGTATAAGTGTTTCTTTTAATCCACAACCTCACCAGCATATGTTAATTTTTGACTTTTTAATAATAGCTATTCCAACTGGTGTGAGATGGTATCTTGCTGTGGTTTTAATTTGCATTTCTCTCATGATTAATGATGTCGAACATTTTTTCATATGCTATTGGCTGCATATATGTCATCTTTTGGTAAGTGTTCATGTTCTTTGCCCATTTTTAATGGAGTTGTTTGTTTTTTGCTTGTTGATTTGTTTAAGTTCCTTGTAGCTTCCAGATATTAGACCTTTATTAGATGCATAGTTTGCAAATATTTTCTCTCATTCTGTAGGTTATCTGTTTACTCTGTTGATAGCTTCTTTTGCTGTGCAGATGTTTGTTAGTTTAGTTAGGCCTCATTTGTCAATTTTTGCTTTTGTTGCAATTGCTTTTGGAGTCTTCATCATGAAATCTTTCTCAAGGCCTATGTCCAGAATGGTATTTCCTAGGTTTTCTTCTAGGATTTTTATACTTTTAGGTTTTACATTTAAGTCTTTAATCTATCTTGAGTTTATTTTTGTATGTGGTGATAGGAAAGGGTCCAGTTTCAATCTTCTGCATATCGATAGCCAGTTATCCCAGCACCATTTATTGAATAGGGAGTCTTTTCCCCATTGCTTGTTATTGTCTACTTTGTCAAAGATCTGATGGTTGTAGGTGTGTGGCTTTATTTCTGGGTTCTCTAACCTTTTCCATTGATTTATGTGTCTGTTTTTGTGCTAGAACCATGCTGTTTTGATTACTATAGCCTTGTAGTGTAGTTTGATGTCATGTAGTGTGATGCCTTCAGCTTTATTCTTTTGCTTAGGATTGCTTTGGCTATTTGGGCTCTTTTTTGGTTCCATATGAATTTTAGAGTAGTTTTTTTTCTAATTCCATGAAAAATGACATTGGTAGTTTGAAAGGAATATCATTGACTCTGTAAATTGCTTTGGGCAGTATGGCCATCTTAACAATACTGATTCTTCCTATCCATGAGTATGGAATGTTTTTCTGTTTGTTTGCGTGGTGTCCGATTTCTTTTAGCAGTATTCTGTAATTCTCATTGTAGATATCCCCCCTGGTAAGGTGGATTCCTAGGTATTTTATTATTTTTGTGGCTATCATAAATGGGATTGCATTCTTGATGTAGCTTTCAACTTGGCCATTATTTGTGTATAAAAGTGCTACTGATTTTCATGCATTGATTTTGTATCCTGAAACTTTACTGAAGTTGTTTATTAGTTCTAGGAGCCTCTGGGCAGAGATTATGGGATTTTCCAGGTATGGAATCATGTTATCAGTGAAGAGAGATAGCTTGACTTTTTCTCTTCATATTTGGATGTCTTTTATTTGTTTCTCTGGCCTAATTGCTCTGGCTAGGACTTCCAGTATTAAGTTGAAAAGGAGTGGTGAGAGAGGTCATCCTTATATTGTGCCAGTTTTCAAGGGAAGTGCTTCCAGCTTTTGCCCATTCAGTATGATGTTGGGTGTGGTTTTGTCATAGATGGGTCTTGTTATTTTGATGTATGCTCCTTGGATTCTTAGTTTGTTGAGTTTTTAACAGAAGGGATGCTGAGTTTTGTTACAAGCCTTTTCTGTGTCTATTGAGATGATCATGTGGTTTTTGTTTTTTGTTCTGTGTATGTGATAAATCACACATATTGATTTCTGTACGTTGAACCAGCTTTGCATCCCAGGAGTAAAGCTTACTGGATTATGGTGGATTAGCTTTTTCTTCTTCTTCTTCTTCTTTTTTTTTTTTTGGAGATAAGGTTTCACTCTGTCACCCAGACTGGAGTTCAGTGGCATGATCTTGGTTCACTGCAGCCTTGACCTTCCTGGCTTAAGTGATCCTCCCACCTCAGCTTCCTGAGTAGCTGGGACTACAGGAACATGCCACCATGCCCAGCTAATTTATTTTAATAGTTTTCTGTGGTACAGGTGGTTTTTGATTACATGGATAAGTTCTTTGGTGGTGTTTTCTGAGATTTTGGTGCACCCATCACCCAAGCAGTGTACACATAGTACCCAATATGTAGTCTTTTATCCCTCTCTCATCCCATCCTTCCCCACTGAGTCCCCAAAGTCCATTATATCATTCTTATGCCTTTGAATCCTCTTACCTTAGCTCCCACTTATAAGTGAGAACCTATGATATTTGGTTTTCCATTCCTGAGTTACGTCATTTAGAATAATGGCCTCCAGCTCCACTCAAGTTGCTGCAAAGGCCATTGTTTGTTTCGTTTTATGGCTGAGTAGTATTCCATGGTGTATATATGCCACATTTTCTTTATCCACTCATTGGTTGATAGGCATTGAGGTTGGTTCCATATTTTTGCAATTGTGAATTGTGCTGCTATAAATGTGTGTGTGTGTGTGTGTCTTTTCCACATAATGACGTTTTCTTTGGGTAGATACCCAGTAGTGACACCTGGCTAATTTTTTGGTATTTTTTGTAGAAACAGGGTTTTGTCATGTTGCCCAGGCTGGTCTTGAACACCTGAGCTCAATCAATCTGCCCACCTCAGCCTCCCAAGGTGCTGCAATTACAGGTGTGCACCACTGTACCCGGCTGGATTAGCTCTTTAATATGCTGCTGGATTTGATTTGTTAGTATTTTGTTGAGGATTTTTGTGTCTATGTTCATCATGGGTATTGGCCTGAAATTTTCTTTCTTCATTGTATCTCTGCCATGTTTTGGTATTAAAATGATACTGTCCTTATAGAATGAGTTAGGGAGTCAATCCACATTTGCTAAACCCTAGATTTCCCAAACAAAATTCATTTCCCAAGGAATCTTTTCCCCCACTTTTCTGAATAGCCATACACTTTCTAAAGAATACACTTGGGGAAGGTTCTCCTGGGGAAGATGTTGGTCCTCACTGGTGTTCAGGGGCAGACACTGTACAGCCACAGGTGGTCTCTTGGGTATGGCCGCTGTGCAGACCCCTTGCCCCCATGCCCTCAGCTGTCAGTACTGGCAGAACCAGCCCTGACATTACTAAGAAGCAAAATATTTTTAATGCTTTTGGAGGGGTGAAGGTGGAAAATGCATCAGAGGCAAAAGGTTTGCCTTCTTAAATATGTTATTCTAGGTCATTGATAACATAAGTTTTATTCTTGAATCAAAAGGAAATGTGCCTGGGCACGGTGGCTCACACCTGTAATCCCAGCACTTTGGGAAGCCGAGGTGGGTAGATTACCTGAGGTCAGGAGTTGGAGACTAGCCTGGCCAACATGGCAAAACGCTGTCTTTACTAAAAATATAAAAATTAGCTGGGCGTTGTGGCACACACCTGTAACCCCAGTTACTTAGGAGGCTGAGGCAGGAGAATCACTTGAACCCGAGAGGTGGAGGTTGCCATGAGCTGAGATCGCACCACTGCACTCCAGTCTGGGTGACAGATCAAGACTTTGTCTCAAAAAAAAAGGAATTGTGTGTGCTGTGGCAGGGGCATGGGATTGGTGGTGGAGAAGAAGCCTCCAACGAGAGGAATCGCCAGGACGTGAGGCTGCGTGTCTAGGTGTCTGGGGAGTCTCATTCCCCAGGGCTAGACACAGGATGAGTTTCTCCCTCTATGCATTGGTAGAGGAAGCTCACCATGTGAATGGATTCGGTGGCTAAGGCATGACTAACTGTGCCAGTTCAAGCAAGTGCAGTTATGATTTTTTCCTGGTTCAGGGAACTTTACGATGTGGGAATTTCCACAGGGATTTTGGTGGCCTTCGGAAACTTCAGTTGAGTTTGGCTGTCTCTTTTTCATCAGGGGATGTGTAAAGAATTTAGCTGCCAATGAGAAGGCTTTGGGTTCTTGTTTTGGTATATCCAGGCCTCTAATTTTATTCTCCTACTATTGGAAGTCACTCTGCATGGTGGTTAAGAGTGGGGACTCAGAGTCTGTCTGCCTCTTGCCGGCTCTGTGAACTTGGGCAAGTTAAGCCCTCCAAGATTATGAAATGGGGATAACAATATACCCTGATTATAGTGTTGATATAAGGATTAAATGAGATACAATATATACATCCCTTAGCACAGCACCCAGGATAAAGTAAGTGCTCAATAAATGTTGGGCACAAAGACTCCCAGGCTGGGAGCCTCCAGCACATTGTTACTGGGCCAGTTTCTCAGTCCTCCCTGAATGCTGTGCTCATCTTGCCATAGCAAACAACGTCCTTCACCTGGCTGGGCACAGTCTGGGCCTGTGTGGGATTCCCCAGGGCTAAGGGCAAGAGGAGACAGATGCATAAATGGGAAATTAGGACAAAGAGTAAGTGTGGCTGCAACAGCGTCTTCTGCTGCCATGGGACTTTGCCATGCGACTTTGACACTCCTCCATGGAGGGCTGGGGATGCATGGGTCTTCTCCTAGAATCTGGGCTGATCTGTGACTCGCTCATAGCTAACAGAGTGCTGGGAGGGTGGCACTGCATGGCTTCTAAGGCTAGATCAGAAGAGGTGATGCCACGTTGGCTTTGTTCCCTGGGACACTAGGTTTGGAGCCTGGAGTTACCCTGTCAGCGACTGTCTTGTTCTCTGAGGCTGCTGTGCGTGCTGCAAGGATGCCAAGCCACACGGAGAGGCCAAGCTCAGGACTGTGGCTGGTGGTCCTAATTCTGAAGACCTTCCAGCCTGGGGACCACAAAGACCCAGGAGTAAAGGAATCTTCAGATGATCCCAACCCCCAGATGCCAAACTACTCCCAGCCTTCCAGTCTTCCTAGCTGAGACTCTGGACATTTTGAGACAGAGAGGAGATATCTCCTCTGTGCCCTGTTTGAATTTTTCCCACACTGTAGCCATGAGCTGCATAAAAGGGTGGTTGTTTTATTCTCCTTAGTTTGGGGTGGCCTACTTCATAGCAAAAGTAACTGGAATGGTGAATATGGGGGAGCAGGTGAGGGGCAGCCACACGGACTCTAATTCAGTCTGGTGGGAGCTGGACAGGGGGTCGGGGGTCTCCCTAGGAATTGCCTGGTAAAGGGAAACCTGACTCTGGAGATGGAGTTGGCTGGGCCCAGTAGAGCTGCCAGGACTCACCTTAGAGCTGGGAGACTCCTGAATTCACTAGCAGGTTTACATGCCAGTAGGCCATAGCCAAGGGTGAAGAAACAGAATTGTTCATCTGAAGCCCCTCGATTCAACCCAGAGAATGGTTTCTTCTCACTGACGCACCAGAGGAGATGGCCAAGGTGAAGGCTGCCATGGTCTTGATAAGGGTCTGTGGGAGGCATCGTTGCCCAGCCAAGATCCCTGGCTGACCACATGGTGACCTCTGGCCACCCCACATGTGACTTTCCAGGGAGAAAAATTCAAAGTCTCACCCAGCTGAGGAAGATGTGTTTATTTTCCTGAATGCAGTTCAGTGACTCTTCCCGCTGAATTCAGCCTGAGCCCCAGGGTGAGGACTCCCACTGAGCCCCCAGGCCCTTGGGGGAATGGAGTCCTTGACTCACAGCCTGGAGGAGCTGGGGCAAACATCCCAGGGGCTCATGTGAATGTGAACCACCTCCCAGAGCCTCCAGAGGGCAGGAAAGAGCTTCGGGAACTTCTGGACTGAAAAGTAATTCTATGATTAAACCGAGAGTTGGAAAAAGTAGGAAAAGCAAATCAATCACACTCAGCATGGACACAGTAACACCTGGAGTCCAGGCTGCGAGCTGCGGCGGGGCTGCTCGAATAACACTTCACGGGGCCCGCTCTGTGGTCCAACCCTGTGCAGCTGATGCCAAGAAGGCACTGTCTCCAGCCCCACTGAAACATTTTATACAATGTTTAACCTATGATAGATCATGGCATTTTAGGGGACAATTCCAGGCTTGTATCATCATTTTATTATTAGGAAAGAGAGGTCCAAATCCTGATCTGAAACTCTTAGAGTAAAACTGCACGTTGGTAACAGCTCATTCCATGTTACATTAAATCCACAGGTGGACAAAATGGCCAGTCTTTACAACATCCACCTGCGAACTGGCTGCTTCTGTAACACTGGGGCCTGCCAGAGGCACCTGGGCATAAGCAACGAGATGGTCAGGAAGAATTTTCAGGTTGGTACAGGGCTCTGCAGTCCGGACACTAGTCAGCGAGACCCAACAACACCTGTTGCTGCCTGCGCGTCTGGGGTGGGGGCTGCTGTGCAGACTCATTTCTCCACGCCTACTCTGTGCATGTACAAAGGAAAGGGAATACACATGGAAAATGCTTCAAGAAGGCCGGCTGTGGTGGCTCACACCTGTAATCCCAGCACTTTGGGAGGCCAAGGCAGGTGGATCACCTGAGGTCAGGAGTTCAAGACCAGCCTGGCCAACATGGTGAAACGCCATCTCTACTAAAGATGCAAAAATTAGCCAGGCATGATGGCATGTGCCTGTAATCCTAGCTACTCAGGAGGCTGAGGCAGAATTGCTTGAGCCCAGGAGGCAGAGGTTGCAGTGAGCCGAGATCACACCATTGCACTCCAGCCTGGATGACAGAGCAAGACTCCGTCTCAAAAAAAAAAAAAAAAAGCCAATTGCGGTGGCTCATGCCTGTAATCCCAGCACTTTGGGAGGCCGAGGCAGGCGAGTCACCTGAGGTAAGGAGTTCATGACCAGTGTGACCAACATGGAGAAACCCTGTCTCTACTGAAAATATAAAATTAGCCAGGTGTGGTGGCGCATGCCTGTAATCCCAGCTACTCAGGAGGCTGAGGCAGGAGAATTGCTTGAGCCGAGACTGTGCCATTACACTTCAGCCTGGGCAACAAGCGTGAAACTCTGTCTCAAAAAAAAAAAAAAAAAAAAAAAAAAAAAAAAAACAGAAAGAAAAGAAAAGAAAATGCTTCAAGATATTATCTTTATAGCAGACTTTTGGATTTGGTTTTTACTTTGCCAACCATTTAAAGGCAAGAGAGGGGTGTTAACAAGGGATGTGTAAGAATGTGTCCTTATCTGGTTTAGCCCTCCTGAAGTACAGCCTCCAAGCTGGAGTTAGCCGACATCTGGGTTGGGTGCAGAGTGGAATTCTTCTAGGGCTTCAGGGATTCTGCATCCCCCAGAATCCCCACCCTCCGTGTCTCTCCCCCGGGCTGAGGTTTTTTACTTCAGGGTGTAGCCTGTTTTGAACCATTTCATTAGGAATAATTTGAGTGGCAAAGAGTCTTTATTGGTTTGAGTTTCTAATTTGATTTTCCTTTGGTTGCCATGAAATATTGTATATACTAGATCTCAACTAACCATGAACTAAGTTTTGTTTAAAAAGAAAGAGGGATAGGAGAGAAGGAGAGGGAGGAGATAGGGGAGAGGGAGGAGAAGAAATAGAGGGAGAGGGAGGCTCAGAACACAAACACAGCTCCAGAGAGAATATTTGGTCCTATGGAATGCTGTGGCTCCATTTCTTCGGGTGTCTGACCCAGATCCAGCACCGAGGTTTGTCCGGGGCTGCTCCACGCACTGTGCTGACCAGTGACCAACACCAGGCAGCTGGGCTCGGAGACTGAGATTCTCCTGTCTTTCTTCCCCACCTCCCGGCAGAGGCACTGAAGCTGACCTTGGCCTTCACAGTGGCCCGAGGCTGGTCATTTGCAGGGGAAGCATCTCTGCCTTTCCCTGTTGTCAAGGGGCAGCTCTCAGGGATGCAGGCCTCCCCTCAGTACTGAGAGGCTAACGAGGGTGACCAGTGATGTTTCTCCCATCTCAGCCTCGGGTAGACCTTGAGGCTGACCCCTTGGTGCTTCTGAAACCTTAGTCTGTGTTTTGACCCCTCTGTGAGCCAGCCCTGTGCCTGGCTCTAGGTAAATGCTTTCCATGAAGTATTTCTGTTAAACTTTTTAAGGGCCCCTTGAGATTGATAGTGGTCCCAATTTACAGTTGAGCAAAATGAGATCCAGAAAGTTGTCCCCTGCGTGTAGAGAGCTGAGCTATGTCTCAGATGCACAGTGCATATTAATGTTGCAGTTCTGTTTTCCTGGGTTAATTTTAAAATTAACAAAATTTATTTTGTCAAACTGTTTGCAATGTCTCTATGAGAAAGGGGTCACTCTGGCTGATGCACTTCCCTCTTATCCTAGGCTGGTCATGTCTGTGGGGACAATATGGACCTCATAGATGGGCAGCCCACAGGATCTGTGAGGATTTCATTTGGATACATGTCAACGCTGGATGATGTCCAGGCCTTTCTTAGGTTCATCATAGACACCCGCCTGCACTCATCAGGGGACTGGACTGTCCCTCAGGCCCATGCTGATACCGAGGAGGCTGGAGCCCCATCAGCAGAGAGCCAGGCTGACGTTATACCTGCTGTCATGGGCAGACATAGCCTCTTGCCTCAGGAAGATGCCCTCACAGGCTCTGGGGTTTCGAACAACTCATCTACTACTGTAAATGCTGTGCCTGTGGCCCCACCTGTGTGTGACGTCGCCAGAACCCAGCACACTCCTTCAGAGAAAGCTGCAGGAGTCCTGGAGGGGGCCCTTGGGCCACTTGTTGTCACCAACCTTTACATCTATCCAATCAAATCCTGTGCTGCGTTTGAGGTAAGGACTTTCACAGCAGCATAGAAAGTCTTCTCTTTATTTATTTTATTATTCTCTCTCTCTCTCTCTATTTTTTGATAAAGTGAAGAAAAGCATGAAGAAAATCAAAATCATTCATCAGAGTGTTGTGGTGAGAAAAGCCGTTCTCACTCTTCCCTTCTTGGTCTGTGTTGACTTTCGAACATGACTCTGTTCATGGGGATTCCTGAGAGGACCCTGTTTCTGAGTGGTGACTGTGTCATTGCTCTTATTGATTATAGCTGTAACTTTCACTGAATGTGTGTGCTGGCTGTGTGCTGAAGCATTGTATGTGTTTATTTGTTTCATTGGATCCTTAAAATGGTGAAATATGAGGTGGATAGTAATATTATCCCTATTTTATAGATATGGAGCCTGAGGGTTTTGAGGTTAAGCACTTTGCCCAGGTGACCTGAAGATATGTCAAAAGGACACAGGAGTCAGCTTGAAGGAGCTCCTGTTGGCCAAGTTTTTGGCAATATGTACATCAAAATAAGTACTGATAGTGATGAGTGGTGAGCATTTGAGCAACACAGGAGTCCATGAGTCCAGTAGAAAGTAAAAATGAATTAGCGAATAAATAGAGAAGAAGCTCAACCCTGCTATAGAATACCAACTAATAAATCAATGATAGAATTTTAAAAACCACTTTGCAACCATCGTGCCAATAATTGGTTTAGGCAATAGTTATCAATAGATGCTAAATCGAATGAATGAAAATTTGTTAAGTAACAGGATATCTGCATATTCTGAAAATATCTCTCCATAAAATACTTATTAATTAGTAAGTACCACCTACTTAGTGATGAATTTTACAATGGAGAAACCTAATAGACCCCATGTTAACCAAGTGACAAAAGTTGACATCACCAACATTGGGACAAATGAATGAGATGTGTCTCCCGGAGGTCAGGAGTTTGAGACCAGCCTGGCTAACATGGTGAAACGCTGTCTTTACTTAAAATACAAAAATTAGCCGGGCATGGTGGCAGGTGCCTGTAATCCCAGCTACTCAGGAGGCTGAGACAGGAGAATAGCTTAAGCCCAGGAAGCAGAGGTTTCAGTGAGCCGAGATTGTACCACTACACTCCAGCCTGGGCAAGAGAGCAAGATTCCGTCTTCAAACAAACAAAACAACAGGAAAAAAAAAAAAAAAAAAAGAGCCACAGCTGGAGCCAGCTGGGAAAGGAGGCTTGCTTTTCACTGCACTCTTGTACTCAAATCTTAACATTTGTTAAAAGTTACCTACTTAAAACATTACCTACTTAAAACATGGCTTGAAGTGGAGAAGGGTGGAGTGTGGACCTGGAGGCTGAATGGGAGATATCCAGCTCCCATGTCATCTCCTTTGCATTGTCCTCTTTGTTTTAGTTGCTTCTCTTCCTCCCTTTCTTACTTCCAGAGTAGGTGCTGAATTCATGAAGTCCATCTGTGTTTGTGTAGCCACTGTACAAATAGGTGAAGACCATCTTTGGGGAGCCCTGGCCTAAGACACGTCTACCTTTTTGTTTAGGTGACCAGGTGGCCTGTAGGAAACCAAGGGCTGCTATATGACCGGAGCTGGATGGTTGTGAATCACAACGGTGTTTGCCTGAGTCAGAAGCAGGAACCGCGGCTCTGCCTGATCCAGCCCTTCATCGACCTGCAGCAAAGGATCATGGTCATCAAAGCCAAAGGTGGGAAAACCACTTCATTTTCACAGAGCAGCTCCTGAGAGCAGTTTTTATACTCATATGAAATACTCTACCAAATGTTAGAATAACCCAACAGCCTGGACAATACAGTGAGACCTCATCTCTATAAAAAAATAAAAAGTTATCCTGGGTGTGGTGGCACGTCCCAGCTACTCAGGAGACTGAGGCACAAGAAGCACTTGAACCCGGGAGGTGGAAGTTGCAGTGAACTGAGATCGTGCCACTGCATTCCAGCCTGGGCGACAGAGCAAGACCTTGTCTCAAGGGAAAAACTGGGTAAAATAACCTGAAAGTAAGGGAAATAGTGTCTAGGAAATGCAACAAAGAGTTTGTTCCCCTTTGGTTTTGGGAAATTTCGGGAGAGATAAAGATCTGACAGTCCAATCAGACAGTAAAGAGGGGCCATGTGCAGTGGCTTACGCCTGTAATCCCAGCACTTTGGAAGGCGGAGGTGGGCAGATCACTCGAGGTCAAAAGTTTGAGACCAGCCTGGCCAACATGATGAAACCCCTTCTCTACTAAAAATACAAAAATACGAAAATAAGTTGGGCATGGTGGCATGTACCTGTGATCCCAGCTACTCAGGTACTCGGGAGGCTGAGGCAGGAGAATTGCTTGAGCCCTGGAGGTGGAGGTTGCAGTGAGCCCAGATCGCACCACTGCACTCCAGCCTGGGCGACAGAAGATGATGATGTCTCAAAGAGGTATAAACTTTATATGAATGAGATGATGTCCTTTTTACTTAAGTTTCTTTTATTTTCTTCACTCATCATGTATACTGCAGGCTTTAATTTATCCTTGTTGATTTTTATTATGAATGATATGAATGATCAAACCTATAGAAAAGTATAGGCCCTCTCTGTTCAGTAGAACTTTCTGTGATGATGAAAATGTTCAAACTATACCTTGCCCAGTTTAGTGGCCACCAGTCACATGTGACTATTGAAATGTGGCTAGTGGGACACTAGAACTGAATTTTAAATTTTACTTGATTTTAATTAATTTAAATAGCTATGTGTAGCTATGCTACAGTGTTGGGCAGCACAGATATTAAAGAATAATATACAACTACAGGATTCAATTTTAGCAAATCTTAACATTTGGCCACATTTCCTTTAGGTCCTCCTCCTCCTCTTCCTTTTTCTTTTTAAACATGCATACATATATACATACATACATACACACACAATACATACATAAAACATAACATAGCAGTTGTGGTGCTGGGTTTAAAAAAGATAAACAACATTACAGATATAGCAGAAATTTCCTGTGGACCTCTCCTGAGTCTCACTCCTCCTCCTTCCCCATCCCACTTACATTTTTAGAACATTCCCATTTCCTCCCTAACTTGTAGTTGTACTTTTGTGATATATAACATTTCCACATATTCATGATTGTGTTTCTTGGCTGTAAGTGTTCTATTCTGTTCCCGTGGTTTATTTTTCCTTGAACCAAGAGGCCAGTGTTATTATTAGAGTTAGAGAATGAGTCTTGATATCCCATGCCCCCCCATTTTTTTTTTTTTTTTTTTTTTGAGATAGAGTTTTGCTCTTGTTGTCCAGGCTGGAATGCAATGACATGATTTCTGCTCACTGCAAACTCTGCCTCCTGGGTTCAAGCGATTCTCCTGCCTCAGCCTCCCGAGTAGCTGGGATTGCAGGCATGCAGTACCACGCCTGCCTAATTTTGTATTTTTAGTAGAGACAGGGTTTCTCCATGTTGGTCAGGCTGGTCTTGAACTCCCAACCTCAGGTGATCTGCCCACCTTGACCTCCCAAAGTGCTGGGATTATAAGCATAAGCCACTGTGCCGGCCCCAGTATCCCAGTTTTTAAAATTGTCTGTTGTTACATATTGCAGAATCTCTTTTAAGATTGAATAGTATTCAATAGAATGACTATACCACATTTACTTTACTTATCTCTTAATGGACATTTAGATTGTATCCATATCTTGGCTATTGGAAATAGAGCTGCAATGAACACTGGAGGTGCTAATATCTCTTCAGCATCCTGATTGAAATTATTTTGGATAAGTACCCAGAAGTGGGATCACTGGATCATATGGTAGTTCTATTTTTAATTTTCGAAGGAATCTCAATATTGTTTTTCATATTAACTGAAAATTTTTGCATACCCACCAGTGGTTGCAAGGGCTCATGTTTTTCCACATTCTCACCAACACTTACTGTCTTGTTTTTGTTTGTTTTCTTTTGACAATAGCCATCCTGACAGGTGTAGAGTGATATCTCATTTTGATTTTAATTTGCATTTCCCTGATTGTTAGTGATGTTAAGCATTTTCCATATACACATTGACCATTAGTACATCTTCTTTGGAGAAATACCTATTCAGATCTTTAACCTGTTTTTTTTTTTTTTTTTGAGATGGAGTCTCACTCTGTCGCCCAGGCTGGAGTGCAGTGGCACGATCTCGGCTCACTGCAAGCTCCGCCTCCCAGGTTCACACCATTCTCCTGCCTCAGCCTTCTGAGTAGCTGGGACTGCAGGCCCCTGCCACCACACCCGGCTAATTTTCGTATTTTTGGTAGAGACGGGGTTTCACCGTGTTAGCCAGGATGGTCTCGATCTCCTGACCTCGTGATTTGCCCGCCTCAGCCTCCCAAAGTGCTGGGATTACAGGCATGAGCCACTGCGCCTGGCCAATAACCCATTTTTAAATTAGGTTATTTGGGTTTTTTTGTTTGTTTACTGTTGTTTACTGTTTGTTTATGTTATGTGGTACATATACACCATGGAATACTATGCAGCCATAAAAAAGAATGAGATTGGCCGGGCGCGGTGGCTCACGCCTGTAATCCCAGCACTTTGGGAGGCCGAGGAGGGCGGATCACAAGGTCAGGAGATCGAGACCATCCTGGTGAACATGGTGAAACCCCGTTTCTACTAAAAATACAAAAAAAAAAAAAAAAATTAGCTGGGCGTGGTGGTGGGCGCCTGTAGTCCCAGCTTCTCGGGAGGCTGAGGCAGGAGAATGGCGTGAACCTGGGAGGCGACGGAGCTTGCAGTGAGCGGAGATCGCGCCACTGCACTCCAGTCTGAGAGACAGAGTGAGACTCCATCTCAAAAAAAAAAAAAAAAGAATGAGATCATGTCTTTTTCAGGGACATAGTTGAAGCTGGAGGCCATTAACCTTAGCAAACCAGCACAGGAACAGAAAACCAAATACCACATGTTCTCACTTATAAATGGGAGCTAAATGATGAGAACACATGGACACATAGAGGGGAACAATAGACACTGAGACCTACAGGAGGGTGGAGGGTGGGAGGATGGGGAGGATCAGGAAAAATAACTAATGAATATTAGGCTTAATACCCGGGTGATGAAATAATCTGTATAACAAACCCCCATAACACAAGTTTACCTATGTAAGAAACCTGCACTTGTACCCCGGAACTTAAAAGTTAAAAAAAGGATGAGGTCTCTCCATGTTTCCACAGTTTTGCAATTGTGAATTGTGCTGCTATAAACATATGTGTGCAAGTGTCTTTTTTGTATAATGACTTCTTTTCCTCTGGGTAGATACCCAGTAGTAGGGTTGCTGGATCAAATGGTAGTTCTACTTTTAGTTCTCTAAGGAAACTCCGTATTGTTTTCCATAGTGGTTTTAATAGTTTACATTCCCACCAGCAGGGTCAAGTATTCGCTTTTCACCACATCTATGCCAGCATCGATTATTTTTCAATTTTTAAATTGTGGCCATTCTTGCAGGAGTAAGATGGTATTACACTGTGGTTTTGATTTGCATTTCCCTGATAATTAGTAATGATGAGCATTTTCTCATGTTTGTTGGCCATTTGTATGTCTTCTCTTGAAAATTTTTCATTTATGTCCTTAGCCCACTTTTTGATGAGATTATTTGTTTTTTGTTGTTGATTTTGAGTTCCTTATAGATTCTGGAAATTAGTCCTTTGTCAGATGCATGGTTTGCAAATATTCTCTCTCACTTTGTGGATTGTCTCTTTACTCTTCCAAGTGTTTCTTTTGCTATGCAGAAGCTTTTTAAATTAGATCCCATCTATTTATCTTTGTTTTTGTTGCATTTACTTTTGGGTTTTTGGTCATGAATTCTTTGCTTACCCCAATATCTAGAAGGGTTTTTCCAATGTTACCTTCTAAGACTTTTATGGTTTCATGTCTTAGATTTAAGTCTTTGATCCATCTTCAGTTGATTTTTGTATAAGGTGAGAGATGAGGATCCATTTTCATGTTTTTACATGTGACTTGCCAGTTATCTCCGCAGCATTTGTTGAATACGATGTCCTTTCCCCACTTTGTTTTCATTTGCTTTGTCAAAAATCAGTTGGCTGTAAATATTTGGCTTTATTTCTGGGTTCTTTATTCTGTACCATTGGTCTGTGTGCCTGCTTTTTAATACCAGTGCCATGCTGTTTTGGTAAAAATAGCCTTGTAGTATAGTTTGAAGTTGGGTAATGTGATGCCTTCAGATTTGTTCTTTTTGCTTAGCCTCGCTTTGGCTAAATGGGCTGTTTTTTTGTTTCCATATAAATTTTAGGATCATTTTTTTCTAGTTCTGTGAATAATAATGATGGTATTTTGATTAGGACTTCTTTTACCATTTTTTTTTTTTTTTGTAGTGCTGGATTGTTAGTCACAAATTCTGTCAGTATTTGTTTTTCTAAAAAAGACTTTATCTCTCCTTCATTTATGAAGCTTTGTTTTGCTGGATGCAAAATTCTTGGCTGATAATTATTTTGTTTAAGGAGGCTGAAGATAGGACTCCAATCCTTTCAGACTTGCAAGATTTCTGCTGAGAAATCTGCTGTTAATTTGTTAGGTTTTCCTTTTGGGTTACTGATGCTTTTGCCTCACAGCTCTTTAGATTCTTTCCTTCATCTTGACTTTAGCTAACCTGATGACTATGTGCCTAGGTGATAATCTTTTTGCAATGAATTTCCCAGGTGTTCTTTGAGCTTTTTTTTTTTTTTTTTTTTGAGACAGAGTCTGGCTCTGTCGCCCAGGCTGGAGTGCAGTGGTGCGATCTCGGCTCACTGCAAGCTCTGCCTCCCGGGTTCACGCCATTCTCCTGCCTCAGCCTCCCGAGTAGCTGGGACTACAGGCGCCCGCCATCTCGCCCGGCTAATTTTTTGTATTTTTTAGTAGAGACGGGGTTTCACCGGGTTAGCCAGGATGGTCTCGATCTCCTGACCTCGTGATCCGCCCGTCTCGGCCTCCCAAAGTGCTGGGATTACAGGCTTGAGCCACCGCGCCCGGCCTCTTTGAGCTTTTTATATGTGGATGTCTAGATCTCTAGTGAGACCAGAGAAGTTTTCCTAGATTATTTCCTCAAATAAGTTTTCCAAAGTTTTAGATTTCTCTTCTTCCTCAGGGACACCAATTATTCTTATGTTTGGTTATTTAAAATAATCCGAAATTTCATGGAGTCTTTGTTCATTTTTTTTTTTTTTTTTTTTTGAGGCGGAGTCTCACTCTGTCGCCCAGACTGGAGTGCAGTGGCCGGATCTCAGCTCACTGCAAGCTCCGCCTCCCGGGTTTACACCATTCTCCTGTCTCAGCCTCCTGGGTAGCTGGGACTACAGGCGCCACCACGTCGCTAGTTTTTTGTAGTTTTTAGTAGAGACGGGGTTTCACCGTGTTAGCCAGGATGGTCTCGATCTCCTGACCTCGTGATCCACCCGTCTCGGCCTCCCAAAGTGCTGGGATTACAGGCTTGAGCCACCGCGCCCGGCCTCTTTGAGCTTTTTATATGTGGATGTCTAGATCTCTAGTGAGACCAGAGAAGTTTTCCTAGATTATTTCCTCAAATAAGTTTTCCAAAGTTTTAGATTTCTCTTCTTCCTCAGGGACACCAATTATTCTTATGTTTGGTTATTTAAAATAATCCGAAATTTCATGGAGTCTTTGTTCATTTTTTTTTTTTTTTTTTTTTTTGAGGCGGAGTCTCACTCTGTCGCCCAGACTGGAGTGCAGTGGCCGGATCTCAGCTCACTGCAAGCTCCGCCTCCCGGGTTTACACCATTCTCCTGCCTCAGCCTCCCGAGTAGCTGGGACTACAGGCGCCCGCCACCTCGCCCAGCTAGTTTTTGTATTTTTAGTAGAGATGGGGTTTCACTGTGTTAGCCAGGATGGTCTTGATCTCCTGACCTCGTGATCCGCCCGTCTCGGCCTCCCAAAGTGCTGGGATTACAGGCTTGAGCCACCGCGCCCGGCCGTCTTTGTTCATTTTTTAAAATTATTTTGTATTTGTCTTTGTTGGATGGGTTAATTTGAAAGCCTTGTCTTTGGGCTCTGAAGTTCTTTCTTCTACTTTTTCAATACTATTGCTGAAACTTTCCAGTGTATTTTGCATTTCTCTAAGTGTGTCTTTCATTTCTAGAAGTTGTGATCATCTTTTCTTTATGATATCTATTTCTCTGGAGACTTTTTCATCCATATCCTGCATTTTTAAAAATTGCTTTAAAATAGTTTTCACCTTTCTCTGGTGCCTCCTTGAGTAGCTTAATAGTCAATCTTCCGAATTCTTTTTCTGGCAATTCAGATATTTCCTCTTGGTTTAGATCCATTGCTGGAGAGCTAGAATGATCCTTGTTTTGTCATATTACCAAAATGACTTTCCTGGTTACTTCTCATTTGGATAGACTGTTTCAATGGGAAGATATGGAACTCAAGGGCTGCTATTCACACTCTTTCGTCCCAGGGGTGCTCCCTTGATGTTGTGCTCTCTCCCTTCTTGTATGGATACGGCTTCTAAAATGCCAGACTGCACTGATTGTTATTGCCCTTCTGGTTCTAGCCACTCAGCGGAACTCTGGGGCTCCAGGGTGGTGCTAAGAACTGTCTGCGAAGAGTCCTGTGATATGATTCACATTCAGGTCTTCCAGCCATGGATAACAGCACCTGCTCTAGTGAAGGTGTCAGGGGAGTAAAGCGGACTCTGTGGGAGTCCTTCGTTGTAGTTTTGTTTTAGTGCACTGGTTTTAGTCCTTGGCTGTAGTTTTGTTTAGTGCGCCGGTTTTCTTGAATGCTGGTTATGTTAGCAGTGAAGTTGTCACATGGACAGACTCAGGCCTCTGGTTAGCCAGGGTGTTGCAGGTGGTGGAATGAGCTGTTGTTTTCTCCTTCTTTGGAGCAGAGTTGTTCTCTTACGAGTTGCTGTAATGGCTTGAGTTGGTTGGTCTCCAGCCAGAAGGTGGTGCTTTCAAGAGAACACCAGCTGCAGCAGTAGAAGGGGGATATAATCTTGCCTTGCCTTGGCTAGGATAGGTACTTGGGTTTCTCAGATAATGAACAGGGCCACAGAGCTCCCAAGAGATCATATCTTTTGTCTTTGGCTATCAGGTCAAGTAGAGAAAAACCATCAGGTGGAGGCAGGTTAGGTGGGTCTGAGATCATACTCTCCTTGGGCAGGACTTGCTGTGGCCACTCTGGGGGTGGGGGGCTGGTTCGCAGGCGAATGGAGTTATGTTCCCAGGGAAATTTTGGCCATTTCTGCTGTGTCAAATAGGTCTCCAGAGACATGGGGGAAAGCTGGCAGTGACAGACCTCACCCAACTCCCACACAGGCAGCAAGGTCAGTCTCACTCCCACTGTGCCTCCTCAGCTGCGCTGAGATTTCCGTACAGGCATCTGGTAAGCAGGGTTGAGATCTTGCCCCAGGCTACAAGTCTCCTGCTGAGAAAGCAAACAGGGCTCTCAGGCCTTGCTCCTCCCTGCCAGTCAGGACCAATGGCTGCAGCTTCTACGCTTGTATCTTTACTTACCATTTGTCTCCTCCTTTGGATTCTACTTAGGAAAGTTTGTGCTCAGTTAAAATTATTACAAAGTCAAGCTAGGAACTTCCTTCACCCTGTGGCCCTTCCCCATTTCCACTGGCTGCCTTCCCATCCCCAAGGACCCCTGTGAGATAAGTCCAGGAATGGCTTTCCTGGGGTTCAAGCTGGGGACCAGGAGTCCCTACAGGGCTCTTCCCACTGCCTCTTCTACTTTTATATTTTGCTCGGCTCCCTAAATCCATTTCAGCTCTAGGTAAGGTTAAATCTTTCTCTTGTGATCTGGATTTTCAGGTTCCTCAATGAGGGTGTGTGTTCAGAGGCCAACTTCTTGCCTTCTCACTCTTTGGGAACTCAAATTTTTGGCTATCTTGTGATGTTTGGAGCAGCAAGCTGCTTCTTTCAAAGTGTCTGTGAATTTTATCAGTTTTATCAGGAACACTGCAGGTATGTTCCTGCAGTGGTTCATGGAGCAAAAGTTCACAGTGTGAGTCTCTACATGCTGCTCTGTCCATCTAACTGGGAGCTGTACATTAGTCCTGTCTCCTATCCACCATTCTTTTTTCCTCTGATTTTCCTTTCCTTTGGATAAATACCCAGAAGTGGGATTGCTGGATCATATGGTATTTTTATTTTTAGTTTTCTGAAGAACCCCAGTAGAGTTTTCCATGGTGGCTATACTAATTCACATTCCCACCAACAGTGTGTAAGAGTTCCTCTTTCTCTGCATCCTCAACAGCATTTGTTATTTTTTTGTCATTCTGGTAATAGCCATTCTAACTGGGGTAAGTTCTCATTGTGGTTTTGGTTTGCATTCCCCTGATGATTAGTGATGCTGAACATTTAAAAAAATATATCGATTAGCCATTTGCATGTCTTTGTTCAAGAAATATCTATTCAGATTATTTGCTCATTAAAATAAATTGAATTACTTGGCTTTTTTTTTCACTGTTGAGTTGTTGATTTCCTTATATATTTGGTTATTAATTCATTGCTGGATGGATGCTTTGCAAACATTTCCTCTCATTCTGTTGGTTGTCTCTTCATTCTGTTGTTTCCCTTTGTTGTACAGAAGCTTTTTAGTTTGCTGTAATTCTAGTTCTCTATTTTGGCTTTTGTGGCTGTTGCTTTTGAGGTCTTATCCAAAAATTCTTTGTCCAGACTAATGTCCTGAAACAGTTCCCCGATGTTTTCTTCTAGTAGTTTCATAGTTTTGGGTCTTATATTTCAGTCTCTAATTCATTTTGAGTTGATTTGTGTATATGGTGAAATATAGGGGTCTAGTTTTATTCTTCTGCATATGGTAATCTACTTTTCCCAGCACCATTTATTGAAGAGAACTCTTCTTGCTCCAATTCAGAAATCAGTTGACTGTAAATGTGTGGATTTATATTTTGGTTCTGTATCCTGTCACATTGGTCTATGTGTCTATTTTTATGTCAGCACCATGCTGTTTTGGTTACTATAGCTTTGTAGTATATTTTGAAGTCAAGTAGCTGTTGTTTTTACACAATGTTAAATTTGTTTTTAACCTTTGTTCATTAGGGATGGAGCCTATAGAGGTGCCTCTTGAGGAAAATAGTGAACGGACTCAGATTCACCAAAGCAGGGTCTGTGCTGACAGGTGAGACTCTGAAGCAGGTGAAAATCTCAGCTTTATTGACAGGCTGATGAAGAGGGGGAAGAGAATAATGCCCTATGCAGTCTATCCTCTGCTACCCTTCAGTCTAGTTGCTGCCCATTTCTCCCTCGCATGCTTCTCTCTAACTACACTCTTGGCTCTTTGGTCTTCAAACCTCCCAAGCATGCTCCCTTCTCAGGTCTTTACACTTGCTGTTCCCTCTGCCTGGTGCTATTCCCCTAGTTATACCTCCACAGGGCTTGTTCTCTCACCTCTGTCAGTTTCAACTCCAACAGGTGTCTGCTCAAAAGCCCCTTTCTCAGAGGGCCACATGACTACCCACAGAAACCAGCCCTTCCCTCTCCATTTCCCCTGTTGTATTCATCTCCTTTGCCTTTGTTGTTTCCAAGTTAATATATATCTGTTTATTGATCTTTAGTCCCTCCCACTGGAATGCCCATGTTGTTCCCTTCAGAGCCTGGGACAGTGTCAAGAGGATGGTGTGGGGTGGGAAGACAAGGTGATGCAGAAGGAACAGTCTGGAGGGCATTGCAACACTCCAGAGGAGGCTTCATGGGGAGGGAAAATACCTGATTTGCATGTTGAGAAGACGGGCTGGTGCCTGTGGAGTGGTTGGAAGGTGGATGGGGTGCAAGCAGGAAGGCCACATAAGCACCTGTGTTAGCAACACAAGTGAGACAAGATGGAGGCTTGGACCAGGGTCAGAGAGAAAGTCAGGAAGATGCAGGTATATATTCTGGAAATAGAATAACCTGAACTAGCTGATGATTGGATAAGGAGGCTGGGGGTTAGGGGGTTATCAAGACATCTCTCAGGTTTCTAAAGCCTAGCTTTCAGGTGATAACTCACAGATTATATACCCATATTATAGGTTATTATCTAATCTGGGTTGCTGATGATAAATCATCTACTGAATTCTAGGAAATGTAAAGTGGGGTTGAATGTACTAGCATTGCTATTTTGTTTGTTGATTGTACATGTTTCTAAGTCTTTTTATTGAACAAATCAAATGTCTGCAATCCTTTTTATCTAATCTTATCTGTACCTGAATACATGTGGAATAGCAAATTTTCCAATCTTGGGAAATTTATCCTATCTTAAGCCCCAACCAATTCCCCTTTCACCTCCACCCACATACTAAAACAGTTAACTGTATAACACTTCACTAAATATTTATGTATAATAAAAAGCTTTCAAAGTGCTGATTGCCTACCAGTTAACACAATGCACTCATTAGTGGGTAGGTCTGTGCTCAGTAGATGGTGATACTGCATGGTATCAAACCATATTGCATGCACATCTTTGTGCACTGCCCTGAACATATGCTATCATGCAAGGCAGGAAATGGTATGTTAAATGCTAAAACTACATCCAAGTTGGACCCCAGTCATTAGTGCTGTGGATGATAGGCAGAGGATCACTCTGGGAGTGTGAAGGGCTATACCCCCAGGAAAGCACAAAGGTGATGATGTGATGATTGTGCTTGACACAGTGGAGCATCCTGGGCACTGGTCCCCACCTTGGAGGATAAAGAGTGAAGCACACTCTACATCTTCTCGCCAGTACTTGCACCAATGTCACCAACTTACACATCCATTTAGCACGTTTTCAGTCAGAACAATAAATTTTGGATAACAAAATTCTAGAGGATTCTTGAGTTTTCAAACACCAGATTGATAAATGCAGTACTTATATCTGTAACCCACAGGCACAGTGTTCATTTTACAAACCAAACACGTCAGTCCATGTGAGAGAAGATATTTCAATCAGGCCCATAGTGAAAAAATAGGACACATTTCTGGGTTCAAGGGCTTCTGAAAGCAACATATCACTCTGGAAGTTCTCAAATTCTAAGCTTTGTGGTTCTCTGTGTCAATAATTAATAGTAAAAGGTCTTTCCAGGAGAAATGTTTAAGCTTTTTATTTGGTCTGAAAGCTTCACACAAGCCCCAGAGAGCAGGTCTTCCTGCCTTGGAAATCTCCTTGCAGCATCTGACATTTCAGGCTTCCTTCTCTTTAGGACTCATGCAATGTTTTGTTTTATTTCATTTTGTAATCTAACTTTTTGCAATTTAGATTATCATTTAAATAAATATTATATAAGAGTTCACCCTTTCTCTCTCTCTTTTGCCAGAGTAAATACTTATGATTGTGGAGAAAAAATTTCAAGCTGGTTGTCAACATTTTTTGGCCGTCCTTGTCATTTGATCAAACAAATTTCAAACTTTCAAAGGAACGCAAAGAAGAAACATGGAAACGGTATTACATTTTGAATTGGTTCTTAGAGGACAGGAACCCTGGCTTACCCTTGCACACATCAAAACAGCACATGAACTGCACTTACGGGTGACTTGCTCATGTATCAAAAGCAGGGGTGGTCAGCCTTTAGCAGAAACCTGCTGCAGTAGCCCCAGGTCAGCAGGAGAAGTGGGCTCCAGGATCCTCTTAAGGAGGCTGAGGAGGGCATAAAGCCAGCTGCCCAGCCTCTACCCAAACATTTGGCCTCACTCCTGCATGTTCAAAAGCACAATTAATCCAATAGTATTAAATAAAACCCCTAATAGCTTGCTATGTCCTCAGATTGGATCTGGAAGCAAGGAAATCTGGCTTGCTAGCTTTTAGCTCTAACACCAAACAATGGTGTGACCTTGGTAAATCCTTGAACCCCATGGCACCTCAACTTCTATAGACCTCAGCTCCTCAGACTTTTATAAGTTTCGGCAATTTTTCCCACCATAAACCATTGTTAGAATGAAGTGAGGCAGTAGAGATGAAAGTACTTTTAACAGTCCCAGATGTGCGGAAAAGATCATTTTCCTGTGTCTGCTCAAATGTCACCTCCTTAGGGAAGGCTGGTTGGCAACCCTCTTCAGAACAGCACCCTGTACCTGAATTTGCAGCAACGTAGCAATCTTCCCTGTCTCATTTTTCTCAGTGGCACTTTTTTTTTTCACATCTTTCAGACTATTTATTTTGCTCACTTATTTTGTTCTGTTTTCCTTTTAGAAGATGTAAGCTCTATGAGGATAGGGATTATTGCTTGTTTTCTTCAGTGCTGTCCCCCCATGCTTAAAATAGCACCTGGCGTATAGTTGCTCAATAAATGGCTAGATGAATCAATGGATGATTACCAACTTGTTCATGTATTACCTGGCCTAGTGATCAGTTTCCAGAAGAACTAGTTTGTAATCCAAATAGCATTTAGAGTTTGGGTGTGGTAGCTCACACCTGCAATCCCAGCATTTTGGGAGGCCGAGGAGGGAGGATTTGTTAAGCCCAGGAGTTCAAGACCAGCCTGGGCAACATAGCAAGACCCTGTATCTGCAAAATAAGATACAAAAATTATGAAACCTCATCTCTTCAAAAAATACAAATACTAGCCAGGTATGGTGGTGCATGCCTATAGTCCCAGCTACTTGGGAGACTGAGGTGGGAGGATCATTTGAGGCTGGGAGGTGGAGGTTGCAGTGAGTTGAGATCACACCACTGTACTCCAACCTGGGTAACAAAGTGAGACTCTGTCTCAAAAAGAATTAAAAAATTACTAGGTATGGTGGCAGGCACCTGTAGTCCTAGCTGCTTGGGAGACTGAGATGGGAGGATCTTTTGAACCCAGGAGTTCGAGGCTGCAGTGAGTTATCATCACACCACTGCACTCCAGCCTGGCCGACAGTAATATTTTATGTTTTATGTTTCTAAAACATAAAATAAATAAACCAAACTAATAGCATTTGACCATATATGGACTGAAAACTGGGTCTAAGGCAGCCCTCCATAGTTTAACCTATAAATCCCTAAAAGTGTATGCTATAGAGAGGAGTCAAAAGATGTAATGTACTTAGACTTTTTAAAGTTCTGATGATTTTTCATGCCATAAGCTGTTAAGCATTTGAGTTGCTGTGTGATAGAAAAGGGGAATAGATTTATACTCATTTTATTGAAGTTGGTGGTGTTTGGGCTATGGATAAGCTTAGAGAAATGATTAAAGGGGAGAGAGAAATAGGCATTTCCAGGGGTAGAGGAGTGGGGTTTGTCAGGACCTGCACACCACCCTTGTAAATTATCTGGAGAAGAGAGCAGCAGTGAAATCTCTAAGTGCCAATCATTCATAGCACCCATGGCCTAGCTGGGGTTTGCTTGGTTTTCAGGAGGTTGGCTGAGATAATTAAGCCTTAGTCCTGGTCCTTTGGGGTCTCGGTTGGTGAGATCAATCACCAGCAGACAGCGATACTACAATGTAAGAGATGTAATAAAGGTTTACACAAAGGGCAGAATCCTCTACACCTGGAATGAGTCACAGAGGGCTTCAGGGAGGAGGTGCGTCTTAAAAGGAGAGTAGGAGTTTTTCAAGCAGACAGAGGCGGGATGGTTACTGGGGAGCAGCGTGGCAGGGCTTGGCATTCATGGGCTCAGAGAAGGGTTTAGAGGGTCAGACGTGAGCAGGGGAGTGATGGGGGACAGATGGGAAGAAGGGACGAGTGTGCTACTGAGGAGTCAGTAGTACTTTATCTGTGGCTGCGGGACTCACCGGAGGATTCTAAGCTGAGAAGCTTCGTAACACTGCTTATGTTAGAAAGTCAGCCCTGACTTGGCGAGGGGGCTGCGTTGAGTGGGAAACTCAGGCAGTAAAGGCACAGGTGAGAGGCAGCTGGGACTGTCCTGGTGGGAGATGGGGCCTTGGTGGAACAAAGGTGGTGGGTGCAGAGGAAAGAAGAAAGCCTGTCTTCCTGCTCCCTGCACGATGCAGAATCAGGGAGTGTCAGCTTGTGACTACTTACACTTAGAGGATGCCCCTTAGGGTGCCATGTTCTCTGGCAGTCTCAGTCACTGGTCTTGAAACAGTTTTTTTGAGTTGGTATACCTTAGAAGGATTTTTAAAAACTATATTCCTCACTCATACATTTTTACATTGTCATCTAAATTTTGAAAATAGTTTAAACAGCTACAAAGGATACGATTTCCAGCATATTGTAAACATTGTCATTTTAAATTTGAACTCGTACATTATTCTTTTCAACATAGCCAATAGAATCTCAATACTGTAGTATTTTTTAAACCATAGCAATTTGAATCTCATGAGTATTCATTACAAAATACATTATGTGTGTGTGTGTGTGTGTGTGTGTGTGTGTGTGTGTGTGTGTGTATAGAGAGAGAGAGAAAGAGAGAGAGAGAGAACAAACTGTCCTTTAATGGTCAGTTTTCTTTCTTTCCTTTTCATATATATATTATATATATATATATAAATGTACTATCTTTTAGTGGTCAGTCTTTTATTTCTTTCCCTTTCCTTCTTCAACTTGTATTTCCTTTCCATGTCCTCAACAGAATTTTATCTTAGTGTTATATATTCTGTACTTGGAAATCTTTTATTGACTACTACCCTATCATACTTCTGTGAAATTAAAATGTGTATATAAATTGACATGGATAAACATTTTTTTAAAGTTTACTGTGATTGTGAGAGTTTAAGTGCTAGAAAATTTCTTGTGGATTGAGTTCTTTTTTTTTAATTTTTTTTTTTTAATAGAGATGGGGTTTCTCCCATGTTGCCCAGGCTGGTCTCAAACTTTTGAGCTCAAGTAATCCTCTCACCTTGGCCTCCCAAAGTGCTGGGACTACAGGCATGAGCCTCTGCACCCAGCCCGTAATTTGTAGTAGTACATAGTTGATCAAAGCAACATAAGTATATTATAAATTTTGAAAAATAATTATTAAACATAAGAAAAAAATTAGCAAAAATAAGTCTCTTAATGAGGTGGCTGGGCACCCTGCCATTGGTTCCCACTCCCATGAATGACTGTCACTCATGGCCAGAATAGCTGGTGTTCAGCCTCGGGTCTCTTCTGAGAAGCTTAAATAAAGGGCTACGGAAAGGGGTTTCGTTAGTGCACTGTCACTCAAACATTTCTTCTGAAGTATGTGACCGAAGCACTGGGCTCTAAGATTGAAATGCCTTTCATCATCTGTCACTTGACAACTTAATTAGGTCCTGTGGTTTTGTGGACAGCAAATAATTGGAATCCATCTGGCCTACAGGAGGATCATTGGCCCAGGCTTTAGAGCCTTTTATTTTCTTAGCTCAGACTCCAGGGTTTTGAATGGGGCTTTTGTCTTCTACCCTGGAGGTTGTTGGTCGCTGAGGGAGTGTGCCTTAGGAGACGTTGGCCTTTCCTCTGTGAAAGAGGAAGGGTCTTTGTGGACAGGGCTGGGATTACACCTCCCTACTCTGGCAGAGCCATTTTAGCAAAGAGCATATATGCAAGTGGCAGATCTGGAGGGTAATTCTCTCAAAAGTATCCGTTTGCATCTACTCTGGGGTCCACACACCTGATACTGGAGACAGCTCAGTAGGTCCTGGCCCGGGCAAACCTTTTCATCTATAATGATAGCGATGCTGGGCCTGCCAAAGGGAGATGGCAGCCGGGTGATGGGGTGCCAGCTATTCTGAATACACTTAATATTTTCTTTCAATAGTTTCGTCCCCCTTTTAGTAGTTTTTTGTTTGTTTGTTTGTTTGTTTTTTTAGACAGGAGTTTCGCTGTTGTTGCTGAGACGGAGTTTCACTCTTGTTGCTCAGGCTGGAGTGCAATGGTGTGATCTCAACTCACCGCAACCTTTGTCTCCCGAGTTCAAGAGATCCTCCTACCTCAGCCTCCTGAGTAGCTAAGATTAAAGGCATGTGCCACTGCGTCCAGCTAATTTTGTATTTTTACTAGAAACGAGGTTTCTTCATGTTGGTCAGGCTGGTCTCAAATTCCCAACCTCAGGTGATCTGCCCGCCTCGGCCTCCCAAAGTGCTGGGATTACAGGCCTGAGCCACCGCACCTGGCCTTCCCTTTTAGTAGTTTTTAAATGTTTACTATCTATTTCTAAAGTCAATATCTGGCACTTGCCCAAGGGCAAACAGCTTTTCCCTGATTCGATTCAGAAGTTCTCCCTGGGCCTTTTGCCCTCACCAAGGCTCTCTGCCTTGCTCCGTCATATCCTGGGGAAGGACGCACCTGCCATCACCCTTCCTCCTCCAAGTCTTGCCTCCAAGTCTAATTTGCTGGAACAATTTCATCTCAGCATTTTTTGTTTTATTTTTTAAGTTTTCTAAATATTTTTGTGGCAGAGTCTTGCTGTGTCACCCAGGCTAGAGTGCAGTGTGCGGTGTGACCTTGGCTCACTGCAACCTCCGCCTCACGGGTTCAAGCGATTCTCCTGCCTCAGCCTCCCAAGTAGTAGGGATTACAGGTGTGCACCACCACGGCTGGCTAATTTTTGTATTTTTAGTAGAGACAGGGTTTCACCTTGTTGGGCAAGATGGTGTCGAACTCCTGGCTTCATGTAATCCTCCCACCTCAGCCTCCCAAAGAGCTGAGCCACTGTGCCCAGCCCTTATTGTTATTTTCTCCAGGTTATTTTAAACAGTATTCTGGGATCTCCCTTTCCCTCTGTATTGAGACATATGCACCATACTTAGGACATTTTTATTATTGCCAGGGCGTCACTTTTTTTCCTTTGTAGAAATAGTCTCTACCTTTTAAAAAAATACAAGTCTATGGAAACATGATTCACTGGCATTCTGAGAAAGCAACTCTTCTCTTAAATACTCCATCATTTTCAGATCAACTTCCTGGTACAATGGCCACCCTTTCTCTGGTGAACGAGGCACAGTATCTGCTGATCAACACATCAAGTATTTTGGAACTTCACCAGCAACTAAACACCAGGTAAGACCTCATACCTCGGAACTAGCAGACAAGCATAACCATTTGCCACTGGGAGCAGGGCCTGGCCCCCACCTGGGGAGGAGAGATCTGAGAGTTCAGCCCTGCTTCATTTACAGATGAGAAACTGAGGCCCTGAGAAGTAAGCAGGTCCCTTTCATCCAGCTTCCATTCATCTTTATAGAGAGTTATCTTTTATCTTACAAAGATCATTTTTGATATCCTCAAGACGGTTAACGGAGAACCCCTAGCTCTCACTTTTTAATCATTCAATTTCTTAATGTTTGTTTTAATTGAACTGCCACCATTTGGCCAACTTTTATTGTCCACCCTCCCATTGTCCCCTGTCCCCAAGGATCTCTGCCCTACTTCACACAGTCATTTTAAAGGCTAAAAAAGAGTGGTTATGAAACCTTTTTAAAGTTGTAACTGCAGGCACGCTTTATTTGAAAGATGTGCCACAGATGGAACTAGCACCCCTCCCTGCCCACTCCCACCTGATGCCTTCCCAAGGACCCTAACAGTGTTAAGAGGTCAGCTCCAGAAAGGGTCATGGTTCGGCCAACCCTCTCATTGTTCATTAGAGCAAACTGAAGTCCCAACGTAGCCAGGCAATGAGGAAAAATCACCCAGCTCTCATGCCACAGGATGACTGGGATGGTCTCCTCATTCCTGGTCCACAGGCCAGAGATGAGTGTTGTGTTAGTGGCTCACCCCTAACAGCACTGTGAACTGGGGGTCCTGTGACTGTCATGTGCCACGTGGTCAAGTACACACACATACATATTTGCAAAGACATACAAATACAGCTTAATAAAGCTGACTAAGGCCACCTCCTCCACCTTTGCAGGGGTGGGCTATTTGTAGTCATTCTTGTTTCTAGCCATTGTTGAAAACATACAACATCATTCTCATACTGTGGCCCAGCTTGCTGTCTTTGGGAGCAAAAGTATGATGCAGTCGCATGTTCTCTGGGTATTCACTGAGTTCTCCTGGCACTGAGGGACCCTTTTCCTCAGGCATCCAGAGTCCTGGAAAAAGTGGGTATGCAGTTTTTTGGGGTTCTTGATGTAGAAAGATAGGAGGTGGGGACAGGCTTGCTGCAACCCCAGTTCCTACCAGGAGGGCCCACATTCCCTACCATCTGGTTTCTAGCAGGGCGGGCCTGCTGGGCAGGTGGTTCAAGAGCAGAACGAGGGTCCCCTGCTAGGTATTTCTTTGTGCATTATTTGCAAATTTGAGAGACTCTATCATGCACATGTTAACCACGATAGCTTTTGGACATAAAACATGCCCTTTTACGAAGCCCAAACTGAGGGTTTATAACCCAGATTTGATCCAGAATCAAAGGATTTCAGGACTGGAAAAGTGCTAACCCTCTTGCTGCAGATGAGGAAACCGTAGTCCTCATAGGTTGTGGGAGTTGCCCTTAGTAAGTGGCAAAACCAGACTCAGGTATCCTGGTCTCTGGCTTTTCATACATTGTTTGCCATTCAAAGGGGATTGGGATATAACCTTGGGACTCCTCCTTCCCAATCCCATAGTCTTTCAATTCTGTCTCTGGGGCATACTCTAACCATGCCTGAGCATTTACCCCACACCAACTTAAGCAATTAAAAATTTATTGAAGCACAAAAAGATACAAAAATCATCAGTACACAGTTAAATAAAGTTTTACAGATGTATACACCCATGCACCATCATTTTCAGATCAATCTCCTGGTACAACAGCCACCCTTTTTTTTTTTTTTTTTTTTTTTTTGAGACGGAGTCTCGCTGTGTGGCCCAGGCTGGAGTGCAGTGGCTGGATCTCAGCTCACTGCAAGCTCCGCCTCCCGGGTTCCCGCCATTCTCCCGCCTCAGCCTCCCAGTAGCTGGGACTACAGGCGCCCGCCACCGCGCCCGGCTAGTTTTTTGTATTTTTAGTAGAGACGGGGTTTCACCGTGTTAGCCAGGAGGGTCTCGATCTCCTGACCTCGTGATCCGCCCGCCTCGGCCTCCCAAAGTGCTGGGATTACAGGCTTGAGCCACCGCGCCCGGCCAACAGCCACCCTTTTTCTGGTGACTGAGGCAAAGTATCTGCTGATAAACACATTAAGTATTTTGGGACTTTACCAGCAACTGCCACTACCTGGATCAAGCTAAGAATGTACTCCAGAAACTTCCCTTATACCCCATCCCAGTCAACCTCACTGACAGTCACCACTATTCTGACTTCTTTCACCATAGCTAGTTTCACCTGTTCTTCAACTTAATATGGTGGGATCATACAGAATGTGTTCTTTTGTCGGAGAAGTTTTAAGATATATTTTCAGTGCATTCTTCTGGGTGGGGGTGGGGGGTGCAGAGGGCCATTTTTTTTGGAACCTTATGGCAATAAATAAAAATTACAAAAATAAACAAGAGTTACAAAAATAGGCCAGGCATGGTGGCTCACACCTGTAATCCCAGCACTTTGAGAGGCTGAGGTGGGAGGATCACTTGAGCCCAGGAGTTCAAACCCAGTCTGGGCAATATAGTGAGACCCCATCTCCAAAAAAAAAAAAAAAAAAAGTTAGCTGGGCATAGTGGCACATGCTTGTAGTCCCACCTACTTGGGAGGCTGAAGCAGGAGAATTACTTGAGCCTGGGATCCTGGTCAAGGCTGCAATGAGCTGAGATTGTGCCACTGCACTCCAGTCTGGGTGACAGAGCAAGACCTTGTCTCGTTAAAAAAAAAAAAAAGGAATTAGAAAAATAGCAGATGTTAGTTAAAACCGCAACTAGAATGGAAATTAGGAAATACTGTCCTCTTTATTTATAATGTTTTAATACCTGAGAAAAGGGGTGAGATCTCAACACCTGTGAAAAGAAGGGAGGGGGGAAGGGAGTGAGATCTCAGTGCTTTTTAGGTCTTTGATCATTAAGCCTGTTGACAGGTCTTCAAATGCCTTATGTCGCCCCACCTTATAGAACTGGTATGTTCTCAGAAGTTCTTCTTCACTGGAGCTCTGTTCTTCTGATTTCCAAAGTCCTTCATCTCTTCAGCTAAGATCTGCTCACCCTTTGCCTGGCTCTTGTGGGCTTCTCACTAGAGATGGGACCATATCCCAGGGGAGGCCCTGATGCCTGTTTAGCAGATGTGTGTCTCTTGGCCTTGCACTCATGGTAAAAGTCTGTTCTGATTATTCAGGGCACAGGCCACAGCAGAGCTGATGAAGTTAGGTGTTGCATGGCAGGCATGATGAATTATTACAGTGGTGTGATTATCTGCCACCCTCCCCCTACTTACTCTTTTTGGTTGCCTTAAACAGTGATGAGAATGGAAAGCAGGAATTATTCTCAGTGAAGGATCTCAGCTTGCGTTTTCGTGCCAATATTATTATTAATGGAGAAAGGGCTTTCGAAGAAGAGAAATGGGATGAGATTTCAATTGGTTCTTTGCATTTCCAGGTAAGTTTGGGGAAGTTCTATTATCCTTCCTCCAGGGTTGTCAGTGAAGATTGGCCTCAATCCCAGACCTGAATAGCTGCAGGTGGGACTCCCTCCCTGTCCTTGTCTCTTAACTACAAAATCTTGGTGGGAGGTTATGTCAGCTCAGCCTTCTGAGACACCCCATGGAATAATCCATCCTTTATTCCCCAAGAGGATGGCAGCAGTCACTTTCACACAAGCCACAGAAGGTGTGACCCATCAGAGGGCTTCATGCTGCCTCCATGCTGTCGTTATGTCTAGGCTTCAACTCTGATTTTTTGTAATGCTCATGTCATGAGACTGTCATCCTCCTGAAACTTGTTGGACTGTGTGGCAGTCTGGAGCTTGTGGAGGGAGGCCCAGAAGCCTGGCGGTGCCTCTGTGCCCATGGCCACCCCGTCCTCCACACGCTTCACCTTTTTCTGCCTTTGCTGGTGGCTGGGAAGGAGATTGTCAGAGGCAAAGCCACCAGGATGTCCTCTCTCCCCGGTTTTGGACTCCCAAAACCTTTGTTATGGGCCTCAAAGATATGAGAAAGAGGAAAAAGGTCTTAGGCTAAAATCTGTGCTCCTCACATGATTGACAAGGCCCCATGAGATCCCATGCTGCCACTGTCTCTGAGCTCATTACCCCTTCCCTCTCTGCCTCTGTCACAGTGACCTTCTCTCTGCTCCCTAAATAGCCACCCTTCCTGCCTTAGCCCTTGCCATCCCTTCTGCTTGGCATGTTGTCCAAGTGTCTCAGGTCAGATGTCACCTTCTTGGAAAGGATGCCCCTGACCTGCTGCAGGGTCACATTCTGCTTATTCTTGCAGTGTGTAGGAGGGTGAGGCCAAGTCTGTTTTATTCCCTGCTGTATCTCTAGGTCCTTGAACGACACTGGCCCAGGGTCAGTGCTCAATCAGTAATTGTTGAGGGAAGAAATGGACAGGAGAGATAAGGTATATCTAATGCCAGAGAATGTGCTCTGTTCTTTAGTGGGGGCTGAAATTATTTTTGTAATACAGGCTGGGCATCCCTAATCCAAAAATCTGAAATCTGAAATGATCTAAAATATAAAACTTTTTGAGCACTGACATGACATTCAAAGGATATGACAATTGGAGCATTTTGGATTTCAGATTTTCGAATTAGGGATGCTCAACTGGTAAGTATACCAGAGATATATAATGCAAATATTCCAAAATTTAAAAAAAAATCTCAAAATGCTTCTGGTTCCAAGCATTTTGGATAAGGAGTACTCAACCTATAGTAGTGTAATTAGCCACTGGTATAAACTGACTATAATGAGCTACCTTGTATTCAGGCTGTGCACTCAGAAGGAACACTACTCTAACATCTAGGAAAGCAGTAAACAGTCATTTGAGTCTTTATTAAAGAATTTTAGAGGTCTGGGATACAGGATATAAATTTCATGGCACAAGAAAATGTCCCAATGTTTTTAACTCCCTAGACTTCCTCTTACCCTGGCAGTTGTTCCCCCTTGACGAGCAATCTGTGTTATCTCCTACATTCTCTCCCACAAGCCCATCTCTGGCACTAGCCCTCCTGCTGTTTCCCTCATCCCTCCATCCTTACTTACTCTTCCCTATTTTCTATCCCTGTGTCTCTGCCATGTTTTAAAAAATGCCTACTGTTTCACATCCTGCTGGGCATAAAATAGACACTAAATATACATTATCTGATAGGTGGAGAGTGAGAGGGAGGAAGAAAGGAAGAAAAGAAAAAGAAAGAGAAAAGGGAAGAGAACTAGAACTAGACTGAGATTACTCTCAGAAACTTATCTGGCAACAGTAGCACCTGTGCCTCTCCAGATATCTGGAGACATAAATACAAGGAAGACTCTTTAAGGAACCTTCCTGAGATGACTTAGCAGGCTTTGCTTTCTTTAGGTCACCTTTCTTAACAGACCGCAACTAGTAAAAATCAAAATATGCATGCCCTTTGACTCAATAATTTCACTTGTAGAAATCTATCCCATAGAAATGCTAATACAAGTATTAAAATAAGTATAAAAATACTTTTACCAACCATAGCAAGACTCCGTCTCTCCACACACACACACAGAAGAAAAATTAGCCAGGCGTGGTGTTGTGCGCCTGTGGTCTCAGCTCCTTGAGGTGGGAAGATTGCTTGAGCCCAGAAGCTCAAGCCTGTAGTGAGTCAAGATTGCCCCACTGTACTCTAGCCTGGGTCTCAGAGCAAGATCCTGTCAGTCAGTCAATCAGTCAATCAATGATACCTATATACATTAGTCCAGTGCAAGCATTGAAGAGCGTAAGGTATGGTTAATACTGCACCTTTCTTTTCTTTCTTTTTTTTTTTTTTTCTGAGACAGAGTCTTACTCTGTTGTCCAGGGTAGAGTACAGTGGTGCAATCTTGGCTCATTGCAACCTCTGCCACCTAGGTTCAAGCAATCCTCCTGCCTCAGCCTCCTGAGTAGCTGGGACTACAGGTGTGTGCCACCACACCTGGCTAAATTTTTTATTTTTGGTAGAGACAGGGTTTCACCATGTTGGCCAGACTAGTTTAAACCTCCTGCGCTCAAGAGACCCGCTGGCCTCAGCCTCCCAGTATTGGGATTATAGGCATGGGCCACCACGCCTGGCACTACTGTGCCTTTCAAGAAAGTAAATGCTTCGCTGGGCACAGTGGCTCACACCTGAAATCCCAGTGCTTTAGGAGGCCAAGGAAGGAGGATCGCTTGAGCTCACGAGTTTGAGACCAGCCTGAGCAAAATAGCAAGACCTCGTCTCTACTGAATAAAAAAAATTAGCCGGGCATGGTGGTACGTTCCTGTGGTCTCAGCTACTCAGGAGGCTGAGGTGGGAGGATTGCTTGAGCCTGGGAAATGAAGGCTGCAGTGAGCTATGATGAAGCCACTGCCCTCCAGCCTGGGTGACAGAGTAAGACCCTGTCTCCAAAAAAAAAAAAAAAAAAAAAAAAACCAAATGCTCAAAAGATGTTTGTTGATGATAATACTCAGTGCTGAAGCAATTACAGTGAAACTAGCACATCTCTTTTGGAAAACAAATTTTTTTTTTTTTTGGAAAACAATTTTTTACTGGGTGTTGTCAAGTCATAAATATTTTTTATTCCTGTTGGCCCTGTAATTTCATTTTGGGAGATTGATACTACAAAAAACAAAAACAAAAACAAAAAACAAACAAACAAACAAAAAAAAACAGGAAAGAGAGTTATGTGAATTAGGCCTTTATTGCAAAATTATTGATCACAGGAAAGCATTAGAAACTATTCACATGGCTTCAAAGGAGAAGAACTAGGTGTTTCAACCCATGGAATGCCAGGCCATCCATTGTGAAAACTGCAAAATGCAAGGATGAGGTGGCTCTCTATGTCCTGATGTGGAAGGATGTCCTTACATATTGCAGAGTAATTGAAAAAGAAACCCAAGTGGGTTCTGAGATCCCAGCGAGTCTATTTACACAGGTGCACATACATACACAGTTGTGTGCAGTCACATGCCACAGTCTGGGATGGTCTGGGATGGCTTGGGACAATCTGGGATGTCCTGGGATGGTCTGCAGCGACATGAGCAGCACCTGCTTCTATGGATGGAGAGAGGGGTACCACTGCTGCTGAGTGCTTTCTCTTTTAATTCTTCAAGCTTCTGTATTGTTTGACTTGTTTTTTAATGAATATATATGCTAGTAAACAAGTTTTTAAAATACTAGTTGCTAAGAATACCAGAAAAGAAGCTTTAAAATGATGATGTTTTAAGAAATTGTTTTCTTTGCATTGGTGTTTGAAAATAGTGTTTGTGGCTGGGTGCCGTGGCTCATGCCTATAATCCCAGCACTTTGGGAGACTGAGATGGGCAGACCACTTGAGGTCAGGAGTTTGACACCAGCCTGACCAACATGGTGAAACTCTGTCTTTACTAAAAATACAAAAATCAGGCGGGTGTGGTGGCTGGCGCCTGTAATCCCAGTTACTCAGGAGGCTGAGGTAGAAGAATCGCTAGAACACGGGAGGTGGAGGTTGTAGGGAACTGCCTGGGTGACAAGAGCGAAACTCTAGTCTGGGCGACAACAGTGAAACTCCATCTCAAAAATAAAAAAAAAGTAAAAGAAAATAGTGTCTGGAAAATGCCCTTTCTTCTGCTAGTTTGAGAACCTGTTCTAAGAGGGTCTTTCATTGAAGTGACAGGATTTTTACAGAAGGTGTTGCCTGTCGGGTGGCTGCTAGAGGCTGGGGCTGGTGTGAGCTTCAGGGCCCTGGCCTCCTTTCTGCAGGAGCTGGGCCTATGCATCAGCTGTTTTCTAGGCGAAGAGGTAAGAGGGTGCAGGAAACGAAGAGCCACACTGGCTCCTCGAGGCACAGCTTTGTGGTGTTACAAAAGCCTCGCTCCACTGCAGGGATCCTTGTGTATAACAGTGATAGTTTCCACTCTTGAGCATGACCAAGTGCCAGGCCTGGGCTTGAGTCCCTGTATCCCTGTTATAGTTCTCACCAAATACAGCCAAGGATCTAGTCAAGGAAATGAGATCTGGAGAGGTCACAGGTTTGCCAAGTCCTTGGTAGAGCTCCTTTCCAGCATGTTCTGGGTGCTTACGTGGCTTGGGAATCTTGACTTTGGTACCACAGGGAGCCTATATTTCCACTGGTTTAGTACCCAGTGCCCGAATGTGAGCATCAACCTGAAAAAAAAAATTAGAGCTTTGTACAGTGCCAGTATCAGAGCCAATGAGGTTTATCTGAGGCGTGATTATTGCTAATTGAAAACTTTTCCCAATTAAAAACAAAAACAAGATAAATTTTAAAAAACACACCAGAGAAAATAATCTCCTAAGGTGATGAATTTATTCAGGAGTAAACAGAAAGGATTATAAACTAGGATGCCTAGCTATGGCAAGCCACAGGTGCATCTGAAGAGGAGAGAGTAAGGGAAAGCTTTTATGGGCAAAAATAAGTTCATACAAGTTGCTTGAAAACATAATTTATTGGTTCCTGAGGCTCAAAGTCAGAATTGGCATCAGTTCATTGGTGGAGACATTGTTACTAGGCAAATGTTCCTTCAAGAACATCTTATCTGAACTGCAGTCCTAAAGAATGTCTAGTGATAAACCCAGTCTAGAACTATGTGCATACATGCAAGACATGGATCCTGAAAAGCATGAGATGCATAAAGGACATGGAGGAATTTCTTGTGGGATTATTTTAGAAAGTCCTTGACAGTCGTTATCTCAGAAATGCAAGCATGAACTCCCTGCCTTCGTACCGTCCTGGCTCCAATTTCTTTGGGTCTGATAAGTGATTTCATCCTGGTATCTGCAACTTTCACACCAGTAACAGGAACAGGCCAAGACACATCCAGATTAGGTGAGTGTTTCTAATTTCATGCATAATTTGTCTTTGCCCATGAGTGAGCTGAGAAGAAAATGGTTATAAGAAAATCAAGTACCTTTGCACTTTTTACATGTGCAATAAAAGAAGTGTCTCAGTATTGCTGAGCTGCATACTTTCTTATGTTTATATTATGGGGGATTTTAAGCTCCACCAGACGGTATGACCTGTGTTAAGAAACTGTAACAATGCGCTTTAAGTATTGTGTATGTGTGGCATGTAGGTCTGGGTACATATGGATATATACATGTGTGTATATATATATGCATATAGATATGTATATTAAAATAATTTTTTCCTACTTATTATAGTTATAAAAACATATCCCCATTTTATTTAAAGGTTTTTATAGATTCCTTTCAATACCTGCATGATATAATTTTAATACCTGCGCCATATACATCATATATGTGTAGCATGATTTACTTAACCATTTCTCTCCACTATATGATGTTAACAAGTTTATGATGTTGACAAGTTTTTCCTCTTATGAATAATGTGAGGATAAATCTTTGTACACAACTGTGGTTGGGCTTCTGATTCCTTTCTTAGGTTGGATTCCTAGACATGAAGTTGCTGGGTCAGAGAGCATTGACACATGAAAGTTCTCTCTGATGACCTTCTCACAGGGGTCAGCACTGGCTCTGCAACCTCCTCCTCCTCCTCCTCCTCCTCCTCCTCCTCCTCTTCCTTCTTCTTTCTTCTTCTTTCTTGCTCTGTTGCCCAGGCTGGAATGCAGTGGTGTGATCTTGGTTCACTGCCACCTCTGCCTCCCGGGTTCAAGTGATTCTCCTTCCTCAGCCTCCTGAGTAGCTGGGATTACAGGTATGCATCACCACTCTGGGTAATTTTTGTATTTTTAATAGGGACAGCATTATGCCGTGTTGGCCAGGCTTGTCCTGAACTCCTGGCCTCAAGTGATCGGTCTGCTTCCGCCTCTCGAAGTGTTGGGATTACAGGTGTGAGCCACTGTGCCCGGCTTCCTGCGACTCTTCTCTTTTTCCCATTTGTCTTCTCAGTCACTGAGTGCTTTTCTTCCTCAAATCCATTGTTCAACATTTCCTGAGAACGCTCAAGATTCTCAGTCCCTCTTTTCTTTCTCTGCAAAGCCCTTAAGCAGTGGTCTTTTAGCTGACAAACAAATGCAGATGCTTCCCCGGCAGAGATGGTGAACAGGTGCTGCTTTCTGGCTCTCCGTAATTAGGGGACTGGGCATTTCTGTGTGCTTCCTCCCTCTGAGGTGCAAGGCTCTGGTCACTTTTTTGGCAATGCTGTGTTTTCCTTCTTACCTGCCAGGTTTTGGGGCCTTGTCACAGATGCCAGATGATTTGCATCGACCAGCAAACTGGGCAAAGAAACCAGCACGTTTTCCAAAAACTTTCTGAGAGTCGTGAAACAAAGGTAAGCGTGACTGCAAAATATGACACCTGGTTTCCAATCCTGGTGTTATGAATACCAGAACTATGTTCATAATAGTGCAGAGTTATTTTTTTAAATGGGGGATTTGCTGCCCACCCAAAGCTGTTGGACTGCCATTAACCTATCCTTGTTTGTAGTTTCATTTTATTTTTCCTTTCCATCCAAGTTCTCACTTATTTTTTATTTTACTACATGTATTTTTTTATTCTTTCCAATCTTGTTGAAGAGATATGGAGTACAAAAAAACAAAACAAAACAAAACAAAACAAAAAGAAAACACCAAGTAAAGTAATTCTATTGTCTTGATCATTAGTTTCTTTACCACAGAGAGCTCATGAAGAGTAAAGTGCCTTACTGTGAATAGAGTAGCTGCATAGAACGAGTCAGTACATTTCATTAAACTGGAAATGCATTCATTAAGCCTGGAAATTCATTTTCTTGAGGGTTAAAACAACAAAGTGTTATACATTCCAGATTATAAAAACTGAACTTCCAATGTGTTGATTCTTTAGAAAGATTTATTTTCAGGCTTATACTTTCTGTTAGGACTTTTTGTTTACAAAGAATTCCAGGAAGCCAAGTAAAGCAGTCAGGCTACATAGAGCGATTCTTGAAAATTAACAGAAATAATGCAAACACTGTATCTACTTCCAATAATAAGCTGGCAAGTTAATTCATGGTAAAATGTGTTACATCGTTTCCTGTGTTTCTTCAAAGCCAGGGTTTTGTTTCACAGTATAGAGATTTGATTTATGTAAGTTTTCTTACCAATATGGGATAGAAATGGCCTGCAGAGTAGTGCATTTGACTGTTACAGCAGCATGTCTGTCAATGCAGGCTGTGTCTTCTGGGTTGTGGGAACCTTGAGCCTGCACCGTGCAGGTTGCCAGGAGAAGAAAGAAGGAGGCACAAATATAATACTAAGGTCCATGAAAATAGTGTTTCTTACCATCACTGCAGTTTTCATGTGCGTGAACCTTTTATTTTTAAATTTTGGAATAATTTTAGATTTACGGAACAGTTGCAGTGAGAGTGCAGAGGCTGCACCCTTCACCCACATTTGCACAAGTCATAAGGGATTGGCCCAATCCCCTAGCCCGGGGCCTGGAACATGAGGGTGTCCAACAGATGTTATCACAGGAACTAACAGATCGGAGAGCACGTCAGGTCCTCCAAAGGGTCCTGAGTGGCTCACTTGCATTGATGGTTAACATTGAGCAGACTTACCTACTCTTCATTTTGGGCTGTCCATCCTTGTTCAGGAGAATTTGGCAAAATTGACTCATATCATTCTTTCTCAAGGAAAATGCAGAGTTTTGCCACTGTCTTCCCAAAAGCCTTTTATATCAGGCAGCAAACAGGAAATGGGCCTGGTGGTGGTCACGAGCTGAGAGAAGGAAGAAGGTCCTTCTGCAGGAAATTCTGGGCATGTGGGACAGAGATGTGGCCAGCAAGAAAGAGGTGTGGGGCGATCATAGGGAAAGGACACCTTAGGATGAGAATCTTTGGGGTCTAAAGTTAGGATTATTTTAATGTCCCACTGCATTCTACTATGTAACAGATAAGACTTATCAAGTCTCAGTATATGTCTTTAAAGATCTGACTTGATTTTAATGAAACATTAATATTGACAGTTAATTTTTTTTTTATCACAAAACTAACTTTATTATATTTTTCCCAGTTCGATTTTTTTTGTTAAACATCTTCACTGTCCCGGTGACTTCTGGTTCTTATTTTCTTGACGCACACAATGTCCTCAGCCTTCTTTGGATTTTCTGCACACCTCTTGACACTCCGCGTTACTCTCTGCGCAGATTCGCTCTCCAAAGTGCTAAAATAATCTAGCCTCTTTTGTTGTTGCTGCTGTTTTGTTCACAGGTGAACTTTGGCATGTACCTGATGCATACATCATTGGATTTATCCTCTCCATGTTTCCTGTCTGTAGGATCTCAGGTGCTCCCTGTGTTGAAAGAGAATGTGGAAGGTCATGATTTACCTGCATCTGAGAAACACTAGGATGTAACCTCCTAAAAAAAGAAAATTAGCATACATTAAAATTTCTATTTTACAGTGGTCTCTATTATTGTTAAGATCTGCAACTTGGTTCAGTAGAACTTGATGTTTTGAATAAGGAGAGCTCTTTCTTTAGAGGGAGGGAATGCTCTCACCTGCTTCCTTCTGCCTTTGACTTCTCACCCTGCACATTTGCACTGGCTCTGCTCAGGAAAGCAGTTCTGAGGCCTTGGGAATGAATGCTGCACCCACATCCGGTGAGGCTCCCATAGGTATTTAAAGTATAATCAGATGAAATTTTTAATGAAGTTCACTGGGAAGATTGAACTTACTCCAGGTCCCTATTTTTCCATTTTCTCACATTGTTACTTTGTCTTTAGAGAGCATCTTTGGATCTCTCCAACCCCTTTGTAGTGAGGAAGGGATTCTATGCCCAGTGATCCTGGGTATGAGAAGGTGCTTCTCTCCTCCTCCTCCCACACATGATGGTGTGGTTTATACTCAGGGGTCCAGAGGGTGATTTGTGACCACATTCCTTGCGGGGAGTTTCTACTAGGATATTTATAGTCTGAGCAAAGGCGCAGACCAGCCATTCCTTTCCTCTTGCTTTCCATCCCTGGCCTCCATCCTTGTCCCCCACTGAGTTGATGCACTCGTGAGCCTGTGCATCAGCTCACAGGATGGCTCGTGAGCCTGAAGTTACACTCAGTGATGGCTGTGCTTATGCAGGTGGTCATCCTCCCCTCTACAAGCCCACAGGGTAGTGTTGGTCCATCCACCTGAGAGCTTCCAAATCCCATCAAGGGAGGAACTTTGGCATTCAGGAATCCTGTCTGTATCATCTTTGACCACTGCTCCTGCAGCCTCCAGATGAAAATGTCCAGTGAGGAAAGCTCATCTCTAATGAAGTTACCCATCCCACTGAGTTTCTAAGAAGTTTCTCCCTGTGCTGAGCTTGTGTGTGCCTTATCTGCTTCCCCATGACTTCCAGCCTGGGGTCTTACCCTGTCCTCTGGAGCAATGCAGAGTGAGTACATCCACTTCACATCCATTCTGCTGGCATCCTTCTGGAGCCTGCTGTCCATGTGTGAACCCAGTCCCTTCATCATCTTCCACCTGGATAGCTGTATTTTTCCAGTCACTTCTCCCCCAAATGCCTGCCCACCATGACCCACTGCATCTTCTGAAAGCCTGTGCCACCCCATCTCTCCTGCTGCTCAGTTGGAGAGCAGGCTCAGGCTTCCTTAACTTACCTGTTCAGAGCCTGTGGGATTCAGGGTCAGTTTGTTTCATTATCACATTTGTAGAACTTTGTGTTGTTCCCAGCACGAGGTGGGATTTGAAAGATGAGGTGTGCTCTGTTTGCAAGGATTGTTGAGATGGAGCCTAATGATTGCACACACATGTGCTGTGAAGAGTTAAGGGTAAAAAGCACAACTCTGACTCAGTGGTTGCTGAGATCAGTGAAAGAAGAGGCAAATGAAGTTAGGTGGGGCTGGGGTGGGGTTTATTGTTTTGAACTGTTTATTACAAACACAACCTCTTCCAAGACTCAGCACTGCCACATCATGCAAGTGGGCTTGTCCTCATCAGCTAACTGATAGGAGAACAATGCCCTAAAGTAACGGATTTATCCACCTGCTCAGGCCAGTTTCATGCAGGGGAATCTTCCCAGATGGCACATTGCCCCTTCCAAAACCTTCTGCTGACAAATGCATCACATTAATTATGATGGAAAACAAGTAAGAAGACATGTTCTACAAAAATTAGGTCACTTGTCCAGGTGCGGTGGGCCACATGCCTGTAATCCCAGAACTTTGGGAGGCTGAGGTGGGTGGATCACAAGGTCAGGAGACTGAGACCATCCTGGCTAACACGGTGAAACCCCATCTCTACTAAAATACAAAAAAATTAGCTGGGCGTGGTGGCATGCACCTGTAGTCCTAGCTACTTGCGAGGCTGAGGCAGGGGAATCGCTTGAACCCGGGAGGCAGAGGTTGCAGTGAACAGAGATTGTGTCACTGCATACCTGCCTGACAACAGAGCAAGACTCTGTCTCAAAAAAAAAAAGGTCACTTTTGTCACCAAGAATATTTTTTTCTTATCCACATCTATGTCACCTTTTGCAGTAGATACTTTCATGACTGATTTCAGGCTTTTTGTTTTTTTGAGACAGGGTCTTGCTCTGTTGCTCTGTCACCCAGGTTGGAGTGCAGTGGCGTGATCACAGATCACTGCAGCCTTGACCTCTTGGGCTCAAGTGATCTTCCTGCCTCAGCCTCCCAAGTACCTGGGACTACAGGCACACACCACTACATTCAGCTAATTTTTTTTTTTTTTGGTAGAGATGGCGTCTCACTTTGTTGCCCAGGCTAGTTTTGAATTCCTGGGCTCAAGCCATCCTCCCGCCTCAGCCTCCCAAAGTTCTGGGATTACAAATGTGAGCCACTGTGCCCAGCTTTTGATTTCAGACATTATAATGCAGATCTTCTCCTTTACAACACTATTATTTGGTTATCTACTTATAATTACTGATTTCACATTGGTCTGTTTTCACTAGATTGTAAGCTCCATGGGGACAAGCCCTGTGCCAGCATGTCTCTAGTGTTGGCAGACAATACTCGAAATCTGTTGACAGACTGATTTTATTGAAAGCTGGCCCTTTTTAAACATTGATTGATTGAATATTAAATGTATGTATTTTATTAATTTAAAATTTATTTTAAATGCATTTTGTCTTTAGTGTCTAATTTCAAAATTTCTTATATGAAGTTTCAGCTAAAAATGTACTTTGTGTATTCTGTAGAGAAGCTTCGTATTCAGAGTTTATGGACATTTATGATTTTATGTCCGCTCCTTGGTTCTTATCTCCTGGAGTTCAGCCTTATGTGCTTCTCAAAGTGTATAAAAAATCAAAGACAGTGTAATGTCCCTTGAATTTAATTCTAACACCAAACCTCCAGGAGTCACAAAAAGTCCTTTTTTAAAAAAAACATGTGGTGAGAACAGACAACAACTTGTCTTTCTGGGCATTCTTTAGCCAGAAGAGAGGTTTTCTTTTGCATAGTTTGGTGAGCATCACGAATCCTTTAAGGAGGGTGGCAGTGCTGACTTGTCGCCATTGAGAGTCAGCCTCATCCCCTCTTCAGCCTTGTGGATGGAGAAAGACAGGCAGTGATTATTTTCTCATGTTGAAAGATGTCTGCTTCTCCTTCTCTTTCAGTGAAAAGTTGCTTTTTTAATTCAATATGTACTGAACAGATTCTAGAGTTTCAGAAACAAAAGAAGCAGAACCAACATGTATAGATCTCACTATAGAGTCATCACTATTTGGGGAAAGACAGACTAGATAATAGTCAGATGTGATATAGTATGTTTAAGCTATAGGATGGCAGGTGCATGAGTTTTGGTTGTGTTATTCTTTATTTTTTGTATGACTTATGATATTCATGATAATTAAAAAGTTTTGGAACAATTCATCTCAATTTTCTTTTCTTTGTTCAAAAAGCAAACATAGGCCAGGTGTGGTGGCTCATGCCTATAATCCCAGGACTTTGGGAGGCCAAGGTGGGTGGATCACTTGAGGTCAGGAGTTTGAGACCAGCCTTGCCAACATGGTGAAACCCCATCTCTACTAAAAATACAAAAATTAACCAGGCATGGTGATGGCACTAGTAATCCCAGCTACTCAGGAGGCTGAGGCAGGAGAATTACTTGAACCTGGGAGGTGGAGGTTGAAGTAAATGGAGATCCTGCCACTGCATAGCAGCCTGGGTGACGGAGTGAGACTCCATCTCAAAAAAATAAAACTTTAAAAAAAATGAAATAAAAATTAAGAGCAAACATTGAGCAAGAAAAGGTGCCAGCCTGCTGAGGTACCATCTCTGTCCTTGTAACTAAGCCAAAGGCAGGTGGATGAGAGAAGGGAACTGCACTTAGGCTGAAAGATTCGTTATGTTGGTAGCAGGTGGAGTTGTCTGGAACTTATGAATTGCATTTTCCTTTTAGCTTTTGCAGAAAGCAAGCTATTTTTTTCTCTTATTACAGCTACTATATTTTGAGTTATTCTCACCTTTATTCCATTTTTTAAATATGGGCCTGCAAAAGTGTATCTAGTACTATAACAATATCTTTTTTCCTCTAAATTTTTATTTTTTAATTTTTGTGGGTATGTAGTAGGTTTATATATTATTGGGAGTATAACAATACCTTAATAGGGAGAAACAACATTTGAGGGGAGGGAAAATATGTATACAATACACAGAGTGGGGTCACGTGATACCATTCTAGGCATTTTGTCAGAGGTGGACCTAAAATTTGAATCTGAGCATGCTGGTATCTTCAAAAGGGGGAAACATACAGCCACTAAATTCACAATTTCCAGATGATAAAGGCAAACACGTTTGTTCAGGGCAAGTGGTGCTCAGGCTTGAGAGAAAGTTGTCTTCATAAAGAGAATACTATAAAACTTCCATTCCTGGGGTGGCCTTAGCACCTGCATGGTGGGAGCAGCCAGCCAGCCTCCCCAGCCAGCTCGCTGAGAATGGGTGGGCCAGCCCAGTGGCGCCATGATCCTCTTACCATGTAACTCCCACAGTAACTAGCTGCTCTACACCAGCTGCTCTACAGCCAGGACCACGGCTGCCTTGCTTGCGGGATGGAAAACGGATTCTGAGTCTATAACACCAATCCATTAAAAGAAAAAGAGAAACAAAAATTTCTAGGAGGAAGAGTTGGTCACAATGAAATGTTATTTTGCTGCAACTATTTAGCTTTAGTTGTTGGTGGAAAAAAACCAAAATACCTTCCCAACAAAGTGATGATCTGAGATGACTGAAAAAGGAGACTGTTAATGAAATAGGATTTGCTACAGAAATCAAGGCAGTTAAATTGCAGTGAGATAGAATTGTGATTGTTTTGGACTCCATGATTAAGGTGTTCACACTCACACAGAACCCCCATCAGCTGTACATCTTTGAAACCTCCTGTAACCCTAAAGGCTGCTGTGTCCTCTGTCCTAATAGCAACAACTCTCTTCTGGCCTTGCCAGGCAGGCACACAGGCCATGTGCAGCTCGTGGACCAGGCCAGCACTGAGAAGCCACCTGTGGACATTCCCGCTCCCGAGGGCATCCTGAGCTGCATCACACTTAACCTGCAGGGAAAAGAATTGCAACCACACCTGAAAAGGGGACGCTTATAAGAATATTTGATACGTCATCAGGACATTTAATCCAGGAACTATGAAGAGGATCTCAAGCAGCTAATGTTTTCTGCATTAGCTTCAATCAAGATGTGTCCTTCATTTGCATATCCAGTGACCACAGCACAGTGTACATTTTTGCAGCTGAGGACCCAGAAAGGAATGAACAGTCCAACTTGGTGTCAGCTAGTTTCCTTCCAAAATCCTTTAGTTCCAAAGGGGTTTCTCCAAGTTTCAGGTTCCCTTGGGCTCTCCATGCATTTGTGCCCTTGGAGCAGAGCCAAATGCAGTCACTGTGATTTGTGCAGACAGTGGCTACTACAAATTCCTATTCAACCCTAGAAGGGAATGCATCCCAGACATCTATGCACAGTTTCTGGAAATGATCTATGACAAGCTGTGATTCCTCAACCATGAGTGCAACAGCACCCAACACTCATTGTCCCTGAGACCCCTGGGGTTGGTGCCAGTGCCCCATGGGACTCTTGGATCGTGGGCTGGCGGGGCTGCCCAGGGATCTTGGTCTGAAACCATACGTGGTTGTCTGCTTTCCTAAGAAGGACTTCCATGTTTGGTATTAAAGAGAGCATCCTCATCAAAGCACTGCAGACACTCAGTGGGTCTAACCAGATCATGCTGACTGACTGGCTGTCCCCGTTAGTTCAGCTGGGACTGACAGGGCCTGCATACAAACCTGGGGACTGGGTCGAGAGGATGGACAAATTCAAGTTTGTTTTTGCAACAGACTCCATTTTTACTGAGTCTACAGTGGGGAAATGAACAAGTGCGTAAATGTTAGTTCTTGCATTATAAGCGGATCACTTGAGGTCAGGAGTTTAAGACCAGCCTGGCCAACACGGTGAAACCCTGTTTCTACTAAAATACAAAAATTAGCCAGGTGTGGTGGTGGGCACCTGTAATCCCAGCTACTCAGGAGGCTGATGCAGGAGAATCGCTTGAATCCGGGAGGCAGAGGTTGCAGTGAGCCGAGATCGTGACACCCAGCCTGGGCAACAGAGTGAGACTCCGTCTCAAACAAACAAACAAACATAAAACAAATGTTGAAATGAAGAAATTAAATAAGTAATTAAAGACATAAGAAAAGAACATGATATTAGGCAAGTTGAAAAAGTATCAAAGCTAACATGAAATAAAACATTAATGATTGAATTTCAACACTCAGGGACTGGGAGCTTCAGTTGAGACACATCTGAAGAGGGGTCTGGAAAACAGACCTAAAGAGGACGTCCACAAGGCATGGAGGAGACAAAGAAAGGGAATGAAAAGCGGGAAACTCGACCAGGACTAACTGTTCAAATCAATCCCAGAGGGAGAAAATAGAGAAAACAGGGCAAAGATAACATTCGAATTTTTAAGAATTAAGGAAAATCATGAATTCTCAACTTTAGGAAACACAGTCCTGAGCACGACACATAAAAATAAATCCATGATGGGCACAGTGTATGCAACCATAGAAACCCAAAAGACAAAGACAGCATCTGAAGTTGCAGCCACAGCAAAGAGATAAATTCCTACAAAGCAACAATAGACCAGAAGACAGAACATTGACTCTGTCCAAAGTGCTGAGAGAAAAATCATAGTCCTTCTAGGGTTTTCTGCTCAGTGAAGCTAAGCTATCAATCAGACAAGAACAAGGGGAAAATACATATTTTCTTTTCTTTTCTTTCTTTTTTCTTTTTCTTTTTCTTTTCTTTCTTTCTTTCTTTTTTTTTTTTTTGAGGGAGAGAGGTTCTCATTCTGTCACCCAGGCTGGAGTGCAGTGGTGTGATCTCAGCTCACTGCAACCTCCACTTCCAGGGTTCAAGCAATTCTTCCACCTCAGCCTCCCAAGTAGCTGGGATTACAGGCGTGCACCAAGACTCCTGTATTTTTTGGTAGAGACAGGGTTTCACCATGTTGCCCAGGCCAGTCTTGAACTCCTGACCTTAAGTGATCTGCCTGCCTCCGCCTCCCAAAGTGCTGGGATTACAGGCATGAGCCACCGAACCCGGCCAAGACTCTCAAAACTGAGATAGTTTACCCAAAGTAGATCTTCTCTGAAAGAACTTCTAAAGTTCGTTAATTCAGGGAGAAGAAAGTTGAACTTAGAATCAAGGACTGATTAAGGAAAGAGAAATAATGAGTAAAGAAATAGATAAAAGAGTAATTGTAAAAATACAGAATGATAGTAACACTAATGACTAATTAAAGAGTAAAGAAAAAGAATCAAATTATCAAAAAGTAACATTTTGTCATTGGTCATGCTAAAGAATTTTAAAGTTCTTAGAAGGAGGGTGAGAGTAATACAGCAGCAGTAACAATGACTACAATTAATTTAAAAGCCTACTCTATGCATGGCATGGTCTTAAGCCTTTTTATGTAATTAACTCATTCCCCAGAACAGCTCTGTAAGTTTGATATTATTATCATCACTATTTTACCCAAGGGGAAAACTGGCCCTCGGGAGGCCAAAAGTGACTTCCCAAGGGACACAGTGGGGTGTGGCTGAGTCTTGAGTCAAACTGGCACAGTCAGGTTCTGAGCAGGTCTTCCTAACCATGGCAATGTTAAATTGATACTTTGTTAAGAAGTGGGTCAGCATTTTATGAGAAGCACTAAAAGAACAGAAACAGAGTTTATAGTTTCTAAATCAATTGAGCAAAAATGGAATTAAAAATACTTGATCCTGTCAGGCATGGTGGCTCATGCCTGTAATCCCAGCACTTTGGGAGGCCGAGGCAGGTGGATCACCTGAGGTCGGGAGTTCGAGACCAGCCTGACCAACATGGAGAAACCCTGTCTCTACTAAAAATACAAAATTAGCCGGGCATGGTGGCACATGCCTGTAATCCCAGCTACTAGGGAGGCTGAGGCAGGAGATTCGCTTGAACCTGGGAGGTGGAGGTTGCGGTGAGTCGAGATCATGCCATTGCACTCCAGCCTGGGCAACAAGAGCAAAACTCCGGCCGGGCGCGGTGGCTCAAGCCTGTAATCCCAGCGCTTTGGGAGGCTGAGACGGGCGGATCACGATGTCAGGAGATCGAGACCATCCTGGCTAACACGGTGAAACCCCGTCTCTACTAAAAATACAAAAAAAAAACTAGCCGGGCGAGGTGGCGGGCGCCTGTAGTCCCAGCTACTCGGGAGGCTGAGGCAGGAGAATGGCGTAAACCCGGGAGGCGGAGCTTGCAGTGAGCTGAGATCTGGCCACTGCACTCCAGCCTGGGTGACAGAGCGAGACTCCGTCTCAACAACAACAACAACAACAACAACAACAACAACAAAAGAGCAAAACTCCATCTCAAAAAAAAAAAAAAAAAAACCAAAAAAAAAAAAAACTTGATCCTGTCAAAAGAAGACAGGAAGAGAAAAAATCGTAGATAAAGCACAGTAAATAAAAATAATCATATGGAAGATATAAATCCAAGTATATTAGTAATATCAACAAATGTAAGCAACTAATGGCATGTTTTGACCCCTCAAAGCATTATGGTTAAATTGAATATAAAAAAATCCATATGCTGCAGAAAGGAGACAAACCAAGGAAGCAAAAAAGATGAAAGTAAAAGAATGGAAAAAGATGTTCCAGGCAAATACTAATCAAAAGAAAGCTGGTATAGGTACATTAGAACAGATGATATTTTAATTATTACCTGTTTAATATTTGGCTTTAAGGCAAAAATCATGTTTAGGGATAAAGTCACCACATAATGATAAAGGGTTAAATTCTCCAGGAACACACAACAGTTTAAACCAATAGGAACATAATACCAGAGTCTTAAGGCCCATGCAACAATGAAACCAAACATGACTGAATTATAAGAAATTGAGAAATCCACAATTATGATGGGAAAATTCTCTCCGTGAACAATATGTAAATCAGACAAAATTTAGTAAGGCCATGATACAGCTAAAGAACACAAATGGTAAAGGAATCTTCATGCAGTGAATACACATAAATTCCTTAACCAAACAATGAGCAAATACACGTTTTTACGTGGAATATTTGTGAAAATTGACCATGCGTTACCTAGACCTAGGGCAAATTTCAAAGAATAGGTATCATACAGACCACGTTCTCTGACTACACCAAAATCAAATTATAAATCAAAAATAACAACTAGGATACATATATAAAATATTTTAAAAACACTTTTGAATAGCTCATAAGTGAAAGAAAATCATAGAAGTTAGAAAACATTTAGGATATACCAATATTAAAATATCATACATAAAAATTTGCAAATTACGCTAAAATAATACAAAGAACAAGTGTTATATCCTAAAATGCTTATATAAGGAGAAACCTAAAAACTTCATCTTAAAAAGTTAGAGAAATTGTAGCAAAATAAATTCTGAGAAAATGGAAGAAGAAACTAACAGAAAACAAATTAATGAAACATAGAACAAAAGGGCAGCAAACGTAATTTAAAAACCTAAAAAATACTACAAACCCCTGCAAGAAAAAGCACGAACATTATTAGGACTAAAAAAGGAAACATACAACAAATTCAGCCTAAATTTTTAAAAATTGTAAGAAAGACTTCTAAATTTTCATGTTCTTCAAAACAAACTCTCAAGAGATATAAAGCAAAATGGGAAGAACATTCTAATCCAACAAGAAACTAACGCTAGAAAAATAACAGGAAGAATTAAGAAGAGAAATAAACAATTCTATAATTACAAGAGGGAAATTTGAATACATCTTTTTCAGTTATTGACAGAAACAGCCTTCAAAAAATTAATAAAACTATAAAAGATTTGAGCAATGTGTTTAACAAATGTGGCTTAGTAAACATACAGAATGCTGAAGTATGGTATTGTTGTTACCATTCTGATAAAAATGTTTAGTATATCCATGTTGCTCTTGATGGATCACACATTGCTGCACTGCTAGCAGTTACACATGTCTCTATGTACAAATCTTCAATGGTTGGATCACACTTTAGGACAAAATAGGACTGAATGAAGTGGATAGCAAATGCTGACTTGCCCCTGACACCTCTTTCAATCTCTTGTCCATATCCTTGGAATGTTGCTTAGCCCACACTAGCTCACAGAACTTCAATTCATAGGTCCGGCTCCAGATGTCTGCCTGACAGGCTGATAGAGAGTAATCAGGTGAACTTCCAAAAGAGCGAGTTCACTTAGGGGTACCACTGCACCAGAGGCTGGTCAGGGTTCTCTGAGGGATAGAGATGTGTGGTATCTGGCTGGAACATATGGTGGTAGCTAGTGAGGGGTTCTCTCCTCAGCACCTGCTCCTCTCTTAATATTTTGGATTTAATTTACTGCCGTTGTTGTTGTTTTACTAACTTTTGGAATGAATGCTTAATTAATTTATTCTCATTTTTCCTAATATATTCTTACAAGGCTATACATTTTCTTTTAAGTACTATTTTGGCTTGATCTCACAGATTTTGATACATAGTATTTTTGTTACCATTCTGATAAAAATGTTTTCTAATATTCCACTGTGATTTTGTCTTTTATTTATTTATTTATTTTTTATTTTTATTTTTTATTTTTATTTTTTTTTTTTGAGACGGAGTCTCGCTCTGTCGCCCGGGCTGGAGTGCAGTGGGCGGATCTCAGCTCACGGCAAGCTCCACCTCCCGGGTTTACGCCATTCTCCTGCCTCAGCCTCCGGAGTAGCTGGGACTACAGGCGCCCGCCACCTCGCCCGGCTAGATTTTTGTATTTTTTTAGTAAAGACGGGGTTTCACCGTGTTAGCCAGGATGGTCTCGATCTCCTGACCTCATGATCCGCCCGTCTCGGCCTCCCAAAGTGCTGGGATTACAGGCTTGAGCCACCGCGCCCGGCCAGATTTTGTCTTTTATACACAGGTTATTTAAAAGTGTGTTTTTATTCATTTCCAAACATATGGGGTTTCTCTAGGTACTTTTTGGTTATTTCTAGCTCAGTGGCATTATAGTCAGAATACACACTTTGTAAGATTTCAATTGTTGAAATTTGTTGAAACTTGCTTTATAGCCTTGTCCAAAAAAATGGTTCATGGTTTATGGTCATCATAAAAATGGTCAATTTTTTTTTTTTTTTTTTTTTTTTTTGAGAAAGAGTCTCGCTCTGTCGCCCAGGCTGGAGTGCGGTGGCGCTATCTCTGCTCACTGCAAGATGCACTTCTGGGTTCATGAAAAATGGTCAGTTTTTATAGATACTCTGTGTGCTTGAAAAGAATGTGTATTGTGTAGATATCTTTGCTTTCTTCCTGATTTCAGGAATAAGGCTTTCAATCTTTCACCATTTTGTATGATTTCGCTATAAGGTTTTTGTCGGTGTATTTTATGAGGTTGAGAAAGTTGCCTTCTTATTCCTAGGCTGCTGATAACTTTTATTATGGATGGATTTGAATTTTGTTAAATGATTTTACTGTATCAATTGATATGATCATGTGATTTTTCTTCTGTGGTTATTATGGTGGACTGTACTGATTGGTTTCCAAATATTGAAATAGTCTTGCTATTCCTGGATAAACTCCATTGATCCTGGTATTTTATTTTTTTCATATATTCCTGTGTTTGATTGCTAATATTTTGTTGAGGATCTAAGCTCATGAGGGATACTGGTCTGTAATTTCTTTTCTTGCACTGTCTTTGTCTGGTTGCTAAAATCTCTAAATACAATGTGTATTTGTCTTATTAGTATTTTTCTTTCTGCCGCATCAGTTTTTGCTTCACGTGTTTTGGAGCTATGTTATTTGGTGCATTTACCCTTATTCCTTTATTGATGTGTAATATTCTTTGTCCTCAGAAATTTTCTTTGCTCTTCAGTCCAATTTATCTAATATTCATATAGCCATTTCTGAGGATTATGAGCTCCTCTCACTTATGAACATAAATTCAGAAATTCTTTAAGAAGTAGCAAACTTACTTCAGTAATATCTGCAAAGATTATGTATTATGACCATGTTGTATTAATTTCAAGGATGCCAAGGTTTAATTCTAGAAAACAAGAGATTAAAGGAGCAAGTCAAATTGTCTCAGTAAATGAAGAGAACAATTTTGATAGAAATTCAACATTCACTTGTAATTAAACACATCTTTTAGCAAGTAGAAGAAATATTAGTGTAAATAATACTCACTGCTCTAACAAGCAAAGCAAAAATCTCCATGGCTTACTGGTGGTAATGATGGAGGCAGTGAGCATGGTGGTACGATCTGTGGTGAGATGCCTGGCAGAGCCTATAGTGGTATCTATCTTGGAGTAGCTATGCAATCTCTGAAGCTGATTCTTTGGCTCTCTGGGGCGTCTGCAAGCTACACAATGTCTTTTATTACACATATTTTCTGCTTAGTTTGTGAGAATTAGTTTCTATTGTTTCCGACTAAGAATTCTGACTGATAGAAAATGTGGTGCCTGATGTGTACCACATCAGTGAATAGTAAGGACCCAAATGTTTCAAATTGGAAGGTTGATAACCTTTATTATATTGTGGCAAAATATTTACCAAACTGTTGCCTGTCGTCTTTTGAGACATTGGCCATATGCCAACCATATGGCATATGTTAGAAGAAATACAGAAAAAAAATCACAGCACTGGGGCTCGTTTTTGCAGAGTTCAGCAAAGTTCTAAAGAAGAGAAATAAACTCAGGCTCGGGCTAGGAGGGGACTACATCAAAATCATGGCCATCACATAATTAGTCAAGAACTCTTAAATAATTAAGGTACACTTTTGGGCTTCTAGAAAGTTTTAAACAGTGTAGTACCATAAAAGCCCGATGTGCTCAATTCTTGTCAATAATTCCTCATTAGAATTGTTGTGTGAATTTTAATAAATAGAGTGGACAAAAATAAAAACCTTCCATTTATTTTTGAAAGATCTGTGTTAGCAAAAGCACCACCAGTCTGGACTAAAGGGGACTGATTATTCAAGATATAAAAAAACTTCTAAGCTTCCGACTTCAAATGAAAAGAAAGAAAAAGGATAAGGCTATTCAGCCACCAAAAAGTGCACATTCTCAAAAGTGCCCTTTTCAGAAGGGCACTTTAGAAGGACATAACCCAAGGAGTGTTATGGAGAAGAAAAGACCTTTCAGAGGATGGATCTAAGAGTCACCGAGAGCAATGAACTGATGCAGAAATATAAGCTTATTGTGGGAAAAGTAAAAATAGAGATGAGCAAAAAGAAATAACCTCTCATCCTACCACCCTATCAGAGACGCATTTAACCCTGAATGCTTTGGTGAATAGGATTCCAGACTTTCCCCTGTGCCACCAATAACTCGTGCCCTTCTGTGTAGCTTCTGTTAATGCTCCTGTGACTCTGTTCTTTGCATTGAGCCACATGTGGTGGCTCTCCAGGATTCTTGAAAACAACTCAGCCCTGGGCTTTCTGATCAGCTTATGGGGAGTTTAAAACACCTTTTATCGTCCCTTTGAGATCTTGGCTGGATGCCACCCTTGGCATCACTACCCTCCTCTCCTGGCCTTCTTCACCAGCTCTGGTTAATGAAACTTGATGGATCATAATGCCGAGCACTGTGCTTGGTGCTGGGGGCACAAAGATGCATTTTGCATAGTCCCTGCTCTTAAGGAGCTGACCGAGGATCTAGTGGGTAGAACCAATGTATGAGCAGAAACCACTAAAATAATCTAGTCACTAATTTCAACATTGTTCCCATGAGGGAAGCATTTAAAAGTGATTTCACATACAGAGTTTTGTCCCCAATTTAAGAAAAAACTGATAAATCCTATTAAAACATGGCTTTAGCTAAGAAGTCCCAATGAATTTTAAATGTTTATTTAACATTTACAGCAGCAGATTTATGAGAAATCTATTCAAAATGTTGAATTTATGGTAGCTGTACCCTTTCTACATGTTTTGCTTATAGCTCAAATTAGCTTTTTTAAAAAACACAGTTGCTTAATGATGCTGAATTAATCATTCACTCAGCAATAATTAGTTTTTACCAGTGGAAGCGTGATGACTTTTCTCATAAAACATGGAGGAAAACAACTCATTTAGTGACTTAGTGGCAGAGTAGTATGTTGGAATTTTGACTGCAGTAACTGAAGATGAGTAGGGTTATTGAGATCATACTTTTTTGCACATTAAAATCGATTTCTTATTAAATAAATTTATTAATACAAATATTATGCATACAGAGCCACTCACTTTTATTTTATTTAATTCTCACAAAAACCCTAAGGGTGGCCGGGTGCGGTGGCTCATGCCTGTAATCCCTGTAATCCCAGCACTTTGGGAGGCCGAGGTGGGCGGATCATGAGGTCTGGAGATTGAGGCTACCTGCCTAACATGGTGAAACCTCATCTCCACTAAAAATACAACAACAACAACAAAAAGTATCCAGGCGCGGTGGCGGGCGCCTGTAGTCCCAGCTACTCGGGAGGCTGAGGCAGGAGAATGGCATGAACCTGGGAGGCGGAGCTTGCAGCGAGCCGAGATTGCGCAGTGTCCAGCCTGGGTGACAGAGCGAGGAGACTGTCTAAAAAAAAAAAAAAAAAAAACCCTAAGGGTAGGTATTTATATTTACAGTTTTCAAATGAGGAAACTGAGGCTTAGAGGGATTAAACGACCCAATCAAGATCAGAGGACTTATATAGAGCAAGGAGAAGATTTGAACCTAGGTCTGCCTCTTCACCATTGTGATAAACTGCTGAATAATGGTCATTGTGAGCACCATTGTAAGCACTTCACAGGTATTAAATTACTTAATCCTCTTTAACAAGTTTATGAGAAATCTATGACTATTACCACCTCTATTTTAGAAATGAGGGAACAGAGGCACAGAGAGAGAGTAAGTCACTTGCCCTAGGTCCCTGAACTAGTAAGTAGTGGGGCTAGGTTTTGAACCCAGGCCTCTAACTCAAGCATCCATTTTCTGCTCATCTCACTCAAGGAAAGTCATTATTGTTTATTAAACAAACTGCTTTTTGATACACATAAAATATTTAAAAAATAAGCATTAGCAAGTGATTTGTTCATGAGCTCTGATGGCCACTGTGCGCCTCCCATTGCACTGGATGGTGATTGTGAGAAAATAAAAGACCACAGTTCCTTTTTATAAAGCAGCATCTCACTCTGTCACCCAGGCTGGAGTGCAGTGGTAAGATCATAGCTCACTGTAACCTCACACTCCTGGCTCAAGTCATCCTCCCGCCCTAGCCTCCCAAAATACTGGGATTACATGCTTAAGGCATGGGCATGGTCCCACAGTTCTTGTGTTCAGTGAGCTAGATGGCTCTTATCAGATGATCACAAAGACAATGGTGCTTTCACGGAGGTTCAGGAGCCAGGTGTACATCTAGCAGGGAGCAGGCTGGCCTGCGAGATTGAAAGCGAAGTCCCGCAGATGGTCAGAGCAGTGCCATCTCCTTGGGATGACAGAAAGCTGTCCATGAGCTGGGTGCAGTGGCTCACGCCTGTAATCCCTACACTTTGGGAGGCCGAAGTGGGCAGATCACGAGGGCAGGAGATTGAGACCATCCTGGCCAACATGGTGAAACCGTGTCTCTACTAAAAATACAAAAAAATTAGCTGGGCATGGTGGCAGGCACCTGTAATCCCATCTACTCAGGAAGCTGAGGCAGGAGAATCACTTGAACCCGGGAGGCAGAGGTTGCAGTAAGCTGAGATTACACCACTGCACTCTAGCCTGGGTGACAAAATGAGATTCCATCTCAAAAAAAAAAAAAAAAAAAAAAAGGCTGTCCATGCAGAAGCTGCCATGTCCATTTCCACAAACAACGACCTCTGGCCCCCAGGGCCTTCAGCAAGCAAAGAGAGGAAAAGGTGTTTGGAGCGTGTCACAACTTTTCAGCTGTGATGAGAGACGCTAGGCACTGGAAGGCTGGCTCCAGTGAGTGGCATTTGTTCTTTGGAGTGACCCTCTGATCAGAAGAAGCCATCTGGACCAACTGTGTCCCATCCTTCTCAGCTCTCCTTTATCCGGGAGGGAGGGGTAAGATGCTGAGGACAGCACAGGCTACAGGGATCCAGCGGATCCAGAGATCCACTGCTAGGGCTGAACGCTGGCTAGCACTTGAAGAGGGTGCTGATACCAAGAGCCATGCAAGGACACTGGAAGCAGCAGAAACCTTCACTGGGCAGGAAGTGTTCCCAGGACCTCGGATCTCCAAGAAAGGCTGAGGCTCTTCTTGTCAAGGGAAGAGTTCGGGACGCCCTTGGTAGCAGAAGGAAAGCTAGGATCCATCCACCTGGCAGCCTGTCTTTCCTTGTTTTTAGTCTTTTTCCTATTCTCCTCTTTGTGCAGACAGAATTAACTTCTGCATAACACCTTGCAAATCTCCAAATAAAAATCATGGAAAACATCATACCATATGAGCAAGTTATTGAACATCTCTAAGTCTTACTAAGTCTCATCCGAAAAGTGAGGAAAACCACAGGATCTATCTTATAAAATCGAGATCGAACGAGCCAGTTTGTGTTTTAGCTCAATGCCGCAAAATAATTATGCCTGAGTAATCCAAGTCTACCACCTGCTGGCAGCATTAGGTAAGTGCAGAATTTGTTTCTTCAAGAGGCTAAAAACTGCAAATTGGTATAGCAAATGCTGAAGAGAAGAATGACCAACATGATCGCATCTCTGGCCCTCTGCCCGGCTTACTGAACGGACCAGATTTGAGATAATTTTCAGTATTGATGTTGGTGTCTTTTAAAAGTTGGTTTCTGAATTATTTCTTGATCAGATTACTTAAACCTACTTTACATTGACCATTCTTTTGGGGTTCTCTATTTTTCTTCGAATTCTTTAAGGATGCTGCTTTGAATTGGTGATTTCATTAGGTAGAGTCTCTCTCTTTCTCTCTCTCTCTGAGTGGGTGTGTGACTGTATGCACAAATATATAAATATATGTACATATAGAAAACGTTTTAATATGTATAGAGATGTATATATATATACACACACATACAGAGTATTTTAATGTATCTATGTAGAGAGTGTGTGTGCATTGAGAGAGCTCTAATATATAGTACCCATTCTCAGCAGCAGATCTAGGTTTTGTGAGCCTAAAATTTATGCAATTTTAAAGTCATCTTTAAGGAAAAGAATACAAAATCAGGCCAGGTGCGGTGACTCATACCTGTAATCCCAGAACTTTAGGAGGCTGAGGCAGGAGCATCACTTGAGGCCAGGAGTTTGAGACCAGCCTGGGCAATATAGTGAGACTTCATTTCTATAAAATATTAAAAATTATCTGAGTGTGGCCACATGCACCTGTGGTTTCAGCTACTCTGGAGGCTGAGGTGAGAGGATTGCTCGAGCCAGGGAGGTGGAGGTTGCAGTGAGCCAGCCTGAGTGACACAGCAAGACGCTGTCTCAAAAAAAAAAAAAAAAAAAAAGAAAAAAGAAAAAAAGAAAAAAAACCCCTGCAAAACAAAAAACAAACCAAAAACCAATAAAAACCCAACCCCAAACAAACAAACAAAGAATACAAAACCATGAAATAAAAATTAGATACAAAAAGATTGACTTGCATGAGAAGAGAAGGGGCTTTGGAAGAAGTCTGCACAGTAATAGACCTGAGCTGAAACCTTGTTACCTTTGTAACAAATCTCCCTCTGCCTGATTTCTCACTGCCTCCTTTCCTTGTCCATCTAAGTGCCCCCCAACCTCTCCAGGGTTACTTTTATTGTGCTTTTTGCAGTTTACAGAGTGAAGCACTTTTTGTTAACTTTCTAAAGGGTCCCATGAAGACCTGTCCTGGTCTTTTCTCTTCAACTTATGGGTGCAAACAAATTGTTTTGACATCACTCTGAGACACTACTTGCTGCAGACAGGACAGAGTCCTCCATTGAGACCTGGGGACTTCCTTTCCACCTGGGTGCTGAAGCTGTCTGTTGCAGGAAGCATGTCTGGTTATCAAAAATTATTATCCTCAGCTGGGCACGGTGGCTCACACCTGTAATCCCAGCACTTTGGAAGGCCAAGGTGGGCGGTTCACCTGAGGTCGGGAGTTCGAGACCAGTCTGAGCAACATGGTAAAACCCCGTCTCTACTAAAAATACAAAAATTAGCTGGGCATGGTGGTGGGTGCCTGTAATCACAGCTACTTGGGAGACTGAGGCAGGAGAATTGCTTGAACCTGGGAGGCGGAGGTTGCGGTGAGCTGAGATCGTGCCACTGCACTCCAGCCTGGGTGACAAGAGCAAAACTCCTCAAAGAAAAAAATAGATATTATTCTATTTCCTCCTGGGGCACAGCAAATATTATGTCATGTTTATCCACAGTTTGGTAAAATAGCTTTGCTTTTTTTTTTTTTTCTAAATAGATAACTAGCTAAAACTTTTTAGCCAGAAAAGGTAATGTTACCTTACAAAAAATAATTGAAAATTGGACACCCAAGACCCTTCTACCCCCACACAATTGCTTTTCAGTGGCTAAAGTCAAGGTACACTATTTGTATTCTGTTTTACTCTGAAGATTTTGTGTACTTCAACGTGGTCTTCCTAAGTACATTTAAATAATGCATGGTTGTGTTCATGTATTATAAGTAATAAAAATATACCCCGTATTGATAGACATATAAATTTCTAGTTTTTTATTTTACAGTTAATACTACAATAAACCTTGTTTTTGAACATGGTTATTTATTTACTTATTCATTTTTTTTGCTCTTGCTAAATGATTTTCTAAGATTATGAATGGAATTCCAGGATAATATTTATGAAAATATTGCCAGGTACAGTCATAGTATTTTCCAGTAGAAATGTGCAATATAAAGTGTGCAGTGTTTCACTAGCATGCAGATCCACATGTTCAGGTTCCCTGGAGTCGGGCTTTCAAGCATATTATAAGGAACATACACTCTAGTTCTTCCCTGGTGTAGCCCATTGTGTTTATAGTACCTTCGTAGGACCAAGGAGGCAGCATGTACAGTCTCTAGAGAAAATGAACCAGAGTGGCTTCAGGATTTAGAGAAGGTAGAAGTGTGCCTGACAACAAGAATGCGGGGAGAGTAACAGGAACTGAGGAGTGGACAGAGTGACCCTGCTTTTTTCCCCACCCAGTTCTAGGTAGGCTGGAAGGCTGAAAGATGCAGGCCCAGTCTCAGCACCAGTGGGGCCCAGGACAAAAGTTCAAATGCATACCCATATGTCATATGTCTAAATATTTCACATTCATAAATTAAACATAAGAAATATTAAGTAAAATATGTGCCAGCCTCCTACTCTGACAAAATCCTTGGCACTCTGCATAGGAGCACAATGCCATGTGAAGAGCTGGTCCAGCTCCTCTTTGCCAGCCATAGCCTATAGCCATTTTGTTCCCACCCCTGAGCCATGAAACCCAGATGTGTAGACACTAAAAACTATACATTCAAACTCTGTCCATACCCTCCCCTGCAATCAGCTGCCATTTAGCCCCTTTTTAGGCTTAGGGGTGCATCCCTACAGATGCTCTGGAGAAGACACACACATACAGGCATAAAGGGAACACGTTCAGAGCCATGTGGGCAGGGAATTCTGAGGTGCTGGTGCCTGGAGAATAGTCTAGGGAGCAGCTTGGGGTGGGCATAACATCCTGGTCCTGTGGACTTGCCCTATAGGGAAGGATGGCAGGAGCAGGGCCAGGGTGAGGCCCTCTAAAGCATGGAGCCCAAGGCAGGGACCTCTTTTGTTCTGGGCTAAGGGCAGTGTTGTTAAATTTTTTCTGGAGAAAGTAAACTACCCCAGAGGAAAGACCTAAAGATAGTCAAGAAATGAGCCATTTGTTCACTGGTTTGGTCTGCAATGAAGTCCACCAGGCAAAGTGCCTCTATTATCCCTGAGAGTTTCCAGTCAGCTTTCTCTCTTTCTTTTCATTTCTTTTTCTTTCTTTCTTTTTTTTTTTTTTTGAGACAGAGTCTTAGTCTGTTGCCCAGGCTGGAGTGCAGTGGTGCAATCCTGGCTCACTGCAACCTCTGCCTCCCAGGTTCAATCAATTTTCCTGCCTCAGCCTCCCAAGTAGCTGGGATTACAGGCACCTGTCACCACACCCAGCTAATTTTTGTAGTTTTAGTAGAGACAGGGTTTCACCATGTTGGTCAGGCTGGCCTCAAACTCCTGACCTCAAGTGATCTGCCTGCTTCATCCTCCCAAAGTGCTGGGATTACAGACGTGGGCCACATTGCCCAGCCTCCCAATTGGCTTTCAATATGATGAACAGCCAAGGTTCATGCCATTTGAGGAAAATGTCTACTATAAAAGAAAAAAAAAAAACGAAAGAAAGAAAAAGAAGAAAGGAAGAACCCAAAGTGCACAGAAACAGAAACAGTGCAGCAAAAACAAGAAAATGTCAAAGAAAATGTAGTTAATAATATCAGGGAAATCCTGGAAATAACAATATATTTAAAAAAAAAGAAAAATCAAAGAACAAGACAGAGTTCTTGAAAAGTAAAAACATGAATGCTACAATACAATATTCAGTAGAAGAAAAGGAAATACAGTTTAGGAAATCTCCCAAAAAGTAGAAGAAAATAATCAGAGAGACTAACAGGGCAGAAAAGTTGAGAAAATTAGAGAATCTTCTTAGTGGTCCAACATCTGAATAATAGGTGTTCTAGGAAGAGCAAGCAGAGAACACTGTGGAGAGGAAATGATTGAAAACAAGATATAAGAACATTTCTACATCAAAGGGCAGGATCTTGGATTAAATAACATCCATACAATGACAACAGGATGAATGAAAAAGAACCCACACCAGGGCACCTCATCATCATGGAATTTCAGTATATTGGGAATAATGAGAAGGTTCAAAAAGCTTCCAAAGGGAGAGGAAAAAAAGGTTACCTATACAATGTAGAGTTACCTATACAGTTGCCCCTTGATATTCATGGTTGTTTGGTTCCAGGACCTCCCTTGGATACCAAAATCCATGGGTGCTCAAGTCCTTCACATAAAATGGTGTAGGTGTCGTATTTGATATAACCTATGCACATCCTCCTGCATACTTTAAACCATCTGTAGATTACTTATAATATCTAATACCATGTAAATACTATGTAAATAGCTGTTGTGTTGTTTAGGAAAGAATGACAAGGAAAAAAAAAGTCTGTACATGTTTAGTACAGATGCGAGCATCTGTTCTGTTTTTGAATATTTCCAATCTGCATTGGTTGAATCCATGGATGCAGAGCCTACAGATACAGAGGGCCAGCTATAACACAGCACACATAGTCTCAATAGCAACAAGAAAAATTAGAAGACAATGAAGTAATGCCTCAAAATTCTGAGTAAAAATCATTCTAACCTAGAATTATATAGCATGTGTTATATTGTTGCAGAGATGACTACAACATTTCTTCATATCTGGGTACTTGTACCTCTTTGCAATGTGATTTCACTTCTTCCATCAGGGAGTGAAATCTATTTCCTCACTTCTTGAATCTAAGCTGGCTTTGACTTACTTCAACCAAAAAAAGTAGTAAAGTTGATACAGCATAATTTCTAAGCCCAGGGTTCAAGAGATCTTGTAGCTTCCACTCTTGATCTCTTAGAAGGCTATCCTAAGTTTACCAGTGTGAAGAAGCCAGATCTAACCTATTAGATGAGAAACTCAAGGAGGAGAGATGAACCATTCTAACTGAAACCCCCACCTAGACCAACCAGCTGATAGCCAGCATACATTACCAGGCATGGAAGGAGGCTATTTTAGTTCCATCTGCCCCAGTCAAGTTTCTGGATGACTGCAACTACATGGGTGATCCCAGCTAAGACCAGCTCAAATTGCTGACCTACAGAATCAACAGAAAATAAAACGGTTGTTATTTTAAGCTACTACATTTTGGGGCGGTTTCTTATACAAAAAAGACTAAATAAAACAGAAATTGGTGCCTAGAAGTAGAGTGCTACCATAACAAACCCCTAAACTGTATGACATTGGTTTTAGAACTGGGCAAGGGGCAGAGGCTGGGAAAGTGGTGAGGAAACCATTATTTGAATCTGCATGCAGATGAGGACTTTATCCTCAGATATAACTGCTCTGATGCAGAGACCTGTTACCTAAAAAGACAAAGTGTATGGCCCTTTCACACTCAATATACAATGGTGAAATTGGGACAGAATAACTTCAAGAGGCACTCACATTTAAAAATAGACAGACTGGGGTCAGGTGTGGTGGCTTACGTATGTAACTATAGCACTTTGGGAGGCTGAGGTGGGTGGATTGTTTGAGCCCAGGAGTTCGAGACCAGCCTGGCCAACACAGTGAAATCCTGTCTCTACTAAAAATACAAAATTTAGATGGATGTAGTGGTGTGTGCCTGTAATCCCAGTGACTTGGGAGACTGAGGCATGAGAATCTCCAGGAGGCGAAGGTTGCTGTGAGCCAAGATCGTGCCACTGCACTCCAGCCTGGGTGACAGAGTGAGACCCCATCTCAATAATAACAATAACAATAATAATAATAATAATATAATAAAATAAATATAAAATAGATTGGAAGACACACAGCAGTCATTGATTCATAGCAATGCTGAATTCTAGCCAGACATATGTTGCCAGTTTCTCCTACTCCAGGAGACTACGGCCCAGTTCTGCTTATTGGGATGGTTTCCAAGTTTTTGGTTCTCCATGATCCTTAGTTCCCATGCTCTGATAGAACCTTCCTTTTCCAAAAGAAATGGCTGCGTGGTTGCAGCTGAGAAACTTTCTTACCTTAGCTTTTTTTAAAAAAATTAATTTTAGTTTTATTTCATTATGAATTCAGTTACAGTTTTGTTATATGGGTATATTGCGTAATGCTGGGGTTTGGGATTCTAGTGAAACCATCATCCAAATAGTGAATACAGTATTGAGACGGTATTCAGTAAACATAATAGGTAGTTTTTCAACCTTGCTTCCTTCCTCTTCCCCTTTTAGAGTCCCCAGTACCTATTATTTCCATCTTTATATCCATGAATGCCCATTATTTAGCTCTCATTTGTAAGTGAGAATATGTGGTATTTGATTTTCTTTTTCTGGGTTATTTCACTTAGGATAATGGCCTCCAGCTCAATCTAAGTTGCTGCAAAGGACATGTTTTCATTCTTCTTTATGTTTGTCTGCTTCTTATCCATTTCAGGTTGGAGTTCCAGAAGTTTCTTTTTATTTTGAACAATCTCAGTCCCTTTTAGCCTAAGCCGACAGTGCTTTCGTAAATACAACTATCTGAAAAATGTTGTGGATTTTCTATGAATCTTATTAGGGTTTACTCCACATGCCAAACACTGTACCCATAATTCTTCCTCCTCTGGGCCTGTCATGCTGTTATGGAACACCACCCTTAAGATTCTTAGAAGCCCTTTTGTATAAATGAGAAGATCTGCTAGGTACTACCTTAAATCTCTCTGAGACTGTAACAAAGTGTCTTACAACTGAATTGTAACATTTTTTTGGTTTTCCATAGCTATCTGGTCTTGCTCTGTCTCCCAGGCTGGAGTGCAGTGGTATGATAGTAGCCCACTATAATCTTGAACTGCTGGGCTCAAGCAATCCTCCTGCCTCAAAAATGTGGTTGAATTCCCCACACTGGGAATTCCCCACACTGGGAATTACAGGTGTAAGTCACTGCATCCAGCCTACAACCACATTTTTAAACTGATCTTTACCAAGGTTATCTCTTACTTTGAAGGTCTTTTTCTAACTGGACAAACTGGGGATGAGAAATTGTTTATTTTATAACCCAGTAAATTTTAACTACTCACTCTGCTTGCAAACAGAATTCATTATAATATGCAGCTACAAGTACCCAACACATACTTCCAGCATACTGTCTAAAGATCTCCTGAGCCAAGTTTATAAGCTCATTAGATACATTTTCTATCTTCCAAATTACTCTAGGCAATTGTCTTGTTAATTGTTTAATTGCTGCATAACTCAGGTAACCATTTTTTCTAGTCTTCAGTAGCAATTTCTTTACCAGGTTTTCTAGGCCAGACCTGGCCTCTTCACGTGGTAGTCTCAGGCCAGCATTCCAAGAAGGTGAAAGGAGATGCTGTATTGTCTCTTGAGGCCTAGTTTCAGAAGTCACACAATGTCACTTCCACCATATTCTATTGGTCAAAGCAAGTCACAAAGCCTCCCCAACTCAAGGAGTGGAGAGATAGACTTCACTTTGCGACAGGAGAAGTGGCAAAGTCATATTGGAAAATGGTGGGAATACAAGGGATGGGAGGAATTATTGTAGCCCTCTTTGTCAGCCAAACTGCCACACCAAGGCAAGTGCTAGGACAATGAATTAAGATTGTTTGAGACATAAAATTTTTCAAAACTTTATTCATTCTCAGAAAGTTACTGGAGTATGTACTTACAAAAAATGGGAGTGTAAACTCAGAAAGAATAAGATAAGTGAGCTGGGAACCAGGGGCACCTGCACAAGAGAAAAGTCAAGAAAATATCCAGAAGGATAGGGCTGAGGGAGCCACATTTCAAATTGGAGTAGGAGGATGGAATAGAACTGAAAGCTTGTTTGACAATATTGAGAGAGGCATTTGTAGGACGGATACAGGATATGAGATGATTTAGCCAGCTGTTCAAGAAAAAAATCAAATGAAAAAAAATTGAGGCAAACATTAACTTGAGGAAAAATAAAAAGTTGTACAAGAAAGGGCATGTAATCATGTACACGACTTGGCACAGATATGAACAATATTAACATCGTAAATTTTAAAATCACTGAATAAGAATTTGACTAAAATTGTGACAAATCAATACTGGAAAAGGAAATGGACTATAAAAGAAGCTGAAATCCTCAGGTAGTGTGATAGAAGATCAGTGTATTATCTAAAATTGATAGGTCAAAGTATAGCAGTGTACTCATATTATTTAGAAACAAGTGGCTCTGGAAAGTGTGTACGTTAATGGGGGGTGTCGTAAACTGGGATCAGATGTCTGTTTCTGATATCTTGTTATAACTTTTTATTACTCTTAGCCTTTTAAATTAAGATAAATCATTACATTACTAAAAAGAAATAATTTAAAAAGCAGTCTGAGAAAAAAATTGGCTGTTAGAGGAAAAAATTATTAGTAATTAGTAAATTTTTGCCAAGGCAAAAATCCTTAAAAAATTAAGGATAGCCTATATAATTGAAAAGTCATTTTAGGTGCCAATCCCTGAAGTTTTCAGATTAAAATTCAGTAAGGCAAATTCCAATCCTGAAAGTCTTATAGTTAGTGGAGTAGGCATATACAAGCATAAGTTTACAATGTAACATGAAAAGTGCTACAGTAAGGGCATATATAATTTGAGACCACAGAAGAAAGACAGACAATCCTTGTTTGGGGTAGAGTTGGAGATGGCTCTCCAGAAGAGTTGACATTAGAAATGAGATTTGAAAGATTAGTGGGTTCAGCTGACTAGATAGGAAAGCACATTCTAGGTTGAGATGCTCACCATGAAAAAGCTCAGCATGTCTGGGAAAGAGTAATAAGTTTGGCATGGCTTGAAAGCAGGCCGTGAAGCTGGGAATGACCAACCGTATGCCTGGAGTGGTAGACTGAGGTAGGTCTTAGAGGGCTTTGGGAGTTGTGCTAAAGGGTTTGGAATGTAAGGATTTTACCCTGTGGTGTGACATGTCAAACACACATCGTAGAATGATCACTAGCTCTGGGGAAGCCAGTGGAAGACCAAATGCAGGATGCAAGTCTGGGGAAGTCATCAGAAGACTAGCATAGAAAGTGAGGGCTAGAAGCTGGCAGGGAGCTGAGACCGCGCCGCTGCACTCCAGCCTGGGTGACAGAGCAAGACTCCCTCTCATAAAAAAAAAAAAAAAAAAAAAGGCCGGGCGCGGTGGCTCAAGCCTGTAATCCCAGCACTTTGGGAGGCCGAGATAGGCGGATTACGAGGTCAGGAGATGGAGACCATCCTGGCTAACACGGTGAAACCCCGTCTTTACTAAAAAATAAAAAAAACTAGCCGGCTGAGGTGGCAGGCACTTGTAGTCCCAGCTATTCAGGAGGCTGAGGCAGGAGAATGGCGCAAACCCGGGAGGTGGAGCTTGCAGTGAGCTGAGATCCGGCTGCTGCATTCCAGCCTGGGCCACACAGCGAGACTCTGCCTAAAAAAAAAAAAAGAAAGTGAGGGCTAGAGAGAAGGGAAGAATTGAGAAATATTTTAGAGGCTGATTCAGTAACAAGTCATAGTTACCAATTGCAAGATGTAGGAGTCAAAAATGAAAATGACTTTGATGTTCACACATTCATTAGACATTTATTGTATGTCTTCTCTGTGGTAGGCATAGAACTGAATATGGCATGGTTGTTGTCCCAGAGGAGCTTTTTATTTAGTGACAACACAGAATAAATTAACAGTAACCATAGCTGTGGTGTTCTATGCTCCAAGGGCTTGGAGAACATCGGAATCAGCAGACAGGCAGGTAAAGTAGTCTGGCAGACTGTCGACAACCTTGCAGAAGAGGTTCTGGATGGGCAACCAGGTTGGGGTGTTGGGTTGAATGTGTAATTGAGTATGATGTGGTAACTAGGATAGGGATGTTGAGTTGCCCAGCGAAAATCAGAGCCTAGAAGTGAGGAGAGGGACTCCTCTGTGAGTATAGAGTTGGATGCCATATGCATGCAGGTTGAGGAGGGTTGAAGCCAGGAAAATCTAGAGGAAACGTGAACAGGACCAAGAGGAGGATGAAGCCCAGAAAGACTTGAGAAGAAGCTGTCAAATGAGGAGGAGAACCTACAGTGGGTAGAGCTATTGAGCTGAGGGGATAAGAGTCTGAGAAAAGAATCATCCATGGTGCCATGGTGACAGATGCTGCCAAGAAAGTGGGTAGCAGGGCTAAGGTGTCCTCCAGGTAAGAAAATTAAGCTGGCATTGATGATCTTAGAATGGCAGGAAGGGGTTGCCCTCCAGATGTCACGGGGGATGGAGAAAAGGTGATGAGGATGCTGAGAAATGAATATGCTCTCTCTCAGAAATTGGTTAGGAAGTGATGATGAGATAAGCCAGGGAGCTAGAGTGAGAAGTGGGCTTCATAAAGATGCAGCTTTTAAGATGGAAAACACTTGAGTATTTATTCTCATTAGGATTGAGTACATAACTTATGGGGCCCAGTGCACAACAAAAATGCCGGGACTCCTTAAAAAGTATTTAAAAAATTCAAGACAACAACAGCTAAACGTTAAACCAATTTGGGACCCTTTAAAATGTAGGGCCCTGTGTGGCTTCATGAGTCGCACATCAGGAAGCAGGCCCTGCTTCTCAGGGTAAGGAGCCAGGGGAGGAAGGTGGAAGTGGGTGGATCACTGATAGAGTCCCGGGCAAGAGCAAGTGGGATGAGAGGGACCTGGGGTCCAGGTGGGGGCAGAGCCTTGAATGGGAGGAAAAGTAGGACTTTGGTCACCTTCTGAGAAGTGGGAGATGGAAGATGGAAAGGAGATGGAAAATAAGATGAAAGATGAAGAGGAGACGGTGCTGGAAGTCATTCTGGAGAAATTGTTTTCCTTATTGACTAATTTCTGGGTGGAGGAAAGTGGCAGAAGCTTGCAGCAGCATCAGTGGAGTAAGAGGTTGAGAGGCTTTGGGGAGGAAGTGGGGCACTGAGTGGTCCCACTAGCAGCAGGCACTTGGTAGATGGGGCAGGAGCAAGCCAGGTACCCAAAGGACAGGTGGGACTGAAAGAGGGGTGTGGAGAGGAGGCCCCTGAGAGGATGGACTGGGATTCGGGTTGGGAAAGTGATAAGAAATGGGGTGGCCAGGACCTGAGGGCTCTTTCAGTGAGGAGGGAGGTGGACATGAAGATGGAAGTGCAGGAGGCCCCTCTCGGAGGGGAAGAATTTGTGCGTTTAGCATTCTGGCCGTGAGATGCGGAAATTGGTGTAGGTCCAGTCTAGAGCAGGGGTCCCTAACCCCGCGGCCGCATACCGGTACTGGTCCGTGGCCTGTTGGAGCGGGCCACACAGCAGGAGGTGAGCGGCGGGTGAGCAAGCATTACCGCTGAGCTCCGCCTCCTGTCAGATCAGCGGAGGCATTAGATCCTCATGGGAGCGACAGCCTTACTGTGAACTGCGCATGCGAGGGATCAAGGTAGCGCGCATGTATGAGAATCTAATTCTTGATGATCTGAGGTGGAACAGTTTCATTCTGAAACCATCTGCCCTCCCTCCCCCCAACGCTCCCCACCTACCCCCGCCACTGTCCGTGGAAAAATCGTCTTTCACAAAACTGGTCCCTGGTGCCAAAAAGATTGGGGACGGCTAGTCTAGAGGATTCATTCAAAGAGTTAAATAACAAAGCAAGTAGAACTAGAAGTTCGTCTGGAAGGAGCAGAAGTGTCGTGGAATTATTATTTTAAGACCAGGCATAAGTGTGTATGTGTGGCAGGGAAAGAGATCATGGAGACGGACAGGTTAAAGATGTGGGTGAGGCTGCTAAGTAGGGATAAGAGTTTCTTTTCCCTTGAAACCAGAGGAAAGGGAGAGAGACGTGTTATAGAGTCGCCTTGAAAAGACTCGGATGTTAAGATAGACTCAGTGTTATGAGGGCGATCTATATGAGTGGGGAGGAACCAGGAACTTGGCCTTGGTCTAGGAATGGGGAGAATCGTGAATTTTTCTTGGAAACGAAGGGGGTCGCCCGTGAGCGGCGAGGAGAGCGGTGGGAGGCAATGTGGAGTCTCGCCGCTCCCGCCTGGCAGGGGCGGGCAGGATGCAAACCTTCCCTCCCAGTCCCTCGGTTACCAGGGCATCCCCGGCTCTCCGCAATTCGGGGACCTTGCCAGAAGGGCTCCCACCTCCCCAAGCCCCCGCGGCCCCACAAGGTCCAGTTAGGGCTTTTGAAGGCCTAACTGGGGAGAGGCCGTGGTGATGCAGAGGTTTAACCAGCACCCGCCGGGCGCCCCGGGGGCCAGGCCTGGCGCTGGAGTACCGCAGCGAAACCTCGCAGCCCCCACGCCTCTAGTCTTTAGGCTTGTGCCTAAGAGCGGCCTGGGTTCCCTGGCGCACCCTCCTCTTTCTTAGCTTCTTTCTTTTCCTAAGGGAAACCTCCCCATACCCTTAGGTGGGGCTCCTGGTTGCTGCCACCACCCCCCTTGCTGCCGGAGCCGGCTCCCTGTCCTCCTGGTGCCCTGCCGGGATATTCCAAATCTGGGCAGCAGGAGCCGGCCGCCGCCGCCTTCATCTGGAAAGGCTTAAGCCCTCTCCCGGTGGGGAAGAAGTCAGAAGGCCGCCTGTCTCCCAGTCTCCCAAACCCCCACCTCGGTCCTCCAGGCTCCGAGGGATGCAGCTCGGCCCGGGGCCGCGCAGCGCACGTGCAGTCGAGTCCGGCCGCCGGGCCTCCCCGCCCCGCCGCTGCCGCCGCCGGCCTTTGGCGCAGGGCTGCGGATGCGGCGCGAGCCGTCTCCTTTGCACTTTCCCGGCGGCGGTCCCGTCGGTCGGGGCAGACAGGCCGGGGTTAGAGGACCCGGAGGAAGGGAGGAGCCGGTGGAAGAGGAGAAGGAGGGGGCCCGTCGGCCCCGCCCCCGCCCCGCCCCCAGCGGCCGGAGCCCGGGCTGCAGCCGGGCGCGCCGGAGCCTGAGAGCCCGCGAGCCAGCGAGCGGCGGCTGCGGCCTCCCCTGCGCGCAGCTACCCGAGCGTCCCGGCCCGCGGCCCCGCTAACCCCGGGGCCCGCGGCCCCGCGGCAGGGATGCATCATGGCCACGCTGGCTTGCCGGGTGCAGTTCTTGGACGACACGGACCCTTTCAACAGCACCAACTTCCCCGAGCCCAGCCGGCCGCCGCTGTTCACGTTCCGCGAGGACCTCGCGCTCGGCACCCAGCTGGCGGGGGTCCATCGACTGCTGCGGGCGCCGCACAAGGTACTGCCCGGCGGGGTGGGCTGGGCCTCCTGGACGCAGCCCGGTGCTGCGGTGCGCGCCGCGGTGGGGGCGCCGAGGCCCGGGGTTTCGCGGGCCCCCTGGGCTGGGCTGGGCGCGGCCCCAGGGGACCATCGCTCCAGGGCAAATCCCCCTCCCCGTTGGACAGAGGGGCTCGGGGCACCCGCCGGTTGGCGCAGGACCCTCCGGGGCGGGCGGGAAGGAACGGCCAGAGCCGGGGGCGGGCGTGGCAGAGCAGGTGCCGTGCCGGCCCGAGGCGGGATGGAGAAGGGTTCCCGGAGCCGCGCCGTTAGCTCCGCCGGGTGGGCGGGGTGGGGCTAGAACGCGGGCTGTCGGCCTCGGCACTCGGGCAGGCACCAAGCGGGACGCGGGAAGAAGCGGGGTGCCGCGAGACTCAGGTCCCTTGGAGGAGAGCTCTGAGCGACGGCCGGGACAAAACCTCTCTCAGGCCTCTGGGGTCGCTGCGGGCGGCCACGCGACCCTCGCGACAAAGCACGCTTCCCGGCGACACCGCCTCCTCCTTCCCCCTGAGACGCCGCCGAGGACGCCGGCGGCGCACGGCGATAGCGCTTAGGGTATCCCCCTTTTCTTCTGAGAAGCAGGTGGCCTTGGGAACCTTGGAGCAGTCGCTGTGGGAGGAGGGGCGGGGGCGCGGAGGGGCGGCGCGCTCACAAAGCCTCAGCCTGGCAGCCCGAAATGAGTGTCCCCTGGGAAGAATGGCTTCTCAGTCTACCCGTTAGAGAGGCTGTTTTTTTTGTGTGTGTGTGTGTGTGTGTGTGTGTGTGTGTGTGTGTGTGTGTGTGTGTAACCTTTTGCAGGAGGATAGGCCTCTTGCAAAGTATTTGTTGCAAAGAGCTGGGTATTGAAAGCTAATCATTTTGTTACCCAGGAAAACCCTTCCTCTCACTTAAACAGATTGAATGCAGCTTGCAGAATTACCTTCCCAGTATGTTTTCTGCCTAGGATTCATATTAAAGCTTGGAGATGATTTATTTCTTGAGGGTCGACACTGACACATATTTGGAAGAGATAAGGGTTGATACCCCAAATAACAAAATTGATTTAAAAAAGAAATCTTCGGATTTCTGTATGATGTTGAACTGCTTTGCAAGTAGAGGAGGAGGTTGGTTGTGTGAGGAAACTGGTGGACTTTGGCAGTGGTAGTTTCCTCTCTATTAGTGTATCAGTGCTTTCCTCCTCTACTTAATTAGTAACATTTTCAGGAATAAGAAATGGGGCATTTCCATCTAATTCTCTCCTGGTTGGTTCAGGACAGATACAGTCGTGGAAACCTCTCTGGCCACAAGAGCACATTTGATTGGGAGACAGAGGGTCATCATCATCCAGAGTGATGTATTCTGGATTCAGCTGATCAGAATCACTTTTGTAAATTATTTGGTTCTTCTCAATTAGTTGATTCAGTGAAAAGTTTTGGAAGAGCTTCTTCTACATCATGATTATTCGAGCCACTACGGTCTCTGATTACAGTGATCTTTTGTTGAAACCACCAAAGGCTCATAATTGTGACCCTGTGACCTTGAAGTGGTTTCCTTGGATTTCAAACCCTATATACATGGGTTAACCTTTCAAGCTGGGAGCTGTAGTATGTTTTCATGTTTCCATGGAACAGTCCCACAGTCTTGATCCTGGTCTGGTAGGAGAAAATCCTGATGCTCCTCCACTGCCCCCCTCCTCCTCACCCCCAACTAGAAGCCCCAGAAGTTACACTGGCTTGCAGAACTTTCTAAGGTGTTCCTTGTGGAATGAACAGAACCAGAAGAAGTTCTACAGAGACCCTTGACTTTTGTTTTGGGGGCCAGCCAGCCTCAGTCTCAGAATCTTTTGCCCCAAGACCCCTGCAGTATATTTAGATGTCTGGCATTGTTTTTCCCATCTACAGCAAAGTGAGTAACTGACTTTATTGATGAGGGTTCTGTAAAGCAGAAACCAGGGCATTTATGTGCCTAGGTATACATTCATATTGTTAAGATGATATTAGCTTCCATCAGAGAATCTTAAAATTGGATGATCCACCTGTGATAGAAACAGCTGGAGTTTCAAGCACTTGACATGTAGTGTATGCCCCACCCAGGCTCTCAGTGCATGGTTTCCTTTCACACTACACAGCTCCATAAAGTAGGGACTTGGATTGTCCCTATTTTAGAGACGAGGAAAGTGAGGCAGAGTGGCTAACCCACTTTTTGTGCTAGAAGTGGGGAACTGAGATTCAAACCAGCCTTGTGTGACTCAGGGCATCGGTGTGGTTCTGTTCTGGGAACCAGGTATATGGCTGTGGACAGAAGCCATGCCTCCTGTGCGTCTTCCATTCACTGGAGGGGTTCACCCTGACACCTTCAAGGGCCAAGCACTTTTAGGCCTGGGGACAGGTGAATGTTGTAAGTGACTGAAAGCCTTGAGGCAGAATTCCTGGCCTGACACAGAGTGCATAGTCAGAATTGGGAACATGTAGTTATCAACTCTGCTGTGAATTAGCTATTGGGGGTGCGTTGACCTGGGTGAGCTATCATCCCAGGACCCAGCCACCAGCGAGGCTTTTTGGGCCACAGGGTGTGCTTCTTCCAGGTCCCACAGAGCCTGGGATAGCCCAGAAGTGGAGTTCTGTGCAGAGAGTGCATTCTTAGTGGGACAAAGAGGGGAGAAGTGTGAGCGTGGGACAGGCAGACACTCAGAGTGCTCTCAGCTTGCCTGCACATTCAAGTCCCTGAGGGACTCATTTTTTTTTTTTTTTTTTTTTGTGATGGGGTCTCACTCTTGTCATCCAGGCTGGAGTGCAGTGGTGTGATCACGGCTCACTGCAACCTTGACTTCCCTGGGCTCAGGTGATCCCTCCCACCTCCCGGGTTGCTGGGACTGTAGGCATGCACCACCACACCTTGCTAATTTTTTTTTTTTTTTTAATAGACATGGGATTTCACCATGTTACCCAGGCTGGTCTTAAACTCCTAAGCTCAAAGTGATCTGCCCACCTTGGCCTCCCAAAATTCTGGGATTCTAGGTGTGAGCCACCATGACCGGCTGGGAGTAAACTTTTGGCTGAAGTAGGTCACATATACAAAAAAGTGTACAGGGTGTAAGTGTACAGTTGGGTGAATCTTCTTAAAGTAAATGTACCTGTGTAGGCAGCGCTGAGAAGGCCCCCTCAGAGGGTCCTAATTTTTGAAGTTCTCCTAGGGATTCTCCTGTACTGGCAACCTTTGAACTGGACAACCTGTCAGGCCTTTCCTGGCTGAAACTTGAGTGTGGACATCTTTTCTTAACCTAATGATGTATTAATTTAGTTCACGTCTGCTGACTCCGTTAGAAGTTGAAGTTGTTCATTTAACAAAATTGTCATCTCATGCGAAAATAAGAGATTGTGATTATTATACTGTATCATTTTTTATTTCTTAAACTGATACATTATTTTAAAAAACCTTCATCTGCTTATAGTAGTTCTAGGGAATATGATTAAATAAACGTTAGTTTTCTAACAAAAAGTTCAAATCAGGTGCCATATTCTCATTGGGGAGATGTTCATTTTGGTGGTTATATGTTCTAGGTTGGGCTAAGCAAGACATTTAGGTTTTGTTTTCAAATGCTGCAAAAGTAGATGTTTATTTCTGGCTTAATATTTTAAAAGAAAAATGGTAATTATAGGAGTTCTAATTTAGAAAAACCTCTGCAGTAGCATTCATAGAATCTTAGACCTTTTAAAGCTTAAAATGTGTTTGGATTGATTTATGCTGCTGGCCTTTAATGATCTAAAGATTCTTTTTTCACTTTGATAGACCGCACTGGAACTGTAGAATATTTTTACAAAAAAGTGATGACTTTTTTAGTGTACATGTTAAAATGACAATTATTACTTCATGATTTAATTCAGGAAATGTTTTGTTGCCCAGAGTGAGCTGGACAGAGTGGAGTTATAATAGCTGTCATGTCCTAGGCATTTGCCTGAGCTGAGAACCATCCTAGAGGGATATCAGCTCACCAAGCCCATGGCCATTCCAGGGCCAAGTACTGATACTGTTGCAACTCATAGAAGGAGAGACCAAGATTGGAAGGAAATCACCTGGTCACACAAGTGAGAAGTTCCGAGTTGGCATGTGACAGCAGGTCTAGGCTCTTAAGGACTCCACTTTTGTGTCCTGAATGTTCTCCTTCCAGGTAGCCTGTCCACATTTCAGCGTGCATCCTCTTATTGGATTAGCCTTGAGTGTACTGTGTTCATTCCTTTTTCACTACCTTTGTCTTTGTGGTTGCCTTGCAGCCTCAGCTATCCCATCTGTAAACAGCTGATTACAGTGAGGATTAGAATCTAGCTACTCCAAGTGTGAGCTGTGTATCACCTGGGCTATATTAGGAATGCACACTTTCAGGCCTCCCCCAACCTGCTGAATCAGGACATGCATTTCACCGAGATGCCCTGGTGATTTTTGTGCACACTACAGTCTGAACAACGTGGATTACAGGTGATTTAGGTCAGGCTCTCAGTACATGGGGTTTCTCACTGTCTCCCCTGTTCTCTGATAACTTCCCTGAGGGAGAAGATCTGGCTGTTCAGTCCTCTGGTGTTTCCCTCAAAGGCCGAGTAGTGCTAAGATAGAATGTGCACTAAGTTGATTGATTGGTGTTAGTTTTAGAACACAAATCCACTGGTATTATTGCACTAATGAATTTCCACCTTAATCCTCTTAAGGGACACATTTGTTTGCTACATTACATTAAGATTTTAAAAAGATGAGATCATTAGTAAACTTGGCAAATGTGTTGTGTCATAGTATCTTAGGACAACACTGTTTAAGAATGTTGTATGAACAGCTAAGAGTGTCTCCGTGTAAGCAGAGTCGAATCTGACTCCACTGTAATTAGCTCAGTTGGTTGGAGCCTCGCTATTGAGATCAGGATCATGGGATTGAACCCTTCATGGGTCAGTTGGCTTTGTTTCATGCATGGCCACAGACCATATTGGTAACCTAGCCAGACATCCAGCAGGTGCTGTCATGGCCCCTTGCAAGGATCTGGGTTGGAATAGACTGGCATCAATCTTTGGGAAGGAAGGGGCTATTATGTCATGAACTTATGCTTCAGGCTGCACTGTAGGCCTCCATGTATAGCTTTATTTATCCTCACAACAACTCTAGCAGGGAGGCAGATGAGGAATCCTCATTTAACAGATGGGGAAACTGAGGCACAGGAGGTTAAGCAGGTTGCCTAAGGCTATACTGTGTTTAAGTGAAGGAGCTGAGATTTAAGGTCTTTTTTTTTTCTTCCTCCAAATCCTGTTGTTAACTGTGTCCCATTATTAGAAAACCAGCATAGCCCATGCTCTCTGTGCAGGTGGGGGTGGGGTAGGGTTGACTGCATTGCCCTTGCATGCGGCTGCCTGTCACAGTGCTGTGATTTAAGTGGTTGTGCTCTGGCAAGCCCTCCCAGGGTTGATGCTCTGTGTCTATGCCTTTTGTCCTCGGAGTCCAACCTGAATCCCTCTGGAAAACAACAGGACTGCCATTGCCCTCCCGTTCTGGACTCTGAAATGTTAGTTCTTAATAGTGTCGACCTTAAAACTGATTAACATGCTGAGGCCAACTCAGGAACAGCCCTCCCCCACCCTCCTTTTCTCTCTATAGTTTATCTCTCTCTGAAGATGATACTTTTGAACACTTGGGAACTTTTCTGTCTTCAGAAGACAGCAATCACCTGCTCCAGGCAACCCCCGCACCTCATCTCTCAATGACACTGCTGTTGCCTGTGGCTGGCTTAGAGGCATAGCTGGATCTTCCTCTGGTGGCCATTTTCAGAGTCTTGGGTTTGTCAGCATCTGCTCCATTAGAGAGACAATCGGAAGTTTTTTGGGGTGGAGGGGGAGCTGGGGGACTGTTTCTGAGCTTTGTTCTGAACTAAGTTAGAAAGAATGGGGAACATTAAGTTACAGTGAATGTTAAGCTTTGACACAGGGATGCAATCAGCAAAATCCAGATTGTGAAAAATTACAGTTTCTCCAACAGATAAATTGCAAAAGAAAGAAAAAGATGGAAGGAAACCTTAGATGAAAAGAGACTGAAGAGATACATCAACCAAAGGCAATATGTGGCTGTGATTGAATGCTGATTCAAATACATTGTAAATAAATATTTCAGATCACTTGAACATTTGAGCAGTGATATTTAATATTAAAATTATTAATTTTAAAGTGTGATAATAGTATTGTGGTTAGGTTTAAATAACAGTTTATGGCTTTCAGAGATACATACTGAAATTATATCATGTCTAGAATTTGCTTAAGAATAATTCCAGATAAGAGACAAGTAGGTGAGTCAGTATATAGGTGGAACAGGATAGACTGTGAGTTAAAGTTGCATTATAGATATGTGGGGAGGGGTCATGATACTACTTTCTATACTTATGCATATACTGAAATATTTTTATAAAAGAGCTAAAAAAATTAGGTTACAATTCCAATAGTCCCCTTGGGATCAGAGCTCTTTCAATAAGTGTTACTGTATGATCTGAGTGTGTTTTCTATGGCTGAGATGGCTAACCATCAGTGGATTTTTTTTTCATACCTCTATTGATGCTTTGCTTCCCGCGCTGATTGTTGTGTTCTCCTTAGAATCTTAGAAAAACAAGTGTAGAACATCTGTCTTTTTATGTTCAGAGTGTCTTTCTAGGCTCAATCAATTCCCATGATGAAGTAAACAATTGTCAGTTACATGAACTATTAGCTTAGCAAGCGAAATGCTAAGGTACAGATATTATACCTGTGGTTTCAGTATATGCTCCTCAATTTTTATCACTAAGCTGTGAAGTTGTTAAGGCCATAATAAATGATACCAATATATAAAGGCACTCAGTTTCCCAAGGCTGTTGATGCCCATGACATGCCTGCGTAGCCACACTGGAGTGTTGCCCAGTTCCCAATGAGCCAGCTCTACCTCCACCTGCAGTATGCCTCAGAAGAGGATCTCAGTTTACAGTGAATGGCAGTGATGCTGTAATGTACATGAAAATGTAAGTTGATTGTATACCTTGGCACCCTTATAATTATAGTCAACATTGATTTTCTATGGGCAGATAAACTTATTTATGAATTAACTATTAAGGAGGGAGGAAGAACAATTATTTTTTGAAAAAAAAAATTATCACCAATCAGCAAAAAAATATATACCCAGAAGTTTCTCTGTCTTTAGAGACACATAGTAACAAATGGAATCTACATTGTATCTGTTTACAAACTGGAAACATCCAACTCCTCTTCACCAGTTAGTTTTGTAATCTAGAAATTAAAATGTTAGACTCCAAGGAAAAATGTTTAGGATTTAATGTTAGAAAAGAAAATCTTAAAATTTTTGTTCAACTTGAAAAAAGGGAAAATGTTAAACAACTTGCAGTTCAATATAGAATGGTATTCCTAGCCTTGGCAAAAATGAAACAAATTAGTTTCTCATTGAATATCTTTAACATTCTTGAAAAAGAGAAAACCAAGAAGGAAACTCCTTTGGTGCTGAGATGCCTCATCATGCACTAATTTTTATAGCAGAGAATGAAATGCCAGAGCTGTAACCAGAGTGTGTGGGACAAGCCCAAGATTTTTTTTAAGTTCTCAGAATAGAAGATAACCAAGGCATCTTCTGACTGCTTGATCAGAGCAACACTCACTGTGCAGCAATATTCTATCTTCTGCAGCCTCCGCTGCTGATACCCAGGCAAACAGGGTCTGGAGTGGACCTCAAGCAAACTCCAACAGACCTACAGCTGAGGGTCCTGACTGTTAGAAGGAAAACTAACAAACAGAAAGGACACCCGCACCAAAACCCCATCAGTACATCACCAGCATCAAAGACCAAAGGCAGATAAAACCACAAAGATGGGGAAAAAGCAGTGCAGAAAAGCTGGAAATTCAAAAAATCAGTGTGCATCGCTCCCTCCAAAGGAACGCAGCTCATCGCCAGCAACAGAACAAAGCTGGATGGAGAATGACTTTGAGGAGTTGAGAGAAGAAGGCTTCAGTCGATCAAACTTCTCAGAGCTAAAGGAGGAACTATGTAACCAGCGCAAAGAAACTAAAAACCTTGAAAAAAGAATGGATGAATGAATAACTAGAATAATCATTGCAGAGAAGACCTTAAAAGAACTGATAGAGATGCAAATCATAACATGAGAACTAGGTGACAAATGCACAAGCTTCAGTAACCAACTCGATCAGCTGGAAGAAAGAGTATCAGCGATTGAAGATCAAATGAAAAATGAAGCAAGAAGTGTACAGAAAAAAGAGTAAAAAGAAATGAACAAAGCCTCCAAGAAATATGGGATTATGTGAAAAGACCAAATCTACGTCTGATTGGTGTGCCTGAAAGTGATGGGGAAAATGGAACCAAGTTGGAAAACACTCTGCAGGATATCCCCCAGGAGAACTTCCCCAACCTAGTAAGGCAGGTCAACATTCAAATTCAGGAAATACAGAGAATGCCACAAAGATACTCCTCGAGAAGAGGAACTCCAAGACACATAATTGTCAGATTCACCAAAGTTGAAATGAAGGAAAAAATGTTAAGGGCAGCCAGAGAGAAAGGTCGGGTTACACACAGAGGGAAGCCCATCAGACTAACAGCAGATCTCTCGGCAGAAACTCTCCAAGTCAGAGGAGAGTGGGGGCCAATATTCAACATTCTTAAAGAAAAGAATTTTAAACCCAGAATTTCATATCCAGCCAAACTAAGTTTCATAAGTGAAGGAGAAGTAAAATCCTTTACAGAAAAGCAAATGCTTAGAGATTTTGTCACCACCAGGCCTGCCTTACGAGAGATCCTGAAGGAAGAACTAAACATGGAAAGGAACAACAGGTACCAGCCATTGCAAAAACATGTCAAAATATAAAGTCCATCAATGCTAGGAAGAAACTGCATCAACTAGCGAGCAAAATAACCAGCTAATATCATAATAACAGGATCAAGTTCACACATCACAATATTAACCTTAAATGTAAATGGACTAAATGGTCCAATTAAAAGACACAGACTGTCAAATTGGATAAAGAGTCAAGACCCATCAGTTTGCTGTGTTCAGGAGACCCATCTCACATGCAGAGACACACATAGGCTCAAAATAAAGGGATGGAGGAAGATCTACCAAGCAAATGGAAAACAAGAAAAGAAAAGCAGGGGTTGCAATCCTAGTCTCTGATAAAACAGACTTTAAACCATCAAAGATCAAAAGAGACAAAGAAGGCTATTCCATAATGGTAAAGGGATCAATTCATCAGGAAGAGCTAACTATCCTAAATATATATGCACCCAATACAGGAGCACTCAGATTCATAAAGCAAGTCCTTAGACTTACAAAGAGACTTAGACTCCCATACAATAATAATGGGAGACTTTAACACCCCACTGTCAACATTAGATAGATCAATGAGACAGAAAGTTAACAAGGATATCCAGGAATTGAACTCAACTCTGCACCAAGCAGACCTAATAGACCTCTATAGAACTCTCCACCCCAAATCAACAGAATATACATTCTTCTCAGCACCACATCACACTTATTCCAAAATTGACCACATAGTTGCAAGTAAAGGACTCCTCAGCAAATGTAAAAGAACAGAAATTATAACAAATTGTCTCTCAGACCACAGGGCAATCAAACTAGAACTCAGGACTAAGAAACTCAGTCAAAATCACTCAACTACATGGAAACTGAATAACCTGCTCCTGAATGACTACTGGGTACATAACAAAATGAAGGCAGAAATAAAGATGTTCTTTGAAACCAATGAGAACAAAGATACAACATACCAGAATCTCTGAGACACATTTAAAGCAGTGTGTAGAGGGAAATTTATAGCACTAAATACCCACAAGAGAAAGCAGGAATGATCTAAAATTGACATCCTAACATCACAATTAAAAGAACTAGTGAAGCAAGAGCAAACACATTCAAAAGCTAGCAGAGGGCAAGAAATAACTAAGATCAGAGCAGAACTGAAGGAGATAGAGACACAAAAAACCCTCCAAAAAAATCAATGAATTCAGGAGCTGGTTTTTTGAAAAGATCAAGAAAATTGATAGACTGCTAGCAAGACTAATAAAGAAGAAAAGAGAGAAGAATCAAATAGAAGCAATGAAAAATGATAAAGGGGATATCACCGCTGACCCCACAGAAATACAGACTACCGTCAGAGAATACTATAAATACCTCTATGCAAATAAACTAGAAAACCTAGAAGAAATGGATAATTTCCTGGACACTTACACTCTCGGAAGACTAAACCAGGAAGAAGTTGAATCCCTGAATAGACCAATAGCAGGCTCTGAAATTGAGGCAATAATTAATAGCCTACCAACCAAAAAAAGTCCAGGACCAGATGGATTCACAGCCGAATTGTACCAGAGTTACAAGGAGGAGTTGGTACCATTCCTTCTGAAACTATTCCAATCAATAGAAAAAGAGGGAATCCTCCCTAACTCATTTTATGAGGCCAACATCATCCTGATACCAAAGCCTGGCAGAGACACAACAAAAAAAGAAAATTTTAGACCAAAAATCACAAGCATTCTTATACACCAGTAACAGACAGACAGAGAGCCAAATCATGAATGAACTCCCATTCACTATAGCTTTAAAGAGAATAAAATACCTAGGAATCCAACTTACAAGGGATGTAAAGGACCTCTTCAAGGAGAACTACAAACCACCGCTCAGTGAAATAAAAGAGAACACAAACAAATGGAAGAACATACCATGCTCATGGATAGGAAGAATCAATATTGTGAAAATGGCCATACTGCCCAAGGTAATTTATAGATTCAATGCCATCTCCATTAAGCTACCAATGACTTTCTTCACAGAATTGGAAAAAACTGCTTTAAAGTTCATATGGAACCAAAAAAGACCCTGCATTGCCAAGACAATCCTAAGCCAACAGAACAAAGCTGGAGGCATCATGCTACCTGACTTCAAACTATACTACAAGGCTACAGTAACCCAAACAGCATGGTACTGATACCAAAACAGAGATATAGACCAATGGAACAGAACAGATCCCTCAGAAATAATACCACACATCTACAGCCATCTGATCTTTGACAAACCTGACAAAAACAAGAAATGGGGAAAGGATTCCCTGTTTAATAAACAGTGCTGGGAAAATTGGCTAGCCATAAGTAGAAAGCTGAAACTGGATCCTTTCCTTACTCCTTATACGAAAATTAATTCAAGATGGATTAGAGACTTAAATGTTAGACCTAAAACCATAAAATCCCTAGGAGAAAACCTAGGTAATACCATTCAGGACATAGGCATGGGCAAGGACTTCATGTCTAAAACACCAAAAGCAACAGCAACAAAAGCCAAAATTGACACATGGGATCTAATTAAACTAAAGAGCTTCTGCACAGCAAAAGAAACTACCATCAGAGTGAACAGGCAACCTACAGAATGGGAGAAAATTTTTGCAATCTACTCATCTGACAAAGGGCTAATATCCAGAACCTATAAAGAACTCAATCAAATTTACAAGAAAAAACAAACAACCCCATCAAAAAGTGGGCACGGGATATGAACAGACACTTCTCAAAAGAAGACATTCACACAGCCAACAGACACATGAAAAAATGCTCATCATCACTGGCCATCAGAGAAATGCAAATCAAAACCACAATGAGATACCATCTCACACCAGTTAGAATGGCAATCATTAAAAAATCAGGAAACAACAGGTGCTGGAGAGGATGCGGAGAAATAGGAAGACTTTTACACTGTTGGTGGGACTGTAAACTAGTTCAACCATTGTGGAAAACAGTGTGGCGATTCCTCAAGGATCTAGAAAACCATTTGACCCAGCCATCCCATTTCTGGGGATATACCCAAAGGATTATAAGTCATGCTGCTATAAAGACACGTGTATACGTGTGTTTATTGCGGCACTATTCGCAATAGCAAAGACTTGGAATCAACCCAAATGTCCATCAGTGACAGACTGGATTAAGAAAATGTGGCACATATACTCCATGGAATACTCTGCAGCCATAAAAAAGGATGAGTTTGTGTCCTTTGTAGGGATATGGATGCAGCTGGAAACCATCATTCTCAGCAAACTATCGCAAGAACAGAAAACCAAATACCACATGTTCTTACTCATAGGTGGGAATTGAACAATGAGATCACTTGGACACAGGAAGGGGAACATCACACACCGGGTCCTATTGTCGGGAGGGGTGGGAGGAGGGATAACATTAGGAGATATACCTAATGTAAATGACGAGTTAATGGGTACAGCACACCAACATGGCACATGTATACATAGGTAACAAACCTGCACATTGTGCACATGTACCCTAGAACTTAAAGTATATATATAAAAAAAAAATGAGAGTCAGGTCATATCACTCCTCTGCTCCAAACCTTCCTTAGCCCTGCTGCCATTCAGGGCAAACCCCAAAGTCCTTGAGTAGTTGGTCCACTTCTTCATGAGGGCAGAGTTTTTTTGTTTTGCTTTTGTTTTTTTAAATCTGTTTTGTTTACTGGTGTAGCCCAGGAGCCTAGAACAGTGTCTGGCACATAGTGAATGTAAAGTAAATATTTACTGAGTGAGTGGATAACCATGATTTAGAGTTAGAAGGGAGGAAGAATAGTCTGCTCATCACAGCCATCTCCTGGCAGAAGTCTCTTGTGTAAAGCCTCTGCTAGGAGCACCTCCTGACTTCTTCATGTATCATAGTGACCAGTTGTCCCCTGGCCTTCGAGTGTAGCCTTTCCAATTTTTGAACTTTATTTTTTATTTTTCCGAGACGGAGTCTTGCTCTGTCGCCCAGGCTGGCATGCGGTGGTGTAGTCTCGGGTCACTGCAACCTCCACTTCCCAGATTCAAACAATTCCCCTGCCTCAGCCTCCCAAGTAGCTGGGATTACAGGCACATGCCACCATGCCTGGCTAATTTTTGTACTTTTAGTAGAGATGGGGTTTCACCATGTTGGCCAGACTGATCTCGAACTCTTGACCTCATGATCTGCCCACCTTGGCCTCCCAAAGTGCTGGGATTAAGACGTGAGCCACTGCACCCGGCCTGAGCTTTATTTTTTAGAAGACCATTTCTCCCTAATTTGTACTTGGAGAGATGTGTCCTCATATCCCCACAGATGGAGATGGACATGGCCCTTGAAAATTAATTGGATGTGCCCAAGAGGATGAAAATAGGGTAAAGCCACAAGAACCATGACCCCAGGGTTTGGTCAAGGTGTGATCTGGGACCTACAACCTGCAGATGGTGTCTACAGGGGGCTGCTGGAAGTACCACACCTGTTACCTTCCCCTGTGGTGGCAGAAGTAAAGAGCTGTTTTATGCCCATGAGAAAGCTGTGTAATATGGACTGTTTTTATTACTCAGATCAGTATGTGTTTATTGATGTGCATGTGTCTTGTACTCTGGAGCATCTTCACAGTGTTGGTCCATGCAGCTGTCCACTTAAGCTGTGTGTGTGTATTCAGGATGACATTGCTGGAGAGAGGTTACTACTGACAAAGTTAGGCTTAGGGAAGGAAAGACTAACAAAGAAGGATTTCTTCCTTATACAACAAAGCATCTGTTCCCATCACAGAATGAATGCAAGGATACATTCAGAGACTACAGAAAAGCACATTGAAGAAATACAAATCACTCTTCTCACCACCCGAAGGGAACCACTTTTAACACTTTTGTGTCTTGCCAGAATTTTAACATCTATTCATAATAATATCTGAATACTTTCCTAAGTCATTAAATATTCTTGGAGCCATCATCTTTAATGACAATTTGGTAATCCAGTCTATCTATGTGCCATGATCCATGTAACCATTGTTCCCAGGTTCCATGAGGGAAAGTGCTCTTTCTTCTTGAATGTTAAATTTGTCCATGCTTGGTACTTAATACATATTCGTTAAATGAATGCATGAATGATTGAACTATTGGAGGTTTAGGTAGTTACCAATAAGGAAAATACAGATAGTGCTATAATACATACTTGCAGAAAAATAAATTTTTTTTCTTATATTTGATTACCTCCTTAAGATGGAATTCTCAATGTTTAGTTGCTGAGTTGAAGGATAAAGATTTCATCTTGGATAGGAGCAGTTTCCCTCATTTTAAGCATTGGAGGTAGCTGGAAAGATGGTCTCTAAATCCATTTGGGGCAGGTGAAGAGCCAGGCCAAGTTATGAAGCCCAGCTCCAACCTGACTTCTTCCTTTCTTTGTGCAGCTGGTGCCACCTCCAAGACTGATACTTGAACTCAGAATACCACCAGGTGGGATTCAGAGATGATTGTTAAAACTGTGAATAAATTATGTGTATGTATCCCATTGTCTCTACCTATTTTGAAGAGCAAAACTCATTCTAGGCTTTCCTGGCCATCCTCCAGACATACCCAGGCTGTGCACTGAGCACATTCGGACCCAGGACACTGTGGATCTCACTTCATCCTGTGGCTGCGTCCCTCCACCAGATGTAAAGCCCCAGTAGCAGGAAGCACATTAACTTACCTTTCATTTCAGAGTTCCTAGGAGAGGGTCTGTTACATGGTAAACCACAAAAATACTTTTTTGAATATTTGCAAGAATGTTAAATGGAAAAAGTGCAGTATATCTTAACATACTTGATGATTGCAGCAATAGGAAAGTGTCTGAAGGGTGGACCCTTAGTTTTCAGATCCCTAATATGTCGCCATGATTTGTGGATGTTACAACTCCTCCCCCATGGGCACTGTAGGTGAGTGTGGGAGAACCAACTCTTCAGTGTATCAAAAACTTGTTTCTGGCCTTCTCCCTACAGAGTCCATGCTAGGTCCTCCAAAAGGAAAGTACAGCTTGCAAGGAAGCCCTGTGTTGGCAAGAGAAGGCATGCTGTCTGGAGGGTGTGGACATGCCTGGGGGCTCTCGTGGGTGGAATGGGTACTGGGGTCTCTCTTATGGAGGGAGACCAGGCTAGACTTAAGGACTGTAGTTCACGATGGAGAAGTACCAGCTCGTGAGACGGGTGCTCTCACCTGCACTGTTCCTAAGCCTTGTTTTCTGTTCCTGCCCATGCTGAGCCAAGGGGAGGGGGAAGAGCGTTGTGAGCTTGTGTGAGGGGGAGGGTCCCTGAGGCAAATGTGGCCACAGTGACTGCAGCAGCTCTGATTAGTGGGAAATTCCAAGAGGAAGATAGACCTGAGGAGAAAGGAGTGGTGGCCACAGAGTCCAACTGCCCTTCTTCCCACACAGAGATTCTGCCTTTTGCCAACCGTGGAGGCTCTGGGTAGGAGATTTTATTTCAGGTGATGATGCTCACCTTGGAGGGATCTGTTACTCCTTCCTGTATCAGATCATAGCGTCAGGCTGCAGGAGGGTTCAGGCAGGCTCCTGACCGCAGCTTCCATGAATCACCAGGGACCAGCAGTCCAGGAGAGGCTAGCGTCTAGGCTGCCAGTGCCCGGAAGTGGGAGAGGTTATCCAGTCTTCCTGTGGCTCCTCCATCCAAGCTCAGCAGCACCATGTGTCTGGGAGCAGGGAAAGGAGAGCTGTTGGGCAGTCCTGTCCAGAACAATAGTCAAGGATACGAGTGGTTTTTTGTTCCCAGAACTGAGTGCATTTTTGTGGACAGTGATTCATTACAGAATATGCCAGTACTAGAACCACAGCATGTCTGTGCAGTTTACCAGGCACTGGGACATAGGTTAGCCTGGCTAATTCTCACACAACCCTAAAAGAGGGCGAGTGGGGCATTTGAGCCTCCATCTCAAAGGTGAGAAAATGAAAAATCAGGTTGGTTCATGACTGATGCACGGTAACCACCCCTCACAGGGTGGAAAAATGAATTCAGCATATGGCTTCTGTTGTTCGGGCCCGGCTCCCTGTCTCCCTCTGTCAGAGATAAGCCTGAAGGATGTGTGTTGACACCCAAAGAAGTGTGCAGAGTGAACACAATCAGAGAAAAATGTAAGCTGAGTTGACATGACATTAAATGGAACAAGTTGGTGCTTAGTTTTACACAGGCTGGGGAGCAGAGCTTGGCTATGTTTATTTCTATCAATGCTACTGATTCCAGGAATGTGAAAATGATCTTTATTATGATGATGGGCTGGAGAAGTAAAGTGTAAACATAATGCAAAGTGAAGTAACAACTGAAGGCAGCATATGACTCATGTCAAAGTGTGACATAGGCCTGTGGGGCTATAGAAATGTCAACTTGGGGCCGGGTGCAGTAGCTCACACCTGTAATCCCACCACATTGGGAGGTTGAGGTGGGCAGATCACCTGAGTTCAGGAGTTTGAGACTAGCCTGGCCAAAATGACAAAACCCTGTCTCTACTAAAAAGTACAAAAATTAGCTGGGCATGGTGGCGGGTGCCTGTAATTCTAATTATGCAGGAGGCTGAGGCAGGAGAATTGCTTGAACTTGGGAGGTGGAGGTTGCAGTGAGCTGAGATCATGCCACTGCACTCCAGCCTGGGCAACAAGAGTAAGACTCCGTCTCAAAACAAAAAACAAAGAACAAAAAGGAAATGTCAACTTGGGAAAAATCCACATGAACTGCATGGCCTGGAAAGCCTTGTGGAGAAGGAGAATGGGGTTTGAATAGGTGAAAGGGAGGTAAAGGGCACCTGGTACAGGTGAGACACAGATAGGTTGTGGGAGTCAGGATCAGGCTCCAAGGCTCTAGGTGGGTGAAGATAGCCCCCTGGAGGGATGTGACCTGCAGCAGTGGGCCCGGGGGCTAAACTAATATATAGGCTTGACTGGGGAGCAGGGGCTGTTGTCAAGGACCACAAACCGAATGAGAAATTATTTTCATTTCATGTAATAGAAACATGACAGAAAAGGAAAGGAAGAGGAAAGACAGACAGGAAGAAAGTAATTACAAAAAAGGTGAGAGAAAGAGAATTGGGGCAAAGAAGAAAGGAGATGGATGGATGGGGAGTCACTGAAAGGCCACCTATGTAGATAGCATGGGAGGCAGAAAGACAGGGACAAGCCACAGGATGCTTCTGGGCAGGGAGGGCGGGGCCGCCTGCTGTACATAGTCCCAGCCACTGCTAATTCCTGGTGAGCGGATTATCAAGTGTTAGCCAGTGAGGGCTTATGATGTGACCCTTTCTGGGAGCTTTCCCTCCTTCCTCCCTTTCACAGATGTTCATGCGTGTCTGCTTCATGTCAGACTCCATTGGTCCACAGAGTAACACAAATAAATGACACCAAGGGCTGGCAAAATGGTGCTGGGCTCCATGTCAGACATGCCTGAGCTCCGTGTTTCTAATGAAATCTTCAGACAGTAGCACCTCCCTCATGGGCTGTTGTGGACAAACACAAGGTCCTCATATTTTTTTGTATGTCACAGGAACATGCATGGCCTCCAGCCCCAGGTGCCATGTGCAATGGTGAGCCATGTTCCTTCCCCAGCATCGTAGTCCCTTCCCTGCAGCTGTGCTATGAGATCTCCTCTCACCATCCCACACCTGCGCCCCCACCACAGTGTCCCCACTCCCAGCATGGGTCCTCACCTTTGACTGCAAAGACAAAGCAGACCACTCAGATGCAGCCCTGGCCCCTGCCTGCCTCAACCTCCACCTGCACCTATGTGCCCTGCCCTCATTGCTGATGGGGGGAAGGGGCAGGTGCACCCCTTCTTCTGGCCATGCCAGCCCTTTTCCACTGTGTCTTCACCCTCTCCTTCCCTCTGAGATCCTCCCATTAGCATTTAGGTGGGCTAAAGCCTCTTTTGTCCAGAAAGTCCCTCCTCCCTGGCCCTGGGCCCAGCTGTCTTTCTTCTGCTCTTCACCCTTCAAGCCTCCTAGACCTGTCTAAGCCCCACTGTCTTACCTTCCCCCGGCCCCATTCCCTCCCAGCTCCTGTCACTGCAATAAAACTACTCTTGATAAGGTACTTGTCTTTAAATCTAGTAGACACTTTTCCATCCTTGACTTATAGAACCTCATAGCAGCAATTGCTGTTTCTGATGGTCCCCTTTGAGGAATGCTTGCCATTCTGTTTGATGGTGTGATATTCACCTGCCCTGTCTAGTCATTCTCAATCTTTCTGCTCCCTCTGACTTTTTGAATGTTGGCCTTTCTCAGGTTTCTGTCCAGACTGCACCTCCTCCTCACAGTCACCCTCTTTGTCCTGGGTGGGTTTGAGGGCTTTCTGATAACTCCCTAGTTCATATCTCTGGCTCAACTCTCTCTTGGCTCTGAGGCCAAATACCCAGCTGCCCTTTGGACAGCTCCTCCCGGACGTCCCACAGGCATTGAACCTGCCCTGCTTCTAGATCAGATCTTGTCATCTTCCCACAGACCTGTACTGCCTCAGCAAGGAGCTGAGTTGCCAGCCAGTTGCCCAAACCAACTGAGAACCTCTCCCTGGCAGCAATCCCCCCTCTGTCAGAATCACATTCTGTTGATTATCCTGCCTCTTGGAGTCTACCTGGAGTCTATCCCTCTGGTCCATGTGTTGTCCATGGCATATGGAAAGTGCTCAATAAATATTTAGTGAATGAATGGAAAATAAGTTGTTTGAGACAGTATCAGTCACATGGGGATTGCTCAGAAAATGTGGGTGCCTACATTAGTTATCTATGGCTATGAATAAATCAGCTCAAACATAGTGGCTTCAAACAATCATATTTATTATCTCTCATGGTTTCCTTGGGCCATGAATTTGAAAGCAGTCCCTGGGGGTTCTGGCTCAGGGTCTGTCATGAGGCTGCAGCTGGATCGTGGCTGGCCCTGGTATCATCTCAGATTTCTTCAGTCATATGCCCAGTGCCTGGGCTGGGAAGTGCCAATAGCTGGGAGCTCCTTGGGCATCTCTCTTCATCTGTCAATGGTCTCTCCCCAAGGTCTGTCTAATATGGTGTCCTCGGGGTAGGTGGACTTCTTATAAGGCAGCTCCAGGCTCCAAAGCAAGAGGGCCAGGTGGGTGCCTGCTCACCCTTTCTAGCCACATGCTCTCGCTGTACTCTACTGGTTAGAAGTGAATCACCAGGGCTGGCCCTCATTCAAGGGCTAGAGGGAATTAGATATCATTGTTTTATGGGAGAATTGCCAAAGAATTTGTGAACTTAAAAAAAAAAAACCTTTATATTTGGTAAAAATCACTTTTATTTTTGGTGCACAGTCCTGTGAGTTTTCATATATGCATACGTTTTTGTAACTGCCACCACTAACAGGACACAGAACAATTCCAGCAGCCTGAAGAATTCTCTCGGGCCACCCTTTTGTAGTCATGCATTCTCAGAGGCCACTGATCTGTTTTCTTTCTCCGTAGTTTTTTTTTTTCCAGAATGCTGTATGAATAGAATCATTTCGTGTGTAGCCTTTTGAGACTGGCTTCTTCACTCTGCACAGTGCCCTTGAGATCCAAGTTGTTGGGTGCTTCAGGAGTTCCTTCCTTTTGATTGTGGAGCAGTTTCCCACAGTGTGGATATCCCACAGTTTGTTCATCCATTCACTCACTGAAGGACACCTGAGTTGTTTCTGGTTTTTGGTGATTGTGAATAAAGCTGCTCTAAACATTTGTGTAGAGATTTTGTGTGAACCTGTTTTCATTTTTCTGTGGTAAGTACCTAGACTCTTTATTCAGCAGATAATTACCTGGCTCTGTCCTTAGCAGGACAGTAAGGAGGTTTCTTATATGGCAGGTTATTTTTTTTTTTTTTTTTTGAGACGGAGTCTCGCTCTGTCGCCCAGGCTGGAGTGCAGTGGCCGGATCTTGGCTCACTGCAAGCTCCGCCTCCCGGGTTTAGGCCATTCTCCTGCCTCAGCCTCCCGAGTAGCTGGGACTACAGGCGCCCGCCACCTCGCCCGGCTAGTTTGTTTTGTATTTTTTTTTTTTAGTAGAGACAGGGTTTCACCGTGTTAGCCAGGATGGTCTCGATCTCCTGACCTCGTGATCCGCCTGTCTCGGCCTCCCAAAGTGCTGGGATTACAGGCTTGAGCCACCGCGCCCGGCCGGCAGGTTATCTTTTGTCTGAAGAATTTGTCTTTTTTTTTTAGACAGAGTTGCACTCTGTTGCGCAGGCTGGAGTGCAGTGGCATGATCACGGTCCATGCAGCCTTGACCTCTTAGGCTCAAGTGATCCTCCAGCCTCTGTCTCCTGAGTAGCTGGGGCTACAGGCAGGAGCCACTGCACCTGGCCTGTCAGAAGAATTTGTTATTTGGGTCTCTGAACTTTAGAATGTAAGCACTTTTCAAAACACTGCCCACAAAAAAGATAATTAATTTAGATATCCTTGTTTGTTCTTAATTTTTATGCCTCCCAAAGCCCTGTTGTGGATGAATTGTGAGGCAAAGTACTGGTGTCCCCTGCCTCATGGCCTCATCATTCTGGGCTCTGACGTCACCCTGGCTCAAAACTCTCATTTCACAACTTTACACAGGGACAACGCCTATGACAGAGCTATGTGAGAATCACTTCTCAATCCCCATGGAGCACAAATCACCAGCCATTTTATCAATTAGCAAAATGGTGTAAACAAGCAAAGCAGCAAGTGGCACTAGAGAAATTAGAGTGTGAAAGGTGCACTGTGATCATTGCACTCGGAGGTGACATGAGCAGTAATGGAAGAACGTGGCTGAGTACATGTGGCTTTCTCTGTCACATCAGAGAATAGAGCTTTAGAGGAGGAGGTGGTGGGAACAATGGGAGGGGGGCAGATATTTAAGAAGTTCAGGGTCTAGAGTATTAGATGTCTGGTTTTTGAATGAGTTTTATCTTCTCTTTGCTGAGGGAAAGTAAGGGTCCTAAGGTTGCCAAGGCCTCCAGGTGACCCTCCAAGGAGCCCCCTCATCAGGGCATCTTTTACTTTCAGTGCATGCAGCCTGGGGACCTGCCTCAAATGAAAAACCAGAGCCCATCTTTCAGCTTTGTTTCTATTCTGCCTCCTTGTCTAGGGATCCTGACTTTCCTTAGGATATTAGAGTACATTAGGTCAAGGCCTAAATTGGGGAGATCTATGTGGTTCTCCAAGTGCCTTTAAAAATCGAGGATGTTAGCACTTGCATTCCTGAGGAACACACAGGGAAGTTAAACGTACAATCGTGCTTGACGTCCGAGGAAGTCTTTCACTGACTCACAGAGCACAACTCTGTGAGTTCTGATTCTAAGTCAGGTTCTCTGCAGAGCACTTGGAAATCAGAGAAGAATAAAGCATGGGCCTCATCTCCAGGAACTGATAGGCCATGATGGTGTCAGGTTGGCCTGGTCTCTTAGCCTACTCTCCTAATATGCATCACTTTATTTGTATGAAAAATGCACTCAAGAGTTCCAAATAGTCAATTCATATTGAACTTTTGAAAGACACCTGTGCATAAGGTGGGGACTGTGCTTTTGCAGGAAATTGTGACTGGCTTATGTTTAGTGAGTTTCATTAGAAACTAGTTTACATGGAGATATTCAGGACATTGACCTAAGTCTCTCTCCATTTCCAGGCCTTTCCTGGCCTCAGCCTGCCTCCTTGGTCACCCAAGAGCTCTGGATCCCAGATCTCCCTGTGACCAAAGTCTTTACCCTCTGATATGACACCCTCATCCCAAGACTCTTGAGTCTCTTGTTCTACCCAGTGTATAGAAGTTTTTATCAGGTTCCCTTTTGGATAAAACTGGGGGGCTCCTGCAGAGGGCATGTGGGGGTTAAGGAGTCCTGGGGGCCTCTGGAACATCCTGAGATTTTGAATATTGCTTGTAACATTAGAGTATGTGAACAGTGCTTTGGTTAAGGTTAAGGCCTGGCCTCACAGCAGCAATAAGGGAGGACTTAGATCAAAGCCCAGAACCTGCGTGCTCACATGCCCACCCGGTCAATTCCTCTGGCAGCCTGCCTTGCACCAGGCCTGGAGAGAGGACCCCAGATCTGTGATGTCCCAGTGAACCCCAGCAGTGCTGAGTACTCAGACACCTCATTATGTGTGCTCACAGACCCGACTTTTGAAAATGTAATTTTGGTTTCCTGATTGGTGTCTGTGACTCCTGCTTGGTGCGCCCTCGTGAGTGCTGTGATTTGCTAGTCCCTGAAGTGGCAGCTCTCTGCCCGCTGCTGTCACTGCATGCACTGTTCTGTGGCTGAGACAGCCATGAGTAAGACCAGAACTAATCCTCGGGGAGTGGGAGGGGAGAAGGAGGGGCGGCCCCGGGCCTGAGATTTCTTTGTGTCTCAGGGCTCTGGTATCTTTAAGCCTCTTTTCTTCCCCCACTTTCTCGGAGAGCCATTGCTCTCATTAAAAAAAAAAAAAAAAAAAGTTCCTTGACCAGCCTGTTCCCTAAAGCAGAACGCATCAACTCCATTAAATTAACATATGTAGTTCTACAAAGTCTAAACAGTTTAAATTTCATTATTTTAGGCAGTATTTGTTGGGCTGCCAAAGCAGGGGAAATCTGTGAGGGGACAAGAAGTTTAGCCCCATGCATGCCCAGGATGATGCTTTGCTTCTGCCTCATAGGGTGTGTGGGGGAGAAAACTGGAGCTCCTCAAGAGGGTCTACCACATTTCACCACCTTTTGTTCACCAGCAAAAAGGGCATTGCCCAAATTCTACTACATGAGTCACTGGGGTTAAAAATCCCTCAGATGGATAGCAAGGTCACCTCTTGTCCTTTTGAGCTGTTTATATATATTCTAAAATATATCTTGGTCATTTTGATTGGTCATTATTGATTGAAGGGCCTTTGGTGTTATTAGTGTTTTACTAGTTTCCAATCAGTTTGTATAGGGCTCAGAATAATCAGTAGCTTGAGGATGGACCCGATGAGGCAAACTATATGAGCCCACCCCAGCACCCGTTGTTCTGCAGCTCTGTTCCTTTCAGGGGTGGACTTCACTTTTTTTTTATTATACTTTAAGTTCTGGGGTACATGTGCACAACGTGCAGGTTTGTTACATAGGTATACATGTGCCATGTTGGTTTGCTGCATCTATCAACTCATCATTTACATTAGCTATCTCCTAATGCTATCCCTCCCCCAGCCCCTCACCCCCGACAGGTCCCAGTGTGTGATGTTCTCCTCCCTGTGTCTATGTGTTCTCATTGTTCAACTCCCACTTATGAGCGAGAACATGCGGTGTTTGGTTTTCTGTCCTTGTGACAGTTTGCTGAGAATGATGGTTTCCAGCTTCATCCATGTCCCTGCAAAGAACATGAACTCATCCTTTTTTTATGGCTCCATAGTATTCCATGGTGTATATGTGCCACATTTTCTTTAGTCTATTATTGATGGACATTTGGATTCGTTCCAAGTCTTTGCTATTGTGAATAGTGTCACATTAAACATACATGTGCATGTGTCTTTATAGTAGCATGATTTATAATCCTTTGGGTGTATACTCAATAATGGGATCAGTGGGTCAAATGGTATTTCTAGTTCTAGATCCTTGAGGAATCACCACACTGTCTTCCACAATGGTTGAACTAATTTACACTCCCACCAACAGTGTAAAAGCATTTCTATTTCTCCACGTCCTCTCCAGCATCTGTCCTTTCCTGGCTTTTTAATGATTGTCATTCTAACCGGCATGAGTTATGATTTGCATTGTGGTTTTGATTTGCATTTTTCTAATGACCAATGATGAACATTTTTTCATGTGTCTGTTGGTTACATAACTGTCTTCTTCTGAAAAGTGTCTACTCATATCCTTTGCCCACTGTTTGATGGGGTTGTTTGTTTTTTTCCTTGTAAATTTGTTTAAGTTCTTTGTAGATTCTGGATATTAGCCCTTTGTCAGATGGATAGATTACAAAAATTTTCTCCCATTCTGTAGGTTGCACTCTGCTGATAGTTTCTTTTGCTGTGCAGAATCTCTTTAGTTTAATTAGATCCCATTTGTCAATTTTGGCTTTTGTTGCCATTGCTTTCGGTGTTTTAGTCATGAAGTCTTTGCCCATGCCTATGTCCTGAATGGTATTGCCTAAGGTTTCTATAGTTTTAGGCCTTACATTTAAGTCTTTAATCAATCTTGAGTTAATTTTTGTATAAGGTGTAAGGAAGGGATCCAGTTTCAGCTTTCTGCATATGGCTAGCCAGTTTTCCCAGCACCATTTATTAAATAGGGAATCCTTTCCTCATATCTTGTTTTTGTCAGGTTTATCAAATATCAGATGGCTGTAGATGTGTGGTGTTATTTCATTGGTCTATATATCTGTTTTGGTACCAGTACCATGCTGTTTTGGTTACTGTACCCTTGTAGTATAGTTTGAAGTCAGGTTGCGTGATGCCTCCAGCTTTGTTATTTTTGCTTAGCATTGTCTTGGCTATACAGGCTCTTTTTTTGGTTCCATATGAAATTTAAAGTAGTTTTTTCCAATTCTGTGAAGAAAGGCATTGGTAGCTTGATGGGGATAGCATTAAATCTATACATTAGTTTGGCCAGTATGGCCATTTTCAGAATATTGATTCTTCCTATCCATGAGCATGGAATGTTCTTCCATTTGTTTGTGTCCTGTTTTATTTCGTTGAGCAGTGGTTTGTAGTTCTCCTTGAAGAGGTCCTTTACATCCCTTGTAAGTTGGATTCCTAGGTATTTTATTCTCTTTGCAGTAATTTTGAATGGGAGTTCACTCATGATTTGGCTCTCTATTATTGGTGTATAGGAATGCCTGTGATTTTTGCACATTAATTTTGTATCCTGAGACTTTGGTGAAGTTACTTATCAGCTTAAGGAGATTTTGGGCTGAGATGATGGGGTTTTCTAAATATACAATTGTGTCATCTGCAAACAGGGACACTTTGACTTCCTCTTTTCCTAATTGAAATTCCTTTATTTCTTTCTCTTGCCTGATTGCCCTAGCCAGAACTTCCAATACTATGTTGAATAGGAGTGGTGAGAGAGGGCATCCTTGTCTTGTGCCAGTTTTCAAAGGGAATGCTTCCATTTTGCCCATTCAGTATGACACTGGCTGTGGGTTTGTCATAAATAGCCCTTGTTATTTTGAGATATGTTCCATCAATACCTAGTTTATTGAGAGTTTTTAGCATGAGGGCTGTTGAATTTTGTCAAAGTCCTTTTCTGCATCTGTTGATATAATCCTGTGGTTTTTGTTGTTGGTTCTGTTTATGTGATGGATTACATTTATTGATTTGTGTATGTTGAACCAGCCTTGCATCCCAGGGATGAAGCTGACTTGATCATGGTGGATACACTTTTTGATGTGCTACTGGATTCGGTTTGCCAGTATTTTATTGAGGATTTTCACATCGATGTTCATCAGGGATATTGGCCTAAAACTGGATAAAGAGTGAAGACCCATTGGTGTGCTGATTTCAGGAGACACATCTCATGTGAAAAGACACACATAGGCTCAAAATAAAGGGATGGAGGAAGATCTGCCAAGCAAATGGAAAGCTAGTCTCTGATAAAACAGACTTTAAACCAACAAAGATCAAAAGAGACAAAGAAGGCTATTACATAATAGTGAAGGGATCAATTCAACAAGAAGAGCTAACTATCTTAAATATATATGCACCCAATACAGTAGCACCCAGATTAATAAAGCAAGTTCTTAGAGACCTACACAGAGACTTAGACTTTCACACAATAATAAAGGGAGACTTTAACACCCCACTGTCAACATTAGACAGGTCAACGAGACAGAAAGTTAACAAGGGTATCCAGGAATTGAATGCAGCTCTGGACCAAGCAGACTTAATAGACATCTACAGAACTCTCTACCCCAAATCAACAGAATATACATTCTTCTCAGCACCACATCACACTTATTCTAAAATTGACCACATAATTGGAAGTAAAACACTCCTCAGCAAATGTAAAAGAACAGAAATCACAACAAACTGTCTCTCAGACCACAGTGCAATCAAATTAGAACTCAGGATTAAGAAACTCACTCAAAACTGCTCAACTACATGGAACTGAACAACCTGCTCCTGAATGACTACTGGGTAAAGAACGAAATGAAGGCAGAAATAAAGGTGTTCTTTGAAACCAATGAGAACAAAGACACAATGTACCAGAATCTCTGGGACACATTTAAAGCAGTATGTAGAAGGAAATTTATAACACTAAATGCCCACAAGAGAAAGCAGGAAAGATCTAAAATCAACACCCTAACGTCACAATTAAAAGAACTAGAGAAGTAAGAGCAAACAAATTCAAAAGCTCGCAGAAGACAAAAAAAAAAAAAAAAAAAAAAAAAAAAAAAAAAAAAGGACTAAGATCAGAGCAGAACTGAAGGAGATAGAGACAAAAAACCCTCAAAAAAATCAGTGAATCCAGGAGCTGGGTTTTTTAAAAGATCAGCAAAATAGATAGACTGTTAGTAAGACTAATAAAGAAGAAAAGAGAGAAGAATCAAATAGATGCAATAAAAAATGGTAAAGGGGATATCACCACCGATCCCACAGAAATACAAACTACCATCAGAGAATACTATAAACACACCTCTGTGCAAATAAACTAGAGAATCTAGAAGAAATGGATAAATTCCTGGACACATACACCCTCCCATGACTAAACTAGGAAGAAGTCGAAGCTCTGAATAGACCAGTACAGGTTCTGAAATTGAGGCAATAATTAATAGCCTACCAACCAAAAGAAGTCTAGGACCAGATGAATTCACAGCCAAATTCTATCAGAGGTAAAAAGAGGAGCTGGTTATCATTCATTCTGAAACTATTCCAAGCAACAGAAAAAGAGGGAATCTTCCCTAACTCGTTTTATGAGGCCAGCATCATCATGATACCAAAGCCTGGCAGGGGCTTCACTTTTTAAGACTGGGTTCCTGGTTTATCTTTCTGGAATCAATACCTGTCAAGGAGCAGTGTGATACCTTCAAAGTGCATTGCTCCTGAACCTGAGTAATTACCTGTGGTGTTCATTTTTTTTTTTGTTCACTCAACACATTTTCATTGAGTACCTGCTAAGCACTGGACTCTTTTAAGCACTGAAGAAATAACAGTGAACAAAACAGGCAGAAATCCTGAACTTCAGGGAACTTAGATTCAAGTGGGAGAGAGGATAAATAAAATGAATTGGCAAGGTATGTGCCATGTTGGGAGGTGACCAGTGCCCATCTCCCTCAGCCTCAGTTTCCTCATCTGCAAAATGAGAAAATGGGGCCACACCTCCAGTATTTCTTCCTTCCACCTCTTCTCAAGATTTCCTGTGATCTTTTTTCTTTTTTGCATCACTTCATAACGAAATCCAGTAGTCTCTTTTACCTGCAGATATTCTTAATGGGAACACAGAAATGTTTCCAACAGTGTGGTTCTGCATCATTCTTCTGGTGACAGTGATTGTGTCTCCCAGGTGCACAGCAGGATGTGGTGTCATCCATAGTCTATCTAGGATGAGGCCAGGGCCCATCCGTGCTCTTGGGGGCTTGCTGAGCCCAGTGCTCCCATGTGTGGGCTATAGGAAGGTAGTCAGGTCAATAATGAGATGGGGGTCTCCTCTCTGTAATGTGTATGGAGGTTGACAGGAATGGGGAGATGGAAGGGACCCAGTTCTTCCCAGGACACAGCTCAGCTTGCACAACTTCTGGATAATGGGACTGTAAAGTGATTTCTGTTTTTTCTCTCCTGGCTTGGAGCTTTCTGCAAATGGGACTGCTGCTGATCTTCAGTGATATGTGTTGTGCTTTTGGAGTATATAGAGTGTTGCTTTCCCCTGGGTTTAAATCAACTAATGAGTACCCACAAAATGCCAGTCACTGGGCCAGGTGCAGGGAATGTGAGGGAGAGGGAGTGGCAGACGCTCCTTTGGGGGACTTGCAGTTGGCTGGTTAGGTGTTTGCCCGGTGCTTAGGAGTGGTGACCAGGGCTGTGAGCCCTCTGTGCATGGTGCTATTAGTAGCAGCTGGAGAAACAAATGGTAAATATGTGGGTGGAGGGGGGGCACTTCCCATCCACAGAGGAGAGGACTTGCTTTTCTGTCTCCTGCATTCACTCTGCTGAGTCCCATGAGTCATGAGGAGGGCGTGAGGCTGCAGATGATGCCCTGTGCTCTCAGATGCCTCCTCCGTTGGAATGCCAAGAGACAGGGAAACTTTGCTGTCCATGTGACAATGGCCAGAGGCAGGGCCACCTGCCTGTAGGACACTATCTCTTGGTGGCTTTGGAGTATGAATTTGTGTGGTTGGTAGCTGGGATGGAGTGTGAGCGTGACTCCTCTCACCTCCCTCTCTGGCTGAGGAACCAGCAAGGCCACCGAGGTGGAGGGTGGGTTGGAAGAGTGGTGTCTTCTGTGATGGTGGGAGAAATTGGAGTAGAGGGATGACTGTGAGCAGGTGCCAGGTCTTGCGATCAGGTGTGAGGAGGAAGGGCAGAGCTAGATGGCATAGCCCCAGAAGGTGGAAGAGCAGCAGGAGGCCTGGAGGTGTCCCTTTTGGCCCTGTGTTACACTGAGCCAGAACAGGCCAGAGAACAGTCACCTCCTCTCAAGGGGGTTATGGGGGGAGGAACATTCTTGGGGATCTCCAGAACGGCAGTATGTTGTCTGTTTTCTTTGCTGCTGAATCTCACTCAGGTAAGGCTCCTTCTGTTGTGGGGGTGGGTGAAGGGGTAAGGTGGGAGCAGGTACACCAGTAGGGAGCAAGGGCAATCCTGGAGCCTGTGGCCCCAAAAGAAAGAGCAGGTTTGGGGGCCGGGGTTGGTAGGTTCCATGGGGGATTGGTGGGCACAGTGGGTTGGAGCTGCAAGATCCAGCCAGTCATTCCAGTCATTCCTTCTGCTGCTGCTCATCACCTGCACCTGGAACCTGGTGCCCCTTCATAAAGCATGAAGCATTCTTAGCTGCTAGTGACCTGGTGGTGTCCTTTCTGTCCAGTCTTGTCCCTCCCTGCTGTCCGCCTTAACTCCTTGTATTCCTGGCTGCTTTGTGCTTGCTGGCTTTGTCATCCCTCTACCTCCTCCTCCCCACTTCCCCTGGTAGGGTCATCCTCATCTTAACAGATCTGGCATTAATTCACTCACTTATTCATTCTACTGACACTTATTGCTGCCTGTTGAGTGCCAGGAGTGGCTGCTGGGCACTGCCACCTGCCAACCCTCAGGCTGGAGAGTGACCCTCATGGGTGCCCCTTTGGCTGCCTGTTCTATGCAGCATAATGGCTCAAAAATGGCCTTTGAATCCCACGGACATGCTTGCAATCTCCCTGAGCTTCAGTTTCTGCATCTGTAAGGTGGGGATGATCACATCTGCCTGAGAGGGTGGCTGCGAGCCTGATGTGCTTTGACTGGGGAAATGTCTAGCCCAGGGCTTGGCCCACTCAGAAAGGGGGCGCCCAGCGGCTGCTGCTCCTCCTCTGTGTGTTATATCAGGGCTGGGAGTCTCTGACAGGGGAAGTTGGGAACGCAAAGGCCAGCAACAGGGAACACCATCAAATTCCTCCATGTAACACCAGGGCAAAGAAGACACTTGTTTTTTTGGTTTTTGTTTTTAAGACTGCACTAGATGCAATATTTGTAAGGCAAGAGTGCAGATCTTGAGGAGAGGCTTCAAATAGCATCTTTTGCTTACCAAATGCAGCACATTTTCTGGAATGCTGTGGCCCTTGCTCGCTGGGGGGGTCATAGCCCCAGGCACATCAGGCATCAGGATGCCTTTACCCACCCCTTCCCATACTCCCTGGGTTTCCTTGTGGTTGGGTGACGTGAAGCACTTGATCCCAGGGACAGAGGGCATCTCACCAGACTACCTTTCAGTTCTCAGCTCAGTTCAACACTGTTCTCTCCAGAGCACAAACTGCCAAGGCCACAGAAGGTGGGGAGTGAGCACCAGGAAGTGATGCACTTCTGTCACCAAGACTGCTCTCCCTGTTGCCACACACCTAATCTCACCTCTTGTCCCCAGACTTCACTAAATCCTGCCTCTTTCTCAAGACCATCCTCGACTACTTCAGTTTGATGCCCACAGGGGAACATAGCCCCCTTCAGCTTTTTGCTGTAAAGTACTAGCTTATGGTAGACCAATCCTACTTCTGAAAACAACTGGAAGAAGCTGAGTGGACTCTAAATAATATGTAAGAAGACATTTAAACAGCTAGCCAGAACTTGTGGGGTCAAGACCCTGAAAAAAGGGGAAATTATTTGAAGTGAGCCCAGCATTCTCTGATGATTTTCCATTTGAGGAATTTGTTGATTCCTAAGTAGCAAAGCCTGCTTTAAATTTATAGTATTCCCACAAGGATAGACAAATAGACCAGTGGAACAGCATAGAGTCCCAAAGCATAACCACACACATGCAATGGGAAAAGATTTGTCCTTTTACTAAATGGTACTAGGTCAGTGGGATATCCATGTGGAAATAAATGCATCTTGACCCTTATCTTGTAGTATGTACAAAACTCAATTCCAGATGAATCATTGACTTAAAGGTGAAAGGTAAAACAATAAAGTCCCTAGAAGACAACAAAGGAAAATATATTTACAACTTTGAGAAGGCAAAGATTTCAATATAGGACAGAAAAACACTAGCCATAAAGGAATAAATAAGATCATTTGGAGTACATTAAAATTAAGATCTTCTGTTCATCCAGAGATACCCATGTAAGTGAAAAGGCAAGTCACAAAATAGGAGAAAATATTTATGTGTTATCTCTCTTTGTGTGTGTAAATATTCAACAAAGGACTCATATTCAAAATATATAAAAGGCTTCTTAAATAAGAAAATGACAGTCGAATAGAAAAATGGGGAAGAGACTTGAATAGGTACTCCATTCAAGATGGTCCCAAATGACCAGTAATCTTTATTCATCAGGGAATGCAAATTAAAACTATAGTGATACTACTGCATACCCACCAGAATGGTTAAAATGTAAAAGCGTGATAATTTTAAGGGTTGGAAAAGCTGTGGAACAAAAAGAACACCCACATACCCACTTTTAAAAACTATTAGGCAGTTATGAAGCTGAACATATGCATGGTCTATGACCTAGCAATTCCACACGTAAATAAAAACTCCACAGCTATGTATATATATATGTGCCCCAAAAGACATATACAAAACAGAGCAGTCTGTGTGATACCAAAAAAACTGAAACAATGCAATGCTCAATAGTGGAATTGATACTTATAGAATATTCATAGAATAGAATACTGTACAGCCCTGAAAATGAATGTACAGTTACATCCCTGCAACTTCATGGATGAATCTCACAGATATATAGTTGCAAGAAAGAATCTAGACACAGAAGAGTACATAATGCACATTGATATATCAAGTTCTAGTATAGGGAAAACTAATTTGTAATTTTCTAAGTCAAGATAGCAGTTTACCTTTGGAGAGGAGGGGGTTTTGACTGGCAGGGACTGGTGGGGGTCTCTGGGTGCTAGTAATGCAAGCAGAACATTTCCTTATCTGAGTGGTAGTTATATGAATGTGTTCAGTGTGAAATTCATTGATTTATATAGCTTTCTACATGTGTTATACTTAAAGTTTACTTAAAAAATAGATGGAAGCTATTGGTATAGAATACCTTGGCTTTTGTAGTTTGGGAATTTGCTATCTGGAAGAGGAGAGGTAATGAGAAAGTCCCAGAAGTTTTTCAGATACTTTAACTTGAAGGTTAGACAGAGGCAGGTTTATCCTTGTCCCTGAGTGCAGTGAGTGCTTTAGCACTGTGGTCTCTGAGGAGACTGAGGACCAGGAAGCAGCAGAATAGCCATTTCTGTGGCCCTTTCTTTCCTTCGGTTGCACTAGAGCTCCACTATCTTGCTTTATCCATAACAGATGGTGCTAGCAGTGGGCAGGGTGCTGTGGACTGGAAGAAGGAATCCAAAAGCTCCGTTTCCTCTCTCTTTCTCCTTCTCTTCCTTCCCTATCTTTTCTTCTTACTCTGTTGCAAAGAGTAAGAATTTTTGCTAGGCAGCTTACACCCACAGATTAAAAGACAAAAGGACATTTACTTAAAGGACAGATGTCAATTAGTGTACTAAGGCACAAATGCTAAGACTTCAGAATGTTGTAGAACCTAAACCCAGTGGGCAGTGCAGAAGGCTTCTTTGAGCAGGTAAGAATTCCATTGTCAGAATCTGAACAAGAAGTTTTAAAAACTTTCTTCAGGGAAAGAAAACCTCATCTGGTTTAACAGCACTGATCCCTGCATGCCAGGGCATAATCGACTCCTCCATGAGGGTGTTTATCTATGCGGTGGTATTGGCTGGGAGCACCCAGCAGTCAAGCCATGTCCAGCTTTTGTGAGCATGGTGGTAAAGTCAATATAAAAAAAAGTCTTTTGTAAGCCCTGGGGTTTTCAGTCTGGCCCCTTCTTGGTAATGGGAAAGTCAAGGAAAGAAATAACAAGAAACCATTGAGTTGATGGGTATAGAAAGATTCAAATATGCCTGCCAGTGGCATAATTAGATTGACTTCTAATTTTATTTTATATTTTCCTTGTTTTCAGGCTAACTAGATATGTTAAAAACTTATTTACTCTTAAAAACGCTGTCCTAATAGAACTTGCTCTTGATTCTTTTTTAGTGCTGTTTCTCATGTATGAAGTCAGAACTGAAAATTCTATTCACTGAATTAACAGGCAATATGTTTAAATGGTGTAGACTTTTCGCCACATATTTCATGCTTATAAAGTACTTCAGGCCAGGCGCAGTTGCTCACGCCTTGTAAGCCCAGCACTTTGGGAGGCTGAGGCGGGAGGATCTCTGAGGCCCAGTACTTTGAGACTAGCCTAGGCAACAGAATGAGACCCTGTCTCTACAAAAACATAATTAAAAAAAATTAGTAGTTGCAGATGGTTGGAGGCCGAGGTGGGAGGATCACTTGTGCCAAGTTTGAGGCTGCAGTGAGCTATGATAGCACCACTGCACTCCAGCCTGGGCAACAGGGTGAGACCTTGTCTTTTTTATTTTTAAAATATACAAAATTTAAAAGGTCCTTCAAATTGCTATACTTCTTGAGAAAATAATACTGAATTAATTGGTTTGTGAAAAAGTCCAAAGAATGTTGCTGGCTTAGAAAAGAGAGACTCACCAGGAGTAGATACCCAGCCCAGCTGCCTGTGTTACACTCTGTGTTTTCTCAGCTCAGACTTTGGCATTTTACATCCAGTGATTCAAGAGTTTTGCCCTTGCCGGGACCGGTTATCTTTGAACCAGACAAAAATAGGCACAAAATCAGTTGCTTTCAGTGATATCTCTGTAAAGTACATCATGAGGTTTCTTTGAATTGGGAGATTTTCCTGCTAATTTACGAAGCAGCTGAGGAGGCTCTCCAAGGCAGCTCAGAAGTTTCTCCAATTCCCCAGAAGTGAATCTTTCCACTCAACAATACTGAAATCATTGACTTTATCACCTTTGTTTCGATTGTTAAAAATTGTATTCGTCAAAGATAAAACTCACTGGAGTGCTGGCAGAGCCGCATTTGAGTTTTTTGCGAAGATTAGATGAATTAATCCAGGAATGGCATCTAGACTGATGCTTGGAATGCAATAAGTTATCAAAAAATGGCTTATTGTATAGGTATTAGCTTGGTGCAAATGTGTGGTCTTTGCCGTTACTCTCAATGGCAAAAACTGCAATTACTTTTGTACCCACCTAGTATATTGTGAGCCAATGCCAGATGTTTTACCTACAAAACCTCAACTCCTCACAATGACTCTGCAAGGTGGTTGGTAGTATTTCTCATTTCACTGATAAAGAAGAAGAGCATCAGAGAAGTTAAGTAATTTGGGTAAGGTCACACAGCTGGTGAACAGTAGTGTTGGGCACTGAACCCAAGTCTTTCCTCCCCACTGCCATCATCTCTTTCTCAAATTGGGATTTGAACCTCCTGGAAGGGTTATAGCAGTTTTCTTGGGGGATGGAGGGGTGGCATGACTTTTACAGTGTGAAAAATACTTCTTTGTGCTAGAGGTTGACAAATACTTTCTACAAAGGGCCACATAGTATTTTAGGCTTTGTGGGCCATACAGTCTCTGTTGCAGTGACTCAACTCTGCCATTGTAGTGGGAAAGCACCACAGGCAATACTTAAACCAGTGTGTATGCCTGTGTTCCAATAAAGCTTTGTTTATAGAATTAGGCTATGGGTGAGATTTGGCCCATGGGTTGTAGTTCTGTTCTCTTCAAGCCCCCCACATCCTTAGGTGCTTCTACTTCTCTGTTAACAGCATCACTGCCTGTCTTCCTGGAAGCTTTCCACTTTATCTGTTCAAATGTCAAAGTCGCACCCTCTACTAATATTTGAGAGCTACCATGTGCTGGGCGCTGGGGAGAGGGCAATAGCCAGTACAAAGTTCCTGACTGCATGGACCTGGTATCTGGTGGGAGACAAGTGTTTGGCAGGTGGTGAAGATAAAAAGAATAGGTGAAGGGGATAGAGAGTGATAGGGATCCTTTTTCATGTGGCGTAGCCCAGGAAGGACTCTGAAGACAGGGCAATGGAGCAGAGTCCTACAGGAGGGGAGAGAGGAGACCACATGGCTCTGGGTGAGGAGCATTCTGGGTGGGGGGCACAGCAAGTGCAAAGGTCCTGAGGTGGGAGTGTGCCTAGAATGTTTGAGACACAGCTGGGAATCCAGAGTGGCTGGAGTGCAGCAAGCAGAAACAGGAGCTGTGCAAGGGAGTCAGACCGTGAAGGGGAAGTCTGTAGGGTCTGTGTGTCCTTGTAGGGCTTATTGGGGGCAGTCACAGGGGAGTTTTGAGCAGCAGAGTGTCCTGATCTGACTCATACCACAAGGGATCCCTCTGGCTGTTGGGTGGAGAGAGCCTGTAGGGTGATTGGGGTGGCTGCCGGGAGCCTCACTAAGCAGATGATGTTGGGAGAAGCCCAGAGATTCCTGAATGTATCATGAAGACAGAGCCACATGCTTTCTCAATGGATTGCAGTAGAAAGTGGGAAGAGAGGGGTCAAGGCTGACTTGAGGTTTTGGCTGAAGCAGCTGGAAGGACAGAGCTGCCCTTCACTGAGTTGGGAGGCTGTGGGAGATCAGGTTTATGGGGACTATCGAGGACCTCATTTTGTGTGGTTAAGCTGGGGTTGTCAGTTGGACTTCCAAGTGCAGATGTCAAATAGGCCATGGATTTTCAAGTTGGGAGTTCAGGCTGGAGTCACACAGTGGGGAATGAGCAAGGCATAGATGGTCTTGGTCTTTAAAGCCAGGACTGGCTGGCATTGCCCAGGGAGTGAGTACAGAGAAAGTGTGGGAAAGATTGGGGGATTCTTGCCTGGAATCCCCCACTTCTGCTGATTTCACGCCCCAAGGCTCTTACCTAAAACCGACTTCCATTGCTTCCTTTCAAGTGAGTTATCCACATAGCTACGAGGGAACCATGGAGTGCAATACCAGCTGTGTCCCTCCCCACTGAAACCTCTGGTATGTCTGCACCACCCGCAAAAGGGTACATAATCACCTCTGTCTCATGTGATTTGTTCCAGTCTGCCCAGCCAACCACTCTTGTACCCCCACCCCCAAATTCTGCCTCTGAGCAAAGCAAAGTGAAGTACTGTTGCTCTCGCTGCCTGTCCTGGTCTTCATGGCTGTTCTCACCTGGAACCCACTCCCTTACCCAACAGTATGTAATGGCATTAGCCACTGTGCCAAAGACTTCAAAGAGCCTATAGTGGAGTCATTGTCATGTAGACTTATGTCTTTTAAAGAGATTCTCTCAGGATGATGAAGAAGGTGTTGGGGGTATAGTCACAGGCCTACTATGGCCCTCTTGGTCTGGGGGCTGCAGTGATGGGGTGGGTGGGGTGGTGATGCAAGATGTGACTGGGGGGGATGCAGAAAGAGGGAGTATATGAGTTTCAGCTGTGAAGAACTGGCTCAAAGAAAGGATGAGGCCAGCTGGTACTGTAGCCCTGCCTAGTAGTGAGCAGGTTCCCAGCAATGCAACAGATGTCTTGAGGATGCCTGCATGGACCCAAGAGCCACATCCCAACAGGAGAGGAAATTCCAAGAGAGAACTAAGGCAGGGTACGCAGGGCACCATTGGGCCCATTGCCATCAACCTGAGACTTAGAAAGGGCAAATAGCTTTTACTTGCATATGCTAAGTCAAATCAATTGATATTGCCTGCCTGGCGTGCCATCTGGAGGTGAGGTCTCTGAAGAAAGAATGCAGTGATTGATGAGTCAGGTCTACCAGGGAAGGTATGGGGCCAAGTGTTGGCCATTGTGAACTGACTGAGAGCTGTCCCTACTGAGTTTAGGAGGGCTTAGCATACCCCCATACACCTGGGAGGGAATCATGTTGTGTGAATTGCACATCTAGCTTGAAATTAACCAACTTAACTACAAACTAACCAGATATATCTGTTTTTCTAAAATGGAGTAGGGCAAAAGTCACAGGTTTTCTCCTTGTTCTTTGGTAGTGACCCCTAACATTATGTCTATGTCTAACATCATGGAGTGAATAACACGTAAGCTTCTTGACATGTGAAAACAAAGCATCTGAGAGAAAAGATAACTAAAGTAGCAGGAGATTTCACCAAAAGGAAATAACATTTGTGAAAGCATTCTGAGCACTGTCAAGTGCTCTATAAATGTAAGGACTTATTGTACGTTGCCTGAGGAGAACTGCTCAGCCATAATGCTCACAGTTACCGGAGAGACTTGCCTTGTTACTTTTCCTTCCTACAATTAAGTTTCTTCTCTTGGAATGTGAAGAGACTCTCTGAGGATGGGCTTTGCCCAAATGGGTAGCTCCCTGCTGGTGAGCGCAGGCGGAAGGCAGGGGACCGTGGCGTGCAGGGCTGACCATCCATCGTTTTGCTGCCTGGTGTATCCGGGAAGGGATCCAGCCCGTGAAAAGCTGGCTGCTGCCTCCCGAAGTAGGCAGGGTGACTTGGCTTCATGCAGGGAGGCCAAGATAGTCACTTTCCTCTTGTGCAGCCTGCTGTTTATGGGCACAGTCTTTTCCCAGGAGGAAGAACTTCTTGGGAAGCCACATCAAGGTTAGGGGGCCTTGGTGAAGGCAGCTCCAGAGCTGGAATCCTTTTCTGATGAGTGAATGAGTGAGTGAGCGAGCGAGTGAGTGAGTGAGCATGGAATCAGATCAGTGGAAAGCACATGGACCTCTGTGGCCCAGAGTGAGCGTGCTCATTTGGGAGCTGGCCTGCCCTGCCCTGCCCTGCCCCTGCCTTTAGATGAGACATTCCTTGCTGCTCCCCCAGGCTCCTCTCCTGCCATTCCTGTTCTGATGATAGCCAGATCCCACCTGCTTCTGGGCGCGAATCTCTTTGTAAGATTTTGCTTGTTCTGATTTCCTCCAAAGAGGTATGTATCCAAATCTTTCTCATTTTCTTTTGTAAATGAGTGAAACTCTAAACAATAAGGTACAAATAACTTTCTCTGCTGGCGTTTGAAACAGGCTACAAAATATTCTGGCATTCAAAAAAGGTTTGGATTGACTAATAATTTAAGAATATTCAAGAGGAGGGTTTTAGTCACTGTCTTAGGTTTTGTATATACTTAATTGACAAAAGAACTGGATTGATTGTCAGAAAGTGCACTAAAAGTGAGTCTTTCTGCTTTATATGAGGCCTCTTGTTCTTCTGAGAATACTGATGTCAGTAGATAAATGTGGCAGAGTTTGCTGGCCTGAGCTCCCCACTGTAACTGTAGGGCTTCTGTGGGGTGGATGTTAGGGGAAGTTCTGCTACAGCAGTCTGGAGCCAGTCGGGAGTGAGAAACCACACAGTGATCTAAACGGGGAAGTTTAATACGAAGAATCATTAACCTATGCTAGAAGAGTAACTATAGGATCAAAGAAAAGTTTATGGTCCTCTAGGGCTGAGGGTACCAAAGGAAGGACAACCTTGGAAGGGGTTCAGTTCTTGTTGGGTGAGGATGGCAGGGAAGTTCGCTGATTTAGCCAGTCGGCAGTCATGGGACAAACAGGAAGCAACTTCCCAGAGCTCAGGAGGGTTGGGGGAGCTGCAGCTGGTGCTGATGTGTGGCCATGCAGGGGAGTGGGGCACTGGTGCGGGAAGAAGCCTGGAGTGCACACGGATAGGAGGATCATAGGAGACAAACCTGGGAGCAGGGGATGAGTGAGCAGAGGGAATCAATGTGCTGGTGGGCGGGAGGACTAGAGCACCAGTTGTGCATACTGAGAGGTGATTGCTGGGCTGTTCAGGGGCCATGAGGTTGCTGGAAGAGGGCACCTTCTGGGTGTGGGGCTGGAGAACAGCCCTGCCTGGATGTCCTCCTGTCCTCCCCACCAGTCCCTTCCTCCTGCAGTGTTCCCTTCAGCCAGAGTCCTCTTCTGAGAAAGCTTAACACTGTGCTCACTGTAAAGGAGAAATGCTTGAAGGAACTCCTTCCATTATTGCAAAGCATGTATTGAAGGGTGAATTTACCTTGCTAACTGGCATACCTTGCTAACTGGCATACCTGGGTTGCCTTCCCTGCAGCACCTGTGGCCCCAGGATGTCTGTGGGGATGTGGGCTGCCCCTTCCTCTAGGTGGCCCTATTTCTTTCAGAGTGTGGCTCACATAGGGGCTGGCTCTCCTTGCAAGGCTTCTCTTTAAGGCTTTGCCTTAAGGACAGAGGCCTAGAGGAAGGAGACATGCTTCTCTCTCACAGGTCTGCTAACAGCTCCAGGTGAAAGGAACTGAGCTGGAGGAGGCAGGTGCTCCTGCTAGAGATGTGTGTGACTTGAGGAACTTGACCCATTTTGGTTCTGGCAGTGTCAACTCTGGCTCACAGAGGATGCATTCTTTTCAAGCCAATACAGGTGAAACACTTGACAGATGTGTGTTTCTGTGTCCTAGACAACTGGTCCCATCACAGCTTGAGGAGTTCCTGGAAGGAATGCTTCTTATTGGTGCACCTGCTGGGCAGGTTCTGTGCCTGTCTCTATGAACTCCCTGGCTCGGGTTGCAGTGGGTGGGCATGCCAGGGTTAGTTTTGCTTAGTCTCCCCCTGCCTGGGCCCCAGCCATAGAAATTCTGACTTAGTTGATGAGAATCAGGGTTGTGGCATCATCTCCCCAATCCCTCACCCCCTGCCACGTGGTTTTAAAGTGCAGCCAAGGTGGGGAGTCCTGATTTGAGTCAGACTCTGCCCCCTGGGGCAGGCCACCTCTTGGCTTGTGTACTCTTCTGTTTACTTGTGTGCCTCATTCATGTTTGTGATGAACATTGTGAGAGCAAAGATTGTTTTCATTCTCTTTGCACATCTGTCTCCCACACTGCCCTTAGCCAATGGCAGACTCGAACTTACACTGCACCCTCCAGCCTCGGTTCCCTGGAGCAGTGGAGTTGATGGTGCCTCCAGATTTATACCATAACTGACATAGAAACTCACTTCCTCCACTGGGAGATATGACTTTCTAGACTTTATCAGGTTCTAATTTTTACTCGTCAAAGGAGGGAGTGAGGAAATTTAGTCTCAGAGAGGATGGCTGTCAGGCAAAGACAGCTGCTGCTGGCTACCTTTGTCTTGGAAGACTTGACCTGCTGACATGGAGGGGTGGTTGTTTGACAACTGGAATTCTTCTCCAGGAGTTTATTTACAAACTGCAAGGATTCCATGTAGTCTTCACTTAATTTGGTGGAAAGGATCCAAACCATTGTAAAGCTAATCCAGAGGAATGTACGATTCTGCCCTTTTGCATTTATAACCATTTTTGCCTTGGCAGGATCTAACGTGAGCTATCATGGCCATTTCCAGATGTGAACAGTCCACCACGTTTACACAATCCAGTTGTCCTCCCTGCAGTGGGGTGTGGATGGAGCAGAGTCATCCATCTTTGTTTAACCACAGCTCTCAAAGTGTGGTTCCTGGACCAGCAGCTTCAGTGGCACCTAGGTACTTATTAGAAATGCAGACTTTTGACCGCACTCCCACCCCTCCCAACCTGTTAATCCTGAAACTCTGGGAGTGGGACCCAGCACTCTATTGTAAGAAGCCCTCCAGTGACTTATCCATGCTTAGGTTTGAGAACTGCTTCTCTATCCAGTAGTCAACCTGGATGGACACCTTAGCACATCACAGTTTCATTTGTACTTTTTCTCTTTTCTTTTATAACCCCCAGTGCTTTATCTGTATTCAGCCGTCTACTCTCCATGTGTACCTTTTGAATCAGATCCGTATTCCTGGCCAAGGTCAGATGTGCTGCCTTAGTGAGGCCGTGACTGACCCCTGTCCTCCAGCAAGTCTGCTCAAGCTCTTGCATTCTCTCTCTGACCCCTGTCGCAAATGGTCCCCCAACATCAGCAGCACTAGGATCTTGTTTAGAAACATAAAATCCTGGCCCTGCCCCAGCTCTGTAGTAGTTTCTATCCACTTTAAAGGTTAGCAAGCACTGATGAAACCACTCTGATTGTGTTAAAATAAGTCAGTTTTTTATGGATTACATTTTTAGTAATACTTATTCATTAGGAAAAAATGGGACATACAGAAGAGCCCAAGAAGCAAAGGCACCCAAGTTAAGGAGAGGCAGCTCTTTCCATAGACGCTGGCATGAGCAGCCTCTCTGGGTATCCTTATTAAGTGCCTGTCTCACTTTTGTTCTAGGAGGAGTGCTATTCAGATGACCTGTTTTTGAGACAGAAGCCATCCTTTCAACAATAGCTAACGCCATGTCTTACACAGAACAGATGTTCAATAACTATATAAGGACACAAAGAGGGGGTTTTAAGCATTCACTGCTCCTGTAAGGGTATTGTCTCTTTCTGGAGGTTGGAGTGTCCCGAATATTAATGAGGTAGGTCAAGGGTATTTTGGGCTGAGCTCAGTCTTGATTCCGTGATCAGAATGTCTCCGTCTGGAATCTCCGTGGTTGGCTTTCCTGAGGGACAGTGAAGCTTGATGAAAAACTATTGCATGTATCTCTCATTCCCGGCCAAGACTGCTCTGTACCAGAAAACTGACTTTCTGACTTACTGGGAAAACTAATGGGTAACCTGATTTAGGTTTTAGTGGAATGAAAGTGTGACTGAGAGAGGGTAGGGGGAAAGAGGGAATCGTCCTGTCTGCCCCTCTGACTCAAAGATAAGGGACTAATTTATTCCTGTAAGGAGGCCTGGCAGCTGGTGAGAGGTGTTCTGAAGTGCTCCAGGGGCCACCTTCAGCTCAGCACCCTGGCTGTGTGCCCCTTTCTTTTAGCAGGTGTGCCTGAGGCCTATCCCTACTCCTCTTGGCCTTGGGAGCAGCTGCAAATCTTCAGGGCCTGGGCTAGGCTCTAGGCTCATGGATGCACATGGCAGTTGCCTAGAACAGGGGCGTCTAATCTTTTGGCTTCCTTGGGCGACACTGGCAAATGAAGAATTGTCTTGGGCCACACATAAAATACACTAACACTAAGGATAGCTGATAAGCTTAAAAAAAAAAAAACTTCAAAAAAATCTCATAATGTTTTAAGAAAGTTTATGAATTTATGTTGGGCCACATTCAAAGCTGTCCTGGATGGCATGGAGCCCATGGGCCATGGGTTGGACAAGCTTGGCCTAGTAGAAATGGCTGTAACCTTGGAGTCATAAACTTCTAGACCTGTCCAGCATTCCCCATTATCCAGCTTTGCTGCCTGAAGGAAGTGTCCAGCTTGCCTTATGTGGATGCTGCTGCCACATCTTTGTTCCTGGCCTCCAAGTGTGCAGGAACTTGAGTGCCCCTGTGCTCCTCACGTGCCTCTGTTGCTAGACAGGGGTGGCTCTGAACAGTAGGCACAGAGGAACTAAAGCCTGAATGGTTCCTGCCTGTTCAGTCATTACTTTCCACAAGGGTGCATGAGGCTGTATGAAAACCAGGTTATACTCGTGCACATGACAGCACGGGCATCTCACTGGGAGAATAGCATGAACGTTGTGGCAACCTTTTAGGACATATGTATGACGTGTTCTTACACCACACACATCTGGTGCTGCAGTGTCTGCTTGGCCAGAGCATTTCTCAATATCTAGGAAGGATTACTGTCTGCCTAAAACCAAACCATGTGGGCCATAAGAAACTGCATGTTTAAGCAAGTTATAAAGTAAGCAGGCGGTGGTGCTCATGTGTGCACCTCCATGAGGATGACGGGTATGAATTGTTTTCCAGAAAATCTCAAGTCCTTTCACCTTGAGTGCTGAACTGGAAAGGAACCTGAGTTGAGTCCTGTCGCAAACGTATCACTGCCTGTGACCAAAAGCACTTGAACCATTTCTGGGGCCTGAAGAAAATTTTGATTTTGACATTTTAAAAGCCATCATTATAGTATGCTTTTTAGCTGTAGAGTATCTCTAGATCCCAATAGGATGGTGACTGATGACAGATCTGAATCTCACAGATGATAATCTAGTAAATTCAGATTTCACAGTGTATTCTCACTAGAAAATAGACTATGTTTAAAATGTTCATTGACCATCCTCAGCAACCTTAGATTGAAAATTAATTTCAGCTGAGCGTGGTGGCTCACCACCCGCCCCCCATAATCCCAGCACTGTGGGAGGCCGAGGTGGGCAGATCACCTGAGGTCAGGAGTTCGAGACCAGCCTGGCCAACATGGTGAAACCCTGTTTCTACTAAAAATACCAAAAAAAAAAAAAAAAAAAAAAAAAAAAAAAAAAAAAAAATTAGCCAGGCATGGTGGCATGCACCTGTAATCCCAGCTACTTGGGAGGCTGAGCTGGGAGAATTGCTTGAACCTGGGAGGTGGAGGTTGCAGTGAGCCAAGATTGCACCATTGCACTCCAGCCTGGGCAGCAAGAGTGAAACTCCATATAAAAAAAAAAGGAAATTAATTTCTGTGTTGAGCACGGTGGCTCACACCTGTAATCCCAGCACTTTGGGAGGCCAAAGTGACTGGATCTACTTGAGGCCAGGAGTTTGAGACCAGCTTGGCCAAACCCCATCTCTATAAAAAATATAAAAATTAGATTGGCATCGTGACGCATGCCTGTAGTCCTAGCTACTGGGGAGGCTGAGGCAGAGAATCGCTTGAACCTGGGAGGTGGAGGTTGCAGTGAGCTGAGATTGTGCCACTGCACTCCAGCCTGGGTGAAAGACTGAGACTCCGTCTCAAAAAAAAAAAAAAAGAAAAAAAGAAAAAGAAAAAGAAAAGAAAGTTAATTTTTATATTAAAGGTCAGATCCTCCCGACTCTCAGACGAACTAACTTGGAACATTCTCAGAGTCATGTACTGACCATTTGTATTTTTTGTTATAGAAATGCACTTCCTGCAAAGTGAATGCGATCCCCAAACACACCAGAGCTGGTCACAGTGATAGCCCTGCTCTGGGCTGGTATATAATGTGAATAATCCTGGAACAGGAGTGAACTTTTTCTCTCTGAACATTTCTCAAACACAAATTGAAGATGACAATATGTGTGGGGGTTTTCAGGGAATATTTACCTGGGGCATGTGACATTACAAATGGCAGCATTTCACTTTTGCTGTCCCCTGCATGTGGCTCTTTGGAAAGGCCATCCTTCCGCATCCTGGAGCTCCAGGGGAGACAAGTTCTAAAGACTTGTGATCTTCTGCTCATGAGCAAGGACCATGCTTGTTTTTTTCTGTTTTTCTCTTCCAATTAAAAGTGTACAAGTTGTAATTTAGAAATACATGGATGCCTGTGGATTTTAAAATTGGATTTTAAAAGTTGTGGCAGGGAGTACAGGGACCAGTCTTTAATTACAGCTCACACTAACCCTATACTTTGTGATGCCAGGTGGGGGGAGGCATCACCACTGAACAGGACTCCCGTAATCTGCATCTCAGGCATCTCACAGTGGGGCTTTCTGTTTGTTCTGGAGACAGAATGGAGGAAACAGAGGGGAGGCAGTGGATGCTGACTTGGGTATCTGGGACTCTGGGGATACTAAAGGCAGCACAGCCCTCAATGAGTAGAGGTGTTTGGTTGAGGGGTTTCAGCTGATCACTAAACCAGGGCTGTCTGGTCACACAGTTAATGAATTACTAAGGGAATGGAGTAGAGTCAGTTACACTGCTGGTTTCATGCTGCTGACCTTGAAATCCTCTGGTTATTGAGAAGGTGGCAGGTAGAGAACATTAGTATTATGTACAGTTGAAACTAAATGAAGAAACTGCACATTTAATCGTATCACATCTGAGGAAAAAGACCTTTGAGTCACCTGAGCCAGGGTCCAGATATGTAGTAGAAATAGCCAGGCAGGCAGGTGGCTCTGGGTACTTGGTAGCATGTGCTTGGAATGAAGGGCAGTACTGCTCAGCCCAGCCTCCCTGGGGCTGCTGTAAAGGACAGCCCAGGGTTTCTGGATGTTTCCAACCTTCAAGAGAAGCTGGAAACCTGGCTTTTTATGTACTATGCCTTTACTTTTAACTGTTGGCAGCTAACCAAAAGTATTCTAAAATGCCATGTGGGTCACACTGAGTGTGGCAGTGTTCTGCCAGTTGTAGAACGCTGATGTCCCGCAGGCCCCCATCGTTTCACAGCTGTGATAGATAACAGGCCGGCCCAATATTCTGCTGCCGGCTTGGCTCTGAGGCTGGCTTTCTTTATCCCTTAAGGGCTGTTTTCTGGGGATGGTATGGAGTGGCTTGTGAGTTCTGGGTTTTCCTGGCCACCTGGCAGCTTACCCTCTAGTATTCTTAAAAGCTTTTCCTAGAAGTCTGCAGTCATGGCCAGCTGGACTTCCCTGAAGTGTGGCTTCTGCTCCTTCGTATCACAGATGCCAGGTGGAGCTAGATTCTTGGCCCATTTGTGTGTTTTACCTGGATCTCAGTGGGCCTACCCTTGGACCCCGGGACATACTCACTCAGCCTGAAGGGTACCGTGTGGATAAATGTGACAAAGTAGGAAGGAGAGCTGGGCACTGGCTACAGAGGGGAAAGTTCTGAACAGATTGGGAATCATGAGTTTCTGCTTTTGGTTTTCAGCGCAACCTGAGACTTCTGCTCTCCCCGTGCCCAGGGGAGCTGAAGTGGTGGTGTCTCTGGCACCTTTTCTCAGGGTGGGGCCCCAGGTTCCTGCATCAGGTCACCTATGGGTGGTAGAAAATGTGACATGTCCCAGGCCCCACCTGCTCAGATCCACAGAATTAGGAAATTGGGGTATGTTCCGGGAATCTGCATTTTAAATGCTCCTGGGAGGTTGATGGAGGGATGGCAGGGCACTGGGCAGTAGTGTCTTGTGATTCCAAGTCATATTCTATGGGCCCCACCATCCAGGAATGCAAGCAGATGAGGGGAGGCAGCAGTCAACTGGCCGCTCTGGACTCACAGCCCAGAATCCAACAGGAAGTGTTGAGTGGTGGCCTGCTCTGGGAACGACTCCATGGGTGTGTAACGAGTGCAGTTGCACAGGGCCCCATATGCAGAAGGGGGCTCTGCACTTGGAATTTAATGCAATGTGGCTATAGTCTTGAAATTCTTAATTTTATTTCTGAAGTTGTGTCTTTTAAGCAAACGCCAGTGGGACAGTGGAGCAGGTGCCGGGGGCTTGGTGCTTCTGCCTCCCTATTCCCTGTGATGGGTGGTCTGCTGCCCACTCCATACCCTGCCCAGGGACTTCTGCTGCTCTTCATCCAGCAGGGGCCTGGGTGCAGGTGCAGAGAAGGTTGGGGTTGGGCATGTTCCTCATGTGGAGAGTGGTGGAGCTGGGGCTGTGGGTACCTGTGAAACTCTACATATGTCCAGTGAGTATCCCCATGCCTGAGGAAGTGCAATAGTAAATAGCAGATTTTAAAAAACACCATGGGAGGTCAAAAGAGACTGTTGACGAAAGGAGAATGATTTTTTTTTTTTTTTTTTTTTGCTTTTTGAACATTAGGCCCCACAGTTTTGGTGTAGCTACAAATTGTGTAGCTGATCTGAGTGATCCTATGCATAAACCCTGTTCTTATTGGATCTACTTTATTAGTGGCTCACATTAATGAAATAATGCGCCCCTTCCCCTAGGTTTTTGCTTTCTCTCCCTTTCACCAACTCTTCATTCTGATCATACTGAAAGTCTTTCATATGTTTGTAAGTTTCTTTATATATTGTAGTATCTTTGTTTGAATGAATGTGAACAACAGGGATTTTTAAATATAAAGCAATAACATATTAAAAGTCCTTGTGAACTTTAAGCAAGAGCTTTGACAATTTAAAGAGAATCAGTAAGAGTTATCCTATTTATGTGGTTTATCCAATAATTGTTCAATTTTTAACTGCGTGAATTTGGTTATGTAGTTTAGTCATCTAGGAGTGGTTTGCATTGCCTCACTTTGTTAGGCAGGATAATAATAAATAAGCAGGATATGCTTGGGACCCGCTGTGTGCTCTGTGAATGTTTGCAGAAGAATAGGAGGTGGGGATTGGAGCATACATATTTTGGCAAAGGTTTTTATTGTTTGAAGGTTGAGCAGCTGGTAACACTAGACCTAATTATTCCAGATGTTGTAGTCTGTGTCTCACTTGACCTCTCATCGGCATTTTCCGGTTGACCATGTTCTATTTGAAGCACTCTTCCCTTGGTTCGTATGACAGCTTTTTCTTGTTTTTTTCTCTGATTCTCTCTGGCTGCTGCTGCTTAGTCTCCTTTTCTTTGATGCAGCCTGTAAATGTTGTTTGCTGATGACTTAGTCCCTTGCCTTCCTTTCTTTCTCATTCATTTCTTCTTCTTCCTCTTCCTTATATTCTCTTGCACAGCAGCTAAGAACAACGTCTCATGAGCCATGTCATTTGGATTCAGTTCCTACTAATTGTGTCAATTTTGGGCAAGTTATTTGGCCAAAGTACAGTGTTCTGTGAGCTTGTGCTACAGTTTTATATCAATTAAAGATGAAATAATAATAGTGCCATCCTCATAGGCTTGTGTGAAGATTAAATAATTCATGTTAACTTGTGTTAATTGAATAGTAAATATTTTTAGCTATTAAAAGTTAGAAGTTTGGGCTTCTGCTTTTGACTATAATGAACTAGCTTGTAGCAGACCAATATTCTATCCAGAACAATGGAGAAGCTAGCCAGAGGACCAAAAACATTTGTTTGAAGGCTCTGGAGAAAGGTGGCCAAAACCCCAGAGAAAAAGGAGACTCAGTCAGGTCAGACTAATTAAGTCTGATATTCTAAGTTGCTTTTCATCTTGATGTATTTACCTGTTCATGAGTGGCAGGTGCAGAGTCTATGAAGGCAAGTAGAAAGTGACTGAGGAGGTTGAGAAGTTAAGCAGAGCTAATAGTTTCATTCTGCTGGGGAGAAAAAAATGGAGATGGGGTTCACCAAGATAGACGGATTCTGTTCAACATTCCAGTCATTCAGTTGGGACCCCTAAAGATTACACCATTGAAATAAGGGCTAACCGAACACATAATAGGCCATACAAATACTGAAACCCAGTTTTGAGTGAGTTTAATCCTTGTTTGGATTAAGGAGATCTATCCTATGGCTTGCGAGAAGCTAAGGAAAATCCTCTCTGAAGGAGAACATTATCCAGAGCCTCTAAATGTTTTAATAAACAATGACTACATTCAATAAAGATTTATTTGATATATCCAGAGACATGACCAAGAATAAAAAAGACCATAGAAACATCTATGTGATCCAGATAACAGAATGATCAGATATGATCTCGTGATAAATACATACTAGAAAATAGATTAAGATAAAGAATTTTAACAAAACAAAATAGAGATATACAATATAAATAATCAAATGGAAATTTTAGAAACAACAAATACAAAAATTAAGTATGGAGTAAATGGTTCAACAGAAAATTAGACACAGATGGAGGGAGAATTAATGATCTGGAATATAGGTCAGTAGAAGATATTAAGACCAATTTATGAAGAGCAGAAAATGGAAAATGCAGAAAGGAGCATAAGAAGCATATGAGTCATGGGTCTAAAATGTATGTATTAAAATAACAGAATGGGAAAAGAAGGAGAATGAACAACAGCAATATTTGAAAAGGTAATGGCCAGTTTTCTAAAATCAACAAATGATGTCAAACCATAAGTTCAAGAAGTGCTGTGATACTAGATAGGAAAATTACAAGGTAATCTGCACACAAGCACGTTATATTAAAACTTATGGGAATTAAAGGCAATGAAAGCATTAAATGCAGCTAGAGAAAAATAGATTATCTTCAAAAGAGATATATCAGACTTAGCTGATGTTTAAACCAAAATGATGTAAGCTAGAAAGCAATGGAATAAGTTTTAGACTACTCTAAGAAAATAACTGCTAACCTAGCATTCTTTATATAGCAAAAACATCCTTCAAAATGAAGGTGATATGACACAGAAAGCACAAAGAACAAGAGAAAATAGGTAAATTGTACTTCATCAAAGTTAAAAACTTCTGTGCCTCAAAGGGCATCATGAAGAAAGTCAAAAACAATCCATGCAATGGGAGATTTTTGCAAATCACGTATCCGATAGAAGACTTGTATTAGAATATGTAAGAAGCTCTTACAACTGAACAACAAAGACAAATAACACAATTTTAAAATGGGCAAAAGATTTTAATAGCTATTTCTTCAGAAAAGATATACACATGCCCAATTAATACATGACAAGATGATCAAAACCGTTAGCCATCAGGAAAATGCAAATCAAAACCATGAGATATCAGTTCACATTTATTAGGATTGCCATAATAAAAAAGGCAAACAACAACTAGTGTTGGTGAGATTGTAGAGAAATTGGAAACTTCAAACATTGCTGGTAGGAATGTAAAATGATACAGCCACTTTGGAAGACGGTCTGACATTTTCTTAGAATGTTAATGACCCAGCATTTCTGCTCCTAGGTATATACCCAAGAGAAGTGAAAGCGTATGTCTACATAAAAACTTGTACACAGACAAATGTAATAGTAGTATTATTCATAATAGCCAAAAAGTGGAAACAGTCCAAATGTCCATCAACTGAGGAATAGATAAATAAAATGTGATATATCCATGCTTTGAAATATTATTCAGAAATAAAAGGAGTGAAATACCAATAAATGCTACAGCATAGATGAAGCTCATAAAACATTACACTTAGTGAAAGAAACCAGTCACAAAAGACCACTGCTATAGTTCGGATGTTGTCCCCTCCAAATCTTATGTCAAAATTTGATTCCTAGTGTTGAGAGTGGGCATAAGGTGAGGTGTTTGGGTCATGGGGATACATCCTTCATGAACAGATTAATGCCTATGGTTGGGGGAGAGTGAGTTCTTACCCATATTTTTTCCATGCAAGAGCTGGCTGTTAAAAAAGAGCCTGGTACCTCCATCCTACCTCTTTTGCTTCCTGTCTCACCATATGATCTCTGCACATGCTGGCTTCCCCTTTGCCTTTTGCCATGAGTGGAAGCAGCCTGAGGCTTTCACCACATGCCCAGTCTTTCAGCCAGCAGGATTGTGAGCCAGATAACCCTTTTAAAGTTATCAATGACCCAGTCTCAAGTATTCCTTTATAACAACACAAAACAGACTAAGACAACCACATATTGTATGATTCCACTTACATGAAGTATCTAAAATAGGCAAATCTGTAGAGACAGAAAGGAGATTAGTGGTTGTCAGGGGCTGGTAGGTATATGTGTGGGGGAATGAGGAGTGACTTCTAATGGGTTTGTGGTTTATTTTGGGGGTGATGAAAGTATTCTGAAATTCACTGTGGTGATGGATACACAACTCTGTGAATATACTATGAGCCAGAGAATTAGGCACTGGAAATAGGTGAATTATGTGGTATAAATTATATCTCAATAAAGCTGTTATCCCCAAAGTGGGGGTGAAATAAAAATGTTTCTAGAAAACAGAAACTGACCAATTTTATTGTCAGTGGACTCTCACTAAAGAAATACTAAAGAGAGTTCTTCAGGCAAAAGGAAATTTTTTTTTTTTTTTTTTTTTTTTTTTTTTTTTTTTTTAAGACGGAGTCTCGCTGTGTCGCGCAGGCTGGAGTGCAGTGGCCGGATCTCAGCTCACTGCAAGCTCCGCCTCCCGGGTTTACGCCATTCTCCTGCCTCAGCTTCCCGAGTAGCTGGGACTACAGGCGCCCGCCGCCACGCCCGGCTAGTTTTTTGTATTTTTTAGTAGAGACGGGGTTTCACTGTGTTAGCCAGGATGGTCTCGATCTCCTGACCTCGTGATCCGCCCGTCTCGGCCTCCCAAAGTGCTGGGATTACAGGCTTGAGCCACCGCGCCCGGGCAGCAAAAGGAAATTATTATAGATAGAAGCACAGAAATGCAGGAAGGAATGAAGTGCAATAAACAAGGTAAATCTAAGTGAATATTGACTGCCCAAAACAATGCTACTTCATGGGATTTAAAATACTTTTCTCAATATCTCAAAAGGTATAGCTGACACGATGGCATACATCTATACTTCCAGCTACTCAGGAGACGGAGGCAGGAGGATTGTTTGAGCCCAGGAGTTTGAGACCAGCCTGAGCAAAATAGTGAAACCTTGTCTCAAAAAAAAGGTATAAATCATGTTAAAGTGGTCTAGTGCCCTTACATTGTCTGAGAAGTGATGGCACTAATTTTTTTTGCTGAGTCAGGAAGGCATATTATCTATAGGATAAATCACTAAAAGGCTTAATAAAAGAATGTGTACCTGGGAATAAAAAGAATACTAGAAAGGAATATAGAAGAATAAAGAATAGTAGATTAAACCAAATATGGTGGAAAAGAGGAAAAAGGAAACTAGAATATGCAGATTAAACACTAAACATGCAGATTTGAACCCAAACATCAGCAGTCATTTTAAATTAACAGTCTTTGATGTATTTTTATTAAAAATTATCAGATTAGATTAAAAAACCATATTCTACTTACAAGAGATACATCTAAAATATATGGGTACCAAATATTGTAAGTAAAAGACTAAAAGAAGACTATCCATGCAACACTAACCAAAAGAAAGTGGCATGCCTGTATTAATAACAGACGTGCTCTTCAGGCAGGAAACATTACTAGAGATAAGGAGGAAATCTCATAGTGGTAAAAGAGTCCACTAGGAAGTATTTGTCTGCACCTAATAACTGAAATAAATCCAATATTGACAGAATGAAAAGGAAAAATAGAAAAATTCACGGTTGTATGCCTCTCTATAGAACAAGCAGGTAAAGAGCAGTGAGGATAGAGATTTAAGTATCTCATTTAACAAACACTGCAACTGTTAGGATACATTATTTTCTTGTATTGGGCCATAACACAAGTCTCAAGAAATTTCAAAGAATTGCAATCATACAGAGTGTGTGTGTGTGTGTGTGTGTGTGTGTGTGTGTGTGTGTTTTGATCATGGTGAAGTTAAGCAAGAAATCTACAATAAGAGAAGCTACTAGAAAATTCCTAAATATTTGGAAATTATTTAATACACTTTTAAATAATTTTTGGATCAAAGAAGAAATCCCGGTGAAATGTAGAAACTATTTTGAATTGAACATAATGAAAATATAGCACATCAGATCCTGTGGACTATAACTCAAATTTACATAGAGGAAAATTGTAGTCTTTTTCGTATTTATTTATGTATTGAGACAGTGTCTCGCTCTGTTGCCCAGGCTAGAGTGCAGTGGCACGATCATAGCTCACTGTAACCTTGAACTTCTGGACTAAAGTGATCCTTCTGCCTTCATCTTCTGAGTAGCTGGGACTACAGGTGTGCACCACCACATCCAGCTATTTAAAAAAAAAAATTTTAGTAGAGATGAGGTCTTGTGAAAATTATAGTCTTAAATGCACATAACTGAAAAGAAGAAAGGCTGAAAAATCTTAAGTTTTCAAAGGTTAGGGAAAAACAACATGTCGAACACAGAAGAAAATAATAAAGATAAGAATAGCAATTAGTGAGCTAGAAAACAAACTTATAGAGGAAAAGCAGTATAATCAATAGTTCTTTAAAAAGACATTAATAAAGAACTTCTCCTAAATCATTAGAGAAAATATTCAGACAGCACAGTTAGCAATATCAGAAATTTAAAAAGGGACTACCACTACTGATTCTCAAGACACATGAAGTAAGCAGTTATCTTTAGGCACGCCAATGCATCTGTGGGATTTCAACCATCATATTTTTATTAACACCCAGCGCCCTGAATCTATTTCTTTATTCACCACCTTTTATAGACAAACATGTAAAAAACAAATCCCAGTTGTGGCCTGGCACAGTGGCTCATGCCTGTAATCCCAGCACTTTAGGAAGGTGAGGAAGGAGAATTGCCTGAGCCCAGGAGTTCAAGACCAGCCTGGGCAACATGGCGAGACCTCATTTTTACTAAAAGTTAAAAAATCAGCCAGGCGTGGTGATACACATCTGTAGTCCCAGCTACTCGGGGGGCTGAGGCAGGAGGGTCACTTGAGCCTGGGAGGTCAAGGATGTGGTGAGCTGTGTTCATGCCACTGTACTCCAATATGGGTGATAGAGTGAGACCCTGCCTCAAAACCAAAAACAAAACCGAAAAACCAAAAACCAAATCCTCATTGTATCCTATCTCCCTGCCCCCAAACAGCTGTTAGTCCAGTGTTTGCCATGTTAATGCAAATGGTAAATGGTACTGCCAGTTAACTAATTTGCTCAAGTAAGAAACTCAATATTTTGCCTCTCTATGTTGGACACCACCATATCCAACCAGTCACTCAATCCTCTAACTTTTCCTTTCTCTCTTTCATGCCCTCCTTCCCTATACCACCCCTCTCCCTTTCCTTCTCTCCATTTCCACTGGATTCACCATTGTCCAAGCCACATTCAAATTGCCTCTGATCCTAGTGGTGGCTTCTCCATTTGTCTTCCCTCTTTCATCCCCACACTGCAAAGCTGGTTCTGCACATACCTGCTCACAGCCATTCCATTTCATGGCTTCTTATTGCCCTAGAAACAAGGCTAGTCTGCTTTGGCCAGAGAGGCTCCCCCTCCATGGCTGGTGGCCTGCCTCCCTTCGCTGACTTAACTGCTCACACTCTGTGACAGGACTTTTGCATCTACTGTGCTTCAGTCCCTGCATCCCACATCCCCTCCTGAAGAAAACAAGAACAGAAACAACACAGACAACTAACTCATTATGCCTCCTCACTTCCTCAACTGCCTTGGGTGATCAGTCCTGTCCACAGCCCCGAGTGCTCCCGAGGACCTAGTCTGTCTTGCTTGGGGCTGTCTGTCTCCCCAGGACACAGTGTAGTGTGTGGCATGGAGAAGAACAGGAAAGGACTATTAATCTGAATGAGTTAACAAACCAGTGGTCATAATAATCCTGAAACATAGTGTTGATACGATTTTCAACTTGAATAAAGTGAAACGGAAAATGGCAAAAGGTGCCTATAGACATAAGTAAAAAATATATTCCAGCTTTTTTCAAGGGAAATTGTGATGTGTTTTTGGCTATTTAATGATAGTAAAATATTTTAAAATAATTCAAATACTTACCTATTTACCAGACTATCACTCTCTCTAATTTTAAGCTCTGAGTGGGAGATGCGTGACCTTTGTCTTTCTTGCAGAATTTGATAGAGGCCCTTGCCTTTGGTTGGTGAGCTGGACTCTTTTGTTGACTTAAATAGAAATCTGGGGTTTATTGGGAAACTGCTTAAGTCAGTTTCAAGACATTGCTTCTCTTGCTTGGTGGCCGCAAAGAACGTAACTTATTGAATGTTTCTGAGAAAGTAAAGTCCAACTGCTTTCAAAGTAAATACATTTATGTTATTTCATAACCCATGTATGCTGGGTCGTCAAAAATATCCTTGTACTTCATCCTAAAACATTTATTAGAGTAACTATGATGTGCTCATTTAGAAAAGGCCAAATGGGCCCCTAAGAACTTAAAAGTTTAAAAATGATCTGTTGGGGTTAGCCAACAGGAACTGCTTTCTTCTGATATTATGTGAATTGATTTCATGTAGTCTTTCTCTTAAGAAAATTGACCAAGCATTACTTGTATTTTTAAAACATGTAAATGTAATTACATTTTTTATGTGAAATGCATTATACATACAAAGGAATACATGTGAGGAGTATGCATAGTTTGAAGGTTAATGAAATGAATACCACATTCTCACTATAACCTTAGGACATAGCAGAGGACAACCCCAGAGTGTGTGCCCTGTGTCTTGTCCCTTTGCAGTGGCTGTTACGGGTTAAGGGGGAATCACAGTCCGTAAAAGCTAGAATGATTGAACCGAGTTTTGTGTTGGTTTTATTAAGACTTGTGAAAGGGACACGTGGCACTGCTTGTTGGAAAGCTGTCTTTCCTGACATTTTTTGCTTGTCCTTTAAGTCCAGTTTCTTGTCTCTGCTCCATTTAGAAGGAACCACAAAATCCAAGGAAGCCACAAGCTTCATGGCTGCCTAGCAACAAAAGTACCATTTGAAGGAGGAAACAGGCGTAGCTGTATTGCAACTGACCAGATGGAACATGCTGACTGCTTTTGGGCTGCTCTTAAAGCTGTATGTGCCTGAAGTGGAGCAGTCAGGGGACCCATAGTCAACCTGGCCCTGGAGAGAGGTGGGGCCGGCAGCAACACTTCATTTATGAGCCAGGAGTGGGGCTGGCTTTGTGGGCATGTGACTGATGGAGTCAGAAGGGCCCCGTGCTTAAGGTTGCTATCTTGAAATTCTTCTGAGTTTTATCTTTCCATTTGCATTTTGAAAGTGAAGTTCCATGGGTCCATGGAGCACGCTCTAGGGGTTTGGGGCTTCGTGTGGTCTAGCCTCCTGCTGTCTCCTCTCCTCCCTGGGAGGGTCCTTAGCTGACTGCTCCCTCACTCCCCGGTGCTCCAGGCTCTGTTTGGGTTCCCCTTCCTTGCTTTTACCCAGCAAGTGCTGCTGCTGTCCTCTGCCCAAGCAGGACTTTGGGCTCAGGGAAGGTCAGGGAAGCAGGACTTTGGGCTCAGGGAAGGTCAGGGAAGCAGGACTTTGGGCTCAGGGAAGGTCAGGGAAGCAGGACTTTGGGCTCAGGGAAGGTCAGGGAAGCAGGACTTTGGGCTCAGGGAAGGTCAGGGAAGCAGGACTTTGGGCTCAGGGAAGGTCAGGGAAGCAGGACTTTGGGCTCAGGGAAGGTCAGGGAAGCAGGACTTTGGGCTCAGGGAAGGTCAGGGAAGCAGGACTTTGGGCTCAGGGAAGGGAAGGTCAGGGAAGCAGGACTTTGGGCTCAGGGAAGGTCAGGGAAGCAGGACTTTGGGCTCAGGGAAGGTCAGGGAAGCAGGACTTTGGGCTCAGGGAAGGTCAGGGAAGCAGGACTTTGGGCTCAGGCATGTCCTTGCTCTGTGGCATGTCGGGGCTGGGCAGGTAGTGACCAGCGCTGCCTTGAGCCTGCAGTGTTGTGGTGCATTCAGTGGGCAACTTGAAGGGGGCAAACCTCTCACCAACCTGCCATCAAGGTGCAGAGCACATGGAGTGTGAAAGTTGTTCTCCCTGTCGGCTGTGGGTTGAGGTGGCAAGCTCATGGAAAGAGGAGGGTGACATAAAGTCAGAACCCTAAAGTTGCTCCTGAGCCTATGAGTCAATTGGAAACTTCTGGTTTGGGCCAGTTTGGCCAATTTCTCCTGGGCTGTCTCATGTGTCTGTCATGTGGGTCATCTGGAGGCTTGACCATCCAGGCTGGCCTTGTGTGACATGTGGCAGTTGGCAGGCTGTGAGCAGGGGTGGCAGGAGCAGCCAGGCCCAAGTCTTTCACCCTCCAGCAGGGAACCCCAACATCTTCAGGTAGAGGCAGAGCTCCAAGAGCAGCAAGAGAGGACAGCCCCAGTGAGCAGGTGCCTTCCAGGTCTCTGCCAGGTCACATGTGACACTGTCCATTAGCCAAAGCAAGACACAGGCCACCCAGATTCCAGGAGTAGAGGAAGAATCTGCCTCTAGAGGGAAGTTGTTGCAAAATCACATTGGGAGGATGTAGATGCAGGGATGGGGGAACCAGTGAAGTCCCAGGATCACTTGCGCTTTCCATTAAGTTTACTTTTTTCTTTTTAAGATAGAATGTTTTTCCACTTCTAAACTCTAATTAAAATTAGTTTAAAGAGTAGCTCTAGTATATATATTTATAGAACGGTTCTGTGCAAATCTATTTCAGGATTACACAGAAATTTTATTGCCTGGGCTATGGATCACTGTGGACCTGCTGCCAAAACCTAGATAATCATTAAGCTACCCCACTAACATGCTAGTTCACTGGACTAAGAAAAAGAAAGAATACATAAATCGAGACATGACATCAGCCTTCTTTGAGATGTTTGGGGTTTTTTTTTTTTTTTTTTTCAGGATGGTGAGTCTGCCCTTTCTGTTTTTTCTTTAGATGACAGTCTCACTCTGTTGGAGTACAGTGGCGCAATTTTGGCTCACTGCAACCTCCTCCTCCCCGGGTCTAATGATTCTCCTGCCTGAGCCTCCTGAGTAGCTGGGATTACAGGTGTGGCACCATCATACCAGCTAATTTTTGTTTGTTTGTTTGTTTTGGTAGAGATGGTGTTTCATCATTTTAGCCAGGCTGGTCTCAAACTCCTGACCTCAAGTGATCTGCCTGCCTTGGCCTCCTGAAGTTCTGGGATTACAGGCATGAGGCACCATGCCTGACTTGCCCTTCCTTTTTGACTGTACTATCTCTGCAGGAACAGTTAAAAGAACCCCAGAGTGACTTTGCATAGTGTCTCTACAAGGAGTGGAAGGCTCTTTCTATGTCTCCAGGGAATGAGGTTCTGCTTTATTGGTGTGTTTTAACCCAGGCAGAGTGGCACAAAATCCTGGATATTTAGACGGACACTTACTGTGGATCTGAGACTGGCTGCCTGCTGAGCACCCTGCCTCTCACCAGAATCCTGGCCACAGGTTTGCAGCCCTAACTGTGTGAGCCTGCAACCCAATCTGAAGTCCTTCTGTTGCACCGCTGTCATTGCCCCTAAATTTCCTTAATCACCAGACTTCTATAATAGCCCTGTAATGTTATCTTCCCCCATGGCTCCTGGCTTTGTCTTATGTCCTGAAGTGCCCGGCAATGTCCTGGCCACCAAACCTAGAGCCAAGAAAGGACTGCAGGGGACATGCTGCCAGGGGATCAGGGTTGACATGAAAATTGTCAGAGTCAGGAAATTCCAGGTCCCTTAAGTCATTTGGGAAGACATTTGACAGGAAAGGCCAAGGAATGGGATCAGATTGCCTCTGTGTAAGTAAGAATTGAGATTCCCCGGCGGGGACTGGTCTGACAGGGAGGTGTCTGAGTTTTCCACTCTGTAGGGAAAGTTTCGATATATCTAAGTCTGTATAATAACTGGATTGGAATTAATCAACACTCACTGTCTATTCATATTGTTTTTAATTCTTCGGAATGTTTATAACTGTTACTTCGTTATCACTGACAAAATTGAGGAATTCATTTAGTGTACCTATTAATTTGCTTATTAAAATAATTGCTAAACATGACCCCATCCCCACAAATTTAGGGACTTCTGCTGTTTTCAATGTATCAGTCCAGCCAGGAAGCACTGTATTCTTCCTCCTTTGCTCATGTGATGGTTTAAATATTAACCTCCTGTGTCTCGGGTATAATGATGGGTGGGGTTTGTGTGGTGGAGTGGCTCGGTTGGTGTGTGTTGACTTGTTTGCTGTCTTCACAGCCCCTGTGTTGTTAGGATCCCCTTTGCACACGCATATCTTGTCTCCCAAAGGGCAGCTCCTCTTCCTATAACCCCGCTGTGAGGACTCCACATGAAGTTCCTGAGAGATCAAGAGAGGCAAATTATTTTCTTTTTCAGTTGAGGGACTCAGTAACACAAAAGGGATGGGCCTGCCCACCCATTCATTAGGGATCGGGGTTGTGATATCTGGCATAGGAGGTAATGGCAGCCTCTATCCTGAACGGGGGACTCGGGCAGTTCCATGGAGGATGCTTAGCTCTCTGCTAATGATAGCAGAATGAATATAACTGAGGATGAACGTCCACCCATTTTGACAGTTGATTTAGTTGGTGTTTTATTCTCTTCTGTGCTTGATTTGTGTGTTATACTTAAACGATCTTTTTGAGGGAAGGAAGTGATTATGTGTTCCTTGGTGCCCTGCCTGTGCCTGACATATAATTTTGTTAAAATTGAACTGTGGAAATAGTAGTAGTTATGCTGCCCAGAATGTGAGAAGAGGAATGGTGAGAACAGGCTATTTTGCTAAGATTTGGGGATTCTGCTGTCAGAGGCTGGGGAGATTATGGGGCTTCCTGTTACAATCTGGGGCAGGCACGAAGCACCTTGAGGCAGATACCTGGCAGGCCAGGGTAAGTGTCCAGAAAGGTGAGATATTTGTCTTGGGCTACTGGGAATAAAATCTGAAGATGTGAGATGGAAATGATATGCAAAAGAGCCCAGATGGGGCTACATCTGCCAGCCACTAGTACCTCCCCACCTCCTCCCAGTCTAAGGAGAAGAGCTTAGGGCGTAGGCAGGGCTGGTGGAGACTGATAAGCCTGGATAAGGGTCTCTGTCTTTTCATCTCTGTTATCTCTGCTTTAGGTACCTCAGCTGAATGGCCAAGAGCAGTATGTGCTGGTGCCGGCCTGGGTGACCTGCAAGATTGATTGTCAAATTCTCAGGAATTTTGTGAGCCACTTGTCAAACATAGCTTTTGCTAAAAATTAAATTGGCTAGGCACAGCAGTTCACATCTTTAATCTTTTTTTTTTTTTGAGACGGAGTCTTGCTCTGTCACCCAGGCTGGAGTGCAGTGGCACGATCTCAGCTCACTGCAAGCTCCGCCTCCTGGGTTCATGCCTTTCTCCTGCCTCAGCCTCCTGAGTAGCTGGGACTACAGGGGCCCGCCACCAGGCCCGGCTAATTTTTTTGTATTTTTAGTAGAGACAGGGTTTCACTGTGTTAGCTGGGATGATCTTGATCTCCTGTCCTTGTGATCCACCTGCCTGGGCCTCCCAAAGTGCTGGGATTACAGGCATGAGCCACCGCACCCCACCACATCTTTAATCTTAACACTTTGGGAGGCCGGGGCGGGAGGATTGCTTGACGCCAGGAGTTCAAGACCAGCCTGAGCAACAGTGAGACCCCTCCTACAAAAAAGCAATGATAATAATAAATAAAAATAAAATAAATTTTAAATAAGAATTATAGAAACTCACAATTGAGCAGATTATATTAAAAACAAAGGTTATAGACATTCCAAGTGTTTCACTTCCTAATTATTTTCCTCCATTCTGCTACCTCTGCTCTCCCAGTTATTTAGATCTTACAGATCTGTGTGGTAGAAATTCTGTATACTGGTGAGCTTCTGCACACCTCTTTCTAACCCCATGCTCGGCGACTATGCATTGGTAGCTTGAAACAGGCTCTGGTGGGAGTATTTGTGCCACATTCATGCATATGCTTGGCTTCTCTCCAGACAGCACTTCTTCTTGCTCTTGGTTCTCTCCCTCTGGCTGAGTGTGGACCACAGGCTCAGAATGACTCAGACCTCCTTGAGGAGAAGCAGAAACTCTTTATCCCAGTGCTTCTCTCTTTAAGCTCGTATGTTTCCACGGGTTGAGGAAAAGTCATTGTGATGGCTTAAAGAGCTTTCGTCATTCCATCTTTCAGTCTGTTGATTATATGTGGGATTAAAAATAAGCAATGTGTTGATACTATCAGCTGAACACACTAAATCAGCTTTCTTAGTTAATAACAGCAGTAGAAATTAAAGCGAGAATGAGCTGCCAGTGATTACAGCCAGACACATGGTTCACTGTACGTGTCAACAGGTCCAATTTCCACTGGAATTTTCCACCTAGAATGATAAAGTCTGATTTCAGTCCACTGGTGATCATTGGCTCAGGAGACACCTTCTGCAGGAAACTCTTCCTGCCTGCTGCTTCCACAGAGTAGGGGAGGCAGCTCCTGCGTGTTTCCCCAAAACCCTGGGCACACCTTTGACACTACAGTACAGAGAGGTTGGCCAGTTTGTATTAAATGCCTTCTCAAATCAGATGATCCATCTGTAAGATGCTGCTCAAGAACACTGAAATTCACCAGCAAGCCTTTAGTAATTATGAGGTACGGTCTGCTATTAGAGAAATAAAACAAGTGAATCAAATAGGATTAACCCCTTCAAATGACTTAACTAGGTATTTCTCACAAGTAATAAAGAAGAAATTCCTTTCATTCTGTTGCGGATAACCAGAAACAAGGAACTGCGGGGTTTCTAACAATAATTAACAGCCTGTTATAGATGCTGCTTCTAAACATGATGACAGTTTGCATTTCTCTTGTTGAGGATAATAGCAAAACTTTCCCATTAAAACCAAAAACTAATCCCTTATTTGAAATCTCACTTATAGCAGATTATCAAGCATTTATCTAGATGATTTCAAGTAACCACATATTTGTCTCCACTTTTCCCCAAGCTGTCATTTTGGAATAATAGCCTAACTCAGCAAGAAGATGAATTGAGTCACTCTTATAGCTCAATAAATCAAGCAGGAGGGTATGAGTTTAGATTTCCTCGTAATATTAATCTCAATCTTCTTTGGTAAAATTATTTTCCTCTATTTTTAAGAGTAATCATTCTGTATGTAATATAACTCTAATTGCTACCTGTAGCAACCACAAAACCTTAATGAGTTAGCACAGCAAAGGCACGTTTCTTGATCCTGTCACAGTTCAGGATGGGTCAGTGGATCTGGGCAGCAAAGTGCTCTCTTCCATGTAGTGACTCAGGAACCCAAACTCCTTGCATTTGGGGCTCTGCTGTTTTCTAGGTTTCAAAGTCTCCTCTGGCTCCTCTGCATCTGGCCATAGGCAAGAAAAGAAAAGTGGACAGTTGTGCAGAGGTGTTATGGCCAAGCTTGTTGGGGGCCTTCTTTTCACTTTCACCCACATTCTGTTGATCAATACTCAGTTATGAAGCCAGAGCCCAACTCTAAGGCAAGGCTGTGTGCCTGGGGAGAAAAGGGAATGGCATTGGTAAACACATTTGTTCGGTCAATTTTGCACCATGACAAAATTTTCAAGTTCTTTGTGGTCTTGGGCTATAGAGAGGATGCAGAGTGTAGTGGTTGAGACCGTGTCCTCAAATCAAACTGCTGGTATCCAAATTCCATCTCTACCATTTACTAGTTGGTGAATTGGGCAAGTAACATAGCCTCTCTCTGTGCCTCAGGGTCCTCCTCTGTAAAATGAGGAAAATAGTAGAACGTATAGAGTTTGTGAGAGAATCAACTGACTTTCCATGTACAAATGTTTAGAACAGTGCCCAGAATATAATGAACAAAATATAAATGTTTGTAAAACAAAATGTTTGGCTGGATGGGGTGGCTCACGCCTGTAATCCCAGCACCTTGGGAGGCCAAGGTGGGTGGATCACCTGAGGTCAAGACCAGGTTGGCCAACATGGCAAAAGCCCGTCTCTACTAAAAAATACAAAAAATTAAGGGGGCATGGTGGTGGGTGCCTATCATCCCAGCTACTTGGGAGACTGAGGCAGAAGAATTGCTTGAACCGGGGAGGCAGAGGTTGCAGTGAGCCGAGATCATGCCATTGCGCTCCAGCCTGGGTGCGACTCTGTCGCCAAAAAAACAAAAAATAAATATTTTGAAAAATGAGATCTGTGCGTGTGCCTATAATCCCAGCTACTTGGGAGGCTGAGGCAGGAGAATCACTTGAACCCGGGAGGTGGAGGTTGCAGTGAGCTGAGATTGAGCCACTGCACTCCAGCCTGGGTGACAGAGCGAGACTCCCTCTCAAAAAAAGTAAAAATAAAATAAAAATTAAAAAAAATGAGATTAGTAACAAAGAGACTTAATTTCCCGTGTGCTATGTTGTAATTTGGGTATATTGCCATTCAGTTGGAGGATGTTTCAGTTCAACTGTAAAAATACTTTATTGAGCAACATTATTTGTAATGTGCAGAGTACGACCATAGAATCTGAATAAGCAGACTCGTCACTGAATCAAAGGAAACAGCATATTTTCCCCACCAAATTTGCCTTTTAAGTTCTGTGACTCAATCCATGGTCACATCAGCGTCGTGATCTCGATTTCCTCTCTTGAAATGCCAGGTCTCATCTGGGCCCCTGAGAGTGGAAAAAGGTGCAGGCCCAGGACCAAAAGGGCTCCTTCAGTGGCCTAGGGCCCAGGGGATGCTGTCGATGTCACTCTGTTAAGAGATGCCTCATCTATCCACTCGGTACTCAGATCGTTCCTGATCTATTTGCACTAACATACTAGCTTTTCGAGTTATGATCCACATTTCAGAATATTGCTTGATTTTACAAAACACATGAGGGCAATATGATGCGATTTCTCCATATGTAGTCTCCATCTGAGGAGCAGGTTGGGTATAACAGGCTCTTTCTCTTGCAGCTGGATGACTGTACTCTGCAGCTCTCTCACAATGGCGCCTACCTGGATTTGGAGGCCACCCTGGCAGAGCAGCGGGATGAGTTGGAAGGCTTCCAGGATGACGCTGGGTAAGAGCAACTGTTGACCCTGCTGACTGGTCCCCACCTACCAGGAAATGGGGGTACATTGAGGCCTTAAAATATTTAGGAGGAACTACCATGGCTTTGACCTTCTCTTAATTCTCAATCACACATGAGGGAGATGTAAGTGACTCATCAGTGGTGACTGCAGACCTGTTTCCATTTTGAGTAACTTTTCTTGATGGGTGCTCGGGAGTAGCCTTTCCTAGGAACATTTGTGGTAATCAAGCACATGGTATTTATATTCTAAGTTATTTTAAAATCACATATCACAATTAAATAGGTATTTTCCAGCCAGCTGTGGTGGCTCACACCTGTAGTCCCAGCTACTCGGGAGGCTGAGGTGGGAGGATCGCTTGAGCCTGGGAGGCCGAGGCTGCAGTGAGTCATAATTGTGCCACTGCACTCCAGCTTGGATAAAAGGGCAAGACCTTGTCTCTAAAAATGAATAAATAAATAGATATTTTCCAGATTTTAGTGGATTCGCAACTATTTTAGATATTGTATTCAATGATAATTTACTGGATATTTTCTTAGCAGATGCTCTAGAAGATAGTTTTATATGGTATCATCTTTTAAACTCATTACTGTGGAAAAAATAATTAATTATGTTAATGTCAACTTACTTTTTGCCCATACCTAGAATTGCTTAATACGCTTGCTGAATAAAGAAATACTCTGAGTCCAAATAAAGCAATATGCTCATAAAAAATCAGAGATGTGCACAGAAAGTGAAACCTCTCTAGGAATATACCCATGTAAGTAGCCATTCTTATATTTGCTAGATTACTGAAATAGCCTCTGATAGGGCCCCACCTTTCTCCTTCTTATTTTTATTTATTTATTTTTTGAGACAGGGTCTCACTCCAGCTGTCCAGGTTGGAGTGCAGTGGCATGATCTCAGCTCACTGCAGCCTCTCGAGTAGCTGGGACTGCAGACACGTGCCACTGTGCCCAGCTAATTGTGCGTGTGTGTGTGTGTGTGTGTGTGTGTGTGTGTGTGTGTGTATGTGTATGTTATTTTTGAGATGGAATCTTGTTGTGTTGCCCAGGCTGGAGTGCAGTGGTGTGATCTTGGCTTACTGCAACCTCTGCCTCCCAGGTTCCAGTGATTCTCCTGCCTCAGCCTCCCAAGTAGCTGGGACTACAGGCACGCACCACCATGCCTGGCTAATTTTTGTATGTTTTAGTAGATATGGGGTTTTGTCATGTTGCCCAGGCTGGTCTTGAACTCCTGAACTCAAGCAATTCACCCTCAGCTTCCCTAAGTGCTGGGATTACAGGTGTGAGTCACCATGCCCAGCCTACTTCTTATCCATCTCGAACCAAGTGTATCTCTGATTTCATCACCCTCCTCTTCAGGAAACTTAAGAGGTTCCCTGATACTTTCCAAATAATGCTCAGCTATCTTAATCTGTTGTCCAGGAGCCCCCAAAAGTTGTTTGAAACCACTTTGTCTGAGTTAAAAATATGGTCCACTGGATACTATCTGGGAGTTCTCATTTTTCACAAATAGCTCAATTAATGGAGAAAAATTGGAACCTTCTTAGTTTCATGTAGCTGTTTGACTTTAGTATGTACTGATGGCTTCCTGGGTTTCCCCTGTTTTAACACCCTTCACAATTTATGATCATTGATTATGCTGCTAGTTGCCCCTCTTCTCTACTGCTAACACTCCACTAGGCCAGAACCATGCCTGTCTGAATGTCCAGTACTTGGCATTTTCTCAGCATGTTTCAGGCACTTAGCAAATACTGGTGGCCAGGTGAATGGCCCATTGCCAGAATGGATTCCTGAATAGCATGGCCACATGCACCAAAAAGACCAAGGTCCTTGTTAGGATTCAGCAGGGTGCTCTGAGGATACCCTTCTTGTCTCCAGAGTGGTAGTAGTAAGGGGCACACCAATAGTATGTGAGAAAGGATCCTGGAAACCACTATAGGCTGGGCATATGAGAGGGGTATCTTAAGTCACACCAGATTCTACTTACTGCTATATTTAAAATTAACACTATTAGGCTGACAGACTTGGGGAAGTTCCGTTGCAATAGTTTTTATCAAGTATTTGACAGTGACATCCTTTCATGTAAGTTGTCAGAATGCAGGCTAGATGATAGTGTAATTGAATGACTTCATGGTTCATTGATCAAACAGACCCCGGGAATGTTATGAATAGATCATTGTCAGCTTGAAAAATGTCTCTAGTGGTGTTATGCTTGATGACTTTGTTCTCATTTTTGTTTTCTTCTTTTTTATCAAAACTTGAATGATTTGGAGATGGCAGCTGAGAAAAAAAGTGCTAATGTATTGATAAAAGCAATAAGAATAAAGGGTGTGGGAGAAGAGTAATATTTTTGGATCAGCTACTATGCCAGATACTATATTAGGCTCCCTATTCACAGGCTTTTTAATAATTAATTATCATACTAGTCAAGTAATTGGATTTTATTGTCTCAGTTTTTCATCTGAGAAAACCAAGGGTCAGGAGTTAAATTACATGTCTGGGGTGGCAAAGCCAGGTTTGAACACAGGTGTGACCAATTCCCAAGACTATGCTCTTCTGCCATCCCAATTTAGGTTCTATGCAGCATGTACATTTGCGCCTTTGGTGGCATGAGATTGGTTCCTGCAAGGACAATTGGTCCTGGTCTAAAACACTGTCTCCAGTTGAAACAGCTTTGTTGCCATCATCCATCACTGACGCTACAGTTTGCCTGGGCAACACCTGTCTCCAGATGCTGGCAGTTCCTCCACAGCTGTTCCTAAAGAGCCAGGGCATCCTGCTGTAAGCTCCCCAGAGTAGATCCTGGTGCTTGTATTCTCACTTTGTTCCCTCTAAATCATCACTTGGCCATGAGTCCATTGAATAGGTAGAGGTCGAATGCCATTTCTGTACTCTAGTAGCTAGGGTTGCTGGGAAAATGTGTTATGGCAAGATGAGAAGGTGGGACTCGAGACTTGGGAACCTGCAAACAGAGGAAGGTAGCCCAAAAGATATTGGATAGTTACACATTTAAAATTTGTTTAGAAAAATTTAAATTTTAAATTATTTTTGATAGGGTCTTTCTTTGTCACCCAGGCTGGAGTGCAGTGGTGCAGTCACAGCTCACTGCAGCCTCCATCTGCCAGGCTCAAATGATTCTCCTGCTCTGGCTAAGTTTTGTATTTTTTTTGTAGAGACGGGGTCTCCCTATGTTGCCCAGGCTGGTCTGGAGCTCCTGGACTCAAAACAATCCTCCTGTCTTAGCCTCTCAAAGAGTTGGAATTATAGGCATGCGTAGCTACGCGTTTGACAAGTGTGCCCCCAGATCACCCCAGAGTGAGGTTTTGTATCTTTGAAATAGACCTTTTAGGTCCTCTCCTAGATGTGTGGCATTTGACAAAGTCTGTGTGTCTCTCATGAGTGGGAGTTAAAATATAATTGCTTCCCGGTTAAGATTTGCCCTTTGGAGGTATGAAAATGGCAAATACCATTTTTTTCTCTTGATTTATTTGTGTCAGTTATAGTAAAATGTCTGCTAATATTGCAGCCATCTAATGAATATGTATGAATCTGTGTGAAAATTGTGATGTTTTTCATACCGTGTGTTCTGAGTTTCCTTGCTGGAGGATTTTGCTTCTTTGTTCTTGTCCATTACCCTGCACTTTTATGCCAAGATTAACTTGTTTAGAATTATCACTCAGGCTCTAGCTAGTCAGAGAATAGGCGAAAGACCTTCAAAAGTGGAAGGACAAAGCAATTATTATGCTAACAAAACAGAACCAGGTCTGTTCACTGTTCATCGCCTTCTGAGGCCAGGGAAATTAGCAAGCATGACATGGTGCAGCAGACACAGAAGCCTGCAGCCTCCAGGTTATTTTTCCTGACATTGTCATTGTGTGGCCTTGGGCAAGCCACTTTACCTCTGATAGGAGTTTATAAAATGAGGACACTTATAACATTTATTTACAGAATAAGGAAAATATGGCCCAATCCCATTTCCCTTTCTGTATGAAGAGGGGTCCTGATGGGGTCTCTGGCACCTGAGGAGAGCAGTGTAGCTTAATGGTTAGGGACACAGGCTTTACGGTTAGTCTCATGGTTGTTTGACCTTGGGGATGTAACTTCACCTCTCTGAACCTCAATTTCCTTATAATTCGGGGCAATATTATCAATACTGCCTCTTTGGGTTGTTTTGAAGTAAAATATAATAATGTATCTAAAACATTAACTATTTCTTGATACATAATACACACTCAAAACTGTTAGCTTCTGTTATAATTACAGTCCAGTTCTGGGAAGATGATACATTGAAATGGGAACCACTGGAATTTAGACCCAGAGGATTCTATGCAGGTCAGGTGCCCTGAGATCTCCACTTTTAGTTAAGAGACCTCGATGGAGGTTTGCCCACAGGGCTGAGCTGGGCCAGAACCTCTACTCTTTTGCCTGTTGCTACCCTCCGTGTCTCTGAAAGGAAACCAGTGCCAGCCTGGGTCCACAGGGCACTGTCGTGGAGAAGGTGGGCTTTTAGGCAAGCCCTGGAGGAGATAGTGGCTTTGGGTATTTGGAAGGTGCAGCAGGTGGGAGTGTGACTTGACCCAAGAGTGGACCTGAGAACCACAATGTTCTCATGAGGGACATCATGAGGACCAGTGTGGTGGCTGGACATGGCATACACATTCACAGGTGCTCCTAACTTCGGGTAACTTGGGGCGTTCACCTTTTCCTCAGCATGACTCCCTTCAGGCCTGTGCCACAGGGTTGGCTGTGAAAATGGCTGGTGCTTACTGCCTGTGTCATGCTGTTCACTTTCTCTCATTTGCCAAGGGGGCTGGTAGTCCTCCCACCCTGGGCCCACGTGTCTATGTGAGGTTGGTGGCTTAGAAATCATGGCTGGATGTGCATCTGGGAAAGGGTAAGAAGGGCCGTGCAGAGGCCCATCTGCAGGGGTACATGGGTCCCACCAGCTTTGTGACCAACCTGTTTAGGGGAACCCAGGGATTTGGGACTGGCTCTGCTTTTATTCTTGGACACCTGACTTCTCAGCCTGCAGAGCATGGGCCCTGAGGCTCATGAACCTCTGAGGTTTCTGTACAATTTGTGGGTTTGTGGGATTTTGGTGGGGAGGTATTTCAAAGCCTTCATCAGATTCTCAAAGAGGTCTTTGCGTCTCAAAATATCAGATTTGAAGGAATAAAAAGCAGTTTCTTCTTCTTATGGTATAATACAAAAGTCAACCTCACCCTTTCACACATTTGTCCAAGTTTCCTCTGCATTTTAGATGGGGGGGAATGGGAAATCATGGAATAGACTTTGAACATAAGTATAAAAATCTACTGAACCTAAAAAACCAAACCGAAACAAGCAACCAACAAAACCCCCATGTTAAGAGAGAGATTCTGGTGAGGGTGTGGAAGGGAGGAAAGGTAGACATTCCCTGATTTTTTTTTCCCCCCTCTTAGGGTAGTTATCCTGAGCGGAGGGTGCAGGTGTGTTGGCTGAAGCCTTGTGGCTAATCAGTGACAGGTTTGAAGGAGCTCCTGTCTTCATAGTGCTATGCAAGGCTCAAAGTGCAGGCCATCAAGTTCTGCCTCTGCTCTCAGTGGGGGAGAAAACTGGCCCTTTAAAACCGAAGGAGCCATTAGGGGTGAGTTCAGCTGGGTTGAGTGGGTAACCCAGAGGCGCTGCATACCAGCTCCAGGTGCCAGAACTGCTGATCTCTAGGTTCTGGCTTCAGAAGGTTTGGAGTGAGGTTCAGAATCTTGCCTTTTTTAAAAAAGCTGTCCAGGCCGGGCACGGTGGCTCATGCCTATAATCCCAGCACTTTGGGAGGCCAAGGTGGGTGGATCACTTGAGGTTAGGAGTTCGAGACCAGCCTGGCCAACATGGAGAAACTCTGTCTCTACTAAAAATACAAAAAAGTAGCCGGGCATGGTGGCTCACACCTGTAGTCCCAGCAGGACTGAGGCAGGAGAATTGCTTGAACCTGGGAGGTGGAGGTTGCAGTGAGCCTAGATCATACAACTATACTCAAGCCTGGGTGACAGAGCAAGACACCGTCTCAAAAAAAAAAAAAAAAAAAAAGCTGTCCAGATTGTTGGATATTTGTTTGGGAACCTGCAGCATAGGTTCTCAGTCTTAGAGAATATTCCCACCCCCTGTAGAACTTTAGAACCTTCCCTGCCACGCCTAGCCTCAGGTTCATGAAAGCAGAACTCAGGGGTGGGCCCAGGGCCCAGGGCCCAGGCAGCGGTGATTTTCAAATCTCCCAGGTGATTTCAGTGTGCAGTCAAAGTTGAGAATCACTGTGTGAGGAACACTGGCATTCCTGAAAAGGCTGCAGTAAGTCAGGCAAGAATGAAGTAATTCCCATGCTGAATGGACACTGAAATCAAAGGTTCTAAATGCCTTTAAATGCCAGGATGTATGAGGGCAAAGATGGTGTCAGGTAGGTGTGTGGGTTGGAGTCAGAAGAAAAATGACCTGCAAAGAGAGCCCCCCACAGAACTCCTTAAGTGATGAGGGGACTATGGGTGGGGGTGAGCGGGAAGAACTTGGAGTGGGAGGCCTTGGTCAGATGTAACCCCCTTTGGGGACAAGCAAGGAGTGGCCTAATTAACCTAAACCTGGTAGCCAAGGGAGGTGAGTGAATTGGGGCTTCACCCAGGGTTGGGGAGGGAGGGGGCTGGGAATCTGGAGCCATGGGGCCAGCTCGTGTAGAGCAGGACAGGAGAATGGAGTGGACATGTATCATTAGAGGAATAGTGCACAGAATGGTGGACTAGTTAGGGAAATAGTGAGAGGATAGAGTGGAGGCAATTTTGAAAGGGGAAGAGGGGTTTATACCTATTAGTCTGAGGTTATGGCAAGCCACACACAAGGTGTGGGATGGCTAGTGAGAAATGTTGGCTGGGGACCCAGGTGAGAAGGCTGGAGTACTGGAGAGGCTGGGGGTGCTTCCTTGGAGGGAGCTACAGAGTCTGGAGGTCTTGTCCCGGAGGGCCAACCATAGGATGCAGGTGAGGAGAGGACCAGGCCCTGGCTGTAGGGACTAGAAAGTTAGTAGTCACCCAGGTGGCAGTACCCAGATGATCCACTGAAACCATAACCCAGGTGTTGTACATCAGTAAGAGACTCAGGTTTAGCCGCATGTGACAAAGAACCCAGGTAACAGTGGCTTAAAATTTTTGACTATATTTTTTATCATGAAAAAAAGTGGATATTAAGACAATGAAAAGACAAGTCACAGACTGGGAGAAAATATTTGCAAAATGTATCTGATGGAGTACATGTATCCAAAATATACAAAGCACTCTTAAAACTTAATAAGAAAACAACCTGATTAAAAAATGGGCAAAAGATCTGAACAGGTATGTCACTAAAGACATTCAGATGGTAAATAAGCATATAGAAAGATCCAATATGACATGTCAGTATAATGTAAAATGTAAATTAAAAAAATGAGATATCACTATACCCCTTAGAATGACTAAACTAAAGAAAACACTGATATCACCAAATGCTGGCAAAGATGTGGAGCAACAGGAACTCTCATTCATTGCTGGTGGGAATGCAAAATGACACAGCCACTTTGGAAGACAGTCTGGTAGTTTCTTACAAAGCTAAACATAGGCTTACCATACAATTTGGCAATCATGCTTCTGGGTATTTACTCAAATGAGTTGAAAACTTATGTCCATGCAAAAGCCTGCACACATTTTTGCAGCAGCTTTATTCATAATTGCCAAAATTTGGAAGCAAGATGTCCTTCTGTAGTTGAATGGGTAAACAAACCATAGTATTCGTCCATTCCATGAAGTAATTTTTATTTAGCAATAAAAAGAAATGAGCAATCAAGCTAGAAAAGACATGGGGGAACCTTAAATGCACATTGTGAAGTTAAACCAGTCTGAAAAAGCTACATACTGTGAGTCCAGCTATATGACATTCCAAGAAAGGCAAAAAGCTATGGTGACAGTGAAAAGATCCTGTTGCCAGGGGTAGGAGTTGAGGTTGGGAGATGGGTAGGGAGGGATGGAGCACAGGGGATCTTTAGGACAGTGTCAACACTCTGTATGTTGTTGTAATGTTGGATCCAGAACGTTATGTGTTTGTGAAAACCCATAGAACTGTTCAACACAGTGAATTATAAACTACAGACTTGTTAATAATGTTCAATATCGGTTAATCTGTTGTAACAGATTAACATCTTGCACACTAATGCAAGATGTTACTAGGAGAAACAGGTGGGTGGGGAGGGGCAGTGTGGATATATGGGAACATTCTCTACTTTCTGTGAAATTTTTCTACAAAACAAAAGCCACTCTAAGAAAATCAGTGGATAATTATACAGTTTCAAGGACAATATGTTGATTCCATGACATTCTTAGGAACCCGGGCTTGTTTTATCTTTTTGCCCTACCATCCTTAGGATCTGGCTTTTGTCTTTCGTGTTTCATCATAGTTACAAAGCAGCCGCCCCACACCCTTGTCATATCAAGACAGGGAGGCATGTATTGGTTAGGATGCAGTGTTCTCTGTTGCAACCAAGAAATCCCCCAATATGGCAATTTAAATAAAATAAAAGTTTTTTTCTTGTATAAGATTCCAAATATAGGCAGTCCTCTTTGGAAGAGTAAAATAGCTATAGCATCCTCAGCGCAAGGATTCCATCTCTGGGTCCGGGTGGCTGCTTCCACTCTTACCATCTCATCTGCATCTCAGCCCCTAGAAAGAAGGAAAGGGACGAAGGGAGTGTATGCCTATTTCTGTGTGCACATGGCTTTCACTCACATGATTTTGGCCAGAGGCTGAAGGTCACAGTATGAATTGTGGGCTGTATCCAGCTAACCTTCCTCTGCTGTCACTGTGAATATTAGGTGACAGCTGATGGTCCCTGCCTTAGGTGAGAAGAGTGAAGTGTAGTGTTGGTGCTGGCTGGGTGTACTGCTTTTAAAGAGCTTTCCAGAAGCTCCACCAGCGACTTCCACCTATAGTTCAACGATGAGAACTGTGCCACATTGTGGAATATACATTGTCACTCCAAACACAATTGGATTCCCATTATAAGGCAGAAAGGGAAATAGGCATTGAGTGGGTAACCAGCAGCATCTGCCTCTGCAAGGAGAGATGACATTTCAAAGAATGGGCAGTTGAGTACACTGTGTCACAAAGGCAAGTTGTGAGAGGGGCAAGGCAAGGCCGGGAGTGGTGAGCAGGAGATTCAGGGTATCCTGAAGAAGGAGAAGCAGAAGGGAAAGCAGGATTTCCCAGGAGCTGAAATCTGTGAACAGCTTGGACAAGGGCTCTGTCCCATCACAGGGTACATGAGGGTGGAAGACAAAAGAATGAGCTAATCAGGATGTCAAGGACCTCATACCAGACACAAAGATGAACTAAAAACAGACCATAGTCCTAAATGTAAGAGCCAAAACAAACTCCCAGAGGAAAACACAAGCAAGTCTCCATGACTGGGTTAGGCAAAGTCATGGTTCCTGCCACATGTGCTTTCCATGTCTTAGATATGACAAAAGCATAAGTGACAAGAGAAAAAAAACAAGTTTGGACTTCATCAAAATTAAAGCCTTTTGCACCCCCAAAAGAGATAATTGGTAAAGTGAAAACACAAGCCACAGAATGGGAGAAAATGTTTGTATATCATATATCTGGTATCTGATGACCTTGGAGACATTAGGCCATGTGAAATAAGCCAAACACAAAAAGGTGACATACTGTTTAATTTCATGTGTATGAGATGGACAGAAAAGACACATCTCTAGAGAGGCAGAGTATATTGGTGGTTGCCTCTTGCTGAGTATGGGGACAGGGAGCAATTGCAGATGGGTAAGAGGGTTTGGGGTTGTTTTTGCATTGATGAAAAAGTTAAAAAAGTTAGATTGTAATGACTTTACAACTCCACGAAGATACTAATAATCAGGGAATTATATCCATAAAGCAGGTGGATTTTATGGTACCTACATTATACCTCATTAAAGCTTATAAAAAACGTGTCAGGGAATGACTATGGAAGAGAGACACTGAGCTGGTGATGGCCTGGCTAGGTGCGGGGAGAAGCTTCTGTGATGAGTGGTCACTAGCTTAGTGGAAGTGGACTGAGAAAGTTCATTCCGTCTGCCTCATGTCTTGTTGAATCAAGGGTGAAGGAAACTGGAAGATGAGATAACCAGACTGGCCTCTCCGAGAAGGTGTCTAGAGAGGTTACTTGTTTTGGTAGATCCCTTTTCCCCAACTGCACAAACTTCACATTTTGGTCATAGGACGTGTTGCCCAGGGTGCTTCCACCTGGATTCCCTGTGTGTCTCGGACTCCTCACACCTTCCAGTTAAAGTAGATGACTCATTCCTCAGAGGCTGACACACTCAGGGTTGCTTACACAGGAGGCACAGACATTAGTATCATCCCTTGAGAAAATTACAAGGCTGCATCACTGGAACTTTAATGAAGAACAGGAAAAAGCATCAAATAATAACAAATAAATTATTATTGTCAATTCTTGAAAGGGCAGTGAAGAGAGAACGAGAAAAAGGAATGATAAGAGAGGTGGGAGGAATGAGAAGAGGCAGACAAAAATGAAGCAAGAGACATACAGAAAGTGAGAGAATATCCAGATATTAAGACAAATGGAACGAGGGAGGGGAAGTGGCTGAAAGAACAGTAATATCGACAAGGGGATTACTTAACATTATTCAGCATTTATTACATGCCAGCCATGTCCACAGTATGTTACTTGCATTGATTGATTGAATTCTCACACCCTCAGAAGGTAGACATTATTATCTTATTTTACAGACAATAAAGCCAAGCCTCAGAGAAGTGAAGTAACTTGTCCAAGATCACACAGCTGGCTTCAGAGTCGCTGTTTTTCTACCTCTACAGTCTGCCAGGGGAGAACAGAACACACCTGGAGATTAATGTAGTGGCAACTGCCTCTCTTGCTTAAACTTTGAGCTTCTGGGCAAGTTAATCTTAGCGATCTCTGTCCTTTTACTAGCTGATGACTGGTTCAAATCCTCCTCCATCTCTTTATCCCTGAGATGGAGTGCCAGTTGAGCCCCACAGCCCCAGAAGCTTACTAAGAGCTTTTTACTCCTGGGGCAACTGTTGAGGGGGCCCTTGTCCCTACTTTTGCCAGATGGTGAAACATCTGTTTCTATCCTTGACTGAAACTATAGTTTATTTCTTCTAATTTAAGTGGAGGAGTACTTGGGAACATTGATTCCACTGTTGGTTGCTAGAGAAAGTCATCAAGCTTCTGGTTCTATACCACTCAATAAAATAATGTAAGCACTTCTTGTAGTCACAAAGGGCTTTATATGTTACTCTTGTAAAAAGGCTCCCTCGAGACACAGGGTCGGAACTGAAACACACAGGTTTCTGTGAGCCTTAGTTGGTTAAACTAGACTTTTCCCAAGGCCACTGATATTATTGTAGCAGAAATCTGTGTATTCTGAGAAGGCGGGACGTTTCAGAAAGTTATTTTAGCAGTAGCACCGTCATGTCCCTGGTGTGTGTGCCTCAACAGGGGTTTCCTTGAGTTGCTTATCTATTTTAGATAGTCCCCTTGGCACTTGGGTAGCCTTGGCCTTAGCCTTGGTTGTGAGCAGCCCATTGGTTGTGGCTGCCTCCTCTAAAGAGTGGCTGTTCAGAAGCTGATGATGTTTCCCTGGCAGTGGCTGTGTTGATAGGAAAAGAATCTGAGTCTCCCTGGGGAGAATAAGGTCAAGCTGAGCCGCCTTGCCTTCTGGGTCACTGGAATTCTGGGTACTTGGTGCATTGCACTTCATCTTGCTGCAAAAACACAGACTCAAAAGGCGTGGCAGCTGTAAAACTAACCCAGAATGCTGGTATCAGGGAGAAAAGGATGGTTAAGGTGAGTACATACTGACAGTCTCTCTTTGAAATGTGGAAGCCCTATGAAGGCAGATATCAAATTTTGTATTAGTCAGGGATCTCCAGAGACACAGAACCGAGAGAATATCTACCTATCTCATATGGATTGGCTCTGTGTCCCCAACTGAACCTCATCTCAAATTGTAATCCTCACGTGTGGAGGGAGGGACCTGGTGGGAGGTGATTGATTCATGGGGGCAGTTTCCCCCATGCTGTTCTCATGATAGTGAGTGAATTTTCATGAAAGCGTATGCTTTAAAAGTGTTTGGCAGTCCCCCTGCCCCCCGCCTACCCCCCCCCCCAGCTTGCTTTCTTCACATCCAGCTTGTGAAGAAGGTGCTTCTTTCCCTTTACCTTCCACCATGATTGTAAATTTCCTGAGGCCTCCACAGCCATGTGGGGAGTACATACTGAGGCCTCCCCAGCCATGTGGGGAGTACATACTGAATTATATCCATAAAGCAGGTGGGTTTTATGGTACCTACATTATACCTCATTAAAGCTTATAAAAAAATGTGTCAGGGAATGACTATGGAAGAGAGACACTGAGCTGGTGATGGCCTGGCTAGGTACGGGGAGAAGCTTCTGTGATGAGTGGTCACTAGCTTAGTGGAAGTGGACTGAGAAAGTTCATTCCGTCTGCCTCATGTCTTGTTGAATCAAGGGTGAAGGAAACTGGAAGATGAGATAACCAGACTGGCCTCTCTGAGAAGGTGTCTAGAGAGGTGACCTGTTTGGTAAGTCAATTGAACCTCTTTCCTTGTAAATTAGCCAGTCTCAGGCAGTTCTTTAGAGCAGTGTGAAACGGACCAATTCTCTCTCTGTCATCTGTGTAATCTATCTCGAAATATTTATTTTTAAGGAATTGGCTCATGCAGTTGTGGGGACTGGCAAATCTGAAATCTGTAGGGCAGGCTAGCAGGCTGGAAATGCAGGTGGGGTTTCTATATTCCTGTCTTAAAGCTCCATATACTTTGTGCATCTCATAGAGTACATCTCATATGTATGTATGAGTTAAGAAAATAATAGTCCAAAGATATAAATCTTGAGAGACTGTCAGTGTGAATTCACTGTAAGCAGCTTAGCATCCTTTTCTCCCTGATACTGGCACCAGTGGAATGAAGGAATGAATAAGAGGAGTGCACATCTCGGGGGCAGCTCTGCGGAGGTGATAGGGGCACTGACTCTAGGGTCAGACTGCCTGGGTTGAGTCTGAGCTCTGTCTCTTTCTAGCTCTGTGACTTCAGCTCCATCGCTTAACTTTTCTGGGTCTCGATTTCCTTATCTTTAGAATGTCATGTTATCTACCTGTATTTGTCCATTTTCACACTACTATAAAGATGTACCCGAGGCTGGGTAATTTATAAAGGAAAGAGGTTTAATTGACTCACTGTTCTGCATGGCTGGGGAGGCCTCAGGAAACTTACAATCGTGGCAGAAGGTGAAGGAGAAGCAAAGGCACATCTTACATGGTGGCAGGTAAGAGTGAGTGAGAAAGCAAAGTGGGAAAAGCCCGTTATAAAACCATCGATCTTATGAGAACTCACTCACTATCACAAGGACAGCATGGGGGAAACCACCCCCATGATCCGATCACCTCCCACCAGGTCCCTCCCTCACACCCGGGGATTATAAGTCAAGATGAGATTTGGGTGGAGACACAAAGCCTAACCATATCACTACGTTATAGACATTTTCTTTTTTTTTTTTTTTTTTTTTTTTTTTTTTGAGACGGAGTCTTGCGCTGTCGCCCAGGCTGGAGTCTGGAGTGCAGTGGCCGGATCTCAGCTCACTGCAAGCTCCGCCTCCTGGGTTCCCGCCATTCTCGTGCCTCAGCCTCCCGAGTAGCTGGGACTACAGGCGCCCGCCACCGCGCCCGGCTAGTTTTTTGTATTTTTTTAGTAGAGACGGGGTTTCACCGTATTAGCCAGGATGGTCTCGATCTCCTGACCTCGTGATCCGCCCGTCTCGGCCTCCCAAAGTGCTGGGATTACAGGCTTGAGCCACCGCGCCCGGCCCGTTATAGACATTTTCTGAAGACTAAATCTGTATTAAGTACTTAGAACCTCTTCTGGCACATGATAAGCATTCCATAAATGTTAACGACTACTATTATTTCTGAACCCAAACTGACATAGTGTCCCATAGTGGGGAAGGGAGATGCCTATGATTCTTTAATTTTCCTTTGAAAGTTTTAGCCATGAAAGAAGAAAAGGGTATATTTACTGGAAAGGCAGGGATAAAATGATTATCTTTAAACAGATATGATTATTTCCCTAAAAGAAGCCAAAGGACTTAGCACAAAGATTTTTAGAATCAGTGGTAGTAGGAAAATGGCCATATGTAAAAGAAATACATAAAAATGAAACTTTCTCCAATATATCAGTTTTAACTAATTAGAAAATATAGTGGTGGAGGGAAGCTACCAAATTTAAAGGTACCTTATGGTGGATGTCCTTTGTTTTATTTTATTTAAATACACACACACACACACACACACACACACACACACACACACACACACACATAGAGAGAGAGCAAGCAATATGTGAAAATACAAGATCAAATAAGGTTTTTCCTAAGAAGTCAAGAAGAATTACATATATATGTGTATATAATATATATGTTATATATATGTAAAACTGTTATATTGGACTCTAATTCTTGAACTCTTAGGATAAGTCTTATATGGTCCTGTTGTATTATTTTTACATATGATGTAATTTGATTTCCCAATGTTTTCTTAGATTTTTGCATCTTAGATTTTCAGTGTGTCTTTTTGGTTAGGTTTTAGTACTAAGGTTACACCAGTTCCCTAAAACCCAGGGACTCTTTTTATCCTTTGTAAGCCTTAGAGAAGGTTATACAGTGAGGCAGTTGTGTAGTGAAAGGCAGGATGGTGCAGGTGACTGTGGAGTCAGATTCTGTGCTTTCAGCCCTGCTTCTGTTTCCACCAGCCTCTTATGCAAGTTACACCATTTCTGCAAGCTTTGTTTTCCTCATCTACAAAATGGACACAGAAGTAGTACCTACATCAAAGGTGGGTGGAAGCAGGGATAGGGAAGGGTGAGAGGTCACAGATGCCCACCTGTGAACCTGGCTGAATCTGGCTACACTCTTCACCCACTTGCCTCTTCCTTAGGTGGTCCCCTCCTTTTCTCTGAACCTGAGATCTGGGGCCTCCTCCCTGCCTCAGCCTGCTTCCACCATCGTTGGCTCCCAGTTCCATGCAGGTTTCTTCATGTATAGGATTTTGTGTACAGCAGCAGATAAGGTAGGAGGTAGAATATTGAAGCAGAGGAATTGTGATTAAACTTCTAAAAAAAAGGACTTTTTTTTTTCTTCTATGCTTTCTTAAATTCCATTAGGGTTTAGCTTAACAAACCAATTGCCTGGTTTCTCAGCACCTGGAAAAGATGGTGGGCTTGCTGTGTCTTGGCAGTCATAGTTTTCACTGAGGGGCCTGGAATCCCAGAGCGACCACCCTACATGCTCACCGTGGGTCTAGAGAATTATGTGGGGAAACACACTCAAAGTGCAACTTTGCAATTGTTTGAAGATACAAGAAGATACAGAATGGACCCTTTCTGAAATTCTCCAGAACTTGGGGCATTCTGAAATGTCTTCCCTAGCCAACTCATGCTTTTTCTCTCTGTGGGCATCAATAGCATGTCCTTTGTCTCCTATTCATTTGACATTTACCATTGACTTATAACTGCTGGTAATGCAAATTACAGAAAATCCTTGAGATTGGAAGACTAGGATTTACTGTTTCTAACAGTTAGAGCCCATCTCCTGGCAGGGGTTCACTGATTTTCTGCTCCTGGCTGCTGTCCCTGCTACCCCAGAAAACCTTTCTTGGCAAGTTAAACAAAAAGCTGTCTATAATTCAATTCGGTGCACTTAAATCAAAACTTTCTTCTGGTCTGGTCAGAAGAGTTAGAGGAGTGTTCATACCAGGGTTTTTGAGAGTGAGAGTTTTTTTGTGAAGAATATGTTTTTGCAGATATCCGTGTTTACAGGAATCTTGAACTTGTCTTCTGTAGACATTGTTTGTTGGCTACAAGCTTCTTGAGACTAACGCCTTGCATATAAAAAATGTAAAACAAACAAATGAACAAAGGAAAATGGAGGGGCTCACTGAATTTTGAGGGGACTCTGAATGCAGACTCTCTACCTGAAGCAGCTGCTCAGCTGGAGGCTACTGCATGCTTTGCAATTATGCAGCTGGGTTTCCTTTTTTCTTTAAAAGAATCTATATTAGTCTGTTCTCATGCTGCTGATAAAGACATACTTGAGACTGGGTAAGTTATAAAGAAAAAGAGGTTTAATGGACTCACAGTTCCTCATTGCTGGGGAGGCCTCACAATTATGGTGGAAGGTGAAGGAGGAGCAAAGGCACATCTTGCATGGTAGCAGGCAAGAGAGTGTGTGCAGGGGAACTACCCTTTATCAAACCATCAGATCTCATGAGAGTTATTCACTCTCATGAGAATGTCCCCATAATTCAATTACTTCCCATGACTTGTGAGGATTATGGGAGCTACAATTCCAGATGATATTTCAGTGGAGACGCAACCAAATCATATCAGAATCAACAAACCATTGTTTAAACCATACTTCTGTCTCTTACCTGGTTGGAAGAATAAAAAATGTAATTGATGTAGTCATTACTGTGAATTCATAATCACAGTATTAGTAGCGTGCCTTGGTGAGATCTGTGTTCCCTTCTGTCCAACACAACCACACACCAGGAGGCAGGAAAGCACTTCCAGATTCTGTTATACATTAAGCCCTGGTGGGGAGAGGTGAGGATGGACAGGGAATCTCACTTCCAAGAGCCCTGCCATACTACCTGCTGCCGTGCTGTTGGCTGGCTCTGCTTTTCCTTTGTCCACTGCCTTCCTCTTTCTCCAAACTTCAAAGTCTTTGTTCCTGCTGGGTAGCCAGGACTTATGTTTTCTCCCGTTTATCTCCTTCTACCAACTGCTCTGTGCTTTGGTTCCTCTCTGCATAAAGCAGGATGGGCCCTAGTGGGAGTGGAACTGGGGAGGTCTGCCCTTTTTCTTCCTTATGAGAAATGCAGTGAGAAGGAAGCAGAGGTGAGATGGGGTGTGGGGTAAATTGGCATTTCTGATAATAAGTAGTCTGTAAGCCTTCTTTTGTAGATTCCCATTTTCCTGTAAAAGTATAAGAGAAAAGCCAACAGTCTTGAATTGATACACAGTAAAGCAGTTCTGATTACCCCATGATGTGTTCCCTTTTCCTATATCTGCCCTCACCCCCACCAAAAGGTAAAAATAGCCATGAGAATGATCAAGCAGATCTGTGTTGTTACATTCCAGGAATTTTACTTCATGGACACAGATTTTAAAATTTTCCCAACATGGTCAAGCACGACTATGTGCAGAATCTGTGGATGGAATGAGTTGATGGAGCTTGGCAGTGAGATGCATGTGCCAAACCAACAAAGTCAGAATTCTTTATTTTATTTTTGTGAAAGGCCTGCTATGTCAACATCATTTCAGGATAGATTCTTGTTCAGTGTGGGTCTCTGCTTCTCTGGATCCCCACTTAGGTGGGTATGTCAGAACCTTCACGTGGATTGACAGCACGTGAGGTGTCTCTGCTGACTCCTCTGATGCCCCTGTTTTGTCTCCTGTCTCGTTAGGCGGGGCAAGAAGCACAGCATCATCCTAAGGACGCAGCTGTCGGTGAGGGTCCATGCCTGCATCGGTGAGTGACATCTGCCCTCAGGAACTAAACGCATGATGAAAAACGCGACTTATGGGAATAAAATAAAGATTAACTGTTATTCTATCTGTTTGCACTAGCCCCTATCATTAGTTCTTAGAGTTTTAGTGAAACAATTTCCAGCAGTGATTCATTCCAGCTTCCTCTGCTGTTTGGTTAGTGACTGGAGCGTGAGGTAAGACAGCTTGCTGGTGAGGTTCCTTTTGGCAGTGCTGGGGGAGATGTTCTTCTGGGGACTGTGCCATTGTGAACCTCTGGTGCATTGACCTGCTCTTCAGGTGCCTCCTGGTGGCTCTGTGAGGAGTGCCTGTGGGGAATTGGAGTCTGGGGCTCCAGGTGGTTATCAGATGACTAAAAGGAAAATCTTGGGTCAGTACAGGATGAGGGTACATGCGGATACAGGGCAAGATGCTCTTCAGCGAGCAAATGTATTTGTGGTTCAGAATGGCTTGCTGTGGGAGGCCCAGTTTCCTCCTTGTATTGGGCCAAGTTGCGGGAAGAATATAATGTCATAAAAAGGAAAAAAGAACTAAATTTCACTTTATGCCTAGAAGTTTTTAGTATCTGAGTAATTTTGCTTTTGTTTAATATATGGTGTGGTCTTCATTTAATCCTCTAATCGAAAGAGCATAGATCATCCTGTTGAGACCTAGTCTGCAGCCTCAACGTATTCATGGGTGGAGTGGAGGAAATTATTTCTGGTCCCTCCTTCACTCTGCTTCTCTATTGGAGACCCAGGGATGGGGGGACCCAGGGCTGGAGATGGAGGGAAATCCATGTCATTTCACTTGATTTGGTGTGGAGGGTGGTGAGGTTGCAAGTGTCTTGGGTAACAACCTTTGCCTGACTCTGCAGCCAGAGAATAATTGTGTCAGGGTGTCAGGAGTATTGGTAATCTTGTTGGAAACAAGGTAAGACCCGTAGGACCTCCAGCCAACATTGACTATTCTGCTTCTCAACTGCTTGTAGCACTGAGTAAATGTACGATGTATATGGGCACTTATATTAAATCAGTGGCTTTTTTATTACCCACTTCATGTTTTCCCAGTGATGTCATATGTATAAATCATGTGTATCTATAGGAAAGGTCTGTGACATGACTTTGGATAAACTTCCCCCTTACACTCATCCCAGATCTAGAACAAATCCAGGCACGAAACATGTACTGAACACTGTTGAAACACAGTTGATAACTACCAGAAATTTGGGACATGAATATGAATTGGTTTTTCCTAGGAATAGTAAGGCGGCAGAAAGCAGACTTGTACGAAAATGAGCTCAATCCAAATCCAAATGATTTTAAGGAAACTCCTTTGCCATATGTACTCAAAAATTTCAGTTACACGATTTTTAAAAAACAGCTTTGTGTTATTGACTTGTCTTATGAACTTCCGTATCCTGTCGTCCCATGTGATAGGTGTAAGATGTGTGACATCTTATCCTGTGGCATACTGAGACTGACAGCCCCTCAAGCCCGCAGTCAACCCAGGATACATGTGCTCCCTGCTCTAGGGGTTGACCTGGGGCTGGCGGAGTCGGGGTGCTTGCTCACATACCTCCTTATGCCAATTGCACTGGGTTATCAAATTATGTAATTTAATGAAATAGTACCAAATATTTCATACACTAATTAAATATGACTACCTAAAGGTCACTGCTTCTTTGAAAGTTCACTATTTTGGAAAAGACTCAAAATTAGTCACTACAGAAGCATTTCTGTCAATGTAAATGTGTTATGATAACTATAAAAGGTGAGGGGGAATATTATAAAAATCTAAGAGGATTCTACTCTTCATAAGCATCTTGAGCTCTGTTAGACTTCAAAGAAACTGAGACTGGAAATCAGACCTTGTTATTGGAGTGAATTATAAAAGAAGGTCTACGTGGAATTCCAATGGGTAGATCCTTATTCAGAGAACTATTTGTGCCTCATCACAGGTAGACTGGCATGTTTCGCTGTAATAGCTACGAGTGCAAAATGTTTTAAGGTCTTATATATGTTTATTTAATTTTTATGTATTGTTTTCAAAAGGATTTTCTGCTTTAATCAGCTTTTACCATTAATTGCCTCAGGCCTGATTATGTCAGATGAGAGGATTTGGCTCAATAAACTAACAGCAGCACCCAAAAAGGAAAAGTTTTTCCTTTGTATTAAAAGCCTTAAAATTCCATTTCCTACTATTAGCAAGATCTGGAATAGAGTTATTATAATAGCACTAAATATTATCCTTTGGTTATGTATAGAAAATGGAACGTGTGCATCATGTTCATGAAGTACCTTCCCCTGTTGTGACATATTCTTGCCCTTTCTGAATGGCAGTGTTCGTTGAGATTTCTTAGGGATAAAGAAAACAATACCTGGAACAATTTTGCGTCAAAATGACAATGGGAAATATGACAAGGAGAAAATAAACCTTTTTCACTTCAGTTGTTTTAGTCCTTGTTTCTTCTTAAGGTTATTTCCCTCTTTGCCGTAGAAGAAATAGTTGAAATAGTAATGCTATAGGTGTGGGGCACAGTGGCTGCTGTCTCAGCCTAGCGCCGCATGCAACTCCCCTGAAGACGTTCCTTCCACCCACGATTGGCCTGGAAGGATGCAGGACCAGCTTTTGTCTCCTGGGCCTAAAATGCTATCAAGTAAATGCCTCTAAAATAATGCTTTCTTCACCCTACATTCTCTTCTCCTTCATTCCTGTTTTCATTAAGTAGAGGAATGTTTAGAATCCAGGATTGTATGTTAACGAGTTAGAGGTGACATGCTTTTGGAATTCTCTAGTGTTCACTTTGGAACCCAGCACCCATTGGGATGAGTGTGTGGTGGGTGAGCCTTTATGGTTAGCAGCCCAGCAACCCTCACGAAAAATGAAGGCCACAGGGCTCTGCTTTGATGGTTACAGCTAGCAGCTGAAGCAGGTCTTTTCTGATAGTGTAGCGGCTCTGAAGCATTTGGCAGGAGGTGGAATGAGATTTTGGTATAGAGAGAGGCCTCAAGCTTTTGTACCTCTGTGCTTATCTCCACTGTAATTTTTATTTCTTTGTGCATTTTTGGTATGACCACTTGATATTGCAGTGAATGCTGCAGCACTTGCCTTCTTAATCTAGCTTCGATCTTTCAAAGAAATGAAAATTTTGACGGTCATATCGTGGGCATACACTTACAGATAAGAATTAAGACATGTATGATAGACATGAGAAGTCTGTATTTTATGAGGTTAGCTAGAGAAAATAAATTTTTTGGTCCCTGAAAAGTGATCCTATTTCCAGACACCAGAAAAATGTTCAGAGGGCCAACTGGCTCTGATAACTAAATCTCATCATGAAAAGAAAGGAACTAAAAAATTGTGGGTAAGGAATGGTATCTAGGATTTTAAAAAAATAAGGTTTGAAGTTGTTAGGACCCTAAAGTTAATATGTGAGTGTTTTTTACTGGCTGGCTTTGAAGGCATTTTGTTGGGTCAAAAACCTCTGGGCTTCAATTTTCTGAAGCAGATCCTGTCTTCCCATTAAGAAAGTAAAACCCTGGCTATTGATTCTCTGGGTTCCAGGAGGCCTGTCCTTTCAAGTGTCCAACATTGAGTTAAACAAAAGTGTAAAATTTGGACGAAGCTTCCAAAATGTCATTTATACTTGCAGCTGTGAAAGAACCCTGGCACAAAGGGCCTTTAGAGGCATTTGAGAATCCTATGAGATGATGAGGTCTGCTTGTGAGGGACAGAGATGAGTCAGGCAGAGGCTGCCAAGGGGGCTGAAGTGACTGATCTCTGCATAAGATGCATCTAATTACTCAGATGGTCAAGTCACAGGGACAAAGGCAACTTTTAAAGGCAAGAAAATGATATGAGAGAAGGCTACTTCATCCATTAATGCCAGTTTCCAGCAACAGAAACATCAACAGAAAAAGCCATCAATGTATAATTTGCAAGGCATTTTTCTCTTGCAGGCCCTATCATGCAGCCACGTGCTTTACACTATATTGTTATAGCAAAGAGATGAATTATGAACAGTGCAACATTTCCTCAAGAAGAACCTTCTAGTGCAATAGTAATGAAGGGGATTCATCTCATAGCCAGCCGATTTAGGAGCGTTGGCCCCTGGGGCGCTGTGTTGAGCAAGGTCCTGAGGCTGTGTGCAGTCTTAATGGGAAAGGATCCTGCATCGGTACCCGCTTCTACTGGTGGTGATGGAGGTGGTGTACGTATGTGTGCCATTGGGTAGCAGTTCCGGTGAGGTACAGGTTTTGTCCAGTGCTTGAGCCTCCTGTAGCTACAGTATACGGGTCCCTGGGCTTCTATATTCGAAAGGTGGAAAATGAGCTGTAATTCATGACCTCCAACACCTGTCCCCTCTCCTTTCTTTCCAGTCCCTTTCCAGGTTCTGCCTTTCTTCTTCAGTCTGTGAATCTGAGCATGGCTTCTCTCCCACGTCATTGTGTTTTGTGACCAGCCCAGGTACCACCTTCTTCCACCTCTGGGTGTCTTTCCCTCTAATCAATTTGAGCTGGTTTCTCATAGCTGAGCCCTCCTGGCTTGCAGGGAGGCCCCTCTCTAGCTTCCTTTTCTGACATTTCACTAGCCCCTAGGTTGGCCTTTGGAAAATTAGCTGGATTCTCATGTGGTCCTTACTGCTTCTTGGCTCTGTGTCAGTTTGGAATTTCCATAAAAACTAGAGGTTTCCTATGGGAAACAGCAAATTGTCTTTTTGACATTCTTGGCCTGACAGCACTCAGGTGCTGTTTCTGTGCTAGCTAATAAGGATGAGGCTCATGGAGTACTCTGTGCTGAGAGACATGAGGCCTGAATGGTGATGTGTGTGTGCTTGGGCACCTGGCTCCTCTGGGTGCTTGCTGTAGGATCCACACAGATGCAGCTGGCCCTCTGTGGTCTACTCCATGGCAGACTCCCCACATGTCTGCTGTATGCTGCAGAAAGGGAATAAAGCTGGCTGTTCCCTGACTGGGAGACACCCCTGTCCCACCCCCTGGCCATCTGTTCCCCTCTGCCCACCTGCCCTGCCTTCATTGACTCCAGGCCCTGGACCTGGGCTTCTGGCTGGCTCTATCCTGCATTCCACAAGAGGCTGCTTCTGCTCCTGTCCTGCCTCTACCATGCAGCTTTGGTTTGGAGCTGTGGGTGGTACATCCTCTTTGCCCTGTCCCTGGACATCATGGTGGCCAAGCTCACAGTGTCCTGGCTGTTCTTCTCCCTGGTGGCATCAGGTGCATTGAGTCATCACATTTCCTATTTTCTGTTCTTTGATGCCGGGATCCTCTGATTCTCCAGAAGCCCTGGAAACCATCTCTCATTCTTCCAAAGATGTTCATCTTCTTCCAAAGGCTCGTGAGTGGCCAACTGCAGCTTCAGCATGAGATGGGTTTGACACTGAGTCTCCCCTTGCAGCAGGAGACTCCCAGTGCTTGGTCCTTTAAAAATAAAGATAAAAAACCTCCTCTCTTTTACACCCCAAGTCTGTGACCTGTTTCTGCCTGTGGTTCTGTTTTCTAGGTGAAAACGAGCTCTGTGAGTTAATCAGATAAGTACCTCCCATCATCTGTTTCCCATTAATCTGTCACAGCTCCCAGGAGGCAGACCCCACAGAGTGTGCATGTGTCTAGAAGGCCCGTAGGTCTGGGATGAGGGAGATTTCTTAGGCAGGTCAGCCTGTCAGCCTCTGCACTCTGTGTGGGTAGCTGCCTCTAAGGGGCCTTCCATCAGACTGGAATTGACAGTTGTGTCCAACCCCTGTCCCTCCTGCCCTCTCTGCCACAAAAGAAGAAAAAAAAGAAGAAGAGAAATAGGAAGGATGTAAAGCACACTGTCAGGTTAGGTTTATTAACATACATGAGAGGGTAGTTGTTTTTAGTTGTTTTTTTTTGTTTGTTTTTTTTTTTGGTGCAGTGGCATGATCTCAGCTCATTGCAACCTCCGCCTTCCTGGGTTCAAGCGATTCTCCTGCCTCAGCCTCCCAAGTAGCTGGAAGTATAGGCATGCACCACCATGCCCAGCTATTTTTTTTGTATCTTTAGTAGAGGTGGGGTTTCACTGTGTTGGCCAGGCTGGTCTTGAATTCCTGACCTCAGGTGATCTGCCCACCTCGGTCTCCCAAAGTGCTGAGATTATAGGCATGAGCCACCCATGTCTGGCCAAGTCTAGTCTTTAAATGCTGGGAACCATTCAGTTCTGTCACACGTCTTTCCACACGAACGTTACATTCATATGATATATAGGTCGAGATTGATTTCTCACCAAAATGGAAAGAGCAATTAAAGAATGAATTTAAAGAGTGGCTTTACCATCTACAGACATGAAGATAAACAGAAATACAGAGGATGAATAAAGAGGAGACACACACTTGTGAGAGAGAGGTAGCGTGGAAACTTCTGGATAGGGCTGGAAGCTCAGGTCAGCTGTGGGAATTATGCGGCACCGAGAAAGGGAAAATGGACAGGAACAATGTGAATGGAATCACAGGAAAGAAAGCAGACATCTCAGGGTCTCTTATGACAGCTTCATTTCGTATTTGTATTTGACCTTTTCCCCATTTTACTTAAATTATATATTGCTTCTTTAGGACTTGGTTACCTTTCATCTCTAAGGATCTCGAGGTGTTGGATAATGAAATTTAAGCATTGCTGTGGAGCCATTATCAGTGTTTACTCTGCACTGTCCATGTAATTGTTTATATCCTGGTTGGTCACTTAACAAGGAACATGAAAATCTGGCAAACAAAACTGATAATGGAGAATGAAGTCCCATTGATAGGGATGCCTGTAGCAGGTGTTACCAGATAAGTTTAAATCATGCGCTGGCAGTTAGACTCCAAAGTTCCTATCCAGTAAAACGCCAGATATATCCAGAAAACAATTTCTGATAGGGAAACCACCCTGGTTTTGACTACAGTGTCTGCATAAATACTTTCCTCTCACAGGTCTGGCCTGCTTCTGGGGTGTGATGTGAGCTCTAATGACCAGCTCTGAGTGCTTTTGGCTCTCCCCATGAAGAGACAACTTTATTTTTGGCACTGGACAATCAAAATTTATGTCAGGAAACAAAATGCTTTGTCTTATTTCTAGAAATGTTGGTATCCAGAGGGTGTGGGAGTTGAAAAGGAGGATGGATGGTTCAAAAATGTCTTGCTGAAGAAAGTTATTTGAAGAGTGGGTGCATGTCAATGGAGTTTTCACATCTCAACATTTCTGTTGTATTAGAAATACCTAATGGGAAGTATTTTAACTTGGGAAAAAAACCATATAGAAAGCATTCATAGTTCAGCAAAACTGCTACCAGTTCAAGGTTTACTTTAAAGAAGGAAAGAAAGGCACTGGAGAATTGTTACAAGTGCTGTCATCTCAAGCCTATATACTGGAGTAATAGCAACAGAAGAAGAAGAAAAATTAGTAGGTTCTGTTCATTATTTTAGCATAATTGTAAAAAAGAAAACAGATTCTATTAATTGTTCCCAGAAGTAACATGACTTATCTGTAATCCCAGTAACTGGATTATGGGCGTGTCGCAGGAAGAGGCGCTATCTTACTAGGATGTAGAGAAATTGTTGGGGCAAGGGATAGAGCCACGTTTCCAGTCAATACTTCAGTCATCTATCTCCCTCCCTCCCTCCCTCCTTCCCCTCCTCTTCCCCTCCCACCTCTCACTCCCTTCCCTCCCTGCCTCCTTTTTCCCTTCCTCCCTCTCCTCTCTCTCTCTTTTTCTTTCTTTTAAGAGTCAATGGTCAGTTTAATAACACTCTTAAATTTAGATAATGTATTTACGAGTACTTCAAAAGATGTAAAATGCTGCAAAGTTTATTAGTTTGAGATAAACTCTATGAGAAAGCTGAAAAAGAAATGCTGTCTGCCTCAGCCATTTAAAAAAGTCATGTGAGCCCCGTTCACTGACTGGCACATTTGCAGCTTGGTTCTTTGCCACCCACAGGTTCAGGAGCCCTCGCCACCCATCCTGAGCCATGGCAGGAGCTTAGAAAGGGGGTCTACCAATGGCAAGGCATTTCCTCATGGCCACAGGGCTGGGACACCATAGGACTAGGGCTGTAGTCTCTCGATTCCCTGGCCAGGTTCTTTGCACTGGCCTTGTGTTCCTCTTTTTAGGCCTTTGAAATCGTCTTCAGCCCTTCTCTATAGATACAATTGCTGAGACCAATGCAGCCCTTCTGGTTTGAGAAGTCTGGGAAGTGCTGCCAAAATGTCTAAATAAATGTCGTTAGAAACGTTTGCCTAAGTGAAGTTTCAGCAGGCTTCAAAGGATGGTGTTCTGACTGAGTTCCAGTGTGGTTCACAGATTGCCTTAGAGGAAAGTAAATCAGCAGAGAAATGGACTTCATCCTTAAAGAGCGGACTATGTTTAGGAATGCAGCTAAAATTCCTTCTGAGCCAGGCTGCAGATGCCTGGGAGATGGAGCTGGGGCTTCCACATCCCTTCCAGGCTTCTACTCTGATCAGCTGGACACCTGGTCTGTGGTTCTGGCTTTATGTTGGGAAGTCCCTGGAAATAGGGTCTCTCACCTGATCAGAACTGCACTCTGTCCCTGCTGACTGTAGGAGCTGCCTGAGAGGAGGATGAGTGTGCCGGGCAGATGCTGCGAGTCCCTGTTCTGAGTTTGGTGCTTTGGTCCTGATCTGAGCTCTGGATTCTGTGCGGGATGGCAACTTGCTCTTGAGCACGTGAAGGTGCGAGTCCTCCTTGTTCTGGGTTTGGTACCTTGGTCCTGGTTTGAGCTCTGTGAGGTCTGGATTCTGTGTGGGGTAGCAGCTTGTTCTTGAGCATGTGAAGGTGTGGACCCTATTGTGCCGGACGCAGCATATTGTCTCACCCTCAGAAGGAGACCCGAAATTATTTTTTGTTAAAGAAAGAAGCTAAAAGGGTCAAGGTACTGACAGTGTTTCTTAGGTTTGATTTGTTTACTTCAGAAATGGATTCCTTTGCTATGTTCTCAGAAGAATACAAGGCAGTAGATTTAAGTACCATGTGCTAACAGATGACGCCATGGGAGCACCTCAGAGGAGTAGGAAGAATGTGAGAGTAAATAGAGTTACAAAGCTGTGGCAGTGAGTAGACTGTTGTTTTGAGGAGCATGTCAAGGAAGGCTCTGGGCAGTGTTATGTGAGCCTGGAATCGCGCTGTGTGTTTGTGGCCTGCGCATGTGCCAGGCAGGGCTCTGTGGTGCCGGCTATCGCAGTGGGGCCCTGGTCTCTGGGAGGTTGGAGGTGAGATGATGGTGGTCTGGGATAGTGACCTGATGCAAGACTGTTCCGTGGAACAGCTTTTGTGGCCTTTCCATTGCAGTATGTGCTTCACATCTTTTGGGGAATGGAGTGGGATTCTCTTGTCCCTAAATGTAACAAGTCGATGGCAGACTTTGACGAGCACGTGAAGAAGAGGTAGGTGCTTCATTAGGGATGGGCTGTGGCTCTTCCTGTGACTGCCCACCAGAGCACTTCTGTTCCCAGAACCAAGTTCCGGCTGCATTTTCGAGGCCCAATAACGAGAAGCAGACAAAATAGGGAAGAAGGGAATTTATTGCTGTAAACAAATACAGGGAGAAGGCTGGGGATAATTCCACCAGACCAACTCAAAGTGTTACAATTTTCTTTGTCCTTACATAAGTTGGGGTTATGTGCTCATGTGCAGTATAGCATTTGCCTAAGTCTATTGGTAACTAATTTTGTTTCAACTAGAAGGTCAGAGGCAAAAAATGCTTGCTAAGTCTGATTAAAAGGGCCCCAGTACCCTCAAGGCCTGTCTACTGTGGTACCAGAGTGATTATTTCTATCTTATCTCCTTTACAGCTTTGTCTGGAGAGCTGCCTCAGACTTTCCAATGAATCTATTCAAACAGCTGCCTCTGTTACCTTGACTTGTCTCAGATTCTGTCAACCCGAGACGGGTCCTGTCTAGGAATGTAAGACTGTCTCTATTATTTTGACTTGTTCCAGGTTAGGGAGAAGCCTATGCAAGGCTCTTACTGACCATATGATTCATTTCTAGCTTTGATGTTTGGGCACCGATTTCCCCAGGTTTAACTGTTTGCTCAATGTCAAGGCAGTGCTGCGGAAATGTCTGTAACTGGAGTGCTATGCTGCCCTGTCTGTGTGACTGTTATACAGGTCTGTCTGTGTGCGATTGTCAGGGAGACTTGGCCTGCCACACTTTCATGGGAAGTGCCCCTTCTAATTATTCACAGGGTGGTGACCTGTGCAGGCGGCTGTTTCCACACTGTTATGGGATGGCATTGGCCAGCCCTTCCGGCCCTGCTGTGTTCTGTTCTTGGGCAGGCTTCCTCCTCGGTGGGTGACTTGTGTGGCCTGGGATGTCACCTAGGAATGGGTGAATGGAAGGGGCATGGGAATTTAGGTCTGAGGATTCTGTCTGAAAGTAGAGTTGGCGCTGTCCTACATCACGGTGCTGTCATGCCATGGACATCTGAGGCTGGGGGAGTTCTTGGGGTGCTGTGCTGCAGCTGAGTTAGGTTCAGGCCCCACTGGCTACTGTTATTAAGCACTTGCTATGAGAAAGGTGCTTAACAGAGGTGGTTCCATCTATCTTCCTGACACATACATTATCCTTACTTTACAGGAGGAGAAAACTAGATTCAAATAGGCTTGGGAGCTTGCCCAGGGACACAGAGCTAAACAGCAGAGCTCGGATTCACATCCCCATCTGTCTAATTGTTAAATGGAAAAGTTCTGGTTTATTATGATGGGCAATGTACTTTTAAAAATAGTTTCTTTTTATAAAAGCGGAAAGGGAAATTTCTACTAAGCACTTAGTGCTTGTACTTCCTTCCAGGCACTGGGCAAAGCACTTGACAAGTATATCTCCTTTAATCCAAACAGTAACCTATGAATCAGAATTCCTGTTTCCACTTAATAGAGGAGAAAACTGAGGCACGCAGTGGTCTAATCACTTGGCCAAGGTCCCACGAGGAGCATATGACAGCTGAGATTTGCACCCATGTCTGTCTGCCTGACTGCAGGGTGTTGTATTCAACCTCTGTGCTCTGGTACCTCCAGTAACACGAGTGCTCTTGCCCCTTGACGGGGAACTTACTGTGCTTCAGGTATCCGAGCCCTTGACTAGCACAGCTCTGGGCTGATGAGAGAACTCAGGCTCTAGAATCAGACCTGTCCCTGAGAAGCAGTGTGACCTTGGAAAAGTGACCTCACAGCTCTGACTTCAATGTCTTCATTTGTCAAAAGGGGATGCTAATATTGCCTTTAAAAATTGTGAGGATTAGGCTGGGTGTGGTGGCTCACACCTGCAACCCCAGCACTTTGGGAGGCCTAGGTGGGTGGATCACCTGAGGTCAGGAGATGGAGACCATCCTGGCTAACACGGTGAAACTCCGTCTCTACTAAAAATAGAAAATATTAGCCAGGAGTGGTGGCGGGCACCTGTAGTCCCAGCTACTTGGGAGACTGAGGCAGGAGAATGGCGTGAACCCAGGAGGAGGAGCTTGCAGTGAGCTGAGATTGCACCACTGCACTCCAGCCTGGGCGACACAGTGAGACTGTCTCAAAAAAAAAAAAAAAAAAAAAAAAAAAAAAAAAAAAAAAAAAAACCCTAGAAAACAGAAAAACAAAACACACACAAAATTAGTGGGGGGCATGGTGGTGGATGCCTATAATCCCAGCTACTTGGGAGGCTAAAGAAGGAGAATCGCTTGAACCAGGAGGCAGAGGTTACAGTGAGTTGAGATCATGCCATTGCACTCCAGCCTAGGCAACAAGAGCAAAACTGTGTCTCAAAAAAAAAAAAAAAAAAAAAAAAAAAAAGAAAGAAAAGAAAAAAAAAGTGAGGATTAAATAAGTATTTCATGGGTGCTAGATCCAATTTTTAAAAATAAAGTCATATATTGAGTATTGATTTGTGTGCTGAAACAATGGGCAGAATAAGCTAATATGTGTTTTAGAATCAGACAAACTGGGGTTCAAGTCCTAGACCTGCCTCTGTGTGTCCATGAGCACGTTACCCATTGGAGACCTGTCTGTTGTTTGTAACAGTGAGAACAGGGGACCTAGTGCCTCTCTCCTGGTGGTGATGCAAATGCTCAAGGAGACAGTGAGTGTGCAGGTCCAGGCTAAGCCCTTGGCAAGTGGTGGCAGATACCACCACCACCACCACCACCACCACAAGGTTTTGTGTTTTGTTGCCTTACAAACTATTAGAACAAAATCAAAATGTGATTATCCAGTTCCTGTAAAGGAATGTGACTTTAGAGTGTCTGATCTATTCCTAGAATTAGAGCTGATCTGGACTGAAACGTGTATCTTGCCTCCAATTCTTGAAGGAGCCTATCTTCCATAACCAGAACTGGATCACAGAATTGTATTAACTATTAAACTGGGGAAATACATTGTGGAACTCTTAAATGTGAAAACCAAGTAACGCCCAATTAATGTGTTTAAAGTATGTTTTAGCTACTATCCTTTTTTGGGCAACTGACAGATTTGAAACTGTAGGTCAATAAATTTCTATTAAAATTTTATTTGTTCTTACAAACTGGAGTTGGCCAACCTGAGGCCTGAGGGTTGTCCTGACCCCATGATTCCTGCTTAGCTACCGGCATTGGGGTTATTTTTATGGTTCTCTTCAATTATCCTGTTTTGTTTTTTTGTGTTTTTATTGAGACAGAGTCTTGCTCTGTTGCCCAGGCTGGAGTGTGGTGGTGAGATCTTGGTTCACTGTAACCTCCACCTCCCAAGTTTGAGTGATTCTCCTGCCTCAGCCTTGTGAGTAGCTGGCATTATGGGTGCCCACCGCCATGTCTGGCTAATTTTCATATTTTTCGTAGAGACCGAGTTTCACCATAGTGACCAGGCTAGGCTGGTCTCAAACTCCTGGCCTCAGGTGATCTGCCTGCCTCAGCCTCCCAAAGTGCTGAGATTACAGGCGTGAGCCACTGCACCTGGCCTCCAGTTATCCTGTTTTTGATACATTTTAGAATGTTGTAGTTTTGGCAAGCACTGAACAGTCAGCATGTTTACTGAAAAGCTCTCATCTTCATGGAAATGAAGTAAGTTTCGTGACCATGAAGGCAACTTCCCACCATCCTGGTGGTGTTCCTGGATCATGTTCTCCTGATGGAAGGGGCTGTTGGCATGGCGGAGGAAGCTCCTGAGTGCACGTGACCAGGCAGACAAACGCATGAAAAGGAACGAAAACACCACAACATGACACAAAGTGCTTAGTTATAGCTATAATACTTTAAAGTTGAAACATTATGCTCTAAGCATTATAAAAGTAGTCCAAATATTCTGTATGAGTTGACATTCACAAACTGTTCAAAGTAATAAGCTATTCAAATTGCACCAAAAATACAATCCATATGTTTGTCTTTCCAACAAGAAACATGTTAGCGATGGCAAACTTTCACTATACCTATGGCAATACATTTCTCAGATGACCCAGTATCTGGACAGCTTTTTATGACTTATTTGGCCCTGGGGTACCTTAGAAGCTGTCCGTCCTCTGCCTCATCTCCCTGCATTGATGGGTGGCTCGGCATCCTGGGTGCTGGGCATGGGTGCTGGGGTTGGCAAGGGTGATGTGGGTGGCCAACGGTGGGCTGACCAGGCACTTCTCTTTACCAGGTGGTGGCTCAGGGGCCTGAGAGGCTTCTGGGAAGAAATAGAGTGCCACGCATCACTTTGCAGAAAGCCATAAAAACAATGAGCAATTTCTGTGCCCGTTGGAGACATTGAAGGGAACCACATGGAGCTGTCTTGGCTTGGAATTACCCAGGCCAGTGTGAGTCACCTGTGTGTGCTGTGGCTTGTCTTGGAAGATGGTAGAATCTTGGAAGAGTGGGATCAGTGTGGGCATGTGCATTGAGATGGTGCACAGATTGCCTGGAACAGCCCGCGCCAGGCTCCTGGAGGGCAGCACTGCCGTGGTGGCGATACTCAGAGGGCACCTCGGCTGTGAGTTCTAGGTGCAGCCCTGCCTCCCGTTGACTGTCCCCAAGGTTTGAGGTTCAATCCTTTCTGGGGTCTTACTTGAGGCCTGGCCTTCATCAGGACTCATAGGGCCTCTAGGCTGTGGGATCTAGCTTGGGAGGATTGGAGAAGGTGGGGTTTGAGTGCAGCACCCCATTCATGGCCCAGGCAAAAGACAACTGACCTGGGCCTTGTGGGCAGAACTTCTGATGTCACCGCCAAATGACATTGTGTACCTAGAATCTAAGATTAATTTTTCAAAATGTAGCAGTTTTTTAAGGCAGCCTTCCTTTGGGATATCTATTTTTCTTTCTTAAACAAATGGCTCAGGAGCCACAAATACTCTCCCCACCCCAAAAAAGGCAAGTGCCCTGGCCTGTGTCCTGGGTGAGGTCCTGCTCAGTCAGGAGCCCAGACTATGGGCAGAAGGTGTTGGTTCCCCCTCAGGGGTATCCTGCTTGAGGGGAGATGGTGGGTTTGGGAGAAGTAGCATTCTAATTCTGGAGCTAGCATCATCAGGTTGCTAGACTTGGGACGTGATACTTTTTCCAAAAATGGGGGACTCTCACACTTCCCTTGTGTGCTGCGGAAAGGACTGATGAGCCATGAGGGTGTCTTAGGTCAAGAACCTGGCATGTGGTAGCCCTGCAGGATTTTCATTAATGTGAGCTTTGTTGTTATTACTCTCAAAATTCACAGTTTCTTATAGGTAAGCTTGAAAGCATCACTGTCATTTATGTTACTGTAATGTGAGATGTTCCCACATTTCCACCTGACTCAAAATAACACATCAATCTTTATTCAGTGCCTGTGGGTGTAACTATTATGTTGAGTGCTGTAAAGGAAATAAATAGACACATAAGTGAATGCAGTACATATATGAAGCAGTTCCATCCACTTTCATGATTCTAACTAGCAGCTGCGTACTCGAAGTTTCTCACTTTCCCTGAGTTCTAGACCTGTTGTTGAAATGTGTGCTAGATACCTGAACCTCATCCCACATCTATCTCCCCGCCGCTCCTCCACCCCGCATTGGCAGGGCTCGGCCCACCCGCTCTGGATGTCTCCTGGGCTTCTAGTGCTGCCATGTGCTGTCATTGCCCCTTGCTTCGCCCATGGTGTGATGTGTCTACTCCTGCTTCCCAATGAGACTGTGTGACCATTACAGGCAGGAGTGGAGGCTATTCTTCTCTTGGGGAGAGGTTGGAGGGTAAGAGGGCCTTAAGGAAGGAATTTGGGGTTTCTAGGAGTTAATCATGGAACTGCTCTGAGCCTTAGTTTCCCTAACTGAACTTTGGGGACATAGTTTATTTAAAAATTGGAGAATTCTCTATATAAACTTAAGAAGCATTTGTGTGTGTCTTTGAAAGTATGTTACTTTAATCTTTGCCTTTTTGCCTTTTTGGTGTGATTTTTCTCCAAGGATATTTGTTCATAAAATACTAATTATACTCCTCATTCCTCTGCTTCTGATTCTATAGCATATCATGTCTTTCTGACATTGCCCTGATTCTTAAATTGAACGAGACACAGGGCCCAAGCTAAACAGGAAAAGCGAAACACCGGGAGCCCCCACCGGTCTCCCCAGGTCTGCTGTTTTTCAGACATAACAGAAAATGGGTAAAATGTGTTCCTGGGACTGTAGCCCAGTCCCATGAGAAGACCTAGGAGTCAGAGGGCCAGCCCGGTCCCACTGTGACTATCTGGGCTGCGGCTAGCGCCAGTTGTGTTTATGTCCATCTTGCCTTTTTTGCAGCCAAGCAGTTTTGTGCAGCAGGACTTACCTGCATGCCCCAGGGGTCTTTTAGGATTCAGGATTACTTTTTTTGTTGTTGTTTTTTTTTTTTTTTTTTTTTTTTGAGACGGAGTCTCGCTCTGTCCCCCAGGCTGGAGTGCAGTGGCTTGATCTCAGCTCACTGCAAGCTCTGCCTCTTGGGTTCCCGCCATTCTCCTGCCTCAGCCTCCCGAGTAGCTGGGACCACAGGCACCCGCCACCTCGCCCGGCTAGTTTTTTGTATTTTTTTATAGTAGAGACGGGGTTTCACCGGGTTAGCCAGGATGGTCTCGATCTCCTGACCTTGTGATCCGCCCGTCTCGGCCTCCCAAAGTGCTGGGATTACAGGCTTGAGCCATCACGCCCGGCCAGGATTCAGGATTACTTTTATAGTGGTTTCCTCTTGGCAGAGCCTGGGATGTGGAGGATCTGTGTGGTGTTCCCAATGCAGATCCATCCCCAGGGTCTCCTGGGTGGGGATGGCCAAGTCCCTTCCCCTCCCAAGAGAACCTTGCTCTGTCCTGAGGGCAGAGCCCAGGCACATGTTGCCTCTTCCACAGAAGGAATTTATACCAAAACCACAAGCAAAAAACAAAATAGACCACCACCACCAACAATGAAGATGGGGAATAAGGGTTTTTAAAATTTTCTGTTAGGTTCATATTTTTGTATCTTTTTGCCTATAAATGTGGTATTTGCCATGGGAATTTGAAGACAAATGATCTATGTGTTTATGGTTTTCTAGGGAAGGTGTCCTGGGGGCTGGGCTGTCTCTAGCTTTGGGAAGCCAGCTCCCTCTGGGGGGCACCCTAGGCAGGATGAGGGGGCCCCGATAGGTGCTTCTTGCCAAATGCAGATGAGGGGTGAGCCTGCCAGTGTTTGCGACATCCCTGCATGACAGATTTGTGTTTTTTGAGGATCATGATGATATAGGACATCTGAATCTTTGTACAAATGTGTAGATGACATATTGCTGCAGCTTTTATTTGTGAATAAAGATACATTGATGCTTAAAAAAAAAAAAAAAAAAGAGTGGGGCAGGTAGCCTGAAAGTACATTTCTTTTTTTCCTTTCTTATCCCTTAGGTCAACACTCCCAGACCCCAACATTGAAGAACTCACCTTCATATTCCTCCCACCCCGCCACTGTGGTGCCTCTTATTCTGGGATTCCCATCACTCGACCTGTGTCAGTTGACTTGTGGAGAATGCACAGGGTTCTTCCGCAGACAGTGTCACATGTGATTTTCAGTGTTAATGGTCATAAATAATCATAGTCCTATAATTCATTCTTTTCTGCAATCATACAGCTGTGACTGGGCTTTTGGGCTGGACTTAGTGCCAGTCCTGCATGCTCCCCACTTCCATTTCTCAGTGGACGTACATAATTATTGTCCTTTCCTGGAGCATTGTTTTTTTTTTTTTTTTTTAAATATGTGCTCTCTCCTTGTATAAACCCTAAAATGATGTGATAGGGATTTTCATTTTCCTCTGCGGTGGGTGCATCTCAAGGAAACCCTACGCCCTGCTCTTCCTATTCCAGAGAGAGCAGGGAATTCCCCTCAGATCCCCAGGAGAACGTGTGTCTTCTTTGCACTCCCCCTGGACTGCTTTCTGAGGACAGACGGGTGAATCTGGGAGAAGGCAATGAATAGGGCAGGCTCAGCCCTTCCTTTTTCAATGAGTGTCCTATTCTGAGGACCCTCAAGGTCACCTGCCCCTGTGGTAGGCCAGTGGCCATTCTTGGAACTGCCTGGAGCCCTTCAGGCTGCAGATGCAAGGCAGGTTCTTTCATGAGCTGTCTCAGTGGTAAGGCTTTATCCATCTGCTCTGCCTGTTTTCCCATCTGCTTCTAACTCAGGAGGCAAAAATCAGTGTTATCTGTGGACCCAGGAAGCCCCACAGAGAGATCCTCCCTAGACTGGGCCAGCTCCCTCTGGGGGGCACCCTAGGCAGGATGAGGGGGCCCTGATAGGGGGACGTGTCCAGGGGGCAGGTGACAGGCAGCTGCTCCTGCTTTTCTTCCCTATGCAGCAAGTGATTCTGGCTTGGAGGAGCATGGCTGTGCCGAGCTAAATTAAAACTGGAGGTGCCCTGAGCTTTGTTCTTTTTAAGGCCATAGTATTCCAGGTTAAAGATAGGAGTGAGTCTAAAATAAAATGTGACTCTGTTTGGGGTGTGCAGCCAGATGCCTCGTTGGTGCCTGCTGTTCTGGAGGAGACAGAGCCTGTTCTGGTGCTGGGTCCTGCTCTGGCATGCACCCTGTCCTTGTGCTGAGCTCTGCTGGTTTTGATTTTCTGCAAGCACATTCTGTACCTGGATTTTTTTTTTTTTTCAGAAAACACTTCTTTTGAATAATATAACAAACGTGAGGCAATTTAGGACCTCACACTCTAACCTCTGTGACTTGGCGTGTCAAGGTGTGAACAAGTGATGGTTTTGAGATGTGTGTATTTGCAGCAAACTTGCTTTAAGAAAACTTCCTACCTGAGTGACTGATCTAACAGACCCACACTTACCACATGATGATGGTCCTGTTACGCCTGGAGTGATTCTCCACTCCCTTGAAGGGGAAGTAGTAAGTTATTAAACTGGCAAACTCTTGGGGGTGAGGAGAAATAATGAGTGGTCCACATGGGTCAATCACCTGTAATCCATGAATGAATCTAACTTGGAAAGATCGAGTATTCAGCTGTATGGACAGGTGTGCACTGCCTTAGTTTTCTTTCATCTTGCCCCAGATAGTCCATGAATATTCACCAGAAAGTGATTGCTGTCTCTGTGCTGGGAAGTTAGGATTGGAGGGGCAGAAAGCCCAGCACTCCAACTGTAGGCACCAGTCAGAATTCTGCTTCTCTTGCTGGAGCATCTCTTCACAAGCATAAGGCCAAGTTTCATCTGATGCTGCCAACACTGTGTGAAGGGCACACTTCACTGTCACCAGGTGCAGACCTGCAGTGTGCTGAGGGGTCAGAGCCATTCCATGGAGGGACCATGGGCCACCTAGTGTCTGGGGGGCAAAGTGTACCCACTTTTAAAGGGGGTGGCTAATGGAACAGGGAGAGGCCATTTTTCTTAGGATTGGTCTATTCCTGGACAGATGCCAGGATCCCTGTTTCTGCAGGGGTGCTTGCAGGTGCCTGGAGTCCAGATAGGGATCCCTTGGCCTGGTCGGGGCTTGCCTTGTTCATGAGAATTTCTTCTCGATGGTAGGAGGGTCCTACAGGGGATATGCCATAGACAATGGTAAGTTCAGGGAATTAGAGCTCAGGAAATTCAAGACCTACAACTCCTGTGGGCAAGGCACATACTGAATCTTAGCAAGGTCCTGGAAGCCTGGGCTTTGTAGCCAGACATGCCTGGCTGAGCCCTGGGTTTACCACTCAGCAGCTGTGTGACCTTAAGTAGGACCCTTAGTCTCCCCAGGCCTCAGGTGACTCTTGGAAAGGGCATGGTTGGTTATCGTGTGTACACCTTAGAGGGTGGGTTGGAGACCTGGATGAGATGATGACACACCTCCTGCCCCTCCAGCTTTCGTCCTGCTGGTGGCTTTCCAGACAAGCCATGTAGCCCCATGACTGTGTTGGTGCCTCCCCTGTGTCTGCTGACTCCTACTCAATTCTTAGGCTCTGCTCAAATGTCTCCCCATGCCACAGGGAAAATGGCTTGTGGTCTTGTCCCCCACAGATGAGATGGGGCATATGAAGCACTTGTCATCGTCCCTGTGGCATGCTGTGCTCTCTGCACATGTGAGCTCTGGCTGTCCTTCCCAGTGGCGCTGGACCCTTGTGTAGCAGGGTGGACTTCGGAGCTGGCCCTCCTGGTTCACACCCTGGCACCACGACTTGACCTTGAGCAGGCAATTTCTCACTAGCTCCATTTTCTTACCTGTAAAATGAGACAGTCAGGGATTGTGGGGGTTAAATGAGTGAATTCATGCCAGGTGCTGAGAACCCCCACCTAGCACAGAGTAAGCACTGTGCATGGGGTAGCTATTACTGGCTTTGCTAGCACAATGCATAACACATGATGGGTCTTAATATATCTATATGAATAATAAGGGCAGCAGAGTGTGGGATTAGAGCCGAGCTGAAATATCAGACTGTGGAGTCATCTTCCTTTTCTTCCCAAAACCCTCTCAAGTTTCTCTGAAGGCCTGATAACTTAATAGTGGTTAAAGCTGAACTGTGTCTGCTAAGAAAGACCTCCTTGAGTAGGGGACAGAGGAAAGACTACTTCCTGCCCTCCCAGGCTCTGATCCTCAAGCTGCTGTCTCTTAGAGACCTAGAGACATGGCAAGGCTGTGTAGAATGAGGACAGGGCTTTCCTGGGGCCAAGCATGGTGTATCTCCTGCTTCCCCTTTGTCTGGTCTTGTCTGTGTTTCATGCTCAGGCAGCTAATTTGTACCTCACAGATTCTTTTTCCTTTGGCTACTGTCATGGCAGATGGGAAAGGAGGTTTTAATGAATTAGTGTTTTCTTTTGGAGATTAAGCTTTCATTATAAATATAACTGCTGACACACAGCCTTCTGGTACTTACATATCGTTTGCCAATTAGGATAATGGACTGAGAAAGTCTCTTGGATGACATGGCCAAAGTGAAGCCTGTAACTCAGCTTAGGGTGTTGGTGAGTGAAGTGCTTTGCCAACTGGAAGCAACATATATTAAGTCTGCCCACAATATGCCTGTGCTTAGAGGTCTGAAAATATTCATGACCTTTGAGAAAGAAAGATTAAAATTAGTAGGCAGAAATGCTGCAGCCAGCTCCAGTTAGTTTGTGATGTGGTCATTCCAGAGTGTCTGCCATGCTGGCCACATGCTTCTGGGACGGCTGCAGGGCAGAAGGCTGCCTGCTTAATTTTAGAATTAAACAAACGTAATGGCGAAAGCATTTATGGTGGCTCTGAATCTGGTGTGGCATATTTCCATCACTACATTTAGGGGTCCAGATCTTCTGGACGCTTTCTCTTTCCTTGTATTGGTCTCTCCAAGGTTTCTCCACCTTGACACACTTGACATTTGGGGCCAACACTTCTTTATTAGGAGGGTTGTCCTGTGAAATGTAGGACTCTTGGTGGCATCCCTGGCTTTTACCCACTAGATGCCAGTTGCAATGCCCCTAATTGTGACAGCAAAAGACACTCCTAGACATTGCCGAATTTCCCTTTGGGGGCAAAAGTTGTTGCAGTTGAGAACTGCTGCTCTAGAGCTGGCCACAAGACAGTCACAGAGTGACTAAGAAGCTGTCCGTAATCCCCACCAATACAGGGTATTGGGCTACACAAAGTCTATCAGTCATTCATTTCCCCAGGAAACCATTCTCTTGGAGTCTCAGTTGTGTGCCCAACTAGACCTGGAGAATATGAAGGGGAGTGAAATGAACCTAGTTCTCTAAGCAGCTTAAGGAAATGGGTGTTTCGACTGAGGCCAGAAGGCTTTCTCTTAAATCATACTAACTGATCCTACTGCAGGGTTGATTTTAGGGTCCCAAACTTCAGAAAACGCTGGGTTCTGATGGTATTCTATGTGAGGGCAGGGAGCTAGTTAATCCACTTGGATCCACAGGCCTGGGGACTACAGATATGTTAGTCTTAGGAAGGGACTTGGAAAGTGAGTGGCTTGATTAAAATTTAGAAGGGTTTATTTAAATAACAAGGAGGGGCTGAGGGAACCACTGGAGAAAAGACACACAGATGAGCGTGAGCAGCATCAGAGTGAATTTGCTAACAAAGCAAATCCAACCTACTTGGGCAGAAGATCAAGGAAGGAAAGAACACTGGTATGAGAGTAGGGGAGTGAGAAATATCAGGCTGAGTGAGGGAGACCTGGATTTTCTGAGCTGTCTCTGGGGGAGCATGCAATCTGTCTTATGGATTCATTGTTATGGTCAAACAAGATAATATCAATTTAAATATTGGGCTTCCCAAATGAAAGTCATTATTAAGGTCATCACATAGACAGTCTTCACAAACAGACATTGAGATTTTTACTTTGCAAAATAGAAAGTAAGGAATCATTGACATCAGATTTTGAGCAGGGGAGAATATTCTGGAAATGGCATATAGAATTAATTGGATGGGAAGGAGCCAAGAGGAAAGAGTGGTATAGCTGGCCAACAACCATCCCCACCCCGCAGCACTAGAAAGGGACCACCCACCATGCTTGTTTTGAAAACCTAGGATTTTTACTGTGAACTTACAGATCTAAATGTATTTGTTGGGTTTCAATTAGTTGCACTTAATGTACTTGAAGTTTAAGTTGTCCCATTTTTGGCCACTGGAACCCAAGGAGGCTTCTGAATCATCACTGGTATTCTCTTTAGCTTCCTCTCTTAGTGGTAAAGCAAGATGTTTCAGTTAATCTTATGCATTACTTGCCCCAGGTCTGGAATCAACTATTTCTCTAGGAAGCCCAGTTTGTTGTTGTTATTGTTGTTAATAGAAAATATTTCAAAACTGCAATTTGAGTGCTGCCGATGTTCACTGCTACTGGATTGTCATAGTTTCTGAGCCTCCTCAGTGGAAGAAGCTGGGAGATATGTGTTGTACACGTGTGTGTTTATTTACCTAGGATAAAGTAGCTCATAAGAGCATACTGACACTTCAGATTCAAGTTCTGTGCTACAAGGTTTTTACATAGTTTCTTCTATATTACATCCTCATCTTGTTTCTCTACCCCTCCGTGTCCATGTTATCAAGAACACAAGAGTGGATAGAATTAGAATATCCTATATTTACCCACTTAAATTTATATCACACTCACAGAAATATCAGAATAACAATATTACCACCATCAATATAACTACTGAGAAGAGTTGAGGTTCTTTTTTTTTTTTTTTTTTTTGTATTTGCTCTTCTCCTTTAAAAATATCTGTATTTCAGGAGGCTGAGGCAGGAGAATGGTGTGAACCTGGGAGGCGGAGCTTGCAGTGAACCGAGATTGTGCCACTGCACTCCAGTCTGGGTGACAGAGCGAGACTCCATCTCAAAAAAAAAAAAAAAAAAAAAAAATCTGTATCTACATTGTCAGAATGCATAGCCATTGTAAACTATACTCACTTCACTTTAGCTGTCATTTTCTCTTAGTTCTGCAGGTTCCTTCATGTTTAAAGTTCACCATCAATCTTTATGTTGATATCTTTCTAGTCATTTTGTGTGTCTGAAACTCATTCTAGAGTTGGGGAGTCTTTGATGTAAAAAAATGTTTTCTTAATAATTCTAAGATGGTATTTTCCTTTTATTTATTTACCTCTTTCATTCTCACATGAGTGCATGGAAGAGTTTTCTAGAACCTGTGTGACTTGTGATATCACAACAAATTAAGTGTATAGCAGATATGTGAGTCTGGCTGTTACTAAGAGAAATATTAAAGGGATTTACAAAAATAAAAGCAATGTTACTCTTACAAATTTTTTTCTGTTTGGGAAAATAGTTATTTTTCTAAAATATGTTAGATGTACATTAGCGCATACTGGGTTTGCTATTTTTGATTAATTCATAAGGAATTAAAAATTTTGTTTCAACTTCTAAGAGGTAATTTGTCTGTAGATATTACCCACATAAACATAGCTCTTTGGGATCCTAAATAAATTGAAGAGGGTAAGGAGTCAGAACAAATTTGAGGACCCTCCTTCTAGTAGATTCTTTAAAAAGGGCTCTGAGGTTTTGCACATTAACAGTTTATTGGTACACTTTATAAGATTTTTGCTATGTATAATATCCTTGGCCAACATTTTACGTCCTTGTTACTGCATTTTTGTGTATATAAAGTATTACTTTTGAAAAGTCTGATGATAATAATCTTTTATGTCACTTGTTATTTTTGCCTAAAAGACTTTTTTTTTCTGTAAAGTCCGGTAATTAGACTGTGTCTTGGTATAGGTCTTTCTGAGTCAGTATTCTCAAATACATATGGGGATCTTTTATGTGGTTTCAGGTCATATATAACATTTTAGGAAAGTTTTCTTGTATTATAGTTTTCAATATTCTATTCCTTTGCTTTAGTTCACCTCATTTCAGGGACCCCTGTTAGGTGTGTGTTAGACGTTCTTTGCCTACCTGCAGTGTTTCTATTTCTTTTGAGTCACTTTTCTGATTTCTTTTTTTGAAAAAATATTCCCCTTTAACTTTCTGCATCTCTTGAAGCATTATTATTTTTGTGTTTATTTACTTTTCTGTCCTAGTTTGTCATTTCTTAAATGACTTTTCATTTATTTAAATTCAAATGATATTCTTGAGTTCTGTTCATTTCTGTTTTTCTCATTCTGACTTATGTTCTTTCTTAGCTTGTATCTCTTTTATTTTGAAAAAGTAGGTTATATATTTGATTTTAGGTATGACTTCAGGTACAATTTAGGTGTGATTTTAGGCACTTTAGCTATGACTTTTTGTCATGCTTTCGTTGTCTGTATAGATGTTATTCAACTCCTTATTCTCTTCTTCCTTATAATAATCCTGTATGAAATTTGACCTTAGTATTTATATGTTGCTCATTTTTATATAAAATCAGTTTTCTTGAACTTTTAGAAGGAGGCTTTGTTCACATTTTTTTTAACTTCACAGACATCTGTTGTTTTAGTATAGGGTTTAGAAACATGACTGATTGCATTCTGAGATTTCTTGTCTCTACTCTTGTCTCTCACTTTTATTCTGAGCATTTCTTTCCTTTATATTACTATTCCAGTATTTCTCAGTTTTAATTCCACTCCCAGCAGTTTCTCCTAGCCTGGAAGTAATCCCTGGGGGCCAGTTTTAAGAATTCATAGAAGCTAGATTGCTGCAGATCTTTTAGTCCAAACCATGGGACCATTGACTTGCCTAGCATTGTATTGGTCAATTCCCATCTCAGTTTAAGCTGCTGTTCTCAAATGAGCCTCATATACTCTCCAGTGAATATCTACTGGTTATTTTGGCTTCTCCTGTTTTCAGATCTGTCAGATGTCTCATTGCTTCCCTCTCCTCTCTGCTGAACAGATAATAATACCATGCGTATCTCAGGCTGTTGGTGGTTTGTTCTTTTACCCTTTTATTTTAGTGTTTGTAGAATTTGTTTTTACGCATTTGTATTTTGACGTTTTTCATTTTAGTGTAAATATTGCTTACGGTGCTTTTGTTTTGCTTTCTGGTTGCTTTCTTAAAGCATGGGTTTTAGATACTAAAAAACTGTATTTTGAGATTCATACACAGTTGTGAGAAGTAGTATAGAGACTCCATATGCTCTTCACCTATTGTTGTGTTTTTAATGTAGATTTGTATAGAGATTCAAATAGTATGTCACTGCCTCCATCTTTATAGAATCCTGTCTTTATTGGTGATTTTTAAGATAATTTCCTAGAAATTGTTACTTAAAATTCAGTTTGCTTTTATATAATGAACTCCCAAAACAAAGGAAATGCCTTCAAGAGAGAAGTGCCCTTTCCTATCATGTAAAATTAGAAGACTAGGGGTCCGTACTCTAGGGCTAGTATGGTTGTTCCAGGGAGATCAGATTGACTACTTGAGTTCTAGTCATTACTTCTGCATTCTGGGCAGCAGAAAAGAGGGAGGGTTGATGAAGGGCTTGTCCTATGCTCTTAAGAGGCTTTCTGGAAGTTTCTGGAAACATTTCTGTTTACATGTTATTGGACAGAATTTAGTCATGTGGCTACAGGTAGCTGCTAAGGAGTCATGGAACTGAATTGTTTTATCTGGCTACTAGGCTACCCAAGGAAACACTGGGGTTCTTCTAGTAAGAAGGAGAGAGTGGGTATTTTAATAGGCAACCCAGAAATGAATGGGTTTTTCCTGCTGTGTTCTTGAACACAAATGTGAATAAATATTCAGAAAGTTAAAAGGATATTTTGAGTATGATTTTAATCTTAACATATTTTTTCTCATTACATTTATGCTGTTCTGCAAATGAAAACAATTCAGTGCTATGAATTGAACTATTTGCATCATATCTTGGGATGCTGATGGCATCTCAGTGCAGATCTTTAGTCTCTTGGCAGTAGCAGTAGGTGGAGAGAGATGTTTCTCCTTCCTGCCTTTCTAGCAATGCTTCCTAAGATACTGTCTTTTAAGTGTGGTAATAACCTGCTTTCAGGTCTTTTGGATATATACCCAAGCATGGAATTGCTGGATCATGTTGTAATTCTATAACCACTTTTTTGAGAAAGAAAATGCAGGCATTCAATATTGGTTAGGATTCCAGTTGCAATAGGTGCTCAGAGCCTGAGGGGAGTGGAGCTATTGTGTAGTTTCAATGGTTTGTTCCATTATGATGGTCAGGGCACATCAGGAACAAGCCAGGGCAGGTGAGTGCCTGCTGTGTGGTTGGTGCCCTGTGCATGCTTGGGCAGAACTTTAAGCCAGTGGTCAGTGTAATCCCACTCATGCACATGTGCTTTGTATTCCCTTCAACCTTTGTTCCAAGTTCCTATTTACCAAAATAGGTAAAAGTCTGCCTATTTTCCATGTTGCAGGTACATTGTATGTCTGTGACATTGTGATCCCCTTTAAAGGGATGTTTTTGGGTACATTTCAGTGGGTTGTGAGGAGGGAGGTATAGGACTGGGATGGGGGACATCTGAGGAGAAATATGTGTGGCATGTGGGAAGGCTGAGATCTCCTGTCTTTTGGTCTGACTGGTGTTGAGACTAGCTCTGAACTCATTCTCCTGGGAGACAGTGTGAGATTTTTGTAATCTAGGACTTATTTGTCCAAAGCTGCCTATTTTCCAGGATTGGAGGAGAGTTTGGGGGCCTTGTATTTGACACCAAGCAAACAGAGATCTACGCCACCCTTCCAGGAATGGGACACTGCTGTTCTGAAAACAGGCCCATCACATTCCTTAGTGTTGATAATGGGGCACTGGAAGGTGTAGGTCAGGTGCTTCTCCTTTCCATGGCCCCAGATTGCTGGCCTGGCCCAATTTCAGTGTCCTGTTCATTTGTCCCAAGGAGGGCAAGCATCTGGGACAGGCTATGACTCGTTATTTCAACTCCAAACGAGGGCATGCAAGGCGTTGCCCTTCCCAGCCTGCACCTATGGGTCTGTGAGCTGTCTCACTTGGGTATGACTAGAGACGTATTTGAGTTTTCTGATGTGGATTAATCCTAAGTGTCCACACACAGATGTTATGTGTGTCTTTTGTTTTGCCATTTGAAAGCTCCCTTAGGAGATCCTGTAGCCGTCTGTCTTTGATGTCCCCATCTGGTCCCAGAGCTCCCCTCTTGTTTTGCTGGATGACCCTGGGGAAGTGGCTCCTGGAGGCATTTTCTCCACCCCAGGCTGCCCTTGGGGCTCAGGGCATGCACCTTGCTGGTTTGGCCATCCTTGTGCTCCAGGGTGCTCTAGGCCCTTCTAGCCCCCTCTGCTTTTCTTCTTGCTCCACATTTAGTCTTGATGACCCTGCTGTGGAAGGCTCATTTGGTTTTAGAACACTACAAAAAGCTATTGCTGGGAATCCAGGATCAATTGTTTATAACCACAGCTAGGAAGATGCTCTGAGCTCCCATCTCGCTGGGAGGAAGACCAAGCGAGTACACAATTAGAGGACAGTTTTGAGTTTAGAGGCACAAGATGACTGATGGCCCAACAGGCCAGGCCTGAGGGCTCAGGCAGAATTTGATTTTGCTCCTTCTGAATCACAGAGTTTCTTCAGTCACCTGGAGAAAATAAAAATGTAGGAATGTTCCCGAAAGCTGGACAGGAAGAAGGTGTGAGGTGTGGATCCCGTCCGCAGATGTCAGTCACCTCTCAGCTGTCCACCCATATTTCTATGAGCTGAAATGTATTTCTCCAGCTCTGATTCTCAACAATAGAGTTTGTGGATAATTTTAATTAGTTTCCAAGGTTTATTTTTGTATGTTTATAGAGCCATGGAAAAAAATGAACTGGAAATGAAATATGCTTTGGAATAAATGATAATTTTACATTCTAGAAGAGCTCAGTATTTAAGCAAGACCTTAAAAATAATTATAGAGTGAAAAAAGTAATTACTCCAATAAATTGTACCACAAGAAAAATAGAAACGCTGTTCTTTCATGTTCCTCTTCTAAATGGGGAGGACAGTTTTCTTGTAAGTCCAATTGGTTCCTGTCCACCCCTACCCCCACAGCTCTTTATTGGAGGCATCTAGGACTTTCCACTAAAGTGTGGTCCCAGGCCAGCAGCATTGACATTACCTGGTTAGAAATGCAGAATCCCAGACCCCACCCAGAGGCTGAATTTTCCCTGGATCTCCAGGTGAACCAGGTGAATTATGAGCAGTCTGAGAAGGAGACTGTGGTTGGTTTGAAGGAGTCCTCTATGAGACTGGGACAGTGGGAGCTGTGACCTGGGGAAGGGACCAAGAGGGTGGGATTCTTCTCACTCAGTGCATCCACCAGAGCCAAGAGCAGGCCTTGCCCTGGGATGAGGATGGAGGCTGGGAGCAGAGGTCTAACCAAAGGCAATCAGGAAGTGAGTGCCCACAGCCATCTCCTTTGGGATGGCATCCTCCTTTTCTCTTCATGGACAGAGGAGGAGAGGACCTATCCTGCAAGCAGAACACATGGTCACGAAAGAAAAAAAGGATCAGGATGGTGAAGACATTTGACATCAAGGAAGGAGAGTTATAGAAGAGAGATGGAGGGAAGTGTGGGGTGCTGGCTTCACTCTCTGTGCCTTCTGTGTGAAAGTGCAAGGCTGACCTGTTGCTCTGGAGGGAGGAGTGGATCACTCTTGCATTCCAGGGAGCCAATGGACACTAGTTAGGGAGAAGGAGCAGTTTGGCTAGCATTTTGCAGGATGTGATGCATGGCGTGCTGTGGTCTGAATATTGGTGTCGTCCCCCCAGATTCATGTGATGAAATCAAATCACCAAAGCACTGGTATCAAAAGGTAGGGGCTTTGGGAGGTGAAGGTTCCACCACCACGAATGGGATTGTTATGCTCTTATAGAAGAGGCCCAAGGAAGCTTGTTAACTCCTTGCCCCTTCCACCCTGTGAGGACACATACACAGTGCTACCTATGAGGAACAAGACCTCACTAGACACTGAATCTGCTGTTACCTTGATCTTGGCCTTCCCAGCCTTCAGAACAGTGAGCAGTAAATTTCTATTGTTTAAAAATTACCCAGCCTAAAGTATTTTGTTATAGCAGCCTGAATGAACTAAGACAGCCTGCCATTGGCAAAGATGCCTTTATCAACTGCCAAGATCGTGAGAAGGAGAGGTGGGCAAGTGTCTTCAGACATCACTAGACCAAGAGGCTGATTCCCAGGTTCTTGCTCTGTGTATCAGCTCCAGCCGGTATGTGGCTTTGGTTGGGTTACTGCACCTCTCTGAGCCTCACTTTCCCAATGTATAAAACAGGTACAACAACATTCTATGCTCTCTGGGCTTTTGGGAGGATTAGATGCAATCAAGGAAGTCAAAGTGTTCTGAGCTATCACCTGTTGAAAACCTGTGAGGGCAGTGCTTAACCTGGCCCCTCATGTTCTATGCCTCACACGGTATATAGCACAGGGTGGCCATCATTACTGGCTAAGCAGACCTGAAGGACCATTTTACCAGTTTATTGATTTACAAGTAGAAATACGTAAAGGTGAGAAATGTGAGAAAGGTTGCTCACATCCTCTGTGTTTTTCTTTTTGGCTGTTATAAATAATGCTGTAACGAACCCTTGTATACATGCGTTTGTGTGGACATATGTCTTCACTTCTCTTTCTTATATTCATTTTAAAAATTCCATTTTGTTTTTAAGGCAGGAAACTTAAATGTGGTGCTTTTAAAATTGTGATTGTTCAATTATAGCCCTGAGAACAGGATAAGCCAAGAGGGAGCGGTGGCCTTTGGGGCAGGCAAGGTGGGAGAGAAGTAATGAGTTGCCTGGGCTTGGTCCTTTTGTTTTTAAAAGCAGAAAACATGATGAAGCTCCAGGAGCGAGGAAGGCCAATCACTGCTTGTTCTTCTTTTCACATGGCAGCAAAGAGACCTTCTTGAGCACAACTGGCTCATTATAGATTAATACTCTGATGACAGCAAAGAACCTGAGTGCTCGTCTTGATCTATATCCCTTATACACACATAACCCATGCCACTATCTCTCTGGAGTATTTTCTCATGTATAATATATGTGTGAAATACGTAGTATATATTTTTATCCTAGTATGTAATATGCAATATAAAAATTATGATAATTTATATTTTTAGTGATATATAATATGCAATTATACACACACATGCACATATACACACACGTATATACGAAAACACCCCAGAGAGGAAAAGAGACGTGTCCAAGGTCACACAGCTAGCAACTTTCGGGTCAGCACTACAGTCCACTTTTCCACGGCTTTAGTCCGGTGCTCTTTCCCTGACATCCATTGCTGCTTGTTTGATGTGACATTGTGTGATCCTTTTGAGCCCTTCCCTTCCCTTATGTCACAAAAGGCTTTGTGCAGAGTGGAATAGAATTTTATATCTTTCTGATTTTTAAGGCCTTAACAAATATGTTCCATTTTTCAGATTATCTGAACTAGAACCACAGTGAGTTTCCATCAGCTGCAGAAAACCAAAGGTTTACACATAGCAGCATCTTTTGTTTCACATCTGCTGAAAGGCGTGTTTGCCTGAGCTGGAGCTGTGGCCAACGGTGACGCAAGTTAGACACTCAAGCTGGCAAGGCCATAGGAAAGTTCTCCTTGGTTAGACGTTGCTAAGTCATGACAATGAAGTGAAAATCTTCGAGGACAGTTTTGTTGGGAAGGGGCCATGGGGGTGCAGAATCCAGTGCTCCTCAGAGCTGCTCAGTGAAAATCCTCTAAGACCAGAGCTGGAGCAGGCCCCAGCCCCGCCAGGAAAGCCCCAGACTAGTTGAGGGAGCTAGGAGTGTCTCCTTCCTCTCTTCCCTAGGGGACTGGCCTAGGGTGTGTTCTGTCCTCTGCAGCTTCCCTGCCGTCTCCCAACCCACCCACCTTTTGGAATGGTACTGGTAGAATAGAGTAAGACACTGCATAAACTGAATCTGCATGCTTATTAGGAGTGTCAAATAAAATGAAGAAAACTAGTTAGTTCACAAGGTTCCCTAATTCTGTTCCCACTTTTAAAGAAATGTCTGGCATTAACTGCAAGATGAGTGGCAAGTCCTCCTTTTGTGTCACCTACTAAGATTGGAACCTGAGAAGGCCTCCTGTGTGCCGGGGTTACTTGACCCATACAGATTCTCAGAATGGAACTGATCACTTAGGGATCTTACTGTTGATCTTCCCCAAGCAAATATACTCCATGCAGAATTTTAACCCTCGGTCATCATAAAAACACTGGAGATTTTAGTAAAAAAACCACAAAAACATAAAATCGTAAGAAAAGGTTAGCCAAGTAATTACAGATTTCATTAGAAATTGTTCCAGAGTCTGGCCAGCAACTATGAGTCAAAGACATTTCAATCTAAGGTGGGAATATTAGTACCTTTATTGGGATACCTGAGCAATTTCTAAAAAGAACTGGTACCTGGACCCTGCGGCAGCCCAGTGGGATCTGACTTGCTGGAGGTAGAGTGGGCATTGGTGTCCTTTAAAAGTTTTTTCAGGTGATCCTACCAGGTGACCAGGGCTGAGAACCACTGAGCTAAGGCAAGCCCCAGTGCCCTTGGGGTATCCATAGCTGGGGCCTTGCTTTGTGTGAAGGCTTTACTTATGGGATCATATTTCTACCTCATTAGCAGGGAGGTTTTGATATCCCCTGCATACATAGGCAGACACTGAACTTCCCTGGGTTAGGTAACTTACGTTCTCCTCTCTTCCCTCCCGCAATCTTCTCCCTGAGCACTGGCCACTGGCCCAGGCCTCTGTGACCTCCTGGGCTTTCCTGTCTCTTGGCCCTGCCCTCCTGTAAGGATTCTCTCAGTCTACAAGCTCTTCTGGACAGCCAGCTCCAGGTCAGCCATCTGCTGAGGTGTTGCCTGCTTTGGGTGTTGGTGACATATCCCCCGGGATGTTGGTTCACCTCCAGACCTGGCCTCTTGCTGCTCTGTGACCTCAGGTGACCTCTCCAGGTATCTGCTTCCTTATCCATGAATCAGGGATTGTGGTGTTCTCCTTATGGAGTTGATAAGGGGAATGAAATGAGGTGAAAGTGTGAAAGACTTGGCCCAGCAGCTGGCACCTAAAAGGAGGCAAGTTGCTGTTGTAGAATAGTACGTGTGCATATGACCTGACCCCATGCTAGGTTCCAAATGCCTTCAGGGCAGATTTTCAAATGCCAGTGTGCAGGTGTGTCACCTGGGGACCCAGATTTGGTAGGTCTTGGGCAGGGCCTGAGATCCTGAATTTCTGACAAGCCCTGAGGTGATGCCAAGGCCTGAGTTGTCAGTTCGTGCAATTCTCATGCACCCAGTTCAGTGGCTACTGGGGGGCTCAAGGGAAATGCACTGGTTAGCTGAGCAGTTGTGTCCTTGCGGTATTGTTCCTCCATCCCTGGATCTGAGGGCTGCCATACTTGCTGTTCTTATGGTGTAACTGTGAGTGCGTCTAGCTTTCGTGTCTAGAATTTTTTTCAGTTCTTTTAGTTAGCAATCACTAGAAGTGTAAAATCAGTTACACATTTATACTTTGCTGTGAAACCAATGAGCTAATAAATGATAATACCGCTAATGCTCTCTTCATACTCTGACTTTTGTGAGTCATTACTATTCATTCCTTATTTATAAAACATCAGCTCCGTCAGGTAGAAAGAGAAATGGACATGTAGCTGAAAATTCAGGATTAAATCCCTGTCTCTTCCAGTTAGTAGTGGTTTTCTTTGATTTCTCCAACCCTGCATTTGTACATCTGTGAGATGGGCCTCACAACACTCACAGCACTGGGTTATTCAATGGAAATGATGAAGAGGTTTCATTCCACCAATTCGTCTAGTTATATTAACATTTACAATTGCAGAAGGATTCAGTTCAAAGATCAAGTCGTATTTTAAAGCTATGGAGATCTTCTTCTTTCCTTTCCACTTTCTTTGGAGGTAGAGGTAAGTGTCAGGCTCGTGTGAGCCAAACTGATTGTCATGGAAGGCTTGCAGGATGCAATTTAAATTTTCAAGTTTTTATTTTTTGGCCTACATTATTTTATGGATGTGTGACATCTTAAGGTAGGATTTTTTGAATATGTAAAATACAGGTGGAAACAGGGTAACAACAACAACAACAAAAAAACCAGTAATGGAATAAAGCTAAGGACCAGTCTTTATAGAACTCGTGACGAACAAAGAATTTATGCTTCATAAGTTTCCCGAAGAGCTAGCTGTGAGGACATGTTTATATGACTGTGAACATGCCAAAACATGGAACAGATGTGATTCTTGTCCACATGGAGGAATAAGTCTTGTTTGTGGCTGTAAGGTTCATGTATACTGGGAATTGCATAATAATTATTTTCCTTTTTTCCACCCTTTGTTGGTTAAATGAAGCGAGGCTCTGTTTCTATTTAAAACGTGGCATTTCAAGTTTGCCCTGCGGGTTCCAGAAGTTGAATCAGCTGCTCAGTGGTCTGTGCCCAGCAGTGCTAAGCATTTAGTAGGTTTTTGATAATGGTGAGATGTCAAATTCATTTCGGTAGTGTGGACTTTGATGAGCTTTGATCTGCCCTAAGTTCACATTGTGGTCTTGTCTGTGTTTTTTTTTTTTTAAAGCAAGGTGGCACCTGCAAATGATTTTAGAGGCAATGAGAAATGGGGACCAGTTTTCATGGAATGCTCGTAATGCTGGTGCTGGGTCACCTGTCACACTGATATGGCATTTAATAGGCATTGCTGCTACAAATACAGCTGCTGAAATGTGGCCTGCCACAAAGATACTGATTTGAGCTGAGTGAGACAGCTCACAAATATACTGGTCCTCTTGCCTCATTTTTATTACTCTTATGTTTTTGAGAGCTAGATTTTATAACTTTGTAAGAGTTTTCCTCTCAGCGTTTCTACATGGGCCTCAAAACAGCCTTGGCATGTGTGGGAATGAAGATGGTGCATTTGTCAGGACCTTCTGGCATAGAATTAGGAGTGGTTGGGGGTGGGGAGAGAGGGATGCAAATACCTTTTACAGGTGACATTGAAAAAGTGTGCATTTGGGTTAGCAAACTCTTTTTGAAAATCTGCCCCCCTGGCCTATCAGTCATCTTCACTTTGGAATGAATGAATTTGATCTGAGATGAGCTGCCCTTGGGGACTGGGAGCTCTTATATTTAGAAGGTTATTGCGGAATTTTGGAGTTACTGATAGCGCATATTCTGGCTGTCAGCTTGAGTCAGAACAGTCTGTAAACCACTTTCATGGACTGGTAAAGAGAAGAGGCTGTTGGCAGGAGCCCATAATGGCAGACCCCACTAGGGTACTGTCTGTGTGTGATCAGACCATGTGTGTGTTCTCACCTGGCTTACCACGTCACCCATCTGTCCACCTACTTACCTACCCACCCACCCTCCAGTAAACGTTGACCAGGTGCACCTGCTTCTGTGCCTGCTGTGGGATGAGGTCATGCCTGAGTCCAGTGCTGTGCACAGAGAAGGGCTTCAGGGTCCATTAGTATCCAGTGTAATCGCTTCATGTGTCTGGACCAACTGATCAGTGGTAAAGACATGCCTGCTGTACTCTGCGTTCCCCTGTCTGTCTTTGCTCACCTCTCAGTTTCCTCCTCCAAGGACTACTCTTGTTCCCCTTTCCCCACCACATAGGAATGTGGTCCAGAGTCACATGTGAAGCTTTTTAAACAGGCAAATGTAGAGCGGGCTTGAGGGGGCTTTGTAAGGCCACAGAGCTTTTTTGGGTGATTCCAACCTGCAGCCAAATTAAAACGTAATACTTTACAAACTCTGTTTGCTCCAGTCTCTTCCAATTCATTGATCCTCCCTAATGTACATTTCCCCACCAGCATGCTCCCTGCTGTCTGCCAGTGCTCATGAGCACTAATGGTGGTGGTAACAGCCCTACTGCTTTGGTTGCACATCTGCCAGGGACTCTGCACCTTGTAAGGACCCTCACACTCATTATTTCAGTTTAACCCAAGTCCAAGAGGCTTGCAAAATAGGTGTCATCATTCCACTTTACAGATAAGAAAACTGAGGTTCAAAAAGATTCCCAGATATCAAAGACTCGAGCATACGTGATAGAGTAAGAATTTGAATTGAAGTCTGACTCCGAAGACACATTTTCCCATATGTCAGGCTGCTTCTTTAAACTCTACTGTGAGCTTCTGCAGACACCCTATATGAATCTGTCCAATGTAGGGTAGGATACAGACTGTGCATTCCTGAGCTGCCTGGGTTTGAATCCTGGTTCTGCCACTCAATGGTTGGTACTTTGAATATCCTACTTAACTTCTGTGCCTCAGTGTCCTCATCTGAAAAATAGTGATATTTATAGTACTACTTGTAGGGTTGTGGTGAACTGAGTGAGAGCTGGTAGATGATCAACGATTGTTAAATAGTTTTCAAGCTGCACGATCCTTTCTCATATGATATGGGGAGCAGAGATGTAAGGCAGGTAGATGATATTGGAACTGTTTGGCTGAGGCTGAGGATCATGTGGCCTTGGCTGCTCAGCTTCCTGTGGGCAGAGACCCCTGCGCCCCTGAGACTACCTTCCAGAGTCCTTGCGGCTACACTGGAGGACACCTTCTCCAGGAGCCACATTAGCATGAATCCTCTGTCCTGTCCATTCACCAGCTTTTCAAACTAATAACATAATTTACTTCTTAATTATTAAGGTCAGCTGTGGAGGAAAGAAAAGACTGAAGTGTATGCAAGAATGTGGCGATATTAATGTGGTATCTCCATGATGGTCTTGATCATAAAGAGGAATGTCCATCAGCCTAGTGAGACACAGTCTCAGTGGGGTGTGTAGGGCAGGTCCTGCATTGGCAGGAAGATCTGCATGCCCCATGGGGAGGGGTGTTTGAGAAGCTAAGGGTTAATGCCCTGAGGTGGCAGTGGTGTGGGCCAGGCTGATGGGTGTTATAGGGCAGCTGAAGGAGGTGTGAAGGGCATGAGGGGTACAGGGGAAGGGATGTCTCATGGCACCGAGTGGGAGGATGCCTTCCAGAGACTTCTTAGCAAACAGAGGTGGCACCATCACCGAGGAATGAAGCTGAAGACCAATGTAGTCCCGGGGGCGGAGCAAGATGGCCGAATAGGAACAGCTCCAGTCTCCAACTCCCAGCGTGAGCGACACAGAAGACGGGTGATTTCTGCATTTTCAACTGAGGTACTGGGGTCATCTCACTAGGGAGTGCCGGACAATCAGTACTGGTCAGCTGCTGCAGCCCGACCAGCGAGAGCTGAAGCAGGGCGAGGCATCGCCTCACCTGGGAAGCGCAAGGGAGAAGGGAATCCCTTTTCCTAGCCAGGGGAACTGAGACACACAACACCTGGAAAATCGGGTAACTCCCATCCCAATACTGTGCTTTAAGCAAACGGGCACACCAGGAGAATATATCCCACACCTGGCCGAGAGGGTCCCACACCCACGGAGCCTCCCTCATTGCTAACACAGCAGTCTGCGGCGATCTAACCGCAAGGCAGCAGCAAGGCTCGGGGAGGGGCGCCCGCCATTGCTGAGGCTTAAGTAGGTAAAGAAAGCCACTGGGAAGCTCGAACTGGGTGGAGCTCACAGCAGCCCAAGGAAACCTGCCTGTCTCTGTAGACTCCACCTCTGGGGACAGGGCACAGCTAAATAACAACAACAAAAAAAGCAGCAGAAACCCATGCAGACGCAAACGACTCTGTCTGACAGCTTTGAAGAGAGCAGTGGATCTCCCAACACGGAGGTTGAGATCTGAGAATGGACAGACTGCCTGCTCAAGTGGGTCCCTGATCCCTGAGTAGCCTAACTGGGAGACATCCCCCACTAGGGGCAGTCTGACACCCCACATCTCACACGGTGGAGTACACCCCTGAGAGGAAGCTTCCAAAGTAAGAATCAGACAGGTACACTCGCTGTTCAGCATTATTCCATCTTCTGCAACCTCTGCTGCTGATACCCAGGCAAACAGGGTCTGGAGTGGACCTCAAGCAATCTCCAACAGACCTACAGCTGAGGGTCCTGACTGTTAGAAGGAAAACTATCAAGCAGGAAGGACACCTATACCAAAACCCCATCAGTACGTCACCATCATCAAAGACCAGAGGCAGATAAAACCACAAAGATGGGGAAAAAGCAGGGCAGAAAAGCTGGAAATTCAAAAAAATAAGAGCGCATCTCCCCCTGCAAAGGAGCGCAGCCCATCGCCAGCATCGCCAGCAACGGATCAAAGCTGGTCAGAGAATGACTTTGACGAGATGAGAGAAGAAGGCTTCAGTCCATCAAACTTCTCAGAGGTAAAGGAGGAATTACGTACCCAGCGCAAAGAAACTAAAAATCTTGAAAAAAGAGGGGAAGAATTGACAGCTAGACTAATTAATGCAGAGAAGGTCATAAACGAAACGACAGAGATGAAAACCATGACACGAGAAATACGTGACAAATGCACAAGCTTCAGTAACCGACTCGATCAACTGGAAGAAAAAGTATCAGCAATTGAGGATCAAAAGAATGAAATGAAGTGAGAAGAGAAACCAAAAGAAAGAAGAAAAAGAAATGGACAAAGCCTGCAAGAAGTATGGGATTATGTAAAAAGACCAAATCTACGTCTGATTGGGGTGCCTGAAAGTGAGGGGGAAAATGGAACCAAGTTGGAAAACACTCTTCAGGATATCATCCAGGAGAACTTCCCCAACCTAGTAGGGCAGGCCAACATTCAAATTCAGGAAATACAGAGAACGCCACAAAGATACTCCACGAGAAGAGCAACTCCAAGACACATAATTGCCAGATTCACCAAAGTTGAAATGAAGGAAAAAATGTTAAGGGCAGCCAGAGAGAAAGGTCGGGTTACCCACAAAGGGAAGCCCATCAGACTAACAGCAGATCTCTCGGCAGAAACTCTACAAGCCAGTAGAGAGTGGGGGCCAATATTCAACATTCTTAAAGAAAAGAATTTTAAACCCAGAATTTCATATCCAGCCAAACTAAGTTTCATAAGTGAAGGAGAAATAAAATCCTTTACAGATAAGCAAATGCTTAGAAATTTTGTCACCACCAGGCCTGCCTTACAAGTGACCCTGAAGGAAGCCCTAAACATGGAAAGGAACAACCGGTACCAGCCATTGCAAAAACATGCCAAAATGTAAAGACCATCGAGGCTAGGAAGAAACTGCATCAACTAACGAGCAAAATAACCAGTTAATATCATAATGGCAGGATCAAGTTCACACATAACAATATTAACCTTAAATGTAAATGGACTAAATGGTCCAATTAAAAGACACAGACTGGCAAACTGGATAAAGAGTCAAGACCCATCAGTCTGCTGTATTCAGGAGAATACAGCAGATGGAGAAGAATACAGGGATGGAGGAAGATCTACCAAGCAAATGGAGAACAAAAAAAAAGCAGGGGTTGCAATCCTAGTCTCTGATAAAACAGACTTTAAACCATCAAAGATCAAAAGAGACAAAGAAGGCCATTACATAATGGTAAAGGGATCAATTCATCAGGAAGAGCTAACTATCCTAAATATATATGCACCCAATACAGGAGCACCCAGATTCATAAAGCAAGTCCTTAGAGACTTACAAAGAGACTTAGACTCCCATACAATAATAATGGGAGACTTCAACACTCCACTGTCAACATTAGACAGATCAACGAGACAGAAAGTTAACAAGGATATCCAGGAATTGAACTCATCTCTGCACCAAGCAGACCTAATAGACATCTATAGAACTCCCCACCCCAAATCAACAGAATATACATTCTTCTCAGCACCACATCACACTTATTCCAAAATTGACCACATAATTGGAAGTAAAGCACTTCTCAGCAAATGTAAAAGAACAGAAATTATAACAAACTGTCTCTCAGACCACAGTGCAATCAAACTAGAACTCAGGACTAAGAAACTCAATCAAAACCGCTCAACTACATGGAAACTGAACAACCTGCTCCTGAATGACTACTGGGTACATAACGAAATGAAGGCAGAAATAAAGATGTTCTTTGAAACCAATGAGAACAAAGATACAACATACCAGAATCTCTGGGACACTTTTAAAGCAGTGTGTAGAGGGAAACTTATAGCACTAAATGCCCACAAGAGAAAGCAGGAAAGATCTAAAATTGACACTCTAACATCACAATTAAAAGAACTAGAGAGGCAAGAGCAAACACATTCAAAAGCTAGCAGAAGGCAAGAAATAACTAAGATCAGAGCAGACCTGAAGGAGATAGAGACACAAAAAACCCTCCAAAAAATCAATGAATCCAGGAGTTGGTTTTTTGAAAAGATCAACAAAATTGACAGACCGCTAGCAAGACTAATAAAGAAGAAAAGAGAGAGGAATCAAATAGAGGCAATAAAAAATGATAAAGGGGATATCACCACTGACCCCACAGAAATACAAACTACCATCAGAGAATACTATAAACACCTCTACGCAAATAAACTAGAAAATCTAGAAGAAATGGATAATTTCCTGGACACTTACACTGTTCCAAGACTAAACCAGGAAGAATTTGAATCCCTGAATAGACCAATAACAGGCTCTGAAATTGAGGCAATAATTAATAGCCTACCAACCAAAAAAAGTCCAGGACCAGATGGATTCACAGCTGAATTCTACCAGATGTACAAGGAGGAGCTGGTACCATTCCTTCTGAAACTATTCCAATCAATAGAAAAAGAGGGAATCCTCCCTAACTCATTTGATGAGGCCAACATCATCCTGATACCAAAGCCTGGCAGAGACACAACAAAAAAAGAGAATTTTAGACCAATATCCCTGATGAACATCGATGCAAAAATCCTCAATAAAATACTGGCAAACCGGATTCAGCAGCACATCAAAAAGCTTATCCACCATGATCAAGTGGGCTTCATCCCTGGGATGGAAGGCTGGTTCAACATTCGCAAATCAATAAACGTAATCCAGCATATAAACAGAACCAAAGACAAGAACCACATGATTATCTCAATAGATGCAGAAAAGGCATTTGACAAAATTCAACAGCCCTTCATGCTAAAAACGCTCAATAAATTCGGTATTGATGGAACGTACCTCAAAATAATAAGAGCTATTTATGACAAACCCACAGCTAATATCATACTGAATGGGCAAAAACTGGAAAAATTCCCTTTGAAAACTGGCACAAGACAGGGATACCCTCTCTCACCACTCCTATTCAACATAGTGTTGGAAGTTCTGGCTAGGGCAATCAGGCAAGAGAAAGAAATCAAGGGTATTCAGTTAGGAAAAGAAGAAGTCAAATTGTCCCTGTTTGCAGATGACATGATTGTATATTTAGAAAACCCCATCATCTCAGCCCAAAATCTCCTTAAGCTGATAAGCAACTTCAGCAAAGTCTCAGGATACAAAATTAATGTGCAAAAATCACAAGCATTCTTATACACCAGTAACAGACATACAGAGAGCCAAATCATGAATGAACTTCCATTCACAATTGCTTCAAAGAGAATAAAATACCTAGGAATCCAACTTACAAGGGATGTAAAGGACCTCTTCAAGGAGAACTACAAACCACTGCTCAGTGAAATAAAAGAGGACACAAACAAATGGAAGAACATACCATGCTCATGGATAGGAAGAATCAATATCGTGAAAATGGCCATACTGCCCAAGGTTATTTATAGATTCAATGCCATCCCCATCAAGCTACCAATGAGTTTCTTCACAGAATTGGAAAAAACGGCTTTAAAGTTCATATGGAACCAAAAAAGAGCCCGCATTGCCAAGACAATCCTAAGTCAAAAGGACAAAGCTGGAGGCGTCACGCTACCTGACTTCAAACTATACTACAAGGCTACAGTAACCAAAACAGCATGGTACTGGTACCAAAACAGAGCTATAGACCAATGGAACAGAACAGAGTCCTCGGAAATAATACCACACATCTACAACCATCTGATCTTTGACAAACCTGAGAGAAACAAGAAATGGGGAAAGGATTCCCTATTTAATAAATGGTGCTGGGAAAATTGGCTAGCCATAAGTAGAAAGCTGAAACTGGATCCTTTCCTTACTCCTTATACGAAAATTAATTCAAGATGGATTAGAGACTTAAATGTTAGACCTAATACCATAAAAACCCTAGAAGAAAACCTAGGTAGTACCATTCAGGACATAGGCATGGGCAAGGACTTCATGTCTAAAACACCAAAAGCAACGGCATCAAAAGCCAAAATCGACAAATGGGATCTAATTAAACTAAGGAGCTTCTGCACAGCAAAAGAAACTACCATCAGAGTGAACAGGCAACCTACAGAATGGGAGAAAATTTTTGCAATCTACTCATCTGACAAAGGGCTAATATCCAGAATCTACAAAGAACTCAAACAAATATACAAGAAAAAAACAAACAACCCCATCAAAAAGTGGGCAAAGGATATGAACAGACATTTCTCAAAAGAAGACATTCACACAGCCAACAGACACATGAAAAAATGCTCATCATCACTGGCCATCAGAGAAATGCAAATCAAAACCACAATGAGATACCATCTCACACCAGTTAGAATGGCAATCATTAAAAAGTCAGGCAACAACAGGTGTTGGAGAGGATGTGGAGAAATAGGAACCTTTTACACTGTTGGTGGGATTGTAAACTAGTTCAACCATTATGGAAAACAGTATGGCAATTCCTCAAGGATCTAGAACTAGATGTACCAAATGATCCAGCCATCCCACTACTGGGTATATACCCAAAGGACTATAAATCATGCTGCTATAAAGACACATGCACATGTATGTTTATTGCAGCAGTATTCACAATAGTAAAGACTTGGAATCAACCCAAATGTCCATCTGTGACAGACTGGATTAAGAAAATGTGGCACATATACACCATGGAATACTATGCAGCCATAAAAAAGGATGAGTTTGCGTCCTTTGTAGGGACATGGATGCAGCTGGAAACCATCATTCTTAGCAAACTATCACAAGAACAGAAAACCAAACTCCGCATGTTCTCACTCATAGGTGGGAACTGAACAATGAGATCACTTGGACTCGGGAAGGGGAACATCACACACTGGGGCCTATCATGGGGAGGGGGGAGGGGGGAGGGATTGCATTGGAAGTTATACCTGATATAAATGATGAATTGATGGGTGCTGACGAGTTGATGGGTGCAGCACACCAACATGGCACAAGTATACATATGTAACAAACCTGCACGCTATGCACATGTACCCTAGAACTTAAAGTATAATAATAATAAAAAAAAAAAAAAAAAAAAAGACCAATGTAGTGAGTTGGCCCATACCCAGGACATGGTGCCAGTGGTTACTTGGAGCAGGGGTCGAACAGCCAGTTATGGGCACAAGCATAGCCAAGGAGTTGGCAGGAAGGATCCAGGGCTAGAAGTGTTGGGATTTGGCCAGGGCTAAAGGGTATCCATAAAGGGAAGCACAAGGATGTCTAGAGCCCGGGAGCCAAGGCTGGGGCATGTGGTGGATCACCTCCCAGGAGCAGGTGGGCTGCATGGCTCTACCATGAATGGGCTGATTTATGGCCGTGTGAGTAAGTGTGTGAGCGATGATTGAGGCAAGTGGTCACAATGGCAATAGGTTGACCTGGTCATGGAATCACTCATTCTTATTGCGGGGAGGGGCTGACTCCCCCTGCTGGGGAGCTGGGCCTGCGAGCATCAGTGGCTCCACAAGTTAAAGGGCAAAGACTTGAACTAGGGCCTTTGGACTTTGGACCAGTGCTTCTCACTGGGCTGAACCTTGCAGCCCGGCAAATTCCTTCCCTTTCCAGGAGAGACCACCAGAACCACCATCCTCCGCTGACCATGGGAAACCTTCTTGGGGGTAATTCTCTCTGAGCAAGATGAAGGGACATGCACATCTCCTTCAGCACCTGCCTTGTAAGAATTAAGCTGCTGGTCTGAAGCATGCAGGTGTGATACCCATATAGAGAAAAGAAACAGCTCTTCTAAGACTGTGATAGCACAGTCTAGGAGTTCCAAGCAGTGGCGGAAGCTCTTCATCCATGCTGTTGGCTGTCATGTCTGATCACCCTTCCCCACCTTCCTCACCTGGCTAGCTCCTTGCTGTCTTGCACTATTCACCTCAGTGCTCCTTCCCCCAGCAAACCTTTATTTTATCTCCCTGGTCTGGGAGCCCAGGGTTTGTGTTCCCAGGAAACTTTGCGTGTTATTGTTGACTCACTTTCCCCTCTACTGGGCTCAGAGTCCATTGACCTTTTCTCTCATGTCTGTGTTCTCTCACGTCTGTGTTCTCAGTACCAGGCATTATGCCCATTTCAGGGCCTGGTATACAGGAGGTGCTCAATAAAAGTTCAGTGAATGAATAAAGAGGATGTAGTTTTCAGTGAGTCTTTAGGGTTGACCATCAGATACAGACTGGTCTGTGGAAAAGCTAGAGCTTTGGCCCCAGAGCTCTGGGGGTGTGGCCTGGGTGGTTGCTCTAGCAGCACAGTGGCTGCTTGAGGAAGAAGCTCTGTCCTGAAGGTGGCTTCGGGGTGGCTCATTCCACTCTTAACCATCCCTTCTGCCCCTCTGTTGACCTGATATGTTGCTGTTGGAGAAAACAGGGCAATAATGTCCACGCGGGAGATGATCAGAGGACAGGGTGTTGCCCGGGTGCCGCATGCCTGTCCTGTCATGGTGCTGTGAACCTCCCAGAAGTAGAAGGGCTTTACAAGCTGTAATTCACATACTATACAATTCACTCACCTAAAGTGTCTGATTCAGTGGTATTTAATATTGTCACAGAGTTATGCAACCAGCACCACAATTTTAGGACCTTTTAATCATCCTCAAAAGAAATGCCACACCTATTCGCAGTCACACCCAATTTCCCCCCCCTCCCCCCCCCCGACGTCTCCAATCTCTGGTAACCATGAATCCACTTTCTGTCTCTGTGGATTTGCCTATTCTAGACATATCATTTTAAATAAAATCATATATAGCCTTTTGTGTCTGGCTTCATTCACTTAGCATAACTTTTCAAGATTCATCCATATTGCAGTATTCATTGGTACTTCATTCCTTTTTGCGGCTAATATTCCATTGTATGGATACACTACATGTTGCTTGTCCATTCACCAGCAGATGGACATTTTAGTTGTTTCTACTTTTTGTCTATTATGAATAACACTGGAATGACATTTATGTACAAGTTTTTGTGTTGACATGTGTTTTTACATTGCCTGGGCACGTACCTAGAATAGGATGGTTAGATCAGTTAGTAACTCGACATTTAGCGTTTTAAGGAGCTGCCACATTATTTTCCAAAGCAGCTGCCCCATTTACATTCCCGCTGGTAATGTATGAGGGTTCCAGTTTTTCCACATTCTTATCAACATGGTAAGAATTTGTTTGTCTGTCTCATTGATTATAACTGTTTTAGTGAATTTGAAATGACATCTTGGCATGATTTTGATTTGCATTTCCCGTGTGGCTAATGGCATTGAGCATCTTCTCCTGTGCCTATTGGGTATATCACCTTTGGAGAAATGTTCTTCGAATCCTTGGCACTTAAAAAATTGGGTTATTTGGCTTTTTTTTTTACTGTTAAATTTTGTAGGAGTTCTTTATATATTGTGGATACAAGTCCCTTATCAAATAATGCTTTGCAAATATTTTCTCCCATTCTCTGGGTTGCCTTTTTGTGTTCTTGATGATGTTCTTTTAAGCAGAAAATTTTAAATTTTGATGCAATCTAATTTACCTAGTTTTTTTCTTCTTATTTTTGCTTGTATTTTAGCTTTATATCTAAGAAATCATTGCCTAATCCAAGGTCATGAAGGTTTACTTCTATTTTTCTCAAAGACTTCTATTTTCTCTTTTATCATTTTAGCTCTTACATTTAGGTCTGTGATCCATTTTGTATTTAGTGTGAGGTGGGCGTCCAACTTAATTGTATTGCGTATAGATATCCAGTTATTGTAGCATTTGTTGAAAAGACCATCCTCATATATTTTTGATGTTAATAAATGTATTTTAAATTTCACTTTTAAAACTTTTAAGTGCTTTTGTAAATTTCTTTGGGATCTGTTGTGAAGAAAATTATCAAAATAATTCCTCAAAGGTTATCATTTGTTACTATGTGATCCTGAATGAGGAATCAATTGATTTCATATCTGTCTATATTTGAAACTAACATTCATAAAAGGATATTTAGCCATTGAATTCTGGCTCCTAAGACAATAGAATCTGGCTTCGAAACACCTTTTTGTTCCTATTTTTTGGTGGTTGCATTTCATCTTAGTTTACTTCATTTATTTTTTATGTTAACTGCCTTATTTGCTTTTTATTTTTGTCAGTATAATATAGAACACCCACATTTAAAATGTTTGGAGCACAAAATAGAGCAACTGATCCTGTGGGTTTGTCTCTACCACCTGGCCTGAGTGGCCCAGGAGAATGCTGTAGTTATTAATTTTCAAAAAGGGTTAAGAACCAAGATTCTGATTCCTGTTTTTAAAATGAAAGCCCCCTAACTTATTCCAGTGCCATTTGGCACTCTCCTGCCTCTGTTTCTAAAACAAGGCCACCATTTGGCCATTTGGGAGATTGACGTGCCCACTGGCTTTCTCCTGTTGGGTAGCCACTGCTCCAAGCAATGATGCCTCTGTTGGCCTTTCTTCTCTCACCCCCAACCAGATGCTCCTAAAATAGACTTTTCCTGGTGGCCCATCTGCAGAGCAACAAACCACTGAAGTGGTGAGTAGGATCTGAGCCCTTTGTGTAAGGGCTCTATGCTTGCCTAATTATAACCAGAACTGTTCCCTGCAACCCCCCATCCCACATAGGCAGCAAGGGGCGGGGCTGGAGGGCAGTGAATAATGCTCAGGGTCATTGCTTTAGGGGATGGGTTGCAGGCGATTGAAAAGCTGCTCAAACTTACTGCTCTTTCTTTAGCAAGCACAAGTGTGATGAGGGAATCCATATGAATGCAAGTCCCTTCTGTATATAAGTTCACATCTGCATTTGAAGAACAATTTGAGAAAAAGCTCCTTACCAAGATAATTAAAACTACTTTAGTTCTAGTATTTAAAATTAAACTAAAATTTATAGACATATAGCTTACTCTAAGGGGAAAAAGTGATACCAATTTTAAAACACAAAAATGTTGCTGCAATGCACATAATTTAAAATCAGCGTGATTGGCAAGTGACAAGGACTAAAATCAGATTTATTCTTGAACAGCTGGGAAAGCTATCCATGTGTTTCAGAAAGATATTGTGCCATTTTCCCCATGTTAAAGTAAAATTGATTCTAGAGAAGAGTTGCCCAGATGAGCCTATTCTTCCCTTAAAGCAAGACTTAAGGTAAAGAGAATTTGCTCTTGAAGCAATTTTATAAAAGTCATAATGCTTTTTGCTACAATCATTTCAGACTTTTTTTTGTTTTGATTAAAGGATATTTGCTGTTGAATAAAATTAAGGTTAAAAATGTTAGGTGTAGAAGTCTAATGTTGAAAATAGCACAAAAAGTCAATATATAATGAAGAATGAATGATACGAGAATTTTCTCGTCTTCCTAGCAGCACGTTGCAGTGGGTTTCTGGGGGCAGGAAGAGGTGGGGATGGAAGCCCACAGAGGCCATATTGTTGCCTTGGAACTGGTGTCCTACACAACTACCTGTGAGATCTCCCAGGAGCCTGCACAGGGCCGCTGCCTACCGTGGGCACATGGTGAACCTTTGTTCAACGAAAAGACACAACTGAAGATCTGGCAACGGGCGGGGCCAGAGCAGAGAACTGCACCTTTCCCAGAAACACAATTGTGTAATTTAGGCACCCTGGTTTTCAGCAATAGGCATCAGAAATTTGTCAAAAAGATGGACTGTTCCTTATGTTTTCCAACATAAGTCCAATGCTGTTGTCAGATTGTGTTTGGAAAAAGAAACCTTAAGAAAAGATGTCTTGGTGATGAGTGGACAGCGCTATCACCACCCCCCGCCCCCAGGGGAACAAGCAGATTTTCCAGGTACGCAGCTCAACCTTGCCTGTGTTCAGCTCTGTCTCTAGAACATACACGTGGACACCCCCATGAGTCTGTGGCCCCTCCCAGAGGTTTAGTATTTCCTCTAGTAAAAAAGTTGAAAGCATGGCACACTGGATTTGGGACCTAGGAATATGGCAGCCAGTTTTTTTTTGGGCTGTGAGTGGAGGTCAGGCCTGCTGAAGGGAGGAGGGTGCCCATGCTGCTCAGCAGGCCTGGCACGACCATGGCTTTCCTTGTGGATGGCAAGTTGCTTCTGGAGGTAAGATTGACTGTCCCACACCAGATCGCTATTTATCAAGCACAGCTGCACCCCTCATGTTAGGCAGCCTGGATTTATGTGCTTCATTCGTGGCAATGCTAAGGCACACAATTTAGAGTTACCAAAATACCTATGTTCCCCTTATTCTCCAGAATTCACAATGCCCTACATATAACTTAAACATTGTCTTGGTGTAGTAAAATATACATAATACAAGAATTTCCATTTTAACCATTTTAAGTGTACATTTCACTGTCATTACTTCCATTCACCATTTTGTGCAACCATCACCAAAAAGTATCTTCAAAACCTTTTCATCTTCTCTAACAGACACTGTAACTATTGAGCAATAACTTCCCATTCTACCCTCACCCACAGCCCATGTAACCTCTAATCTACCTTATGTCTGTATGGATCTGCCTATATCATTTTTAAATTTTATTTTTAAAATTTATTTTAAGTTGGGCTCATAGAAGCAAGGTTTACAGAAGAGTTTCAGAGTTTCGAAAGAGGACTTGAGGTTTTATAGTTTTTCAGCTGAGCACATTTAACTCAGCAGGTCCACCTTATTTGGCACACTAGACAGCTGCTAGGAGAGATGAACGAGATGGAAAGAAAGATGACTGAATTCTTGAGGACCTGTCGTGTATCAAGCACAGGAGTAGCTGCATGAATGTGCCTGACTTCAGCTGCTCCTCATGACAGCCTAAGTGAGCAAGTTATTTCTGTTTCAGGATGAAGAAAGTGAAGCTCATTCACATAAAAGTCCTATTAAAAGTTGAGATTGAAAACCAAATCCTACTGACCTCAGATGTCCATGTCTTCCTATTACTTACTGCTTCATCCAGAGTGCACAAAGGACACGTAAGGGGTGGAGTGTGCATTTCCATCCATTATTACATTTAGCAGAGTGAGTTCCAGAGCCAAAGGTGGCAGCAATACCAAGGAGAGCTGCTGCCCATCATGCCACAGAAGCTCCAGTCTTACCTTCAGGCTCCAGCCACCCAGCCACTTGTCCATCCACCCACATCAACTCATCCCATCATTAATTGGTGCCAGTTACATGCCAGACCTTGGGGGATGAGCCCGTGGCCCCTGGTGGCTGTGATGCCTGTGATGATGATGGCAACAATGGTGACAGTGGAAGCCACTATCCCCATTGTTTATTGAGCACATTCTGTGGGCTGAGCCTGGGTAGGGTGTTTCAGGAGTTTTAACCCTCACAGCCTGCCAGACAGGTGGCAGTGGGTTTCTGGGGGCACAGGGAGTGGAAACTCACAAAGGTCAGATTGAAGCTGTCAAGAGATCACTTGGCTGGTGGCAGCAGGAGGGGTTCCTGCAGGGCTGTCTGATTTCTAGCCTACCCTCTGTGGTGGGTGAGCAGAGCCCCTTTTCTCTAAGCCATTTTCTTGGGCAAGACATGGACACCTCAGTAGCCAAGGGACCTGGCTAGCAGGAGGGGGCGGTGAGTTTGGGAACTGGGGAGCAGGGACCACAGGGGGAGATTATTGGACACCTCCACTTCTGAGTCTCCTGGCCGGGAGGGCCTCACAGTGTTTCAGGAAAGTGTGAGGCCTCTGCCGAGTGCCCATTTTTCATGGACAGTGCAGGCTGAGGTGGGGCAAGACCCCGATGACTAGGGCCATAAGAGAATAAAGGTGAGTCCACTGCCAGAATTCTGTGGTTAGTGCTAATTCACTCAAAGGAGAGGCCTGTCCTTGATGTCTGTTCAATCACATTTTGCATATATATCTGTCAGGTTTACGATCTCATTTTGTTCTTCACAACAAATCAGCAAAATTCATTTAGGAGGGAGCAGTGAGGCTGAGATAGGGTGTAGGGTGAGAATTGATTAGGCTGTCAGAGAGCAAGAGAAAGGGGAGGAAAAGAGATTCTGAAAAGAAAATGTGACTTCTTAAAACCTTGTCAGCTCACAAGGATTTATTCATACATCATTAAAATTTAAATTACATGATTTGGTCTGTCACTGAGGACAAATGGTTCCATTTTAGCTGCATTTTGTTTGAACTGTTTTATTCAGGCAATAAATACTTAATTAGTTGATTATTTTAAAATTTACCAGGCTGCAGTAAATCTATATTTAGCAGAAACCCAAGTCATACGGTAAGTCATTTCCAGTAGGATTAAAATTATCAGCATGTTTCTCAAATCTTAAATGCCAAACTCTAGACTATGTTCAGTTTTGCATTCTTAATTTCAGGCAGACATTTTCATTCCATCGGCATGTGATTCTTTTTCCAAGACTACATAATAATGGTGACATTTTTCCTTTCCATGCTGCAGCAGCCCTGCAAGAGAGAGAGAAATTTGGTCTCTTTGATTGATGAGTTTTGGTGACCTAACCAGATGACTGTCTTTCTCTTCCAGACTGCTTAACTCTCAAATCAGCTGGAAACGAATTTGATTTTCAAACATATTTCAAGCACATTGAGTAGCTGAATATCATATACATAAGTGTTATTTCTTTTCTTTTCTTTTCTTTTTGAGATGGAGTCTCACTCTGTTGCCAGGCTGGAGTACAGTGGCGTGATCTCTACTCACTGCAACCTCCGCCTCTGGGGTTCAAGCGATTCTCCTGCCTCAGCCATGCGAGTAGCTGGGAGTATAGGCGTGTGCCATCACGCCTGGCTAATTTTTTTGTGTTTTTAGTAGAGACAGGATTCCACCGTGTTAGCCAGGAGAATCTCAATCTCTTGACCTCATAATCTGCCTGTCTCAGCCTTCCAAAGTGCTGGGATTACAGGCATGAGCCACCATGCCCGGCCGGGTGTGATTTCTTAACCGTCTATGATTACACTGAAATATGGAAAGGTGGCTTGGACATTATTTAGGAAGTGTGATGAGTCTGTAAGTCCTGTCATGTGGGCATCTTGATTCACATCCTGGAACTGTGGCCTGTGCCTCAGACACAGTTGCCTGAATGAGCCATGATCCACTCATTAGCACACCCTCCACAGCCATTGGGTCAATAGCACTTACTTTGTTCAGTTTCTACTCTCTGCTTATTAAGGATGTGTAATTTTGATTTGTGAGGTTATGCCCATGAGTCCTTTCTCCATTCTAGTTGCTGTCAGCTTAACCTGGGGCTTTTGGCACCTCTGTGTTGGACTTTTGCATCACTCTTCCTATGGATTCTCTGCCAGCTCTCCCTTCCTCCATATGCTTTGCAGGGTGATCTTTCTGAAATGCAGATCTGATTGGGATACTTTGTCGCTTAAAACCTTTCAGCCCTGCTCCCTTGCCTTCAAAGCACCTCTGTGTCCTTAGAAGAGTGTACAAGCACCTCTTCCTGCCAGCCCAGTCTGCTTTTTCCAAGCAGTTCAAAGCCAAAGGCATCTATTTCTTCAATTCTACTTCATTCCTACCCACCACTTCCACCCTGGCCCTTGGGTGAGAAGTACTGAAGGAAATCAGAATATATAGATATATATTCATTATATATATATTTATATATATATACACACACACATACTTTTTTGTATATATACACATATTTATAATTTTTAAAATTTAACTTTTAAGTTCAGGGGTATGTGTGCAAGTTTGTTATATAGGTAAACTTATGTCATAGAGATTTGTTGTACAGATTATTTCATCACCCAGGTATTAAGCCTAGTATCCATTAGTTATTTTTCTTGATCCTCTCCCTCCTCCCATCATCCACCCACTGATAGGCCCCAGTGTCTGTTGTTCCCCTCTGTGTGTCCATGTGTTCTCGTTTAGCTCCTACTTATTAGTGAGAACGTGTGGTGTTTGGTTTTCTGTTCCTGCATTAGTTTGCTGAGGATGATGGCTTCCAGCTCCTTCCATGTCCCTGCAAAGGACACGATCTCATTCTTTATTATGGCTGCATGGTATTCCGTGGTGTGTATATACCACTTTCTCTTTATCCAGTCTACCATTCATGGGCATTTAGGTTGATTCCATGTCTTTGCTATTGTTAATAGTGCTGCAATGAACGTGTGCATGTGTCTTTATAATAGAATGACTTATATTCCTTTGGGTATATACCCAGTAATGGGATTGCTGGGTTGAATGGTAGGAAATCAGAATATGTATATGTGGCTTTATTTCATGAGACCATGTACCTTAGAAGCGTCTTTCTACAATCACACACTTTGTTGTTGATATTGCTCTTCCATAAATTTCTGTGCTAGTGAGGGATTGTTAAGAAAGGACGATAGCAAATATGAAGCCTTTAGCCGACTTCCCCTCCCCAGAAATTTAAAAAACAATTAAGCCACTCAGTAAATGAACTGCCTTAGAGAAGATTATAATGTTGGCCTTAATTTGTTTTACCAACTTTCCGTTTCTTGAAATGCATCTAATCAACTTCTATTAACTGTCCTGGAAAATATTTTGGTTTACAGAGCTTTTTGTTTTTAAAGTAAGGGTTACCACTAATTTAAGAAATTTAGGCTGAAAATGTTACTTTTAATAAAAAGGAAATGTCTTAGGCATATTAATGCGTATAATTTTGCATATCACAAGGTGCCATCATAGTGTTTGGTTTTCGGAGCAAAAATGACATTTGTCAGTTCTCACTTTGATTTGCTGATGCTCTTGCCCCTTCAGGGTGGGTTGCCATTTGGAATTTGGAAATGCCGTGGCTTCAATTCATTTAGACAAACATATCCATGTCTGATTAGGTTCAGAGTGGTGGTGGTGATCTGAGTATGGATGTCCATAACAGCTTCACATTTTCATGTACTCTGAAAAGGAATTTTATAGAGGTTTTTATTTAAAATGTCTAATTCCAAGTGAAGAGTTTAGGGGTGGAAAGTTTGAATACAATGCTTTATTCTCTCGTTGAAGTTTTGTAGGAAGCTCATGGGTTGCTTTTGCAAAAGCAATTTGAAGATATTCCACATTAGTTTGAATGCTTTGTATTGAAGAATTAGAATGTTTAGGGTTTGGGAGTACTTCTGTGCAATTGAGGTAATGGGAGTTTAGGTTTATGATGATGAAAGTGTGTGTGGAAGGCATGTGGCAAAACGTTGACTTTTGCTGCTCAGTTTTTCTGGTAAGTCACAGGTTGAGTACTTTTTATCAAAATCTGCATGTTCTTGCCGGGTGTGGTGGCTCACACCTATAACCCCAGCATTTTGGGAGGCTGAGAGGCAGGAGCATCTCTTGAGCCCAGGTGTTTGAGACCAGCCTGGGAAATAAGGTGAAACCCTGTCTCTACTAAAAACACAGAAAATTAGCTGGGCATTGTGGTGTGTGCCTGTAGCCCTGTCTACTTAGGAGGCTAAGGTGGGAGGATTGCTTGAGCCTGGGAGGCAGAGGTTGCAACGAGCCGAGATTGTGCTGTTGCACTCGAGCCTGGGCGACAAAGTGAGACCCTGTCTAAAAATAAAATTAATAAAAGAAAATAAACCTGCATGTTCTTTCTATAAATGGGAATTTTATTTTCATAAATACGACTAAAATAGTGGTCTGGGGGTAATTAACACAGCAGGAGGGGAAGAGTAAAAAAAAGTGTATGGCTCTAAAAAGAACTTACAATGTTAAAATCTTGGTCTATTACTTTTATAGTAGGTCTGGCTATAAACATGTTAAATTTTTACCCAGTATCAAATTCAAGGAAAATGTTGTGAAACAACATTGGATGCATTCAAAGGAATTTTAAAATAATTATAATTTGCTGTCTTCTCCTTGGTCAGAGGGTACTTTGGAATCTTACTTTGAGCTGTGCAGGCAAAAGGAATTATTCCACTTTTCTCTATTTGGCTTGCTCTGTTGTTGACTATTCCTCTTGAGTTCAAGTGGAGGCCTCCTGGACAGCTGGTGGCCAGGGCAGCTGTAGTGACCCAACTCTAGTGTGCCCCTCCCAAGGATGGGGCTCCCAATTTAGCTGTTGGGTTTGTACATAAAATGCCACAGCACAGCAATCTGAGCTCTTGCTTTCTGTTTAAATAAAAAGGCAGATGCTTCACACATGTTTTCATGAATTTATATAAACCATGGAAGGAAAGAATGCTGATATTCAATAGGAACCTTGTAGCAACTTGTTACTTGTAATTTTTAGGTTGACTGTAAGAGCAAACGCAGAAAGCAAACCTGCATCTGTGCTGACACTGGGTTGGGACTAACCCATGCTCTTTTAAGTGCCTAAGTAGTGGGTGAATGGAGCATCTATAAATAGTGAGTTAGTGTGTCTGACAGACCTCAGAGACTGGAGGGATTCTTTGGGCCAGCATTGTCTCATGTGGCCACATGTGGCCAGGGAGGAACACAGCCGAGGGGAAGGAAGTACACTCTCTCTTGCCTTTCTTTCCATATCAAGAAGAGTGGATTCTTGAGTCAGGGAGTTATCCTGCTGAGGAGCGCTAGCTCTGGAGCATGGTCTACTGGGGAGACCTAAAGTAGGACTGACAAAAGCTTTGCCCCTTCCTGGAGGAAGATACTGTATTGGCTTCCATGACTTCTGGAGGCATCTGATGCCTCCCAACCGGCTACCCTGCTAAGTTACACTTGATTAACTTTTCTGTCTCCTCTCGGACTCAATGTTTTATGAAGCTGAGCTTCTCTTGGAATGTGGAGCCTGGAAAGGGAGGAAGTGTGCCCTGGGCATTCCTTAAAGTTGTACTGGATTCATACTGATCTGTCCACACTCTCTCGGGCCTCTGTGACAGCGCCAGGCACATGTCACTGTTGAATTAATTGATGGTGTACACTTGTTAGCAGATGAGCTACAGTTGAGGGTATAGTCTGTGGCTATCAGATACAGTCAGATGTCATGTGGGCCAAAACTTACAACCTTGGAGTCATAAACCAGCTGCGAACACCCAGGAAATGAATCGTTCCATCTGAGCCAATCTGCAGTCTTCTCTCTCACTTGCCACCTGACACTGTAGCACCCCTTCTGGTGTGATTGAAGAACTTCTAAGTGCCAGCCTGCCCACACCTGGTGATGCACCAGTGTCTGTGTGCTGCCTTGGGAGGTGACTGTGGGATATGAGGATCTTATATAATATAAGCGAATAGTTTTGCATATGGCTAGCCCTAGTTGGCTCGGGATAGCTGGTTTAACAACCAGCTCTTAGATGACACTGGGCAGAAATTTGATGTTAAGTGTTTCTCACTCCCATATTACAGGATTTTTTAAGAGCAGTGTTTGCCTAAAGTAAGAACCATCTTCTGGGAGAGGGGTCAGGTGGGAACGCTAGTTTTTGGCCAGTGTCTTTTAGCTTATCTATGTTTCACTTAGATGGTTGATAAATTCCTTGCCCATTCTGGCAGCTTTCTGACCATCAGGGACTGTCTGGTGCAGTGCAGGATAGTAGGTAGGAAGCCTTATGATCTGAAGAGTGTAAATAGTAAATGGAGATGTCTCTTGCTAGTCTTTCATTTCAGCTGTTGACTCCTCAGTAGTGCTGGATTTTTTATGTTTATCACTGTCTCTTTCACCCCCACCCTCTCTTACCCAGAAGACAAATGGTGAGGTTAAATTTGGCCATGACTCAGCCAAAGTCTAGTGGTAGCCATCAGGAAAGAGTGTCAGAGGTCTTAGATTTGGCACTTGGGCCCTTCAACTGTTTTTAGTTTTCACTAAGGTTGAAACTATTCTGGTTGAACTTATTCTGGTAATAAGCTGAGAACAATGTGCTCCTGGGTGTGTTTCAAAAACAAAAACATTTTTTAAAATGGAAATATAGATTAGGGTAGCTTGCCACAATGATAGTCATGTGTAGGGAAATACACACAAATTGAACTAAGTCTAACTTTTATGCTTAGATAACAAAAAGATACTTTCGAATTTACCAAATATTCATTCAAGCAGTCACCAATGAGGCATCTGGATAGCTTCTTTTGTAAGACTGTTCTTATTCTTATAAAGTTAGTTGGCTCTGAAGACTTTACTTCAGTTGATCCAAGAGTTTGACTTGATATTTCAAGGATGTTGAACTTTGCAACCTAAAACAAAACTGAGGTTGCATATGATTGGTTTTTATGGCTTAAATTTTAGAATGAAAAACACAATAATGATTGGCTTAATTTTTTTTTTCTCTCTTTAGAAAATGTTTCATAGCAGTAAAGGTGATACATATTGTTGAAAACGTGTAAATGTAGCTCTGGGTCCAGGGGTGTTGCTGGCAGATTTTTTGAAATAATTCTCCAGAATCAGCAGTCAACAAGGAAAGAACAGTGACTTGCAACCTGGAAATCCAGCCAGGACTGCCATGAATGTTTGTGGTAGTTTGGGATCACATGCCGGTTCTAGGGGACAGCAGGTCCATGCTGGTCCGGGTGGCAGCCCCTGTGTGGATAGGCAGTCTATAGTGTGGAGGAGCGGGTACCTGAAGAAAGAGAACTGTAAAGGAGTCAGCATAGCACCCCAAAGACCTCTCTCCTGGATTGGGAGACTGTCATAACTTTTGGAGTGGCAGTGGTGTTTCAACAAGATATACAAACCTTATTCTAATTTTAAAAAGCTATTTAATTAAACTCCATATTTAATTTTTTTGAAAAGGTGGCACGTTCACATGGGTGCAACTTTGAGAAGTATACAATGATTTATAGTAAAATATCTCACATTACTATTCCGTCTCACCTCTGACTTTGCTCTCTGCTTCCTTACCTCAAATTTCCCAGTTGGCCGCCACATGTAATCATTGTTATTAATATCCACATGTTTTTGTGGAGGAAGACAAATGTATGTAATTTACACTCCCCCTTTTAAAAATACAAGTAACATACCATATATACTTTTTTTTTTCATTTACTATTTCTTGGGGCTCTTCCTATACTACTAAATAAAGGCCTTCCTTTTTCTTAACAGCTGAATAATATTCACTTCCATGTACATAGGAATCCTATTTAACCTCTCCCCTATTGAGGGATAGTTGGTTTGCTATCTATTCTTGGCCATGGTAAACAATGCTGCAGTGAATAACGTTGCATGTATGACATTTTACACATGTGTAAGTTTACCTGGAGGATAAATTTCTGGAGGTGGGATCGCTGGGTCAAATGGTCTGTGTACTTGCAATTTTGATAGATATTGTCAAATTGCCTTCCATAGGGCTTATTCTAATTCCTTTTCCCACCAGCAATTTGCAGCCAATCAATGTGAATGTTCTGGAATGCCTCTTAGGACACCGAATAGTGATATAAAAAGTGTGTTTTACATGCAAGTCTGAAGTGCACTGTTCCAAAATGTGACCTCACTGCTTCCTGATGGTGCAGGGGTTTTAGTAAGTCCTGCTATTGTGTAAGACAGGTGAACCCTGTGCAGTAGTGCTTGTTGTCCATGCTCAAGGGCACACACCCAGTGGAGCAACAGCAGGCCTGAGGTCCACGTCACTCTGCAGGCTGACCTGAGGGGCTGCTTTTCTCTAGTACCCCAGCAGCGGCCCTGGCTGCAAAAGCCTTTTTGAGAAACAAAGGATTCAATTTATTTTCGCAAACAAATTAGTGTCCTTAAGTAAACATTTGCTAAATTAAATCTGATTAATTTAAGCATTGACTGAAGCCATTTTTATCAAACCTGTAGGAAGAGTATATCAAGAAGATGAGTAATCAGCTGAAAATTTGAGTATTTTTGAAACTAAGCAGAAAAGGGTTGACATTTTACCATGTCACCATTTTAACGTGAGAAAGGAAACCACCCAGCAAGAAAGGACAGACCAGAGTGCTCCTGTTGCCTCCTTCCTGGGTCATTCCCCTTTGTGGCTTCAGTTTCTCTGCCATTCCTGGCGCTCTGCTTCCTGGAGGTACACATGTCCCCCTCACCCTTGATTCCTCCCCTGCCCTCGATTCACACCCCCTCAAACTTCATGTTCAAATCCTCATTCTGCTATGCTATGTTATTCTGCTATGAATTCAAAATTTTTAAGTAATGAAAACTTTGATAAGAGCAAATATACATTTATGATTTTTAAAAAGCTGTAATTTTTATGATTTGATGCCATGATTACAATTTTGGGATCTCACTGGAGATCAGATTGGGTTCGACTAGAAAATGAACAGGTGTGGAAAAGGAAGTTGGAAATGGTCTGAGTTGAATTTGGGTGAAGTTCTCAAAGTACGTGGAACAGCTGATGTCATCTCAGCATGTTGTTTCACTACAAAAGCAAGGTCATCTAACAACATTTTGTCACGGTGAATCTGATGAGAATTCCTAAGTACACTCTGAGAACAGAAAGAAGGTGGATGCTGCAGAGGGGGTCTGCATTGGAAAACTTCTGCTGCCATTTCAATGCATCGAGCCACCTTGCCTTATAATAGTGAACAATAGTAGAAGTACCTGGAGGCTCCATAGAGGGGCTGTGTGCAGTGAGCATAGTGTCGAGGCACCATGTGACAACAGCACACAATTCTGAAGATGGAAGAAGAATGACATGAGAACAAGAAAGCGAAATGATTGCAGGCTCTTACATAAATGCAACTGACACGTGGGTTTTTAATTAACAGTGGTATAGAATGAATACAGTGATATAGAATAACACATTTAAAACTAAAACAAAAATCCCTATTCTGTTTCCTTATCCTGCTGTTGTTTTCCACGGCAATCATCACCTTATACACTCAGTTCTGTATAACACTTGTTTTTGAAACCTGTATTTGTTTCAACATGATTGACATATTAGGGAACAATTTGAGCATCACATGGATTTCACATTTGCTGGTATAATTTTGTCTGCAGAAGCTCTAGGTCAATGCAGAAAACTGCCCTCAGCTGAACCAAGCCACACAGGAATACACAAAACACACACCCACACATACCTCAAGCATCTCCCACCTACCTCAGGTCATGTCTCATTTTTGAGCCACACCCATCCACATGTGGAGTTCCAATTTTCTGCTTCCTGATAATCCTCCATCCATCCCACAATTACAAGCCTTTCCGATGCCCACTTGCACAAGCACGCTTTGGTTTCTTCACAGTACAGTGCCATATTTTTTGTAGTATTTAGGTATTTCTAAGCCACTTTGTGGGTATAAAACTGCGCTGTAGTTTTTATTAGGCTCCTCTCTTTTTTTCCCCATATGCCCTCTGGTGTAATTGTGAGATTTTTTTTTTTTAGCAACGTGTATGTTGTGTTATAACAGAACTGCCTGACTGTGATTGACTTGAGTTTATTGTTCATGTTTATTGTCTTGTCCCCTCTCCTCCTCCTTCCCTGGTAGAATGTCAGTATGTGAGGGCAGAGCCTTTTGATGGGTCACTCACTGTGGTGTCCTCAGCACCTAGAACAGTGTCTGGCACAAAGCAAGGCTTGATAAACATTTGTTGAATGAATGAATCATCAGATAATTTACTGGAAATAGCACTCTAACTATATTCTGTTGTAAATTAATGTTCTCTAATAAAGAATTATTTATAGTTTTGCTTTCAGTTATCTGTGGTCAACTATAGTCCAAAAATATTAAACAGAAAATTCCAGACATAAACAATAAATTTCCAATTGTCTATTGTTCTGAGCAGCGTGATGAAATCTCTTGCCCTCGTCCCTAGGCTGAAGTCATCCCTTTGTTCAGCATTTATTTGCAGCATACACTACCTGGCCATTAGTCACCCAGTGGCCATGTCAGCACGTCGGAGCCATTGTGGTACAGCAGTGCTTGTTTCATGTAACTCTTATCTGACTTCATAATGGCCCCAAAACACAAGACTAGTAATGCTGGCAATTCAGATATGCCAAAGAGAAGCGGTAAAGTACTTCCCCTAGGGAAAAGGTGAAAATTCTTGACTTAATAAGGAAAGAAAAAAATTGTATGTTGAGGTTGCTGAGATCTACAGTACATAAGATATTTTGAGAGAGAGACCACATTCACATAACCATTATTACAGTATATTGTTACAATTGTTCTATTTTATTAGTTATTGTTGCTAATCTCTTATTGTGCCTAACTTATAAATTAAACTTTATCATAGGTATGCATGTATACAAAAAATATAGCATAGATAGTATCCAAGGATTCAGGCATCCATTGGAGGTCTTGGAATACATTCCTATGGATAAAGAGGGACCACTATATTATAGTTAAGGCACATAGAATGGCTAACATAGCTTATCATGGAAGGGGAGGGATGGAAATGTGGAATGTAGATCATCCGGCTTTTTAAAATTTGTATTTAAGAAAAGCTTTATGTTCTAACGACCTTTAATTCAAAGCTGATTAAAAGTAAGAACAATCAGAATAATAGCAAAAGTGGCCAGATCCATGAATATAAGATTATGTTCATTTAGTAAAGATAGTGGGAAAAAAAAGCCCAACAATGGTGCTTGACTCCAAAATAATTTAATGTAGGAGAAATAAACGTAAAAAGTGTATAAAGATGATGAGTAAATGAGGGCATGTGTTGAGTGTGTACCTGTAATTGGTAGTTGAAATTATAGATATATACATGTACATAGACACACACTTATATGCGTGTGACTTTGTGCTGCAACTCTGGGAAGCACTTCACACACTATTCCCTTTTTTAATTTTTGAGACAGAGTCTCACTCTGTAGCCCAGGCTGGAGTGCAGTGGCGCAATCTCGGCTCACTGCAAGCTGCGCCTCCCAGGTTCATGCCATTCTCCTGCCTCAGCCTCCCTCCCGAGTAGCTGGGACTACAGGCGCCCGCCACCACACCCAGCTAATTTTTTGTATTTTTAGTAGAGACAGGGTTTCACCATGTTAGCCAGGATGGTCTCTATCTCCTGACCTCGTGATCTGCTCGCCTCGGCCTCCAAAAGTGCTGGGATTACAGGCGTGAGCCACGGCACCTGGCCTTCACACACTACTTCATTTCATCCTCACAGCAGCTCTGCATGGTAGGGGATGTTATTTTTCTCATCTTTCAAATAAGGAAACTGGGGCACAGATAGGCTAAGTAACGTAATGGGGATGATGCAGCTGGTAATCGGTGAACCTGGGACTGTGGGTGCAGAGTCCATGCCTTCATGGGTGCTGAGAGCATTTAACTAGGTCTTGGTGATACCCGTTAAGAAGATTTGTCCCCTGCCAGAAGCCTTGGAGATGTAAGTGGAAAAAAACCATGGGATTGGTACACAAGCCAGCAGAGCCTGAGGAATTGCGGGGACTAGGGGAGCAGGTGCATAACTGCCTTGTGTGGTGGGCTCCCCATCCATTAACTAGATGCTTTGGAAGTGCCTGCATACATTGAAATGAGCCCCAAATACCCCAAAAGCAAAAAACATAGACATGTGCATGAAGGAAGGAACTAAAGTTCATTCAATTCCTACCTTGTTGTAAGCACTGGGCTAGTCGCTTCTCATACACTGTATTAGTAACTGAAGTTGTCAGATGTGAGCTTTGTGTAAGTGTCTTTACTTGTTCTGTCTCATTTAATCTTTACAATCCTCCTGTGACTGGTTCTGTTATTATCTTCATTTTTCATAAAACTCAAAGAATGTGCCCAAAGTCACATAGTTATAAATGGTTTTGTTTAATCATCACCACCAACCAGTGAGATAGGAATTATTCTTAGAAGTTAGCACACACAACCAGGGAGTGGTACTGTTAAGATTTCAATTCAGGGCTGTCTTCACAGCCTTTGCTTTTTCCATTTTAAATAAGGCAAACATTGAGTTGAGGTGTGTTTCTAAGAAAAATAGAAGATTTGAGACAGTGATTAAGTTCTTCTAAGACTTAACCAAAATCAATATGTACTTAGAATAATGGAGATCTTATATTTAAAAGAAAAGCAGTTAGCAAGTTGAATAGCCATTAGTCACAGAAGATAGGAGCCATAGATTTTAAATATGGTAACCAAGAGACGAGGAAGATCACACTGCCAGCAGAGGAGTTCATCTTAAAACTAGAGCTGATCTTGCGTCTCTAAATAAAATAATCCTTCTTGGTTCCCACTGTCTGCAGAATATGAATCTTGGCATGTCCTCTCTTGTGGCCAGTCTCTCATCACCTCTCAGGCCACTCCTACAGGCGGCCCCCTCTCCATCCCTGAATGCTGTGTGTTTTCATATAATAACATAGCATTGTTCATCCCTCTTCCCAAGGGGAGAACCTCTTTCTTTCTGGCGAAATCCAGTTTAAGTTTTATTACCTTGGGGAAGACTTCTCCAGATCCCTCAGACAAAACCGAGTTGCTTCATTTCTGTTTCCCAGATCTTTATCAGTTTCACTCTTAAGGATTTAGTACTTGAGTTGCAACCACTGGCTGCTATGGATCACTCTCCAAATGGCTCAAGGGTTCTTCATGGATCCAGAGACTATGTTTTATTCATGTCTGCGCTCCTGGTGCCTGTCTCAGAGCCTGGTATACTCAGTCAGTGTTTATGAAATGGGTAGACAGATGGATGAATGGATATGTAAATGATTCCATAAAAATGTGCTATGTGGGTAATAAGTCATTGCAAATTAGGAACTGTTGCAGGCACTGTCACTGGATATATTTTTTATCCATAATGAATGTAATTGCTAGTTTTAAAAAATTGTTTCTTAAAATTCTTAGAAATTAGGATACAAAATAGGTTTTTAACAAGGCATATTGTAGATATGTATCTTCCTTGGCTTGCAGTTAGGAAATGTTAACACTTTATGCATTAGCTTTCCTGACTTTCCACATTCTAGGCATTCTCCTAGGTCCTGAGTGAAGCATTCTCTGCTCACCTTCTCTGTCCTCTTGGCTAGCCTCTGCTGGGAACATCAAGAGCTGTGGTTCTTGGTTATTCTGTATCTCGCCTCTAAGGCATGTATTATGCCTTAAAATTTTCATTATTCATTGGATTACTCTTGACCTTGACTCCCCAAGCAGATGATAAATTCTCAGAGGGCAGGAATCGTATTTATACTCTCCCTGAACCCTCTAGCATTTCTAAAGTGGTGGACATGTCTGTGTAGTAAGCATTAAAGGATTTTTCGTTGATGAGGCCATTACTTTCTTGTTTTGTTTTGACAAATTGCAAAATGCCCCCTTTCTCCATCTTTGGAGGAAGAATGAAGGTTCATACTCTCTTGTGAGGAACACAGCCCCGCTCCGGCCTGTGAAGTGTATGGGAGGTTTACTGCAAGGATGCAGGAGTGTTGTGGAAAAGAGGAGCCAGAAGAGCAACGAGGCTCCTGAGAGCGGGGCTGGGGGCGGGATGTGAAACAGAAGTTCTTGAGAGCCAGGCATCTGTGTCTGTCTGCCTGTCTTGTCACATGGTCTCTCATCCCTTCTTTTCCTAGGGCAAATGCCACACCTCCTGACTTTCTCTGCTGACTGGGCTCTCTATGAACTTATTGCTCCTTGAACTTGACAGCAGAGTGGTCATTCCAGGGACCATCACTGACTATTTTTTCCAACTTCAATCTGTTTCCTCAGAGGAGGAATTTGATTGGTTCCCTGAGGTCAGGTGTTCTTCCTGGTCCAGTCAGCTGTGGCCAGAGAGATGAGGTCACTGGGTGTCAACGTTTTTAAGCAGGATTATGGAAACACATCTTCAGATGACAGTGTGGGCTGGCTAGGCACGCCAAGCTTCTGGAATGAAACTTGAAGTATGTTTCAGCAGCAGTCAGTCGGGAATGTTAATTAAGGGGCCACAGTCGTCATTGCTTGGAGTAAAGATAGAGGTACCCTCTACTGCCCCATGAAGCTTTGGCCTAGGGAGTGGTATCTTGTGAAGGGTCTTGAGGTCCAATGAGAAATTGAGGATTGTTTTCCCCAGAAGTCCCTGCCACCAGGAGATCTGGCAGAGTAGCATGGCGGACTGAGTGTCCTTTGTGGCTTACTGTGCTGTGAGAGTGAGACGCTGGACTTCCTTACAATGTTGTGTGTGTCTGCTGTGTCTGTCTGTGTGAGGGGGATGGAGTGATACCTTGTATAATATGATTGCTGCCAGTCTTAAATTAGTAAACTTCAGTAGGAAAAGAGAAGTGAAGAACTAAGTAGACTTATAATTAATGAGATTTAGAACCCCAGCAATGGGTGTAGAAAACGCCTAGTTTCCTATGGAAGGCTCCAGGTAGGGGTGGGGGCATGTGGGACTCTTAGTTCTTATGGACAACTAGTATGTCACAGAGGAGCCTCCATCTGCCTTTTTGAAGCAGTATTTATTTTTATTTGCTACAAGCAAAGCTCATTCCTTTGCCATGGGAGAGGCAAAGGAACAGCTTTTAAAACATTTTTAGCTTGTTAGCACAGATAAGGAATTCTTAGGATTGGAGTACTAATCAGGAGATCAAGGTGAAAAGGAAATGAACATGCAGAGGGCAGAAAGAAGACATGGCAGAACTGCAGGCCAGAAGGAGGAGCAGCTCCACACCCATGGAACTGTGTGAAGACGTGAAGCACTTCTTGTGGGAGAGGCCTCTGCTGTTCCTTGCAACACCCAGAAGGTAGCACGAAATTGCTGGCACTAGGGCGGAATCTTGTTTTGCAGCAAGAAAAAGTGAGAAGCAGTCCTGGTGAGAGCAGATCTGCGGGCAGGTCTGTGGGTGGACTTCCGGGGCTTGTTCTCAAGTTGCGGTGGAGTGTTCGACCAGACTTTGCAAGCTCACTGATGGGAATGGGCGCCTGTTGCCTCATGTGGGCACCAAACCTCTGTGCTTCTCTCTAGAGATCTTGTGGTTCTGGGTGTGAAGCTGAAGATTCAGAATGATACATTTTCATCTCTTCTTGCAGTTGAAGGGTCTTCATTTGAAACAGAATAAAGATATAGGACTATGCCAGCCCCTTGGTGTTAATGATCTAAATTACAGGTTATTTCATTGTGCATGATCTCCATTTGCCACAAGACTAAGGTTGGGCAAATAAGCCAGTTTTTGTTTTTTTAGATGGAATTTTGCGCTTACTGCCCAGGCTGCAGTGCAGTGGTGCGATCTTGGCTCACCACAACCTCCGCCTCCTGAATTCAAGTGATTGAGACTGCCTCAGCCTCCCGAGTAGCTAGTATTACAGGTGCCCACCACCACGCCCAGCAAATTTTGTATTTTTAGTAGAGATGGGGTTTCTCCATGTTGGTCAGGCTGGTGTGGAATTCCGACCTCAGGTGATCCACCCACCTTGACCTCCCAAAGTGCTGGGATTACAGGCGTGAGCCACCGCGCCTGGCCAAACGAGTTTTTAAAAACAAGGTTAAAAATGTGTAATTCCTGGAAGTCTGACAGTGATCTCTAGTAAAATCTATACAGTCTATTACATAGTAGATAGTAATTTTAAAAAATTGAATCAGAAAAATCATGAGCATTTCTAAATGATTGCGGAATTAACCAGAAATGAATATGGGTTAGCTAGGAGTGAGCATTGCTAAGCCAACCTCATATTGAGGATAATATTGGGCTGGTAGATTTAGTTTTGTGGAATAGATTTGCAAGAGACTCTTGTAAATATCTGTGTGGGCTAGACATTAGCATGAATTAGATGGAGTCACTATTTGTTTAAAAACAATCTGTTGTTATTGTTTTGAGTTATCAAAATGGAATGGGCAGAGCAACTGGATGCCAAAAAGCTGCCATGTTTTCATTTAAAAAAAATCAGTGTCCTCTGTCTAGAAGGCATACTCAATACAATTTCAAGCGATACAAAGCTGATAGGAATAGCTAACATGTTGTATGACAAAGTTGGTAGAAATACTTGATATGTTATATATCACAAAGTTGAGATCTTGATAAATTGAAATCAACTAAAAAGGCTAAACATAAGGGAAATACATGTCCTGCCTTTTGGGCTAAAAATTTTATTATGTGAGTATGGAAAGAAAGTTGAACATACATTTATATAAAAGATCTATGTGTTTTAGTTGACTACATTTATAGAATATAAAGCTTTATAGGAGAATATGGCCTATAAAGCTATATATTCTGTTAGAGGGACATAGAGTGCCCACAGCTGTGATGCTCTGTAAGCCATATCTCAGTAGGGCCCTGACCGGAGGATGTCCTGGAAAGGATGCAGGAGGAAAGTATTGAATGGTAAGAGGGATTGGAAAGCCTGGCCTGAAAACCCGACACACGGATGTGCAAGCCTGTTTCCATCGGTGAAGTCTGTCCTGAGGAAGGAGCAGGCCTATTCTAGGTAGCTCCTGAGGGCAGTACTGCCTTTGTGGGTAGAGGCTGCTGGTGGACAGATTTGACTTGGGTATGAGCAGACTTGATGGCTGCATTGAAGCTATATCTTCAGTGGGTGGAGAGCTGAATTTAGTGGCCTCCGAGGTCCCTTCCAAATCTTAGATTTTGCAGTGCTTGAACAATCTACATTTTGTTGTAATTTTAAAGCCACTAACATATGGTTTAGAGATGGGTTTATCACTATAATTTGGGTTATGTAATACTATAAAAGGAAACTGTGATATGACCATCCTTTAAGTGGGAAGGCCCAAGGAAGTTTCCAGAGAACCAAGAGTAACCATGACTGTTTGCAAAGAGTGAGTTTTGTTGAATGTAATTGTGATGAGAAAATACAGTTGTTCCTTGAAAAATATACTGTGACTGAAGAGAGTGCAAAGGAAGCACATCACATGTGGTATCTGTCCCCAGTAATGCAGTTTGCATTTAATCCGAAGGTGAATTCTATCACATAGATATGAAGATTTAAAGAAAAAGTCCTTTTTCCCTTTGGTGATTCTTTTTGAGCATTTCTGCTTTTCAGTAATCATAGCTTTGTTTGATCAAGCTAGCGCTGCCTCTCAGGGAACAGAGAGCAGTTATTACAGCTGGCATGGGCAGCCAAGGACCTTCAGGGCCATGCCATCTTGGAGATTTTCCTCAGAAAGAGGCCCTGATTACTCTTTATTTTTGCCCATGTTGTTTTACTCTGATCTGTAATTTAAAATCTACTATACAAAGAGTCCACAGAATGCCAACTGGATGCTAGTTTAAAGGTTTTTTCTTTTGCTCTTTCTTTTAAAAAAAATTTTAAATAGGACTGTACATTTTGGTGTTTGCTGTTAAGATATTGGTGAGATGCAGCTTTCTGTTTCCTTAACTTCAGTGGACTAAGATATCAGAAACAAAATCACCAGTGGAAGACTGTTCGAGGGGTCTTTTTTCCTAGAAAAGTGGACAGGGATGACTCAGCTAACAATCTCACATGGAGGAGGGAAGGACCAGCAGGCTTCCAGAATGGGCCTATAATGGCAGCCTGGCAGCTGTGACTCAGGGAACCCTTGTGTGTATGCTGGGATCATGTTGGGATCACACGTGGAAGGGAGGAAGCAGACAGGCAGGACCAAGACTGTGCTTGAGCACATGGGTCGCTGTCAACTGCAGAGGACAGTAAATGGCTCCTTCTTGCTGGTTTTGAAAAGCAGATGCTTACCTCGTATCTAATAATGGCTGTGTCTTGACTTTTGCTCACTGCTCTTTCTCACATGTTTGGACTTGATTTGGGGGCAAGGGAGAGGGTAGCTTTTATTTTTGGTTTTATGATTTTCTGCCTTTTAAGTGTAAAGCCATATCTTTCTGTTTCCCATTTCCTTCAGTTATTCAAATGTCTTAATGTCTTTAGCCAACACATTGAATCTTGTTCATGATCATTTCTGTGACCCCGGCTTGGTAGAACATCAGGAGGTGGATGTGCTCAAACTCTGGTCTTGCCCTGGAAGTACAGTTCTTTCAGAGTCTCTATTAATGGGCTCCCCTGATTAGGTCAGGCTCACCTGGGATAATGTCTCCTTTGATTAATTCAGAGTAAACTGATTTGGAAACTTAATTACATCTGCAAAATTCCCTCATTGTTGTCACATAGTTTAACCTAGTCACAATGATGATATCTCATCACATTCATGAGTCTAACCCAGATTATACAGTGGGTACAGCAGGGAAGGGAGTCTTGGGGGCCATTTTAGGATTCGGTCTACCATACTCCTATAAACATTTACTCATTTAAGCCTCAAAGAATTACACAGGATTAGTCAGTAACAATTTTCCTTACAGAGCTTAAATTCCTTTCCACCTCAAGTTCACTCACTTAGTACTTTATTATGAATTTCACCAAACTCCCTGTATGGAAATGAGCTTCAGGACCAGTTTTAGCAGAAGAAAATAGGTTAACAAATTTATTCAATTAAACACATTAGGATTTTATTCGATCTAGAATATTCTGGGCTTGTGGTCTAGTGCAAGGCTACTCAAAGTGTGATCTATAAATCACTGCTGATTGGAGAACTGTACGTATCACAGTGAGATACGAACAGAAAGTGAGAGTAAGCATTTAGAAACATTTATAGCAATTTAATACTGTTGCAGTATCTAAGCCAGTGATCAATAAGCACATCTTTTTGACCAAAATACAGGACAGGTTTGGTACTGCTGGACTCATGTGATGAGTTACATATGGTGTGATCTGTGTGTTGATCCTGTGTTTTAGAAATAGGTTAGAAGGTAGGGTTTTATTTTTAATCAACCTTATTGAGGCATACTTTACCTTCAGAAAAATGCGCCCACTTTGACAGTGTGATGAGCTTAGAAAAATGTATAGACCCGTGTATCTACCACTACCACAATCAAGGTTTAGAACATGCTCATGTTTTCAAAAGTTTCCTTGTACCCCTTCTCAATCACTCTAGACCCTCTCCACTCCCCACCTATAGCTTCCAAGCCACTGGTGATTACTGATATGCTTTCTGCCACTATAGATTAGATTTCTCTTTTCTAGAGTTTCACATCAATGAACTAATTCACTATGTACTCTTTTACGTTATGTTATGTTTTATGTTTGCTTATCTCAAGATCACAAAGATTTTATCTTCTGTTTTCTGGTAGACATTTAATAATTTCAGTTTTTCTATTTTGGTCTGTGATCCAATTTGACTTAATTTTTGTGAATGAGGTAAGATATGGATATCTATTAATGGTTGTTCAAAGTACTGTCTTTTCCTGTTGATTTATGTTGGCACTTAGGTTGAAAATCAGTTGACTATGTATGTGTGGTTCTAGGCATGGATTCCATATTCTATTCTATTGCTCTGTGTGTTCATGCTTAGGCTGATGCTATACACTCTTGATTACCATTGTTGTATTGTACATTTTGAGATTAAATAGTACAAGTCCTCAAGTTCAAATTCTTTGCCAAAATTATTTTGATTATTCAGTGCCCTTCGTATTTCTATATACATTTTAATAATCAGATTGTGGATTTTTAAATTTAAAATATCTGGGAGTTTTATTGGGATTGCAGTGAAAGTGAATCTGTAGATCAATTTGAGGAGAACTGACATCTTAATAATATTGAGTCTTGTATTTATTCACGTGTATATCTTCATTTACTTAGGCCTTTCTCAGTTTCTCCCTGCAAAGTTTTATAATTTTCAGGATATAGGTCTTGCAAATACTTTGTTAAATTTATTCTTAGGATGCTATTTTTTGATGCTATTATAAATTTAAATTTCCAAATTTTATTGCTCATATATAGAAATGAAATTGATATTTTTACATTAACCTTATAGCCTGCAATTTTGCTAAACTTATTATCTCTAGTAGCTTTAATAAATAGATTTCCTAGGATTTTCTGTATATATAATCACATCATATGTAAATAAAGTCAGCAGCTTAATTTAATGCTTAATATTATTAGTTGAATATTATTTGGGCAATGGATATTAATTTATTTGTAACCTTAATTTACTGATGGCAAAGGGCAAAACAAATTTCACTGGACTTTTTTTTTTTTTCTGGTCCAGAAAAGACCCCTTTCCTTGAATAGGCAGTAGTGGGTTGTAAACTAAATGGTGACAATGGAAGTCATTTCAAGAGCAAAATATTTTATATTAGTTATACCTGGAAGTATTCAGATATTCATTTTTGTGGCTATAATTAGCCAAAGAAACTGCTAAAACCACTGTGTATGTTATTCTGTGAGAATTTAGTGTTAATGAAGGGAGAAGACCATCTGTATGTAAATAGTGTTTACGTGTAAAACAAATTATTGAAAACGAAAGTAATTCTTTGAAAGAATCCAGTTAAAGAGCTGACTGATGCCAGTGTTCACTATTTCATATATCAACATTAGTATTTTGTGGGTTTCTTACTAAGTAACAGTTCGGTTTGCTAAGAATAAAAAGCCAATATTCAAATGATCAAGACAGTAATGTAAGACTACATCAAAAATGTTTGTGTGGAAATGTTGGGTAAATCTATGGCAAAGGAGATACCTCAGTCATCATTTCCAATGATATATTCAGAAACTGGCTAATGATATAGAATGATATATGAAAAGCAACCCATAGAACAAATGGAGTCAGTAAGGAATTTTTCATTATAGGTTGAAGAATGCACAGATTTGCTAAGTGGCAATTCTTCTAGTAAGTGTGTAATTTCATCATGTTGATATGATGGAAGAAGTCTTTTCAGCTTTATTACTGATAAACACAGCTAGCTCTGAAATAAAACTATGAAGAATTACATTTTCAACAAGAGTACTCTGCAGTTTAAGTTTTGTACAGGAGAGTGTGTTCTGACAGCATCATTGCAATGACAGAAAAATATTCTAGAGAAGCCCCACGGATTAAAGAGCTTTTAACAGAATGCAAATCAGTGCACTCCTTCCTTCGGTGAGAAAGTTTGGGTATGAAAAAAACGTCATTCGAACTAAACAGTTTGCTTAGTGCTGACGTAAGAATTGTAAACTATATACAGGCAAAGGTGTTAAAAATTATCCTTCCTTTTATATGCTAATATGGAAGCTAATTATAAACTGATATTGCATGCTGAGGTATGACAGTTACCTATGGAAAAGTTCTGTGGAAAATAAACTGTGAAATAAGTTCTTAGTATTTCTTGAAGGCAAGGAACCAGCTTGTTCTCAGTTCCTTAAAGATATGAATTAGACAGCCAGATTTGCTTATTTGTTTGTTATCTGAGGTATTAAAACCTCCATGCACAAAGGAATGCAATACTTTTTTTTAATGGGAGAAAAGATCAGTGGGCAGAAAAAAAAGTTATAAGTTTAACAAGCACAGAAATTCTCCAGATTGCTATGTTATGTCCCATGATTTAACTACAGCGATTTGTGATGTGATGATCTTAATGTTGCACATATATGAAACATTGTCACCAAATACCTTATAAATTTGGTCAAGCATTTTGAATTTTATTTTTTACCAAAAATGATCTATGTTTAGGAAATGTATGGATCTAGTAGCTACTTATTTCAACCAAAGATAATTTAAATTTAACCATAACTGCACAGGATAAATTGTGGAACTGGCAGCTACTGAAAGATTCAAGATGTGTTTTGAGAATATAGCATTTGCTTTCATTTTGGATAAAAGTTGAAAATTAATGTTCTGAGCTTGCCAAAATTATGCCAAAAACTCCCTATTTCCATCAACATACCTCTTTGAGACTCCTTTCTGTACTTAGGAGTGTTACTAAAATGAAATATCGAAACAACTTAGACATATCTTAGCCCCTGTAAGTAGCTTGCTTTATCCAACCTAAAATGGATAAGTTAACAAGCAAAAGGTAAGCTAACTTGTCCTATTAAAAACTTTGAATATTGGTATATGATATTGTATAAGTATTAGCTCTTTTGCTTTTTTTTTTTTTTTTTTTTTTTGAGACAGGGTCTAACTCTGTCACCAGGCTGGAGTGTAGTGGTGCCTTCTCAGTTCGCTGCATCCTTCGCCTCCTGGACTCAAGAGATCCTCCTACCCAAGCCTCCCAAGTAGCTAGGACTACAGGGGTGGGCCACCACACCTGGCTAATTTTTGTATTTTTGTAGAGAGGGGATTTTACCATGCCTGGCCAAGTATTAGCTTTTTGCTTGTGCTGCAACAAAAATCATTATGAGAGTAATAGTGATCTTCTATATCGATTGCCCTATGCTTGCTTTTGTTATGTTTGTATTGTGTAATTCTTTCCTTTTTCTGCAAGTTATATTTTTCAGATCATATTTACTAAAATACAATTTTGTGTATTGGGTCTAAAATGTTAAAATATTTGGCATATACTTACACATCCTTTTTTATTTCCTTTGCTGGCAATTCATTTTTATGGTTTTTTACAAAAACATTGGTCAGCAGTGGACTTGAAGTGTCCTTCCACACTAATAGTTGAGAAGCACTGCATTGAGTTTTTGGTTTCTTTTTTCTTTTTTCTTTCTTTTTCTTTTTTTTTTTTTTAAGACAGAGTCTTGCTCTGTCACCAGGCTGGAGTGCAGTGGCACGATGTTGGCTCACTGCAACCTCCGACTCCCTGGTTCAAGGGATTCTCCTGCCTCAACCTCCTGAGTAGCTGGGATTACAGGCACACGCCACCAGGTCCAACTAATTTTTATATTTTTAGCAGAGATGGGATTTCACTATGTTGGCCAGGATGGTCTTGATCTCCTGACCTCGTGATCCATCTGCCTCGGCCTCCCAAAGTGCTGGGATTACAGGCATGAGCCACTGCACCCGGCTGAGTTTTTGGTTTCTTTTTGGGAGTTTTATTTTGGTGGCATCTCCTGCACTGCCCTCCCACACACTCCTCCAGAGGCTGCCTGCAGGGGATGCCTCTGAATCTGTTCCAAGCAGTTTCCACAGCAAGGCTGTTGGGAACCTCCATGAAGACCTCAAATTGCTCCACAAAGAAAACTTGACAGTAGAGGGTATTATCCAGGAATATTATTTATCTTAGTCTCAAGCTGGCCAGCATGTTGGTTGTTTTTAGAGACTACTTTTACCTTCATTCTGAGCAGCCAGCAGCCCCCTCAGCTCTCTGCATTTCTTCGCTGACTCTACCAGCAGTGGGGTGTGCTCACAGGTCACCTGCAACCTCCTCCTTGCCAAACACAGGGAGCTTTTCCTTGCCGTCTTCTCCCCTTCTCTTGGGCAGTGGAGGGCATTCACCATCAGTCATTTAAAAACTTCCCTCTCCCACCGGCTCGCCTGCTTTCTCCCTCTCTCTTTCTGGCAGCTTCTCTGGCTGTGGCCTCAGTAGCACTTCTGCCTAGATCCCAGGCCCTCCCCTCCTGCCTGTACTTCTGTCAGTCCATGAGATGTCAAATCTAGCAGCTCCTCGAACTCAGCATGGCCACTGCTAGGTGTGTCTGTTGTTGGCAAACTCTGTGGGCAGTCACCCGACCCAGAGGCCTGACCATCTGTCTTCCCTGTACATCGCTCAGGTATGGAGACCTGTGCCTGGTGTCTGCTGTCCCAGTGCTCTCTGTCCGTGCCTTGCCTTGGCTCAGGCCCTCTTACTCTCCTTTGCACCACTGTATGACACTGCTCTTCTCCTGTCTTCAGGCTCACTCCTCTAGCTCATCTTCCCATTGGCACTTGAGCTTTCACTCAGAAAACCAGTTCTGATCCTGGACTGACATCTGTGTGGCCTCAGGGTGAGACCTAGACCCTTTGCATTTTTGTAGAGATGGGGTTTCACCATGCCTGGCCAAGTATTAGCTTTTTGCTTGTGCTGCAACAAAAATCATTATGAGAATAATAGTGATCTTCTATATCAATTGCCCTATGCTTGCTTTTGTTATGTTTGTATTGTGTAATTCTTTTCTTTTTCTGCAAGTTATATATTTTCAGATTACATTTACTAAAATACAGTAGTACAGTTGGCCTGAGCAACTGGGCTTATCTGGGACAACTCTGTCTCCCTCACACCTGAAATTGTGCTGAACACAGGCAGTTGCAGACACAGGCCATTTAGGAAGGCAGCAAAACAAAATTAATCTACCGGCATCTCATGGAAACTCTGGACACGAGAGAATGTGAAAGCTTCTAGCTAGCAGGAGATGCTAAATGGAAAAAGAAACCAGTACAGCATCTTATTACTGAAGGCAGTTATGAAAAAGGCCCTTGATTTTTACTGAATGCTCCTTCATTGTTGTAGTTAATATATAGTTTTCTAAAAGGACTTTCAAAGTTCTATCCCCAACCCTCTGGTTTCCTTCTCAAAAAATCTTAAGCTTTTCAGCCATGAATTTTTTCTCCGTAGGGCTGTAGAAAGGCAGCTGTATTACTTGCCGACCTGGCTTTCTTTTGTAGAGGACCCTCAAGGTGTGTTGTCAGAACTTTGGCTCTGCCCCAGGATTTAGCAGAGGAGTCAATGACTGTTTGGGTAATGAATAAATGAATCCTCCCACACTCTAGGACTAAATCAGTACTTGTCAAATCTTAATGTGCGTGTGACTGTATTAGTCAGGGCTCTCTGGAGAAACAAAACCAATAGGATGTGTGTGTGTGTGTGTGTGTGTGTGTGTGTATATGTGTATATATATATATGTAGTTACATAAGGGGAGACGTTTTATGGAAATTGGCTCATGTAATTATGAAGCCCAAGAAGTCTCATGATCTGCTGTCTGCAAGCTGGAGACTCAGGAAAGCCAGTGATATCACTGAGTTTAAAGGCCAAGAACCCGGGGACTGGGCAGTGTAACTCTCAGTATGAGGCTATAAGCCTGAGAACCTGAGAGGTAGCTGGTGTTAAGTCCTAGAATCCAGAGGCTTGAGAACCTGGAGCTCTGATATCCCAGTGCAGGAAAAGATGGATGCTCCAGCAGAGAAAGCATTTGCCCTCTTTGATTCTTTTGTTCTGTATGGTCCCTCAATGATTAGATTAGATGATTATTAGATTAATTAGATGATGCTTCCTCTCCACAATGGTGAGGGGGATCTTCTTTACTTAGTCTACAGATTTAAATGTGAATCTTTTTAGAAATGCCCTCACAGACACACCCAGAAATAATGTCTTACTAGCTACTAGCTGACTGGGTATCCCTTAACCCAGTCAAGTTGACACTTAAACCCCACCATTTTGGTGACTCTTCTGGGGATCCTGTTAAAATGTAGGTGATGTTTTAGTAGATCTGTACTGGTAGGACCGAGGTTCTTTGTTTCAAATAAGCTCCCAAGTGATGCTGATGCTGCTGGGCCAGGGACCATCCTTTGGATAGCTAAGGATTAAACTACCGAAAACACAAGGGGAGCACTCAAGCTCGAGCAGCCATTCCCATGAGTGCTGGCACAGCTGTCATCTTCTGCAGCAGAAGCAGGCGCAGGGCCCTTCAGGAAGCCTTTCCACATCTGCCCGGGGAGAGCCTTCTCTTCCTGACAGAGGATGTGGCTGCTGATCTCCTACTATCCGTCCTTATTTGAGGAGCTCCTTGAAAGGGCCACACGTGGGAGGGAAAGGGCGTGGGGCACTGTCCCAGCTGCATGCACTGCCCTGCTTACTCTGAGTCTGCATTGGTCAAATAAAGGGGCTCCTCCGGGCCTCCACAGACCTCCCACTGCTCATATTCTGCCACCTGTTCCTGCACCTCTGACTACCAAGCCCCCAAGGGCCACCAGTGCTGCTCCAGGACTCTGAAGATTATCTTGAGGCAGCAGTGGTGGAGGCCAAGCTTTGAAATTTTTCTTAATGAACCTAAGCACCTTTATGGTAGAAAAAGCCCAATACATAATAAACTCTATTAATATCTCCCCACATAATCAACATAGTTCACATACTTGTCATTTTTTCATTTTTAAATGGCTCAGTAGTTGCATTCCCTTAGCTTGCCTGGATAGGCCGTGTGTAGCCATTCCTCTGAGGCTGGGCACTTGGCCCATCTCTATTTTTTTTTACCTCTTGTATTTTAAATGGTGGGGCTGTGACTATCTGCTGAGATTATCTCCACCCCCACCCTCCTGCCCTGCTATTGCCTTGGGTAAGCTTTTGCAATTGGCAGGACACCCAGTTACATGGTCTTATAGCCTGCTATACTTTTTGCTTTTTAATAATATTTTCCCCAATTGCATGGTTGTTGTGTGTAAGGTCAGTGTCTCTTATAGATTCCTCAGTTCCAGGAGGATAGTCTCTTCTTTTCTCTCTTTGTCTTTGCAACATTCTTATCAGCTAGAATATTGCCCAGCAAGCAGGAGCTCAGTAAAATGGGTGAGATGAGCAGGTATGCGCCCCAGAGCTGGATGCTTAGATGTGCTTCCCACAGGCTGCACCTGCCCACCAACACGAGGTGAGGACCTGCATGAGCCAGGCATTGTCAGACCCTGGGCAAATTCAGAATGGTGGGCATGAACCCTGCTTTCAGAGGAGAAAGGGATGGTCAATGGCCAATTCTACTTTAATGTGTTAAGTGCCAGAAAATGTGGAAGCTCAGAATTCTACGGGAACATAGAGGATGAGGACCAGGCTGAGACTGGGGTCTACAGGAAGTGTGCCTGGAGACAGGGAGGCCAGAATTAGGTCCAGGAGGCTCCAGGATGTTTCCTAGGAGGCCTGCTGCAGACTGCTGTACGTCTCCTTGGCTGTTGTAGTGGGCAGAGTCCATGCTGGCAGAATTCTTAGCTTTTTGTCTGCTGGTAGGCTCCTTCTTATTTTTAAGCTTATGATAGAGATGATACATTGGGAAACCACATGTTACGGGGAAGCTTCGCACAAACAGCTGTGTAATTGCCCTGATGCTCCTTAATTATAGACATCACAGCCAAACACTATCTCTCCATCACATTTTAGATGCCGTGCCTGCCCCGTGGAACACAATGTACCTCCTCATGGAATGGTTGAATTTGGTTGGTAGTTCTAGAAGGAACCTTGCTCAAGTTACAGTGACACGTTGCATGATTTTTTTTAAAAGCCCAAAAAACAAAATGAGAAAAGTCAAGTCAAATTATGCTAAGTTAGGATTTCTGACTTTAGTTCGTGAAAGTCCGTGAACAAAGCTTCGGAATAGAATAATAAATTACTGATTACAGACTGGTTCCACTATGAGTCATAGTGAGAGAGTGTCATTATTTTTCACAATTTACAAGTGTCATTGCCAGAGACTGGAATACTTAGGAACTTCCAGACACTGGACATTCCATGTGTTCTGGGAATGCCCCCTCCCTGCTCCCCTTCTCCCAGATTCCCTTTCCCCATTGCTCTGTTTCATGTAATGTGTTTGCAAGGTTGTGGCTCAAACTTCCTTTAAGTATGTGACATTCTTTGAGCTGAAAATAGCCTATGCAGGCTAACAGTTGATTTCTTTTTCCTTTCAAGGTATATTCTTGATAATGTTTATCATACAGAAGTTAAGATAATTTCCATATTTAGCTCAAAACTAGTGGATTTGATTCCTTAGCTCTTCATAAATAAGTATTTTCTGTGAGATTTAAAAAAATTATTAAAAATACTGGCCTTTAAGATACTGGCATTTGGACTTCTTAGGATTGACACGCACATTTTTCCTATTATCTATTTGTTTCTTTATATGGTTGCACAGAAAAATACAGGCAAATTTTTAAGCAGTGAGGATTTGGTGGAATCATTTTATTTTTTAAGTTTATTTTTATGTTTTAGCTTTGCATTTGAGGTAATTGCAGAGCTCCCCAAAAAACTGCAAAAATAATACGTAGACTTCTGTATACCCTTCACTCAGTTTCCCCAGATGTTCACGTCTTTTAAACCATAGTACAAGCAGTAAAGTCAAGACATTAACATTGATGCATTTCCATTAAATATTATACAGACTTTATTAAAATTTTGTCCATTTTTTTTACTAATGCCCTTTTTCCTATTCCAAGGTCCAGTTTAGTATCCAATCCAGGATCACACATTTTGTTTCAGTTGTCACATCTCTCCCTAGTCTCTGGTTTGTAGGCAGTTCCTCAGTCTTTTTATTTCATGACTTTGACACTTATGAAGAATACCTGCTAATTATTTTGTAGAATGGCCCTCAAGCTTGGTTTGTGTTTCCTTGTGATTGATTTCAAGTTATACATTTTTGACAAAATGCCACAGAATTTTCATGCCCTTCTCAGCTCATTGTATGTGGAGGTATGTGTTGCCAATGTTTCTCATTACCGCTGATGATAACTTTGATTACTTGGGATAGTGGTTTCTCCACAAAAAAATTACTGTTTTTCCCTTTGTAATCAATACGATACTCTAAAATTATGTAAACGTCCTGCTCATCATGCTTTTACAACCCTTAATAATTCTTGCCTGTGACAATCATTCCTGTAGTGTTTGCCAAATGGTAATTTTCTGTTTCTGTGATTCCATCTGTACTTATTAATTAGAATTCTGTAAGGCAGAGCTTCTCATCTCTATTTATTTGTATCAGTATGAACTCATGGATATTTGTTTTATTCTATGGATTATAACCCAGTACTATCGTCACTTGTTTTGTTGCTCAAATTATTCCAGATTTGACCATTGGTAGATCTTTAAAGTTGATTCTTGTGTCACTTAGACATTCCCTCATCACATATTTTGAATGTTTGTATTTTCTGGCATCTCAAGAAGTTTCATGCTTATTTTGTATTTTCCCTGACCAATCCTGAAATCAGCCATTTCTCTAAGGACTGGCTAAGGGTGGGATTATGAAGGTTTGGGCCTCTGTCTCATTTGAGTTTTTCTTTCCATTTGAGGTTACCCCATTGGTGGGTTCCAGAAATCATGGGCATGTCCAGGTAGTTGCAGCGAGGCTCCCTCTGGTCAGCCACAGCCATCAGGGTTACAGTTTCCTGGATCTTTACCATAAGTAAGGTTGAAGTGGAAGTTGCCATTTTCTTCTAAATAAATTCATTGAGAAACCTTGACCGTACTCCAGGATTCTCCAGGGTTTTTTGTTGCATCCAAATCAACAGGGCTTCCTTCCAGGTCTCCGTTGATGAATGGATTCCCTGGCCCCTGTCCTGGGTTAGGCTTTGAAGACAGGAACTTGTTGCCAGGACGGCAGATAGAAAAGGATTTAAGGTCACCCGAGAAATTGTCCACAGTTAATTGTGCTGTGAATACAGGGCTCTTCCCCAAGGAGTGAGCAAGGTGTTTGAAGACCAGACCTTGCGGTAGGGTGTGGTCCCCTGTGGCTGGCGCTCAGGGATACTGAGAACTGGCAATCTGGCCTTCCTCAATGTGGAAGGGCCCTGGGGGCTCTCAGAATGACAGGTCATCATTAGTCGCAGTGAAATCACCAGCAGTGTGAGGAGCCAGCCATGGAGTCAGGCTGGCTTTTAACTACTTTAGATCTATGTATTAATTTCTCCTACTCAGCAGCCTAAGCCTCTGTGGGCTTTTTTTTTTTTTCCTTTTCCAATGCTCTGTCTCGTCAGCATTGGAGACTGCTCCCAGAGAGGTCAGGCCTAATTCCTCATTGGCAAGTTTTGCCACACTTTAATCTGCATGTCCCAGATTGAACTCTTTTTGAATGGAAAGGCTTTGCAAGTCAGTAAGGGTCTGCAAACAAGTAGAGGGAATTACGGGAGGAGCCCCAGCTGGGGAGGTCACAGAATCGCATCCTGTCCAAGGTTGGTCCTGGAGGAAAGCGGCCTGGTTCGCACTGTCCAGTTCATACACAAACTTGGCTCGCGTTCTTGTTATCCCCCACCCCCACCTGTCCCCAGTGCTCCCTGAGCTCTTAGTGCAAATCAGTGCTTTAATAGTTGTTAAATGTATGCATCTCTCTGCATTAGAATGAGTTATTGAAAGGTGGTCTGTCTTACTCATCTATTTATCTAGTGTCTGGCCTTTAATCTCCTTCACTAAAAACTTCTTTTTTTTTTTTTTTTTTTTTTTTTTTTTTTTGAGACGGAGTCTCGCTCTGTGGCCCAAGCTGGAGTGCAGTGGCTGGATCTCAGCTCACTGCAAGCTCCGCCTCCCGGGTTCACGCCATTCCCCTGCCTCAGCCTCCTGAATAGCTGGGACTACAGGCGCCCGCCACCTCGCCCGGCTAGTTTTTTGTACTTTTTAGTAGAGACGGGGTTTCACCGTGTTAGCCAGGATGGTCTCGATCTCCTGACCTCGTGATCCGCCCGTCTCGGCCTCCCAAAGTGCTGGGATTACAGGCTTGAGCCACCGCGCCTGGCCAAAACTTCTAAAATGAGTAAGAGGAGGGTTGACTGGGGTGGCAGTGGGGAGGGGAAAGGCCACCCTGCACGTCCCTTGCTGGGGAGGTTGAGGGTGAGGCCAATAGCCCTTGGAATTTTGCCTAGGACCTGCTGTGATCACTTGAAAGATGCTTGCAAATGGCACCCCGGCAACTCCTTTTCTTCTAGATTTGAGATGGATCTTATATCAAACACCAAAGTGTCTTTAGAGTCCAGAGATAAGGGATGCGGTATTCCTCAAACCACAACTTCCAGGAAGAGTTGGGGCAGGGCCCTAACTGCCTGCCTCTGTATCTGTGATTACTGTAAACGCAGTATCTCATTCCCCAGGCCTTTGTGTAAAACTGATGTTCTGGACAGACCACATTAACTCTGTGGGTCAACCTTGTGTCACTGCAAATCCCCTGGGATGTGAGTGTGTGTCTGAGGGGTCCAGGCCAGGGGATCTCTCAAGATGACTTTGTGCTGGATTTGGGGACGTGATGTGTGATTGGGCCTGGCATGTGACAATACTATCTGGGTATCATCAGCTTGACTTTGCCTAATTGGTTGGGTTTTGTTTTTCCTGCATGAGCTGTTTTTGTTTTTGTTTTTGTGTTTGTGTGTGTGTGTTTTCCCCCAGTAGGGTGGCAAGGCTGGTGTTGACTGTACCAAAGAGCTTTGTGTGGTGTGGACCGTGGGTTTCTCTTCATCTTAAGCACAGCTATCAAAAGGGCTGGGGGAGATTGGAGGTTCCAGCCTCCAAATCAGACAAAAGCTAGTCAGTGCCCAAAATGGCGATTGCAACATTATTTCTAATGAAAATCTGAAAGCAACCTTAATGTTTAACTGCAACATGATAAGTTTAAGTAAATTATCAACTTCATGGAATATTATCTAATGGTTAACATTAACAGTGTAGCGACCTGGAAAAGGGCTGTTGTTAAATAAAAGCAGGTTTCAAAATTGCCTTATAAGCACATTAAAATGCATATGAACAAGAAACCGGTTACTTTGCTTTCACTGAGGAGGGCAGTCAGGCAGCTGGAGGGACCAGAGACAGGAGGACTGGGGAGAGAACATTGTGTAGACTTTTGTGCTTTTGCACCTTTGAACAATGTGAATTGAATGTATTTCCTTTTCAAAAATAAATAACAAAAAGATGAAACAAATGTATAAAAACTGAAAGGAAACACAACAAAAGGATGATAATGGTGGTATTAGGTGGTGCTGTGAAGAATATTTTCGTTTCACTCTAAGCTTCTCATAAGAAGAAGAAGGAATTGGTAGTATTTTGAATTTAAAAGGCAAGTGTCAGTACACATGTGATAGGAAGACTCTCCCTGAAATTATTAAAATGTTGAGGAAACTAGACAGAGTCCACTCAGTATTTTCTGTGTAGGTTCATAAAGGGTAGGGTAGAAGCCATCCCAGAGATTGTCCAAAACAATGGATGTATAACTATCATTTCTTTGGGACTTCGGATTGTATTTTTAAAATTTGTTTCAGGGTCACACATTTATTTTAATCATCAAGCCCTATTCTGCAGGCCCCAGTCAGCCCTGCCCTGCCCCACTCTTCTCTCTGTGGACCTGTCTGCATGCAACTGGCCACGCAGTGGACAGTGATGGGCTGTGTCTCTCCCACACGGCTCTCTGGGGCCAGGCTGACTTGGCTTCCCAAACGTTTTATGCACAAGGCTCCCTGCCTCCCTCTGTGTGAGGGAGGGTTTTGTTTGGACAGCCTTTTCCCCTGGGGCCCAGAATGGGGGACAGGACCTCAAATTACTCTTCCTCCTTCTCCTTCTTGCTGGGCCAGTGAGAGTCCAGTTGTGTGGGACAACTCAGGACGGGGAGCCTGCTGAGATGCTGAAAAGGAGCCTGGGCCTCTGGCTGTCCCTGAGGGGCCACCCACAGCTGGTCTTGTGGTTGAGAAATTTGTCCTTTTGGCCTTTTCTTGCTGTGCCTCTCTGCCTCCTCTGGAGACTTCTCTCCTTGCACTCTCTTGTGACCAAACATGCAGCCTCTGTCTGTCCTCCTTTACTGAATCCAGAGCCCCCCAGTTCTCCTTTCCTCCCCCTCCCTACGTTCCTTTTCAGGACAGCCATTTCTCCGTGTCCCCTTTTTTGGGGAGTGATGGAAAGGACTCTTTTACTCTGACGCTTTACAGTGTTATTTGCATTCCAAAGATGCTTGAAAAATACATGGTTTTAACCAAAGCAGTTAATCCCTAATAGTAGAGCTTCAGGTTGTACAGCAAGGATACAGTGGAGCTATCTGGGGGCACAGTGTGCCTGTCAGTGGCTCTCAAATCACTCCACCTTAGAAGCTGCCTGTACTTCCTGTGTTTAAAGGCAATTCTGGTTTGACTACTAGATAATTGAAATGGTACATGTATGTTTTAAATATTTGTTATTCTTATGAAGTAAAACATAGGGAAGGCACAAAATATTAAGTATATGGCTTGAATAATTTTGAGTATTATTCTAATTTTGTTACATTTCCTCGGCATCCATGCTGCATATGCCCTTGTCATCCGTATGTTATTCGTGTGGGGTTGAGACTTCAAGGCTTAAGGGTACCTGCCTTAATGTCTGAGAGACAGAAAGCAGAATTGGAACCCAGGTCCATCTGACCACAGAACTTTGGTCCCCATATTAACTGCTTTCCTCACTTTTACTCACTTCTTCCCCAGCTTATTCCACAGAGTTTTACTCTAGGAGATAACTAAATGCCTTCTAAAATAGCAGCAAAATATACAGCCTAAAGCAACTTTTAGTGTTTTATGCTTGGCAAGGATTCTTGGAATTTAAAAAATGGCATTCCGTTCCTCTTGTTCTGATATACATAATAATTAGTTTGTTCAGTAAATTTTTCTCGATATATATATCTTAAAATATGAATTATTTAGGGAAAGATGCTTTCCAAGTTCATTTTGATGATTGACTTATTAAATGGGCACCCAGGTTGGTTCACTGAACACTAAAGATTACAATATGATGATAATGATGATGAAAATGACCGTATTTCTTTTTCTGGAATTTTTGAACCTTGTTTTTCATTTAAATTAAAAAAAAATTCAATAGGTTTTTGGGGAACAGGTAGTGTTTAGTTACATGAATAAGTTCTTTAGTGGTGATTTCTGGGATTTTGGTGCACCCATCACTGGAGCAGTATACACTGTAGCCAATGTGTAATCTTTCATCCCTCACCCCAGTCTCACCCTTTCCCTGAGTCCCCAAAGTCCATTGTATCATTCTTATATCTTTGTATCCTCATAGCTTAGCGCTCACCTCTGAGCGAGAACATACAATGTTTGGTTTTCCCTTCCTGAGTTACTTCACTTAGAATAGTTGAATTGTATTTTTCTTACAGTTTGATAAAGGAAATAAAGTTCTACCTTTGATGAGCAGCCAATAATAAGGAGCAGAATTAATGTGAGAGGGAAGGCAGCCAGCGGAGCTCCCTGGTGGGAAGGAGAAGACTGGGGCTGCATGCAGGAGCTCTGAGGTCAGACCATTCCTGGGGTTTTAAAGGGAAGTGGTTAAGATAGGATGAGTGTTAGACCAGTATCATTTATGACCAATTTTTTTGTTTTTAATTTTTAATTTTTATTTTTAAAGAAAACTCCCTGAGGCCGGGCACGGGGCTCAAGCCTGTAATCCTAACACTTTGGGAGCCCAAGGTGGGAGGATTTCTTGAGGTCAGGAGTTCGAGACCAGCCTGGGCAACATGGTGAGACCCTGTCTCTAAGTAGAATAAAAATAATTAGCTGGGCACGGTGGTGCACACCTGTAGTCCCAGCTACTTGGGAAACTGAGGTGGGAGGATCCCCTGAGGCCAGGAGTTTGAGGCTGCAGTGCACTATGATTGCACCACTGCATTCCAGCCTGGGCGACAGAGCAGGACCCTGCCTCTTAAAACAAAACAAACAAACAAAAAACCAAAATCAAAAAAGCCTGACTGTGTCAGAGACTTTTTCAAAAGCATGCATTTGTTTTTATTTTATTTTTTAAATTTTTAAAATTAAGTATGTGAAGCAACTGCTTACTGAGCAGCGAACCCAGGAAAGCTGCAGCTGGCTTCCAGTCTCTGAGGTCTTACATAAGAATAATCGGTAATCACTTCTGTTCATTATTTATTCCTACTACAGTAGTCTTTCAATTTCATTTCTTTTTTCAAGCCAACCATAGCATGCATTTACATTGTTAATATTTACATTGTTAATTTTCTTAGCAAATGACTTTTATTTCTTCTCTTTACTTCCAGAGAAAATAGATAATGGCAAAATCAGTTGAAAAGCTAAATATTGATGACTTTGTTATGACTGATCCCAAATCAATCTAATGAATACCTCATGGCTCCATGGTGGTCATCACTAATTGTAATATGACAGATACAGGAAAGACAGAACTACTTGGTACATAAAGTTAAAATAGCTGATGTCACAGACTAGAGTTGATTCACTCCTGTGTTGTGGATAGCCTTATGAAACCAGTACCAGTTAAAGAAAGAATCCAATGGCCAAAAGTCATTTCAAAAGGACTCACACTGGTAATTTGCTTTCTTGGAAGTGGTCATAAATCCCCCTTTCTCTCTATCCATGTCTATCAGAACTCAAAGCTGCCAGAGGGCAACATCCAGACTGCTTGCCCTTCCTCCCAGCCTCTGCCTGGGTGTGACCCTCTTTATCCAGATTGACTCAGCCAGTCTGGTGATTCCTCAGCATTTTGCCTCCCTCCTCTTCCTTCTCCGGTGTCCTGGGTTCTGCATACCTGCAGTATTCAGAAGGGCAACCTGGCAGGAACAGAGCCCCTGCTCCAGGACAAGGCAAGAGAAGTCCCGCAGGATGAAATCAGCTTCTCTGAGGTGGGAGGGAGGGAAGCAGGACCCCTCAAGCTTACTGGCTAACAGGGGTGTCCCATCCTGCGTGGAGCTCCTGTTTGTCAGTCATGTCATGGATGCAGAATGAATTTGACTGGTTAAGAAGAGATGGGTTTTGAGGGGTCTGGTGCATTGGCTCAGCACAGATGCCAGCCGCCTTCTGGACTGCTGTCCTGCTCCCCTAGTTCCTTTTCCTGCCTCTGTGGCTCCTTTTTTCAAATTTGCCCTTTTTGTGCCCACTTTGTCCTCTACAAGCAGCAACCCATTTGCTTGCAGTGTCTTTCAAGCCGGGCTCCTGGGGATGAGGGATCTCCCCACCCAGTGACTGGCCACATCATAAGCTGGGATCACAGCTCATTGTCATCACGAGTTGTGAGAATTATGAGGGTGCCTCTTGGCATTTTTTTGGTGCCACAAATGCTAGGGACCTTAAGACTTTTAAAAGCATCTCAGAAGCCTTTTCCATACTTATACCACTTTCCAGGACTGTAGAATCTAACAGTAGTTTTTCTTGGAGAATTAATGATGAGTCTACCCACAAAGCAGGCCTGTCTGGCTTGGAATTATTCATTTGTTGTCGGTGTGAGTCAAGAAAAGAAGCCAAAAAATTTGAGAAGTCAAAAGAAAAACAGAATAGCTATCCCTTTATCTTAATATTTGCAGACTACACACTTTTAAAACAATTGTAAGATCATTTAACATAAGATCTATCCTTTTAACAAATTTTTTCTGTGTATAGTACAGTGGTGTTAACTATAGGCATAGTACAGCAGAGCTTTAGAACCTATTCATCCTGCACACCTGAAACTTTTATGTCAGCTGAGTAGCAGCTCCCAATTTCCCTGCCCTCCAGCCCCTGGCAGCCAGCATTCTGCTCTCTGTTTCTCAGAGTCTGGCTACTTCAGATACTTCATAGAAGTGGAGGCAGGCAGTGTTTGTCCTTCTGTGACTGGCTCACTTCACTTGGCATAATGTCCTCTAGGTTCATCCACGTTGTTGCATATAACAGGATTTTCTTTTTTTAAGGCTGAATAGTAATTCATTGTGTGTGTATGTGTCTATGTGTATGTATGTATATGTATGTGTGTATATATATGCACACCATATTTTCTTTATCCATTCACCCATTTTTGAGCACTGAAGTTTTTTTGACATCGTGGCTATTGTAAACATCTCATCGTTTACAATGTCTGCTACATAGACATCTCTTTGAGGTCCAGCTTTGAATTCTGGATAAACACCCAGAAGTTGGATACTAGGGAAAACTGTATGAAGGTTCCTCAAAAAGTTAAAAATACAGACTAGATACTAGATACTTGCCAGAGTTCTTCTTGATCAAACTAATTCTAGCTTGGTGTTGCTCTGATCACATACTAATTTTCTGATCACATACTATTACTGTGTCTGGTCAGTTGCCATGGAGGCGTTAGGGTAAAGGGATTGGCTTAATGCATCTCCAGATATAAAAATTTCTTGAGTTTGGCAAAGATTTTAATTCACATGACAGTTTTGGTTCCCCAAGACTAAAGTGAGCCAGGTGAGAATTGAGAAAAGAGGCTCCAAGAGTCAGCTCTGAGAACACACAGCTAGTTAGAAAGGAGGAACTGGATCTTCAAAATCCAGCAGCTGGAGTCCTGCAGCTAATTCCAAATCAAATCAAATCTGCCTCTTGCTGCATGTGGCTTTTGCAGTGGGCATACGCCCCTACGTGCTCTGTGCAATGCAGCCTCCAGGAGAGGCTTCAGACCCAGTTTTTGCTTTCATGGAGCAGGTACACCCCTGTGGGGATGTGAATGTCACACGCATTTGCCAACTGCCCACAGCCTTGAAGCCGGGGTCCAGAGTCCAAGGCATGATGGAGGGGCTCAGGGATGGCTGGGACTGGGAGTCAGGGGAGGCCAGGCTTTGAATGAGGCCAGAGGCTGGGAGCAAAGAAGCTGGCACAGCACAGGCAGAGGCTGGGAGCAAAGAAGCTGGCATAGCACAGGCAGAGGCTGGGCATGGGAATGTGGCAGGGGTCCTCAGGGCCAGGGCTGGAGTCCAGAGCTTTTGTGGGATAAGCAAGAGAAGAGATGGGATTGGAAATGTAGGCTCAGTTTTGTGACATGACTATGGAAGTTTTATTCTGAAGATTCATATACAGGTCCTCTTATTACTGGTTTGAGCAATTCTTATTGTCCTGTTCTTGTTCTGTTCTTTAATATTTTATTTTATTTATTTATTTATTTTGAGACGGAGTCTCGCTCTGTCATCCAGGCTGGAGTGCAGTGGCCGGATCTCAGCTCACTGCAAGCTCCGCCTCCCGGGTTCACGCCATTCTCCTGCCTCAGCCTCCCGAGTAGCTGGGACAACAGGCGCCCGCCACCTCGCCCTGCTAGTTTTTTGTGTTTTTTAGTAGAGACCGTGTTAGCCAGGATGGTCTCGATGTCCTGACCTCGTGATCCACCCGTCTCGGCCTCCCAAAGTGCTGGGATTACAGGCTTGAGCCACCGCGCGTGGCCTGTTCTTTAATAATTTAAATAAAAAAATTATTGTGGTTGAATTCCAAGATGGCGCTCTTTATTTTATTCTTCCCCACCACATTTTAAAATCCAATATATTTTGCATATGGATCATGAGAGCTCGGGCAGTGTTCTAATGCTGAGACAAGCAGGCAGCTCCCACCTTTGGCCTCGGGACATTCCAGGTCCTGAGGTCGACCCTCACATGGCTGGGAAGGAAAGGAAGTGGAGAACTGGCACACACACACACAGGAGGGCACACACGGGCACACACACAAGAGGGTACACACAGGAGCACACACAGGGCCACACATGGGGCCACACATACAGGGTTGTGCACACATAAGTGCACACAGGAGCACACACATGAACGCACACAGGAGCACACACACAGGCATTCATCACCCTTCCCTCACGCTCTCAATATAGTTACAAATCTAGTGTTCACATTATTAAGATGATGTCAGTATTGCTCACAGCCAAGCCTCATATGATTAGATTTCTTTTCTTGTAGAACCTGTTTTCTTGGAACTAATAATTACCTTATTTTTCATGTGCCTTGTGTACCTATTGATGAATTTATCCCTGGACTCTGAGACAGCTAAATATTTTTTTCTCAATTTGTTTGGATGCACTAGAAATTCTGTCAGTTCCATTTTTTTTTTTTTTTTTTTCTCATAGACATTTATCCTGGAGCCCACCCCTCCAACCTATCTGTCTGGGCTTCATCTCCCCTGACCCCTTTTTAGCCTTGTGATTGATCCTGGCTCTTTGGCACAGGGGAGGATATTCCAGCATCTAACTGCACCTTTTAAAACTTTCAACCAGGTGTTCTGTATTCAGCTGCCACCTACACCCAGCTTTCAGAGACACCCGTTTTCATGTTCTTGAGCCCTTTGGAGGTCTGCACCATAACTGACTTGCTGCTTTTGCTCCCACTTAGATTTCACCTTTCTCTCATCTGCCGAGTCCGAACACATGCCCATGTATCTTTGTTTGCTCTTCAAACCAGCTAATACGAGGTTGACTCTTTACAGAACAAACAAAGGCAGAAACCTGCAAGAACAAAGAAAGCTGGAGAGGAAATGACAGCTGGCCAGAGGTGTCAGCAACGTTTCTGAAATTGGAGTGCATGTGTCCAGTCTGCCATGTTAAGCTCAAAGTTACTTCAGTTTTTCATCAATTTTACAGCATATACTTACAGTAATTACTCCATACCTTTCCACTCTGCAGATATTCTGCAGCAAACCTTCCTCTGGGCTTCTGGCAAGATGCTGGCTTACCTCCAGCCTTATCAACCTTGATCCTAGCAAGAGTCTATTGTCCTGGATTGTATGAATTTGATCAATAAAATAGTTAAATGTGTTAGGGATGAGTTCTGGGATGGGATAGGAACAACAAAAGCGGGAAACATTTTCATTGTTTCACAATAGACTTTTCTTTTGCTTTAATCCTATCTGTATATTATGGCAGTCTATCTATTATGATTGTTTCAAAAGAAAACTTTTTAGCACAATTTTATTAAGAGAGATTTATTTTCCATTTAGACAGGTGCCGGCAATGTTCGTTAAACCTTTATTAAAAAAAAATAAAATAGGCCGGGCGCGGTGGCTCAAGCCTGTAATCCCAGCACTCTGGGAGGCCGAGACGGGCGGATCACAAGGTCAGGAGATCGAGACCATCCTGGCTAACCCGGTGAAACCCCGTCTCTACTAAAAAAATATAAAAAACTAGCCGGGCGAGGTGGCGGGCGCTTGTAGTCCCAGCTACTCGGGAGGCTGAGGCAGGAGAATGGCGTAAACCTGGGAGGCGGAGCTTGCAGTGAGCTGAGATCCGGCCACTGCACTCCAGCCTGGGCGACAGAGCGAGACTCCGTCTCAAAAAAAAAAAAAATAAATAAATAAAATAAAATAAAATAAAGCTGTCTAGGGATCAAAGGTAAATAAATGTATTTCATATGGGAAAGAGCCAAAAAAAATTTTCAAAAAAATAGTTAAAGATATAAACCATGCTGTGGGCCCTGCCTTCCTCAGGCTTTGAGGTGAGTTAACTGTCATTGGAGCATACATTTCAGTCTTTACTGCACATGCTTTGATTCTGGCTGCAGCTACCCTAAGTGGAGAATTTATAAACAGGTTGGGCTGTGGCTTTCAGAAGAGTGGCATAAATTCATCCGTTTTTGTTTTCTCCTGAAATTTGGTTCCTCCTTCCCTTCCTGGTCTTTCAGCGGGTGCCATGTCAATGGCTGGAACCACTTGGCAGACATGAATCTCTTGGATGCTGCCCTCTAGTGCAGAAGGTCTGCCTGTAGATACTGTCAAGGCCATGTGCACCCCGAGTGTGCACCTCACATGTCCCCTGAAATTTACATCTACCATCCCCTAGGGCTTGTACTTTTCCGATGTTTTCCAGACCCCCTGTGGAGTTAATGGGGCTTCTGTTCCTTTGAACTCCTTTTGTCCTGCGCAGTGAACAGTGACAGGTAAGCCAGGCTCCCTGGGCCCTGGTGCAATTACAATTAACCATGGGCCTCAAACAAATCCTTTATGCATGATTTTTCATCTTTGCATGACCTTTGATGGTCTGTGACAAATCAACTTCTGACATTGATTGTAAGGGAGTAGTTTTCTAACAAATGCAAAAGATTGCCTAGAGAACTGGGGTCTGGCTGTAGACTTTATCAGCAGCACCAGCTTAGGGGTTTGTAGCCTGGATATGGTGATGGTTTTCCTTATCTTCTTGAGAGATAGAGGAAGAAAAGGACAGTTGGTTGTAATGGATTAGAATATTAGTGGAAAAGAAATGGTCATTTCTTATAAAACAGTATGTGTTCCTATGTCATGGGTAAGAATGGAATAGGGGATGGGGCTGTAGAAATCATCTACCTGCAGTTTTCAAACTGCTCGTCAAGGCCCTCGGTGTTCTTGGGGCACTACTGGATGGGGGTGGGGAAGGAGGAGTTCCAGCCTGTGGGTCCCCCAGGAGCAGCAGTGTCAGTGATGAGGTCAGAGAGGGACTCACTTCTACTGCCTTCCTGGTTGAGCTCTGGGGACTGCACCAAGCTTCTGGAGAGAGCCTTGCTTGTACACACCTCAGCTCTTGCCTGCCCGTGTAAAGCAGGACTACACAGCTAAGACTGTCATCCTCCCTGTGTCATGGGGTGACTTGCCAGAGTGCCATTTAGTGCTGACTAAATGTGAGTCTGAGAAGAGAAACATTGATGTCTAAGTATTCACCTTTTAAGGGATCTCCCTTTTAATTAAGGAGGATTCTGTGTTTTCCTGCTTAGCACCTGCATCTTTGTTTTGTGGGACCATGAAGAGAAGGCTTGGGAAGATGTGAGAAAGGCTCTGTGGAGGGTGTAGCTCTAGTTGGGTTCCAGCAGGTGAGAAGGTGAGAAGTGAGAGGAAAAGCCCAGAATGTTTTGGGAGGAAAGAGGTTTTAAGGGAACAGCTGCTGAGATGCATGTGCCTTGGCTGAGAGAGACAGGTGAGGAGAACCTTGAGGATGTTTTGCTGTGTGTTGATGCCTGCTCAGAAGACTTCAATATGGATTTTAAAATGCCAATGAGGAGTGATTTAATACTGAACTTGCGTTTTTTAATAAATGTAATATGCTGAAGCGCAGCTGGGCACATCACTTAGCTGGGTTAGGATCATCCTGTGATGGGCCACCAGGCACCCTGGTGAAAGTGGTCACCATCAGTATTGGTGGATTGTTCACTGGGAAGAATGCCTTCCGATATGGTACCAAGCTCTGTAGCACACACAAGCCTCTGTACAGAACATCTGGCTTTTGCAAAAATTTTGTTTTACATTCAAATACTAAGGGTATCTGAATCTAACAGTAAAAAGGCAATCTTCAAAAAGAAAAAAAAAAGAGAAAGGAGCAGCTTTTGTAATTTGCTTTTATTGGTAGAGCTGAAACTGTTTCCTTAAGAGGGGACCAGTCTTGCCTGACGGTGTGAGAATGAAGGCAACCACAGTAGCAGCTGTAACAGGTGAAGAGTTGTGTGTCCACTCCTGAAGTGTTTTTTTCTCTTAGTCAGTACCTGCTCTTTCTTGAATTCTCTGAGAGAGATCCCCAGAGCTTAGTAGACTTCGCTTAGCTCAGGATGTCACAGCCTGGAAATAGTCTAAGGCAGAATAGTTTCGCTGAATTGGATGTTACATAGTAGGCCAAAATCTCAGTAGACTGATTATAGCCTCATAATCTACATGCTATTTATTTCATGAATACTGCAACTATTCTTAACACTCAGATGACATAGAAAGCACTCTGAGCTATACTGAGGGGCAAATTCTGGAGTCCCCAAGAAGGAAGAGAACACTTGAGAGTCCATATAAAGGTAGAGAAAGAAGGAAGCAGAGAGCAGAGGAATAGGTGACTTCCTTCCCCTCTTCTGTTCCTTCTCTTCCCACCCACCTATATCAGAAAGGATTCTGGATTAAAGCAAGTGTGGTGTCAGTGATCAATAGAAATTTCCTCTGGGGGCATTTGGAGGTTCAAAGGAAACTCATAAACTCACTGGAATGACTCTGGTTGGTGAAGGAAGGAAGAGGGACATGGAAACTTATCAGTAATTAGTTTGAGCAGTAGAGGTGATGACAGTGGACTTGCGGTTCCCTCTGGCTGCGTTTTTGATATCTCCCTTCCCCCCTTTATATTCCCATAAGGAGTAGCACAAAAGAGATCCTAACAGTTATTAAAATTTATTTTTGACAGCATGTACTTCCAACCACTTACCTACCTTTCCTCACCTCTACAAGTGTGTGTACTTAGCGTGGGTTGCCACAGAGATGATTAAAAACCAGAACCAAGGATTGGGAGTGTCTCTGGATTAAAATAGGTGCTTGCCTCAGCTGGGGCCTCTTCTCTGCCCCTCTATTGGCCTGTGGATCTTCTGCTACAATGAGGGGACAGGCTCACATGTTTTAACAAAGTAGATTCATGGCTTTCTGTTAGTTTTTTTTTTTTTTTTTTTGAAAAATTTAAACTTTCCTCCAATGAAATCTCAAAGTGGCTCTGTTGAACCATTGGGGTGACTTAGCCAAACTAACTTTCATGAATCTTTCCTACTTCCCTTTTCTTTTAATTTTCAAATATATTTTAGTACTTTCCAGCCTAGAAGAAAAATCAGTCTCTCCATGGAACTTGACCTATTTTTGAGCTGTGTAATTATTTCTGCACATATCCTCTCACACGTTTTTTTCAGACACTGCTGTTACTGAGTATTGTTTGATTATGTTGCCTTTTGCTGTGACCCCTGCTTTGCCCAGGGGTGGCTTTCAGGGCAGTGTTCCTAATTGGCAGCCTGGAGTTTAGTGAAAGTCTCCTCGCTGTTTAAGGCTTCTGCCTTGTGAGAAGGTTCTTCTTTAGTTCTTGTCCTTCCCACACTGTGTTTCTTTTTCCTATACTCTCCAGCACTGTCTGTTAATGGACATTTTTAAGGCTCTTCTCGGCTGTGACAGTTTCTCAGACTTTCCTTGTTTTTGATGACCTTGCCAGTTTTGTTCAGTGCCGGTCAGGTATTAAGTGAAGTGTCCCTCGATGGTGATTTGTCTCATGTCTTTCTCATCATTAGAGTGGGGTTATATGCTTTCTAATGTGCCATTCTCACCACATCCCATCAAGGACTTGTACTTGATGTGCGTGACTTATGACTTGATGTTAACCTTAAGCACCTGGCTGAGGTAGCATTTGTCACCCTTTCCCCCACTGTTCTGCTACTCTTTCTCTACCCTTTCTATGCTGCACTTGTTGCAAGGAAGTCACCATACGCAGCCCAAAATCAAGGGATGGGAGTTATCCCTCTCTTATTTGAGGGCAGAATGGGAGATTTGTCTATTCTTCCCCTTGTATGTATTTATTGAGTCATCTGTTTATATCAGTAAAGACTTGTGACTATTTTATATTTCAGATTGTAATCTAATGCTGTTTTAAGCAGGGGCTTGGTAAGCCACATGTCACCATGCAGATGTGAGGCACTAATACAATCATTGGGTGATGTGCTAGCCCGGAGGTCCTTTTTCCATGGAGCATTACTGTAAGCTCTTCCTGAAGAGGCCCCAAAGCTGTGCAACACACTGCATGGGCAGTGGAATTCAGTAGCTCCTAACCTGTGTGCTCAGTTTATGGGAACAGGTGTGTAGAGTGCCAGTTGATGGACAAGACCCTGTCCCACTGCTGCTATGGGGTCACTCATTGTAGTGTTGAATCCTGATTGCCCCATTATTTATATGCTAATGACCACATAGTAAGTCACTAAACATCACTTTCTAATAGGTCAAATTGGGACATTAAGACTTGTGACAGGCCGGGCGCGGTGGCTCAAGCCTGTAATCCCAGCACTTTGGGAGGCTGAGACGGGTGGATCACGAGGTCAGGAGATCGAGACCATCCTGGCTAACACGGTGAAACCCCGTCTCTACTAAAAAAAATACAAAAACAAAATTAGCTGGGCGAGATGGCGGGCGCCTGTAGTCCCAGCTACTCGGGAGGCTGAGGCAGGAGAATGGCGTAAACCCGGGAGGTGGAGCTTGCAGTGAGCCGAGATCGCGCCACTGCACTCCAGCCTGGGTGACAGAGCAAGACTCCGTCTCAAAAAAAAAAAAAAAAAAAAAAGACCTGTGACAGAGGGTTGTTGAGAGAAGTGAATACAGAGGTGCCTGTGAAGTGACTGGCACAGAGGAGATGATTATTAGGTTTCCTACATGCTCCTGCTCCCCCTTCACCTGTTGAAAGTGAGATCTCCCTGGAATCAATGCCGATGCTGACCCCTGGGCATAGCAGATGAAAGTTGTTGGCAGTGGTAATTATGGGGGCCAAGACCTTCGGAGTGGTGCACAGGATACGGGTTGAGAATGGGGGGACTGAACAGCTCGCAGCAGGGGCTCCCTTGCAGAGTAAGGGAGGGCAGGGCTGAGAAGGGACTTTGCTGCTGGTCCTCAGATACTCCTCTGCTTCTGTGCCATGCCCTGGGGCCAGCCTGCTCACTCCTATTCCATTGCCATCAGCCACTGCTTCTGAGAAAGGCTGCTGTCCTTCCTCTGGCAACACAGCACCTTCTTTCCATTGCTGTTTCCTCACTTGTTCCTGAAGGGAGAAGGAACTCACCAGTAATGGTAGGCACATACCTGAAGAGTGAAAGGATTTTCTTCATTCCATCCTCACCCTTTTCTATTAGATTGTTACTGGGAAAAAAGTTTTTAACTATCTGTGAAGGTTAGGGGAACCTGAATTTGAGCTCAGGCTGTTCCCCCCCCCCACCCAAAGCCTTTGAATTTACCCTCTTTGCCCTCATGGTTGACAGTGACTTGGCTCATGGAATTGCTGGCATTGGAATCTCAATTAGAGGTATTTGAGGACTTCAAGAATCTCAGAGGGTTTAAAGATTACCCGCTTCTGCTTCTCATAGCTTCTAAATTTGCTTTTGTGGGCTAGCCTGGGAACTCATCCAACATAGGCAACGTTGCTTTCATAGGGAAATTTCTTTTCAATTTCAAGTAACTAACTTACCAATAAATTCTTGGAATGTAGGGTAGGTAGCTTGCCTTGCAGAATTGGGGTTCTGCCTGTCTGTTGTGTAAGACCAAGCAGGATTCCAGCAAGGAAGGGGGTGATGTAGTGGAAAGAGTATGGCACTAGAAGTTGGAAGACCTATGCCTTAGTCATAGACCTGTCACAATTACTGTGATCCTGAGCCAGCCCCTTCTAAGCTTGAGGTTTTCATTTCTTTTTCAATAAAATTAAGTTGGACAGGAAGATCTTGAAGATAACTTTCAGGTCTAAGAACATAGTATCCACTGTAGAATAATATGCAAAAGTGAAAGTAGTTGTGGTAAATTTTGTTTTATATAAATCTGTTATCATTACAGATGCTTTATGAATTTTTTTTAAGTAGAAAGTGCTGAGCTGCCTTAACTTTTCCTATACCATGGCTCACGGTGAGGGTGAGTAGACTTACCCACCAGGGGCATTGTTCACTGACCAGGAACAGGGGGAGACATCCTTGTGGCTTTGGTGAAGCCAGTTTGAGTGCAAGTAGATTTCCCTCCAGCTACCTTCCTTCAGTTCTCTGGTATGTGTGTGTTGGTTTTTTGTTTGTTTGTTTGTTTTTGAGATGGAGTCTCGCTCTGTCACCCAGGTTGTAGTGCAGTGGCGCTATCTCTGCTCACTGCAAGCTCCACCTCCCGGGTTCACGCCATTCTTGTGCATCAGCCTCCCGAGTAACTGGGACTACAGGCGCCCGCCACCTTGCCCGGCTAGTTTTTTTTTTGTATTTTTAGTAGAGAAGGGGTTTCACCGTGTTAGCCAGGATGGTCTCCATCTCCTGACCTCGTGATCTGTCCATCTTGGCCTCCAAAGTGCTGGGATTACAGGCTGTTTGTTTGTTTTTTAGACAGGGTCTCGCTCTGTCACCCAAGCTAGAGTGCAGTGGCGCAGTCATAGCTTACTGTGTGATCATAGCTTACTGCAGCCTTGAACTCCTAGGCACAAGTGAACCTCTTGCCTCAACCACCTGTGTAGCTAGGGCTACTTGTGTGTGCCACTATTTAGAGCTAATTTTTTAATATATTTCATAGAGATGGGATCTGCCTATATTACCCAGATTAATCTTGAACTCCTAAGTGATCTGACTTCCTTGACCTCCCAAAATGCTGGGATTACAGATTTGAGATGTGAGCCACGTACCCGACCCAGTTTTCTGATCTTGATGTATTGGCTGACTAAAATAATTTATATGAAATTACTGAATCTAGAAGGTTCTCAGTAGTTTAAAGACAAATAGTAATGTCTAGCAACAAATAGTAATCACTAGCAATAAATAGTAATGTCTCCAGTTGTATACCAACCCATTGCAACTCTGATTTGCATGATTTCTCAATTTTTTAAAAGATTGACAACTATGTTAATGGAAATTTTATCACCACATATCAACTAATTTAGATTTAAAATTTTAGTAAAATCCAAATTAGGTGGTTGTCTTCCATTTCCATTGTCTCTGTTCAGTTAGAATTGAATAAATAGGAATTCCTTTCTGATAGCCTTGTAGGCTGTGAGATGCATTTAGCCCAAGTGCCACTAAAAATATATATATTTTTTATTTAAAAAATAAATATTTTTATCTTCTTGACCCAAGTTTCCTTGACTGGGCTTGACTCACTCCACAGGAGCCAATCCATCCCCGGCCTGAGCCTCCTGGGTGCTGGAGTCCAAGCTATATGGCAGCATCACCCAGTACAACACACACCAAGCCTTAGAAGTATCCAGAGGTCTGCCCTGCTATACATCTCAAATAGCATTTTTTAAACGAAACACATTTTTTAAATTAAAAATCTCATTTTTTATTTAAAAAATATGTTTTATTTAAAAATATATATTTTTTATTAAAAAAAATATTTTTTGAGACAGAGTCTTGACATGTCACCCCAGGCTGGAGTGCAGTGGTGCTATCTCGGCTTACTGCAACCTCTGTCTCCCTGCCTCAAGCAGTCCTCCCACCTCAGCCTCCCCTGAGCTGGGACTACAGGTGTGCACCACCATGCCCAGCTGATTTTTGTATTTTCTATAGAGATAGGGTTTCACTATGTTGCCCAGGCTGGTCTCGAACTCCTGGGCTTAAGCAATCTGCCCGCCTTAGCCTCCCAGTACTGGGATTACAGGCATGAGCCAACACACCTGGCCCAAGTGCCAATTTATTTGCAGAAGATATAAATGTTCTCAGCGCTTTCTTGGTGTTTTTAAGCTTAGGAGATACTAGAAGTTGGAGAAATTAAAATCTAATTATTTTTCTTTAAAACTTTTTTTTCTTATTTGGGTCACTGTTAAATAATAAAATACTCAAACATAAAATTCATTCAGAAAACTGCTTAAGCTAAAAAATATTGCTAGAATTGTTCTCAATAATAAAACAAGTAGTTTTTGCAATGAGATTAAATAGGAGAACACAACCATCTTTAATTTTATTTAATCAAAAGAACCTTATGCTTCCAATAGCTGACATTCAACTTGGACCATATCTGTGGCCAGGTTGATAATTCTTTTGGGAAACATGCCACTGTACTTGAGTTTTCAGATGATTGTGTCAATACTGACGTGTCAAAGAAATGAACTGCGTGCCTCTCTGATAAAAGGTATCTGGTGAAAGGATTAGCAAAGGACAAGTCAGTTAAAGCAATAAACATTCCTTTCATTAGTAACATTTGAGCAGTTCCTAAGGACATTTTGTTGCCCTTAAAATTATTCCAGAAAATGCTTACTGCTATTTGAGATGTGCAGCAGGGCAGACCTCTGGATACTTCTAAGACTTGGTATGCATTGTACTGGGTGATGCTGCCATACAGCTTGGACTCCAGCACCCAGGAGGCTCAGGCCAGGATGGATTGGCTCCTGTGGAGTGAGTCAAGCCCAGTCAAGGAAACTTGGGTCAAGAAGATAAAAATTCCATCAACTAACACTTAAGAGACATTGCACTTCTTTTCCTTTGGTGACTGCCAGTGTGATAACTTACAGAAGACGAAAGGATCTGTGTGCAAGTGGGGAAAGAGAGGGAGTGCCAGAGACACAGTCAGAGAGGGAGACCAGGCTGAGTCCTTAGGAGGGAAGGAGGCCCAGGAGGAGGCAAAGGGGGAGGGAGGTCCTGGGAGGAGGAGGGGAGGGTTGGTTTCAGAGGAAATCAGAACGAAGACTCATCTCTCAGCACTCTTCTTGCTCCTACCCTCTGTCTCTCCCTTCCTCTTTCTTCCTTCTTTCTTGTGTACCATAGGCCCCAGACACACAGGAATAGCTGCCTTTCAGTGTCTGTCTTTTTCTGTGACACACACACACACACACACACACACACACACACACACACACACACAGAGGCAAACTGCCATGGGATGTTTCCAACTTTTTAAATAAAAGTAAAATAGAAATACAAAAATTGATACGACAATCTTAGGCAAAATGTTAGACAGGGCTGGGCACAATGTTAGACCATGCCTGTGATCCCAGCACTTCGGGAGGCTAAGGAGGGTGGATCACTTCAGGTCAAGAGTTCGAGACCAGCCTGGCCAACATGATGAAACCTCGTCTCTACTAAAAATACAAAAATTAGCTGGGCATGGTGGTGGGCACCTGTAATCCCAGCTACTCAGGAGGCTGAGACAGGAGAATTGCTTGAACTCAGGAGGTGGAAATTGCAGTGAGCCAAGATCATGCCATTGCACTCCAGCCTAGGTGACAGAGCAAGACTCTGTCCAAAAAAAAAAAAAATGTTAGATCCAGATCTCATACCCTAAGAGGAGCACAAGCAATTATGTTTGTGGCTGCCTCCAGAACCATGAGTCTGAAATGCCCTGGGCCTGGGCTGGCAAGGGCTGAGGCTATGGCCTGGACTGGCTTCTGCAAAGCGCAGGGGTGGGAGCCAGGGGTTGGCACAGGAGGAGCAGTGCTGCCCACCTGCCCTTGTGGAAGGCCTTTCTAGTCCATTGCTCTGCCCTGACACTGCTTCCAGGGGTGTGATGGCGGAAGGCTTGGCTGATGGCTTCCTAATGATTCTAGGATCATCAGACGTTTGTGAGAGATTGATCACCCACACATTGATTTAAACCAAGGATTCTAAGTAGGTTTTCTTTCAAGGACCAAACCTGTTGATTGATACTAGATTTCTGAAATGCTGGGTTTAGGGTGATCTGAGGCTGTGTGTAGGTGTGGTGGGTTCAGTTTGTACTACTTGCCATGAGGGTCATGGCAGAGAGAGGTGGTTTTTCCCTCCGTAATCTAAATCCTTCTGAATTACATTAACCTTAGATTCTCCTCCCTCTCTTCTTAATGCATAGGGACATGTTGCCTACTCAGACTGAGTCCGAGATTAGATCTGACCTCAATTCTAAAGCATAAAATTGGAGCAAGTCCTTGAAGTAGCTTGACCACAATCTGGCTTTCTTACCTCCTTGTATGCCCTTTTCCGCTCTCTGCCCTCTCCCCCACCTGCAATGCATGAGATCAAATCTCATGTGATCCTGACATTGCTGAATAAATAAATACATGTTACTTGCCTGCAGAGGAGCTGCCCATACCCCTGGGTGAATGACTTCAGTCCATGTTATCCCAGAGGGAGGGAGACTCTCAGGCTACCCCTGCAGAGACATGGCTTGCTAAAAATGGGTGAATTTGCATTCAAGCCCTGGATGAGCCTTTGTCTAGGTTTTGCTATGAAACCAAATGGGGTTCCACTCATCTGACTCAGTAAGACAGATATCTATACTGAGATTCGCAGCAGGAGAAAGGGAGAGATTTCTCTGCAGGAGACAAGCAAGGAGGACAAGGCAGCTGTTGCTCAAATACTGACCTCCTCCATGGCTTGCAGGTCAGGGCTTTTAAAGGCAGGGGTATATTTCAGGAAAGCAGAAGTTATAGGCAAAATCATACATCAGTAATACGTGGAGGTTACACATTGGTTTTGGCCTTTTAAAAGGGGGGAATATCTTGAAGCAGAGGGCTTTTAGATCATTGGTAGATTTAAAGATTTTCTGATTTGCAGTTGGTTAAAGAAGGGAACCTTTGTTTAAAAAGTTGGGGTCAGCAGGAAAGAATGTGACCTCCGCCTCGTGGGTGTGGCTTTCTCCAGGCCCCTCAGGAAGAAATTTAGAATAAGAACAGTGGTGAGAGGTCAGCCTCCTTATCCGAGGCCTGTGCGCCGGCAGGTGCATTTGGTGGGAGTCAGAGTTTCTGAAGAACAACTCAGCGACATATGTTAAGTAAGGTGTTATCTTTAATTTTTAGAGGGGAACCAAACATTTTGTGATTTTAGCTTTTTTTTTTTTTTTTTTGCTATTGTTTTAGGCTACTATTACCTTGCTTATCAAGTTGCTTATTAACTTCTCAAGGCTAGCTGGGTACCTGGAATTCCCCTTGAAAGGACCCTAGATTAAAAAAAGTTATGTTTGGGAGGACCTGCAGGCCCCTAAGAGGGGATCCCTGCCCCATCTCAGTTTGGACACCAGTCCTGGGCTGGTTTCTTCAGGCCCTGACCGCTCCTGCTGACCAGCGAGTCGCCAGTTCTTTACAACAGGTGGAAAGGGTGGTGCACTCCTTGAGAGAGACCCTGGGAAGGTAAGGGCTGAGTGCACCACCCTTCACCTTCGTCTTAGGAGCCTCACGTGCCCTCCTTGGTTTTCATTTGCTCTCTTCCAGTCACCTCCTAGTAATTCTGACAGACTTTCAGCCCCTCCTCAGCGTAATTTTTCTTCTGGAGAAGTTAGAAAGCCATTGTATGAAGAACATCTTCAACATTTAAAGCTAGAAGGGTCCTCTCCCTCCAACTCTGTGCTCCTGAGGGAGAGCGAACCATCCAGGCAGGCCAGAGAGCCATTACCACCGCCCTGTGGTTACCCTAGAAGCTCTCCAGCTTGGGGACCCCTTCTTCCCTTCCAGGGCAGAGGCAGGAGACTGGTCCAGCATGAGCCAGCGTCACTCCAGGAGGGTGCTGTGAGGGAGCGAAGGGGGTCAAGGGCAAAGGCCTCGACAGCCTGGACTCAAATGCCGGCTCAGGTGAGAGCTGGGTGAAAGGTCACATGAGCTTTCTAACTGCATTTGCTCATTTATAGAACCAAGAAAACACCCTTCCCCACCCTAGGACCGTTGAAGAGCACTTGTGAAGTGCTTGGCACACATGCGGCATCCTAGCAGTGCTTAGGGCTGACTTTTGCACTGTGGGGTGGGCATTGCCCTGCCCCAGAGATGGGCTCTGTTTATTTAACTTTCAGCCCTTGACGTGGGTGCTCCTGTGCTGTGGGCAGAGGTGGTTCCAGGTGTCCTGCGGGTAAGTGCTGCCTGTGGCATGGGTGCCTGCACTGCAGACCTCCAGAAGGGGGTCCAAATGCTAAGAAACCAAGTTCCAAGAAAGCCCGAATGATTTGCACAGTCTGAAGGCAGACGGTAGGTCTGTCCCCACAGCAGGATAGTTGGGTGGCCCTCGGGGTTCCCAGGTACTTCCCACTTCCTCTCTATTGTGACCTGAAGTCAGGTGCTCCCGTGGGACGCTTCTGGGAGCCGAAAAGGGAAGACAAGCAGTGAGAACCAGCAAGGGTTGGAGTTTGAATGCTGACCTGGTGGCAGCCAGGTGCATCCCCGCACCTGGGACCCAAGCTGCTGGCTAGTCTCTGATGTGCCTTCCACCTTAATGACTCCGCAGTGCTGAAGCCACAGGGATAAGTGGCTACCTCTCCCCTTGCCTGGGTAATGCAGACTGGAGGACAGGGCTGTTACAAAAAAATGTGGCACTAAGAATAGCCAGCTAGACGTGGTGATAAGGACCCAGATGGCCAGGGATGTCAGCTAGGGACAGGGAAGGCGGAGGTGGTGGAGAAAGAAGAGGGTGATAAGATAGGGGCGGCGACACAGGAATGCACAGCTGGGGCTCTGGAGATGGGCCACAGGAGTCTGCCGTGGGCGAGGGAGCTGCCCGGAGCTCCTCCTGGCTGTGCCCTGTGGGTGTGAGCCAGTGGAAGGGAAGACAAGTGCCTGCGTGAGCAAATCAATCAGGGAATTTCAGGGGCAGTGGGATTTTAGTGATCCTGGCTTTTACCTCCACCCACCCCTAGTACTTTAGATGAGGAGGAATCTGTGGCTTTGAGATGTGAAGGGGCCACTTCAAGGTTGGTGGCAGAGCTCAGTCCATCCCCAGATCTTCTGCCTCTTCCACAGGTTTCCTTCTGCCACCACCCCAGGCCCTGCTGTGGCTGCCACCTTGTGGGCTTCTGCTCCACACCTGGGAGTGCAAGCCACCTCCAGCTGAGAGCTAGCAAGGGTGCAGGCAGTAGTAATCCCACCGACAGACACTGAGCACCTTCGAGGTGGCAGGTCTGGGAAATACAAAAGACAAGGCTGAGCCTTCCTGGAGCTCGGGCAAGGCGAGGAGATGGACAGTTAACAAGTAAACAAACAAACACTTGTGTCAGTTTCAAATTGTGACAAGTGCTAGGAAGGAAACTGAGTAACACAAGGCTTGATCAGGAAGTTTCCCTTGCCATACTTGGGGGTCTTTCCCCTTAGAACTGACCACTCTGATGCCTGTTGAGAATAGGGGTGAAATTTTCTGTTTTACGTATACCCTCTTCATCCTAAACCCCAGCCCCCATCCCATCACCAGGTGTAGAGCTATACACAGTAAGCAAATATTGACCCTCTCAGGGCCTGATGATTACTGTTTACTCTTTCTTTATGAAACTTAAGGAAACATTTTCCCTATGGTGGATTTGGGTACAAATTAAGGGGCACGTGTAAGCCACACTCAGAGATCCTAGGCCAAATTTGTAGCTTTCATCGCTGAACTGCCCACTGCAGTGTAGACATTTGTCCTGCCCAGTGCTACAACTGGGAGGTAGGGTGGGGGCTGCAGAGCATTTGTTCCTCCCCTGATCCCATGCACAGCAGGCTGGCTGGGCTCTCTTCAAGGTGTTCACCATATCCTTTGGTAGTGGGAGTTCCAAAGTGGCATGTTTAGGACATGAAAACCCAACTGCTTCATAAGCTCTCAGAAATCAAACCCTTTGACATCAGCTTTCACTCGACCAAGAGGCAGCTGATGCTGGTGCAAAAATAACTTGGCAGGCATGTCAGGCTCGGCAGGGGGTTGTGAGGCCTCATCACCTTTGGTCAGATCTTAATGTGAAACCAGTTGGTGCTCTGACCAGGATTTAAGGGCGTTCAAAGTTGTTCCGGAGTTGTGGGCTTTAGCAAGCCCTAGGGAAGTTGTTGGAGGGTTAAGGGGGTGGTGGCGGGTCTGAGGGGGAAGCTCCAGTCCTCTGTGGCTAAGCCAGGATAAGCATTATTATTTCCACAAATCAAGCCATGTTCGTGCAGAGTTCCCCTTGTGTCCTGATATGTGTAATTATGGAATGCATATGTGTGGGAAGGAGTCTTTGGAAAACCGGTTCCTGTTCTTCATCAAGAGGCTGACCTGGAAGTTTAGGAAATTGGTTCATGAGGAAATTCTGTAGCAGAGAGCTGGCAGGAATTCTAGATGGTAGGAGAGGGGGGCACCCGAGGCAGGCAGGGGCCATGCCTGGGCTGTTTTGTCCTGTGGAGCAGGTCCTAGTTTGTGGCAATTAGCATACCCTTGTAAAGTCAGGAGACTTGGTGGGGGGGTTCTCTTCTGTCACTGAGCAGACCCCCACCTGGTTTGCTCACCATTGTCTGCTCAATGCTGAATAGATGCCTGTCACATGAAGATGCTCAATAAATATTAGTGACATGAATGAGCATCCTGTAGTCTCCCTGGCCTCAGTTTCCCCAGACATAATGTGAAGGAACTGGATTAGCTCAGAGGCAAAGGATTTTACCATTCACGTCTATGACGGTTGTCTTGTAGTGACAGGAGAGCTTTGTTGAGATGTTTCTGAAGCCAAGATTTGGCATGGAATTGGGGGAGGGAGTGGAATAGGATACACTTAGAGTTCTCCCTAATAGGACTTTCTCACGTCCTTGTGCTCACTAAAACCTATATGGTTGTATAATTATACAGTATATGTATAATTGTATCCTTCTGAGAGAGTTTTAGCTGGTATGGAGCTTGATAGTCTCTACAGATACTGGATCCATTCAGTGGCTTTGTTTGTTCCCTGGTGAGCAAAATGATAGTAGCCACTCTGCCTCTGAGGGGCGAAAAGCAGACAAATTTAGTCCAGGCTCAGCTCAGATTCCCGCTCTGCCCTGGGATGTTGACATTCTCACTGGCAATAAGAGATAAAAGGGCAGAGGCAATGGAGTTGGAAATGAAATAACAGGCAGGGAGCTGGCAGGTGGCAGCAATGGTGAGTTAATGGTAAGTAGCCGGCAGCTTCGCCCCCGGACTGATGGTACCCTCCGTGGGGTCTTTGCTCCCAGCTGAACAGGGACATGATGGCACCCATGTGGGTGGCCTGCTTTACTCCTCCAGAGCAGAGACCCCAGGGCTTTCATTCCTAGCTTTGAACGCCCACAAGTACTCCCACATGGCTTAGGGATTGCAGTGTCCCAGAGTTAATGATGCAAATGCAGCTGTGCCCTAAAACAAAAGGCAGCGGGTATGCACTTTGGAGAGGGTATGCATTTGGGAAGGTGAGGATGCTCCTGCTGGTACTCTGCCCAGCCCACAAGGCAGAGGAGCATGAACCCCTGCAGTGGGGTTGCTGATAGGAGTGTCCTGACCTGGTGAACACCATGCTGCCACCTCCCTGAGGTGCAGTCTTTCCCTGAGGCCCCACGCCCCAGTTCTGGGTCCTGCCTGACCTGAGCCAGCTTGCATCCTGCTTTACTTTCTGCCTTCCTGAGGTTTCCTGATGCTGCACCTCCTCCCAGAATGCTTCAAAATTGTTATGCGTGGATATCACCCTTTGTTTTCCTTGGTTACCCTGTGTCCACAGCAAGTGGTTGTCGACCGACTGCCCTGCCCTGGTGGCCCCTGGACTTCTCCTGAGTGCTGGGCTCACTTAAAACAAAGAGAAGCCCAGGCAATTAGGATCAGAACAATGGTCTATTCAGCACTTCTCCAAGCAAAGACTCCTTTTGTCCAGAGTGCTGACTTTGGAAAGTTCTTCTTGAGGTTTTGGTGTAGGAAATTAGAATCACCAGGACAAAGACAGTAAAAGAGAACTTCCCTGTGGGAAAATAACCCCTTTTAAAGGTAGTTGGTTTTCTGCTACTCACACAAACGCTTGTCTGTCTATCCACAGAATAAGTGATATTTTCTTTGCAGCACACGGAAAGGTTATTTGTTTCAGGGATGCAGCTTTCAGGGCACAATTTTGTTTCTATCCCGGGGATGTTTTATATAAATGAGATGATATGAGTAATGATTTTCATAGTGTTTGTGGACAATGACAAAATACCTGTGAAAGAATCCAATCCAGATGGAGAACCAATTGTTATTTCCAACCGTTTTAGTTCCCAGGGTTCCCAGAAGGTCAGCAAATACTGGCTGAGAGGATAAAATCCTCCAACTCAGATAATGATGTTGCTTGAAAAAATGGAGGTCTCTAACCAAAACTGAAAAGAGTATTAATTGCAAATTCCACTTCTCCATAGTGCATACTTTGCTGTAATCTTAAATATATAAGTTACTTGGCCTACATGATTTCTATTAAGATGCAGCTTTTATAAACTTTCAAGTATGAATTAGCATCTGGTGGTGTTTTCAATGAATGCTTCTGAAGGCTTTGTGTGAGGAAGCCTGTTAGGGTAATGGCAACCTCTCTCACACAATAGTTCCTTTCAGAATACTCTTGTGTTATCCCTGTTTTATGGATGAGAAAAAATCAACTTGTCTAAGATCACATATTTAGTATGTGAAGGAGTTAGAATTTTTAAACAGCTTATTGAGATATAATTTACATACCACAGAATTCTCCCTTTTAAAGTGTACAATTCAGTGATTTTTAGTAGATTCACCAAATTTTGCAGCCATTGCCAGTATCTAATTTCGGAACATTTTCATCACCCCAAATAAAAACCTCATACCCATTAGCACTCACTCCTCATCCACATATTTTCCTTCTCAGCCCTGGGTAGCCACTGATCTACTTCTGTCTCTGTGATTTTGTCTGTGCTGGACAATTCATATATACAGAATCATATAATATGTGGTATTTGGGGACTGGCTTCTTCCACTTAACCTAGTGTTTTGAGCTTCATCCACGTTGTAACATGTATCAGTACTTCTTTTTTTCTACTGCTGCGTAATATTCCAGTGCATGTATATGCCACATTGCATCTCTCCATTCATCAGTTGATGGACATTTGGGTTGTTTTCACTTTTTGGCTATTATAACACTGCTGTGAACATTGAAGGGGCGTAAGGAGCTGGAATTTGAACCTCTCTGCTGTCTGCATGTGATTGTTGTGAGCACTTTGCATCCACTCCAAAGAGAGGTAGAATTTTACAACAGGTAAGATTCTATAGCAACTCCTTTGACATGACCGAAGCCTGTCCTTAGCCTCCTTTATTTGAAGGCAAAACACAAGCCCAATGAAATGAAATGAGATGTTTTAGTCTTGGCTACTCCACGTGTGGTCCTTGGGCCGGCACCACCAGCTTCTCCTGGGAGTTTGTTAGAAATGCACCACCTGTCCATAATCCCAGCACTTTGGGAGGCTGAGGCTGGCAGATCACCTGAGGTCAGGAGTTGGAGACCAGCCTGGCCAACATGGTGAAACCCTGTCTCTACTAAAAATACAAAAAATTATCTGGGTATGGTGGCACATGCCTGTAATCCCAGCTGCTTGGGAGACTAAGGCAGGAGAATCGCTTGAACCCAGGAGGTGGAGATTGCAGTGAACCGAGATGGTGCCACTGCACTCCAGTCTGGGCCACAGAGTGAGACTCCATCTCAAACAAACAAACAAATGAAATGCAGCACCTGAGACCTGCCAAATCAGAACCTGCCTTTGTCACCCTATTCCAGATCCCTGGGTGATGAGTAAGCTCTAAAGTTTACTCATTAAAGTTTGAGCACTGCTAGTGAGTCACACAGCTAGGGCTAGAGCCCTGATCCCCAACTTCAAGTTGAGGGAAATTTTTATTCCTCAGTATCACTTCTGAACACGTTCAGAATGCATTTTTCTATAAAATTTTAGTAACATACAATAACTTCCTCACTGCATCAAAGCATGAAATATGGAGATGCCAATAGCCTTTCCACACTGACTCAGTATAAGAGAAGAAACTGAAAGGAAGATATTTTCACATCATTCTTCATCATTCTCGGAGTATGTTACTAAGCCCTCAGGTCCCCTGTGCCAGCTGTGCTTAATCTGCAACATTTCCATAGGAATGTATCAGTGGCTTTGAGAAAACCTTGGCAAAGGAAGCTTTTCACTCCTGAACATGCTTTTGGGAAGCATCCTTTGGTATTAGTGATATACTTGGAACATGTTTGGGGAAACAAACGTGATCCCAGCATTGCTGATCCCACATCCCACCCTTCCTGTAGGATATGCTTATATGGCATCCAGGTTCTCTAAGTAGTTGGTTCTTTTACTCCTGGCTTTCTTTTTCCATTGACCTTGAACAGTTAAAGTTGGAATTTAGAAAACAACATTCCTTCTAATACTTATGCATCACAGAACAGTAAGAAGACCTGGAAGGGACTCAGATCCTTAAAGTACCTTGATTTGGGGTTGATGTTACAAACCAGGGATAAGTAGATTCCAAAAGATTTTCCTGTCCTTTTATTTTACTGACTCCTCCACCACGTGCACAGGAACATGCTGTCTTCTTTTTGTCCCATAAGTTGATTCAGTGCCTACAGGAGGGATATGCGCATGATGGTGGCATTATGGAATGGAAGGGAGAGGATAAGGATTTGGACGTCAATGCTACATCTATAGATTTTGGCAAATACTTTCAAGACAGTTCTTATCCTGTTCTGGCTCCTGTTTGGGCCATGCTCTAATAGCTGCGATGTTGAGTTTTTAGAGTTAGAGGCAAACTGCAAACTGAGGGATGGAGCTGTTTCCCCACAGCTGGAGGCTTAGAGCCCGGCAGTCCCTAGAATCAAAGGAGGGATAAGGAGGGCTGAAACTGGAAAGGTCCATATTTGAGGAGTGGTGGGATAGAGAGTGGGGTAGGGTGGCGGCATGCCTTGGAAACCCCGGGAAGAAACGTGGGTGACTAGGGTCTAGCTCATTTGGTTCAACAACCACACATCTTAGATCACCTTTGCCTTAGACTGATGCAGGCTGAGATTCTGAGGTAGGAACAGTTCACAGAACCAAGAAGTCCCTTGGCTTTGGCTGGGAATAAATTCCTGAGGCCTGGGGACCTCTGGCTGAAATGAGCCCTCTGGACTTTTGAAAGTTTGGCTGGGTTCCCTCTAAGCTGAAGTCAAAGCTGCCTGGGGCTACAGGTGACTTTTTGCTAGTTTTGGGCTCAGCTAGTTTTCAGGGTCTTTTGAAGAGGTTGAAAAGACACACACATACACACATACACACACACACACGCGTACGCATGCACACACCTGCAAAATTTAATGCCTTCTATTTGGAGAATGGAAGAGCTTGCACTATTTCTTTCTTGACTTGTTTTATCTGTAAATTATTCTTGCTTGCAGAACGAGAGGAAGATTGTGTATTTCCTGACAGTGTCACCGCCTACACCAGCAGCCCCCAGGGTGGTTCATCTCCCCACTCAGCCCAGATGTGGCTTTGCCCATTGTTTTGATGGACTTGGGTGCTCACCTGTCCTTGGGGCTCTTAGCAGCTTGGTGTCACCCTAATGGCTACCACATGCAGAGATGGTGTCCTGCAGGACTCTGTAGCTTGGTTGCTGACATTTTTGGCTATCCTGTGTTTCCTTTGGAGGTCTCCACCAGGGGTATTGTTGGCTGTGACTGCCATTCCTCACTGGCTACTGGCTTTTTAAAAAAGCAGGTCAAACAGTCTGAAGCTCCCTGTGGAGGGGTTGGATGTGGGGTGGGATACGGGGCGCAGTGGTCAATAAACACAAAAGGAATTGAGAATTCTAATGGGAAGGACCTGCCATCAAAATCAAGACCAATAAAGCAGTTTCTGATAAGCATTCCCTAAAATAATTAGGTACAGAAACTGTTATTCATACTGCTTAGTTTAAATGTATATGTGATATTAATTTAGTCATTTAACAAATAGGGCAATGTATACCAAAATCTATAGAGCTGGGATTACTGGAGACTTTTACTTCATATATAGAAACATACACACACACGCATGCATGCATACATACATACATAATTGTAGTCCTTTATTGTTTTTTCTAGAAATTGCAGCATTTTTTCACAGTGGGAATGAATTTCTTTTGTAATCAAGAATAGCTACACATATAAAATAATGCTCTAGAAAATGTTATCTAAAACCTATGAGCTGTAAAAAAGGTTGACAAAATGTACAATTACTAGGTATTTTAGGAAAAGTATGACCCAAAGATTGGTCAAGAAATATATTTTTAAAAGCATTTCACTAATATAGTGATTATTATTATATTGAGTTTATGAAGCTTGTTCATTTGTTTACTCATTCATTCCATCAACCCATTACTCCTCTGCTGAGCCCTGACTTTTGCCAGTCACAGTGCTGAGTGTGTCCCAGGGATGCTGAAGTGCCCTGGCCGTGGTGCCTGGCCTCCCATGGCGTATGGTTTTGCTGACTGCGACAGCTCCTCTTCCACTGGGTGCTGCTGTAAGGAACGTCTCACAGGCTGCCAGAGGGGCTGAGAAGCAGGACCATCTTTCCCGGGAGCATGGAAGGCGATGCCATCAGGAGGCAGGAAGGAATCTCTTTATTCTACCAACTTACATCCCTTGGCTACAGGGTTCAGGAATGTGGGATAGGGCTTGTTAGGTTTTACCAGGCAAGCTCCTCATGCCCACAGAGGGCAGGCAGGGCAGCAGAGTGAATGAGTGAGCTGGGAGGCAGGGAAGGCATCCCACCACCCTGAGACCTGTGGGTGCAAGTTCTCTGTCTTATGGTCCCCCATAGTCAGGAAAGGGCCGTAGGATACTCGGTGCTCATTATGTTGAAGTCAGCTCTTAAGCCAGTATGAGTCACTGAATCCTCACGATCAAAGGCAGTAATTTCACGTCGATTAGCTACTTCAAAGCAAGTCATGGGAAAAATTAGGAATCTGGAAGCAAATTGAATTATACATCAAAGGAAAGCAATCTCTTGACCTTTCTTCCTCCCCAGATCAACTGTTCTTAAGTGTAAAGATCCAAAGTGGATGTAGTCAATTCAGTGTGGGGGCATGAAGGTCAGTTAAGCCAAGGGACTCTTTGAGCACTTTCTTTACCAAGGAATGTTCTTGGAGCTGCTGGAATATGGAAGAAGCATAGGATGAAGGTTTTGTCAGAAAAGTACTAACCATGAATTGAAGAAGTAAGACCTGCACACAGTAAAACTATCATACGGTGTCATAATTAAATGGTAAATGGGGTGATAGAACTTGGTGTGCTGTGAGACCTCAAAGAGGAGGAAGACCGTGTGGGCAGGAGTTATCTGGTGAGGGTGGATTTCATGGCAGGTCCTCGAAGGTGTGTCCAGTTTGGAGAGATAAGGAGGGAGGACAGGGGCATCAAGGAGAAGGTGAGGAAGGAGGTGACATGTGGGGTGTGCACAAGGGTGCTCAGACCTGTCTCCTCAGTTGGGGCAGGAGGGAGATGAGGTTGGGATGGTACAGTTCCTGAAGCTGGATGGAAGCATTTAGACTGGGGCAGGAAACAGAGTCAATGATGGTTTATAAAGTGGGGATAATCTGATGAAACAAATATTAGAGATTAACTTGGTATTGAATATTAATCACTTTTCATTGAATCTTAGGCTTAAAGCTCAAGGGAAGATAACTGAGACCCAAGAAGTCAAGTGATTTTTCCTGTGACAGGGAAATAGCCAAAACTCGTGTGTGTGTATAAATCCATCCATCTGTCAATCCACCTACCTATCTACCTACCTACCTACATACCTATATCTGTCTATCATCTCACCAGTCTGTGGAAAAATACATGGAATAGTAAAAGGAATGTACTAGGACTAGGTACTGTACCAGGTGTTATGGGAGGCATAAAAGTACAAGTCTTAAATCCCTGATAGCCCTGAGATGCTACAATCCAATTAAAGGTACAAGTGTATGACAAGTGGGCAACACGAGACAGTGAGCTCACTTGGCAGGGTGTGGTTCTTGGCACAGGAAGTAAGGGAGCAAAGATGGCAGAGTCTCTGGACTGGGATGGTCATGGAAAACAAAGAACCATGGCATGCAGTGCTGAAATGACTGCAGAGATGTCCTGGCCCAACATGTGCGTTCTCTGCCTCTTGACAGGTGGGCAAGATTTTGACAGACTGAAAGTACAGAGCTCTGGGAAGGGAGGCAGGAGGCCCCAGGAGACAAAACATGGCACCTTAGATAGCAGGGTCTGTTCAAGTGGCAGTGACTGATGGTAGTGGGGGTGTCATTTGAGCAGAGGATTCTGAAAGGTGAGCAGTAATTGGTTGTCTTAATGTATGAGTGTTAATGAAATATTTAAAGATTTTTAATGTTATTTTTCTATCTGTCACCTGTGATGTTGGCAAAATACCTTAATCCAGGCCATTGTCACATCTTTTTTTGATGAATGCAGCACTTTTAAAATAATTTTTAATTTTTGTGAGTACACAGTAGGGGTATATATTTATGGGGTATACATGGGATATTTTGATACAGGCATACAATGTATAATAATCACATCATGGTAAATGGGGTATCTGTCACCTCAACCATCTATCCTTTGTGTTACAAACAATCCAATCATACTCTTCTAGTTATTTTTAAATGTACAATTATTATTGACTATAGTCCCCTTGTTGTGCTATGAAATACCAGATCTTATTCATTATTTCTATTTTTTTTGTACCCATTAACCATCCCCACTCCCCCCGCCAATGTAGCCTCTCCTTAAACAGGTCTGCATCCTTCTGTCCACTTAACAGATATTTATCAAGGACCTTGAATCCCTCCAAATGGTCTCCACATTGAATGTAGCCAGAGTGATCATTCTAAAAGGTACATTGGATTGTATCCCACTTCTCTACTTAAAATTGCTTGGTGGCTTTCTGTTACATTTATCCTCTCTTCTCCTTTTTGTTACCCATTAGTCCAACCAAGTTACTCCTGGTAATCTCCCACTCTTAACTCTTGCTACTCACCCCAATACCCCCCACCTCCGCCCCTTGACTCCTTCAGACTATTGAAGATATTTTGTTATTCTGGTCTACTAGACTAAGACTTGAATTCTTATTTTCTTCTCCCTCCACCCAAAGTATAAATATCAAAGCGAGAATTCTAGATATAGCTTATATAACATATATAAAGACAAGGTTTGATGGACTTTTATCAACTTCAGGTAGTCAAGTGCAAATAACAAGCATGCCATGTTCTTTTGGATCTCTTCACTTCCTGTGTGTCCCTTTCCAGTGGTCATTGCTGTGTGTCTTCATTTTGTTCAGTTGTTCACATGTATTACAGATAAACTAGGTAACCTCTGTTTTACAGAGATGGGAATGAGCCATATGCATGAAATAATGCTCAAGAAAATGAAAGATTTTCCCTTAAATATGAAAAATTTTAAAGAAGTTTATCTGACTTGGGTGTAAATCTGACAGGTACTATACATTGCCTTTTTGTTTGTTAAAGGACACTGAACCTATTCGTAATACAACCCTTTATGGGTCATCAGGGTAAACCCGGGTCCCAGAGTGAGCTGCAGTACAGTAGAGCTCTCATCCTTTTTGTCCAGTGATCAGTTGTCCAGATTTCCTTGCTTGCTTAAAATTAAGTGCGTAGCCATCTATGTTGGTAGTGTCATAAGTTTACAGCTTTTGAAAATTTCTGCCACATTGTAGTTACCTTGCATTTGTCCTAATAGTATCATTTAAGGAATATTCAGTTGCTCAGGGCCATTTTAGGAATGTATACTATAAAGTATATGTATATATTCTAAAGGAATATATTAATATATGATGAATATGAATAGCCATTATTCTTAGACATATATTAAGAACTCTTTGACAATGTAGAATGAATATATTAGATATATTTCTTTGTTTGGAGAAAGCTTATGTCAGGAGGGAATGTCTGTAATCAGTAGATCCACAAATGTGTAAAATGAACTGACAAATCCCATTCTGCTTTACCCTCCATGCTACTGCCTGGGTAGGCTGGCACTGATGCCCTGCCCTGCATTTTCCCTGAGAAAAGGGTCCCCTCCTCCTGCAACCTATTCTTCCCACAGTTCTTCCTCAGCTGTAGCTTCCGGAGGCAGAATCAGAAACGAATCAACCATTTCTAAATACTGGCCACCCAGAACTAGGCAGAACTAGCTGTTAATTACAGCCAGCCAAATTGTTGAGATTTTGTGCATTGTAAAGAGGAACAAGTAAATTAATTCTGCAAACTGGGTTTAGGCAAATGCACTTTCTGCAAACTGGCCTGCTTCTATGCAGTGGCCCTTGATAGCCCCATATAAGATGGTTTATCCCTTAGCCTCAGCCAGTTCTGAGGTCTAGTGTCCACATGCCTTTTCCTCCTCAGTGCTGCTCTAGGGGCCCCTACCATGCCCATCTCACACTTGCCTCGTCTGCTGCTTTTCATTTGCTGTGTTGGAGCATCCGTTCCCCAGGCACATTAGAATCATGGACAAAATTAGATTTGAATCTGTACAGAAATATTTGCACACATACAGGGAAAAGGCCATTGTCCAGTATCCATCTAAGGGTTCCCTAGTGGGAAATTGGGGGTAGCTGAAAAGTCCACCCAGAAGAGGGAATGCAAACTCAGTTTCAGTCCTTCTGGCCTAGGAATATGCAGCACGAGGCTCTTGCCTACACCTTCAAGGGCATTATTGACATTGACAAATATTTTAGTTATTCAGAGGCCTTTTCCACTTACAGTTTTTTAAGCTTTGTTCTGGAGGTTTGCAGTTTCTGTAAGGCTCTAGAAAAGCAGGAAAGTAACTTTAGTCATATTGCCCACTGTTGTCACTAAGATATTATGTACAAAACTAATTGTAGCCAGCAAAGAGCATTTGGTCCTTAATTTATTCTATGTAGCGGCCTGATGCAGTAGAATAGACCAACCTCAATATTAGTAAATGATTTGTATTGCATGTTCATTGCAGGCTTCAGTAATGATCTCAATTAAGGTTCATCACCACACCATGAGTTGCCTCCACATTCTTCTTGCTTTTGTCTCCAGATGGGGATTCCAGGAGCTTTTCCCTTGTCTTGAGCCCTTCCTTCTTCATGGCATTAAGAAAGCATTCATGTTTTCTGGAAACTCAAGCCATTTCCAACCACAGTTTTCTTATGCAGTGCTGTAGGCCAGGCTGGGCATATTGGGAGGTGTTCCCCGCCCCCGCCCCCCCTTAAAGAGCATAACTCATTTTAAAAGAAGCTTTTAAGGCATTCTTCAGCTGGTGTTGGAAATAAACCTTAATTTCCCTCAGCTTTTCTCTTTCACTGAAGGAGAAAAGCAACAGGACTAAAGGAAGGAGGGGAGCGGTGGAGTCATTGTTGCTTTCTGTGTTTGTTCTTTGCATCTCTTTTCTTAGTAAATTGCCTCAGGAATTTCTGCAGGCGGCTATAATCTACTCTTGAAAGGCCTCCTTTTGGACCAAGCTCTTCAAGTGAGCCAAAACTCTCCCTAAGACTGCAGGGTTTGGGAGAAGACAATGAAAAGAAAGGGAGTATTACCATATGGTCCTTCTAGTGGGATTGCAAAATTTCCTTAGGTTGCTGTAAAGGGGGGCTGGGGAAAAGGCAGAAAACTCCTTTTTTTTTTTTTTTTTTTTTGCAGGACAGCAGTCACCACCCTCCCTTCTTTCCTCTTTCTCTTTTCATCCCCTCCTCACCCAAGTCGGTTGCAACAGTTTTCTTAGTTGGTTCTGAAAACGGGGACAGTGGGTTCCATTGGTACCATGGACAGATACCATGCAGCCATTTTTCTCTCTTCGTATTTTGAGATAGCGTCTCACCTTGAAATAAACAAAATGCAAATGACAAAAATTTGGCTTTTATTACCATGGTAATTAATGTTGGAAGTAGGCTAAACACAATTTTTGTATGAACCATCAAAGACAAAGATATTTTTCTCTCATGGCTGACATTTTAAAAGACATTCCTTTGCCTCCTACCCAGTTAAGAAAAAAGTCTTCGCACTGTTGAATCAGAGACAGTCTTTCTGAAACTGTGACTTCTGCCATTAATCTAGTTGATCTAGTTGAAAGTGAGAACAAATTAATTCATGTTTCCTCAACTCTGAACAATGATGTAAAGGGAGCTTGTTATGGGTTAGAGTTTTAAGGAATTAGGCAGAAGGTGTGTATGTCTGACACCTTATGTCTTAAAGATCTTGAAAATTATTTCATGCTCTCAAATTGTAAAAAAAGAAGGTGGCGGAAACAGACTTCAAACACCCTATTCATAAGATAAGAGGAAGAGGGAAGGAGGGGGAGGGTACTGGTTCTTTCATTCACTCTACCTATTATGTGTCAGTCACTGTGTAAGGTCCTGGGGATACAGCAGTGTGTAAAGCAGATGCAAATCCCTGTTTTTGTGCAGTCTACATTTCAGTGGGGGAGACAGCACATAAGGTAAATCAGTAAAATACACAGTGTGATAATTATAAGTGCTATGAGAAAAAAACAGTCACATGCTTCTGAAAGAAGAGTGTATATTTGGGTGCACATCTAAGATTTTACATAGCCAGGGAAGTCTCACCCAGAAGGATCTGGAGGATGAGGGTTATATGAGGATGAGGGGAGAAGCAGGGTGACCAGGGAGGAGGCCACTACATGACCGCCCCCACCCCCCCCGCCGAGGGATGATTGCTTAGGCCAGGAGTGTACCAGGGCAGTGGTAATAAAGGGTTGGATGTGGGATTCCTTGCCAGATGAGACTGGGGGTATAGTAGGGAGAGGCAAGAAGCCTGGCCACAGGGTTCTACCCTGAGCAACTGATGCAGACCCTGTGGTTCCTCTGCTGTGGATCTCCAAAGCAGAGTCACCAGGACTTTTTGGTTTGTCCTGTCTTATGCTTTGTGTAATTGCTTTCACACCAGTTTGCAAACCCAGAGAGCAGCAAGCCTTTTATCTTTCTGTCACACTTCATGGAGTCCAGTAAATGTTTGTTTGACTTGAATGGAATTGAGTCTATTCCGAGATTATCCTGTAAACGAACACACACACACACACACACACACACACACACAGAGAGAGAGAGAGAGAGAGAGAGAGAGAGAGAGAGACAGAGAGAGAGAACAAGAACATTGTGGACTACCTGCCAGGTTTACAATGCATGACTCAACTGCAGTTAGAAATGATAGCCAAGGGCCGTGATGAAATCTTTTCTGAGCCAACCAGATCCATGCATGCGTGGGCTTAGAATACTGGGAAGAGAGATGGAATTTCACTTCAAATGCAGCTCCAAGGCTCCCCATCCTGGCTCTGGAGCAGCCAGGAAGACTGCTTTGTGAGTGAGAGGACTGGAAGAATTTGGGATTTTGGTGAATTTTGCCAGATGGTTTAACCTCTGGTGCTCGAAGGCCAGTCACAAAGATTCTACTTTGTAAGATAATCTGGAAATGACCCAGGTCTTATGGTATGTCCCGAGCCCAGGACTAAGCCAGCAGAAAAGTGTGGCTGATGGAGAGACAGGATCAGTGTTGGTTGGCACTGACAGATGGATGGCAAAGCTCCCAGGCAACCAGTCGGGCTCAGCCAGATGCTCTACTCAGCGCAGCCTACTACTGTCCTGGAACCAAGGAGGGAAAGGAGAAGTGGTACTAAGATCCCACCCACTCTTTACTCTTGCTAGCCCACTATCTTTTTGTGTATTGCTGTCTATATCCATCTACTGGGTATTGAAGAATATGTATATGTCAGAGGAGTCTGCACTCCGCTGGCTCTTTATGTTTTATTCCAAGGTGAACAAAACCATAATTAATGCTAGTAAAACACATTACCAAGTATTCTCACATGAACAGGTTAGGTTTTATATTAACCCATTTTCACATGGGTTAATAGTGCAGAGAGATTAATTGTCGTTAAAGGTTGGATGTACCTCTGCAACCTTTTTGGCCAATGACATATCTTGAATGCCATACATTTCGCCATTGGAGAAGCATTTTGTTATCTCTGACACTGGTTAATGAGCCCTCTGAAGCAGACGTCGATAGCAGGCTTAGAAGCACATGTAATAGCCACCCCTGTCATGAACTGCTTCACATTCAAACTGGCCACCCCTTCAAGCACTGCAGGTGTTAACTACATGCCCCGGGGCCAGTGGTTCTCTGAGTGTCCTCCCAGGACCATTCACCAGCCATGGGGGCACCAACTGTGAGTCTGGTAGAAATGCAGAATCCCAGGCCCTACCCTAGATCTGCTGAAACAAAATCGTTCTTGTCAAGTTCCCCAGGTGATTGCTGTACACATTCAAGTGTGAGATGATTAAAGATATCACATACATCAACTATTATACTTATGCTGGACTATTTAAAAATCCTATGTGACAGTCCCAGCTGTGGGTAATTCTTAGCTGTGAGGGCTCCTTCATATAGGCAACCTGTGCCACTTGTTGCTTCCCTTTTGTTGACTTCTTGACATCTTTTTCTGTTCAGTTGTCTAGTTCTTTTAATATATGTCTCAGAAAATGTGTAGCCCAAACCTTCGATGACCTGCTTTGCAGTTGAAGGTAGGATGTGCCTGGACTCCTTCTATGTCTCTTCCATGCCACATACAAGACTGGCCAAGGAGAAGCTGCTCTAGAAATTCCTATTTGATTCATGGAGATGCTAAAGGTGCTTCTCTGACTTAGGATGACTTTGCTTAAATATTCTCTAAATATGGTATTAACTGGTAAAATAAAACTAAAAATCTAGTAGCCTTACGTCTCAATGAGAATATAAAAACAGGCCTCGTCATAATTTTCAGACTAGGAAAAAACAAAACTCTGCTTCCTTGCAAAGCAAAGCAACAGTTTGGGTGCTTGGTTTAGTCCTAATGGCACCTTTCTCTGCAGTCGATGTTTGAGGGAGCCTCTAAGTATGGTATAATGACGGGTGTGCATGTCTCTTCCTGAGGCCATATGTAGACACAGGAAAAGCTCCAGCCCCCCGGGGGGTGTGGTGAAGGCTGGGGCCCTGCTGTCGGACCACAAAGATTACTGAGGACATTTTCCATGCCTGTGGCTCTGGTGTGTGCGGAGGAAGGGGAAGCCTAAGGGAGAACTCACTGGGGCAGCGAAGGCACCGTCCCTGGCCGGCTTCCTGTTCCTGGTCTGTTACTGTGCCCCCCACCCTCAGGGTTCTGCAGCTGAGTTGCCACCAAGATTGTGGCCCGCACAGAGGGTGTGGTCAAGCCACCCTCATTCCCGGTGATCGCATGCTTCTATCTGCTCCACAATGACCTGGGAAGGAGTGGGGGTGTGGGGGCTGCTGCTTGAGCATTTGGGAGTGGGTGGGTGGTAGGTCTTCACAGCCAACAAGAACTTCATCTCTTGTGAATGCAACTTAAGTTCCCCTTTCCCACCCATATGTGTCCCGGCTCTTATCATGTACCAGTCAGAGGTTGGTTCACATTCCCTCCCTGAAATAGTTCTTCCAGCAGGCAGTGATGAGCCTGCTGGGATCCATGGTGATCATGGTGTTAGAATGGTGTGCTCTTTTGCTTGTCTTCTCCTGTCAGTGGCCTGTGGTTGTGAGTCTTTCTTGCAAAGGCTCACTTGGCTTAGACCTCAGTGTGAATTGATGAAGCCACTCAGAAAGGGAGGGAGGGAGGGTGAGCATGTGTGCCAGCAAGCCTGTGAGCATGCGCCCACCCTTAGGGCCTGTGGTGGTTTCTCTTAGCAGCTCCCAGCCCCTGCTCCCCATCATTCCATGAAAGTCCAGGGGTTGCCCCAGCAGTTTTCTCTGTGAACTGACTCAGGTGAAACAAGTAGACCCCAATGGAGTACCAGTGGAACTTGTGAGAAGAGCACCCTTGGTGTTTGTCCTTTTAGTGACAAGTGGCATTATCATGTCAAGACACCACATGCTAGATGAACCTGAAACCTAGCACAGAGCATGATACACAATGGGCAACATTGTGTTGGTTGAGGAAACATCAGGAAAGCATTGCTGAGCCGACCTACCATGAGGGTGATTATTAACTATTCCAGGAGTCAGCCTGCGTCTCATGCAGAGGAAAGAAATGATGCTGCCCATCATAGGACCGCAAAGGTTCCCAGCAATACCAGGCTGTCTCACTCTTTGGTGTCTACTGTATGTGTTCCCTCAGCCTGGAAAACTGCACCTGCCTTTATTCACCTGAATAACTAACTCATTTCCCCAGAGTTTACCCAAATGACTAGGGCCTTGCTGTGTTCCATCACTTCCTGCTTTAGGCTGCATGTATCTACCTGGGACTCTGTCTTTCCTGTTAGACTCTAAGTTCCTCAACACCACCACATTTTTTGCTCATCTTTGTATACTTAGCAGCTGGTAGTGAACACGACAGAACTTCCTCCATTTTCCCATTGGCCACAGAGTGCAGCACTGGCTCTCTCCTGGATGGTTCTGTCTACATCCACTGCTTTGGCCCCCACTGGCTTCTCCTCTCCCAATCACAACACACGGGGGCTACACTTGGTGTTCAGTTTCTGTGTCACCAGCTCATGTTATCTGTACTCTATCTCAATGCATTCATGGTCAGTAATGATTTTTGTGTTGTGTTATATTCATAGAATGTTTTCGTTTTTGTTTCTTGAAACAGGGTCTTGCTCTGTCTCCCAGCCTGGAGTGCAGTAGTGCAATTAGAGCTTACTGCAGCCTCAATCTCTTGGGCTCAAGCCATTCTCCCAACTCAACCTCCTGAGTAGCTGGGACTAAAGGTGTGTGCCACTGTGCCCAGCCCAAAGAATGTTTTATAGTGATCCCTTTGTAAGTTTGTATAACATCTTATGAATGGTATTATCTAGAAAGTTAATGAAGGCCAATATTTAAGTTATTTAAGGTCAATATTTAAGAGTTAGAACTAAAACTGAATTATGGACCCTCTAGAATCAACCTTCCTTTTCTTTATCAACCTTATTGAGGAATAATTAACGTGCAATAAAATGCACACATTTTAAATCCAGTTCAACTTTTGACAGCTATATACTCTATCTCAAGCAAGACAAAAAATATTTTCCCATAGGTTCCTTCATGCATTTTCCCTATCAATCTCTGCTATTCCCAATCCATGCAAGCACTGGTCTGCTTTGTCACTATAGATCAGATTTGTCTTTTCTAAAACTTCATGTGAATGGAATCATGCAGTATCTGTTCTTTTGTGTCTGGCTTATTTCATTTAGCATAATATTGTTAAAATTCATCTAGGCTGCATGTGTCAGTAGTCTGTATTGCTGATTAGTGCACCCTTGTATGAATGTACCACAGTTTGTTTATCTGTTTGCCAACTGATGGACAGTTGAGTTGTTTCCAGTAGGGTGTTTCTAAAAATCATTCTGAATAAAGCCTCCTTGAATCTTGGTGAAATGTTTTTGTGTGTGTAAATTTTCATTTTTCTTGGGAAAAGACCTAGAAGTAGAATTGCTGGGTCAAACAGTAGGTGTATATTTCACTTGATAAGCAACTATCAAACTGCTTTCTAGAGAAGTTGCAGCATCTCACATCCCACCAGCAGAGCATGAGGTTCCAGTTGTTCCAGGTTCTCCATAAGCTTGTATGACCATTCTTTTTAAGGTTAGCCATTCTAACATTGTAACAGTGCAAAACGTCGCCGAGAGATACTAAGGTTCTTGCCTACAAGCACACAGGCAGTAAGTGCCTGAGCTATGGTCACCCCACTGTACCCTAAGCCTGCTGCTGGTGGTCCTCCCACTGCGCCCTGCCCAATTCTCTGTATGGGCCCTTCTGTAATTCTGTTATTCCATGGGAGACGACAGAGGGAAATGGTCAGTTTCATCAGGAAATATACTCTGATTAGGTATTAGGCTCAAAAAGACTTATTTAGCTGAGGTTCCAACCCCACGTTCTCTTTCTTTTCTGCAATTGAAGTCTGGCAGAACTTTGAAGCTACATCCACATTGTTTCCTAGTGAGTTTCTCAAATGTGTTGGACTCACCAAACTGTCACAACAAAGGGGAAGAGACCTTGTGTATTTTTTTGCATTTTTTTTGTTTTCACTGAGACAACTTGCTGGAACTGCATGTCACTCTTGGCTTAGCCTTCCTTACCACAGGACACACAGCCTGGAAGTAAATACAGAGGAGAGTGTCAGGAGGCCATGGAGGATCCACATGCAGCTTGTTCGTTTAATGTGTACAAACCTTAGGCTAGGTGTGAATTTGTTATGAGACAAAACCACTATTTAAGCTGTACCGAGCTTGTAAAAATGCCACTATACATTCTTTTACTGTTGTTCTTTTCCGCATTCGTTACTGAATAAACTCCCATCAAAACAGTTGTTTTAAATACCTATTCTTTTTTCTGATGCAATTTTCTTTGCTTTATAGGATACTTGCCATAGATTTGTGACTATTTCCATCTTGAAGAATATTTAAAGGAAGAACCCTGGCCCCATGGGGTGGGGCAGGTGAACTGCTGAGTTTTACCATCTCTGCACAGTGACATGATTGATGCTGAGTTGTTCCCTTTTGACCCCAGCTAATGATCCTTATCTTCTCTCCAAGGGGTAGATACTCATTTCTTTTTTCTCAAAGTGTTTAGGGCAGAGAGGATGAACATCTTCCCTGTCAACAGGCATTGACCACAGGAAGGAAGAGGTACTCTCTTTGGGGGGGTGACTGTGCCTTGGAGAGGGACCCCCAGGGCCCAGCTGGGGCTGTCTGAGCTCAGGAGACTGTCTCACCACCTGGTTAGGAAGACCTGACAGATAACAGGAGGCATGTCATAGCCCTGAGTGCAGTGCCCAGTAAGGGACTGACTATTCACTGTGTGGAGGGCATTAGGTATTTTTTGGAAATGTCATTGAGGCCTTAGGGGCTGAAGAGAGAGAAAAGTAGTCTTTACTGAGTACCTAGCTTGTGCCAGATGCATTTCCAACATGATCATGTTCATCATCACATGGCTTCAGAATGTTGGAATGTGTATTTTAAATCCTGTTTTACTGATCAGAAAACTGAGATGCAGAGAGGAATTTCTTCTGAAATGCAAATATGAATTTAGGAGTCTGGATGGTGGTATTGTCCAAGGCCATGGCACAATGGTTCCTGAAGTCAAAGTGCAAAACAGGCACAGGTACGGTGTCAGGGTGAGGACTTTGACAGCTGGTGCCATAGGTGAAGTGGAGAAAATGCGCCCCCTCAAGAGCAGGTGGGAGACAGGGTCAGGGGCCGAGGGTGGCAGGTCCTTTGAGCTGAGATTGGAGAATGGGATGCTTAGTAGAGGCCAACACTGGATCAGTCCTGGCTGCAGTGGGTGCCTCCATAAGAGGGCTAAGTAGTTTTTGCTGTGTGGGGCTGGCTGGGTGGTACGTGGTTGTGGTTTCCAGCCCTTGTGCTAGGGTGGTTTTTGTCTCCTAAATGTTCTCCCCAGAGAGGTGGGCCTCACACTCAGCTGGAAGGGATGGTTTCCTGTGGATGCTACCAGGAGCCCTGGGTGCTTCTAGAAGAGTGTGAGAGAATGGGTTTGTTTGTTTAGGAAGCCTCCTTTCTTTTTGTGCCCTGCCAGTAGGGGGTGAGTAGGGCCAGCTGCAGGGCAGTGACAGCCATTGTGCCATGGCCATCTCAGGAGAGGGATGCCCTGTTCACAAACAAAACCAACTCAGGGGTGTGTGCTCTTTGTTGTTTTTAAAAGAGAACCAGGATGGGTGCGGCGGCTCACTCCTGTAATCACAGCACAAGCCAAGTGGTTTGAGAGTAGCCTGGCAACGTAGCGAGATCCTGTCTCTACAGAAAATTTAAAAATTAGCCAGGCATGGTGGTGGACATCTGTGGTCCCAGCTACTTGGGACACTAAACTGGGAGGATCACTTGAGCCCGGGAGGTGGAGGCTGCAGTGAGCCATGTTCATACTACCACACTTCAGCCTGGGTGACAGAGTGAGACCCTATCTCAAAAAGTAAATAATGTTAAAAATAGAACTAGAAAAAGGAATACATGAGTCTTGAGAAAATGTGTAATTCGAATATTTCAACTTAATATGGATATTAAGAAAAAGAATTATAAAAGTCCATCACTAAAGAAAATACCTTAAGGTTCTCCAGATCCCTAATTATGTGAGAAGAGAACAAAGAAAGAAAGAAATGTAGAAAGAAAGAGAGGGAGAAGGGAGGAGGGCGGTTGGCCAAGCCATTTTCAGGACCCCAGAGAGACATCCCTGAGACAGAGATGGAAGAGGGAGACCGGAAGTAAATCCCTGGTCACCTGTTTTTCACACTGCTGGCTGCCTCGGGGCAGTTGTACTGCGTTTGAGATGCCACTGATCTGATTACCTAGGTCAGCAGCCTTTTTAGAGGAACAGCATCACGGTGCTGCCTCCTCTGGGCACCTGTGCACAGGTCTTCACGGTGCTGCCTCCTCCGGGCACCTGTGCACAGGTCTTCCATGGCTTGGGTGAGCAGTTCAACTCTGCAGAGGGAGGTCTCCGAGGACCCTTTACTCTCTACCATTCTTTGATTCTGGGAGGGAAAATGGCAGGTTTGAAACAGCATTTGGATCTATTAAGTGGCCTTCATCAGCTGACTTGGGCCCTTTTGCTTCCACAAAGGGACAATTTTGGAAATGCAAAGATGGGAACAAATGGGAGGTGGACTTTGCTGGGGCCCCAAAGCTGACCCACTCCCTCCAATTCAGAGGAAAAAATAGTTTCCTATGAACTAATTCAGAATAGAGGTATAAATGGCTTTGCTTGGGCTTTCTTCGTCGGTGAAGATGAGGATGGGGCTAGTGGGTCCCAAGGTAACCAGACCCAAATGGGTGTGGAGCTGGGTGGGGCTCAGCAGATGGTTATGAGAGCCAAGCAACCACATACATAATTTTATGACTTAAAGTCTTTTGCAGCCTCTTGGTGAGTAGCTCTTTGAAGGCCGTTTGCCTCCTACAATAAGTGGAGAGGGCTCCTTCATTTGGCACCTTTCTGGGTTCCAGCTCCTGCAATACTGGGCTATCCTCATTGTTAATAAATCATCTTCTCTGCCAACTCTAAGCTTCCTGGAAACTTGTGCTCTGTCCCATACATCATTTTATTCTCCTGTCTGGCATAGCCCTTGTTGCAGAATAAATGGTCACTGATTATTTGAAAGAAGGAAAGACAGGAGAAGTTAGGAGTGCCTGCTGAAGATGACAAAGAAGCATCTGGAATGTCCAATGTCCTAAAAATTACTTGTGCCCTTCCCTTTAGGAACTCAGAGTCGACACAGATGTGTCTGAAACTCATCTATGGAATCCCGGGTTAACCCAGGCCTTAGAACACATGCACTTGCCCATCAGTTACGAACACCAAGGACCTACCCCAGCCAGACACTGCCAGGGGCTGGAGGGAAACCACTGTGGATGAGAGCTGGCCCTGGTGTGGGGAGATCACAGAAGTGTGCATGAACAGATGAGCAATGATTCATGGCAGAAAATGCCAAGTCCCAGGCCTGGGGCTGCATGTGTTTGCAGAAGGGGTTGTAAAGAGTTGTGCCCTCCGTGAGCCTGGGGGCTCTCCCACTTCCTGTGGGCTTGCCTTTGGATATAATTTTTTAAGCAGACTTCATTTTGGGGAAGAGTAGTTTAAATTTTACAGAAAAAAAATATTGGGCAAAAATTTGTTCCCATATACCCGCTCAACCTTCTCCAATTTCCCATTAGTAACATCTTGCATGAATGTGATACATTTGTTACAATTGATAAACCAATATTGGTAGATAGTTATTAAGTGCAGTCCATAGTTTACATTAGAGTTCACTCTTCATGGTGTATATTCTGTGGGTTTTGACAAATGTATAATGGTACTATCCGCCATTACAGTATCATACAGAATAAGAGTTTCACTGCCCGAACAATCCCCTGTGGAACATTTGTTCATCCTTCCCTCCCCCCTCCAAACCCCAGGCAACCACTGATCTTTTTACAGTCTCCACGGTTATGCTACTTACAGAATGTCATGTAAGTATTACAGAATGTCAACTGACTATGTATGTGTAGTATGTAGCCTTTTTCAGACTGGCTTCTTTCACTTGTCAGTATGCATTTACATTTCTTCTTTGTCTTTTTGTGGCTTGACAACTCATTTCTTTTTATTGATGAATAATAAACACTCAATTGTGTAGATGTACTAGTTTGTGTATCTTCACCTACGGGGGGGAGCATCTTGGATGCTTTGAAGTTTTGGCATTTATGAATATGGATATGATTTTCATATCTTCTTTGACAGTGTGTCCAAATTAACATGGTAGAGTAGGGCTGTGTGTTTGGGAGGCCGGGCCTATTTACAGAAAGCAAGACTCCAGAATGTTCTTGGGTTCGGCTAACCTGTAAAGCTGTGACCAGGCCAGATGTTGAGGGAGTTGGGAATCTGGATGATATCTGATCCTCCCGTGTTCTTTCCAGTCCTCCACATCGTCTTAAAACTTAAATCACTTATTGAAATATTAGATGCTGGGGACACTATTTTCTCTTCCTCCATTTCCCTCTTTGCACAGCATTTCTCACTGTGGTTCATTTTGTTCCATGTCACCTCATCTGAACCTCCACTCTCCAGCCCCAGGCTCACGGGTTCTGCCACTCCTTCCTCTGGGAACCCTTAGTGTTACCATCACCTTCTCACATGACATTGCCATGGTTTGGGGACATGTCTGTCTCCCCAAATAGGCCAACTTTTACGGAAAAAAATATTGGGCAAAAATTTGTTCTCATATATCCCCTCAACCTCCCCCAATTTCCCATTAGTACAATCTTGCATGAATGTGGTACATTTGTTACAATTGATAAACCAATGACTGAGACTGTCTTCATTTACAATTATAACCTCATGCTCAGCATAGCACCTACTTAGTAGATAATCATTAAGACTATTGTAGGGTTTATGTACTCATAAGTATTTAAAATGTGATTGTAATCAAGGGAATTGGGATTTCAATAAGTTCTTAAGCAGTCTTATGTCTTACCAGGTCTCATGACCTTGCCATTGTTCATGTGTAGCCTCCTCATCCTCAGGCTAACTGGGGGGTACCTCAAGCCTCCACTACTCACAGTCATCCCCACAGACAAAAGGGATGAGTCAGACTTCTCAAAAGCAAAGCCTTTGCTTTGGCATGTGTGTGTTTTGTCTCTGAATTTACACGGTGGCATAGATGTCATGGCTAGGATGTGAGTGAGTTTCAGTGGCTCGGTTGTTTACCTTATTTTTATTGTACAATCACATCATATAGCCAATTCAATTTCTGTTAGCCATTTTCAGTTACTCTTCCGCATTTCCTTGAGCCTCCAGTCCCAGCTCTGGGGCCAGCATCTGTGGCACCTCTCTGCCTACATTCTTCACCTGTTCAATGAAGATGTTGGGTTAGATAAATGATTTTTACCCTGCAGTTCATAGAATGTCCTGAAAGACCACAGGAAGTTTCTGGGCATCCATAGCCCTGAAACTGTATTAAAATCTTGTGTATCTGAACTTTTTTTTTTTACCGCTTGTATATGGAGGCCATAACTCCAACAAGCTTCAAAATCACTGGAAAATAAGATTTTCAAAGTCTGACCAAGCAGTTTTTTCACTGTAAAATAAAGTTTTCACAATGCCACATTTTCTCTTGAAAACATCAGCAGGTACTAATGGAGTGAGGCTGCAGGTTGAAATGAGCCATGCTTCCTGGGGATTCGTTTGTCACGTGGCACATTTGAGTTGATGAGAAGAAGGTCTAGAGTCCAATTCTCTTGCCTCACTTAGTGCTGATAGTAACTTGGGTTGTGTGCTTCCTGGCTCTCTCTGACTGGTGTCTGAAGAGCAGATGGCACACAGCTAAATGCCTGGCAGATAACGAGCTAATTTCTCATGGCTGCACCTGAAAAACCATGATGGTTGTATCGTCAGTAGCTGCTGCCAACAGACTTTCAATGTAGGCCCGGACATTGCGCCTGTGAATAAATCTCCTCTTGAAATGTGGTATACTTTGCAGCAGCCCAGGGGAAAAAGGAAAGTTATTGTCCCCCCTGAGCAGAGGAGAGGCTCTGGGGCCCTGGTCCAGGCTTTCCCACTGGGAGCTTGGTTAATGTGTTTGACACCTGATGAGAGAAGCATGTGCTGTAATTATTAGTCTCATAGTCAGCGATTTTTGTAGGCCCCAAAGCATGATACTGTAGATGTATCTTTCACTCCCCTGCTTCCCTTCTTAAAGGGGATTTTGGTTCCTCCCCCTATATATTCTTTCACTGATGTAAATTGGTTCTCATTTTTCTCACTGGGCCCTTCTAATTAATGTTCTGGTCTTTCTTTCCTCACACACTGAAGTTTTCTTCATTGTGCTCTTGGCTGAACAGGGAACATAGCAACCCTCTGGCTGTACTTTTCAGCACCGATCTTTGTGGGTCACACAGGGGTTTTGAGACAAGGCACGAATGGTCCCCAGGGGTCTCCTATGCTTTGCCCTCTACTCTTGTTATTACAAGCTAGTTTACAGTATAATACATGATTGCAACTATTAAAGGGACATAGTTCATTTTAAAAGGCAAAAAACATGGCAAGAAAGGATAGAGGGGCAGTTCCAAAGACTTCCACAAATAATGTTCTGATTACACTTTCTTGTCGTTACCAAAGATAGGCTTCTAATTGCATTTACTCAAAGGCTAATGCTACCCAAATGATTATACCCCAGGCAGATTTAATTTGGAAGTGGTGGGAGAATAAATGCACATATTTCTTCATTTATTTATTGGCCAAATGCAAACTGTACTTAACCTAAAAGTAAGGGATGTATAATCAGCCTGCTCCCAGCTTCTCCCCAGCTGCTGGAATCAGCAGTCAGCACTACTTCTTCCCCAGGACCTTCTGCAGCCTTAGCTCTCATTGGCTACTGGCCACCCCTTGGGGCTGTGCTGGGGGGACCTCTTTGCACACCTCCCACCTGGCAGTCCCAGAGCTTCAGGAGAAAGGCAAATCTTAATGACTCCAGTTTGATCTCAGCTCCACATTTCTGCTTTGAGTTTTACAGTTAAACTTTTTTTTTTTTTTTTTTGAGAAAGAAATACAATTTCTGCTGGTAGAAGATGATCCAGTAGGCATTTCACTATGTCAGACATCATGCCCAAACCAGCAACTTTGATGTGACAGCCCTGTCACCTCTGCTGTGTCGCCAAGGCTGGAGTACAGTGGCATGATCATGGCTCACTGCAGCCTTGACTGCCTGAGTTCAAGCAGTCCTCCCACTCAGCCTCCTGAGTAGCTGGGGCTATAGGCGCGAGCCACCACATCTGGCTAATTTTTGTATTTTTTTTTTTTTTTTTTTTTTTTGTAGAGGCAGGATTTTGCCAGGTTGCTCAGTCGAGTCTCAGATTTCTTGGCTCAAGTGATCTGCTGGCCCTGGCCTCGCTAAGTGCTGGGATTACAGGTGTGAGCCACTGTGCCCGGCCTTTTTATGCTTTTTTGACATTCACCAGGAAGGGACCCACGTGTAATCTCTTGGTTGCTCAGGCACCTCTTTTTCCTTGATGCTGTGATTTAGAGCTCTCCAGCTGAGTCTGGGATGGCAGGAACCATCTGTTCCCCTGCAGCCTCCCCTGATTGGAGCCATACCACCCTCACTGACATGTGATCATGGCCAAGGTGAGCAAAGAGGAGTAAGGAGAATCTCTGTAAGCTCATGGGAAAAGTTTGAGATTCACATATAGGTGAAGCCTCTGCAGCTGCCCTCCTGCTGGCTTAGGGTAGTCTCCAGCCCCCTTCTGCACCACATGTGGAATCTACTTCATTTTGCTTTGCCTGATTTTCAGGCAGTGGGCACACTTGAACTCCTTTCCGTGAGATTCAGGAGCTGTTAGGACAGTCTATACAGTGTATTGCATGTAGCTGGAGGGTCAGTGGACCTGCAACTAGCCTGTGCCAACCACAGATTGAAGTCATATGTGCACATGCATCTGCATACACACAGACACACATACCCATGTGGAAGACCCACACAGCGAGCACAGCCTGCAGTGTAGAGAACTGGATTGCAGAACTAGGGAGCATGACATCTGTCAGTCATCCTACCTCGAGGAATCCTTGCACACACTTGCATAACCCAGACTGAAAATACCTGAATCCACATAGACAGGCTGCTTCTACAGAAGTGGTGATTGGAGTTCCATAGGATATGGATCCAAGAGTGATGTAGAGAATATCCTTGGGAATTTGGCAGGCCAGGTACCTGTTCCTGGGTGAGCCCTTCACATTCTAATCTCAGCTGAAGGAGAGGCCTGCACAGCCTTGGTGAAGTTTCTGTGTGGTGAAACTTGGATGCAACACAAATGGAATGCTTGGTTTCTTGAACGTGGAATGTTACCCAGCAGATAAAACTCCAGACAACACCTCCCATGGCATTGTTAGTCCTGCAGCAAGGAACCCAGGACTGAGTTGTGGGAGGAAGTGCTTCTCCTTTGGCCTGTGTGGGCCTCTCTTGAACCACATCAAAGGGCTGTCACATCAAAGTTGCTGGTTTGGGCATGATGTCTGACATAGTGAAATGTCTGCTGGATTCTCTTCTACCAGCAGAAATTGTACCTTTTGTAAAATGACAAATTATATGTCATTTACAAACATCCTTGCATCTTAATCCTTCCTAAGTCTCTAGGTAGACTGAGGTGTCTCTTAAAATGTATGTTATGAATCAACAGAGTAAGATAGGTTAGGCAGAGAGGCTTTTGGGTACCACTGTTTTAAACATAACAGGCAACTTTGAGTTTCAATAAAGCACTATGATTTCATTTTACACCACAGTATTGTTCTTTGTAGAGAGAGAATGTATTATGGAATTGTCTTTCCAAAGACGGTACTCCAGAGTAATATTCCTTTAAATAAATATTTTGTTATTTTTATTTCATAATGATGACTCTAGTATTGCTCTCATGTGATATAAAGACTAATGAATAGCATTTGTTAAAATATTGAATGCTTATAAATATCAAAGGTTTGCAGTAGCTCAGGAGAAGGTATCTGTTAAAAAAATGAAATATCACTGCCAGCCATTTGTATGAAGGATTAAAAAAAGTTACAGTATAACAGACGCCACATGGTAGGATTTCTAATCCAGACCTTGTCTGGTGCTTTGTACCATAGGGAATTAAAAGGAAAAGCATTTTAAGGAACATTTCAGCCAAAATAGATAATATTTTCATATAGATTAACTGTTCTTTTGAGCTTCAATTTTGAAAAACAAAACTACATTAACATTTGTGAATCTCTAAAGTCTGTAGTGAGAATTCTCTTGCTTCAAACAACAAAATCATTATTTGGGAACAGTACTATTTTCTTACTCAGTTTTCTTTGAAATAGACAGTATAAACAAATGACTGTAAAGGGTTTGTTTTGAAAATTAAAGATATTTGGAATGAAGAGTACTTACTCCTCGATTAGAAATTATAGTTTATTTTAATTAAATGACACTTGGCAAAAAAGAGGAGGGGTTTTTGGCACCACTGGGAGATATCTTTGGCATTTGTAGAAGAATGCTTTTTATCAAAGAGTTTGAGATGACATCAGAACCTCCATGAGGTCTTTAGTTCTAGTGCCACTGAAGAGTAAGTTGTGATGTCATAGAGGTTAAAAATGCAGTGAATGCACAGCAATTAGAAGACAATGGTCAGATTGCATATAAGCCAGATGCAAGTATGACTATAAGAAATTCTACATAGATAGGTTACAAATAAAAGGATGGAAAAAGATACACCATTCATTAACCCAAGACGGCCATATTCATATCAGAAAAGTAGACTTTAAAACAAGGAATATTGACAGGGATGAAGAGAGAGATTACATAGCAATAAAAGGTCAATACACCAAGAAGCCACAACAATCCCAAATGTAAGCATACCTAACAATAGAACTTCAAAGCACCTAAAGCAGGAACTCATACAGATGAAACAGGAAATATGCAAATCCACTATAATAGTTGGAGACTTCAACTCTCCTTTCACACTATCTATGGAACAAGTAAATGGAAAGTCTGTAAGAATATAGAAGACCTGGACACCACTATTATTAAATTTGATCTAGTGGATATTTGATATTTATAGAACAGCCACTCAATAACAGCAGAATACATGTTCTTTTAAAGTGTACATGAGACATTCACCAGGATAAGCCATATTCTGGGCCATAAAATAAGCCTTAATAAATCTAAAAGATTTGATAAAGTATATGTTCTGACCACAAAGAAATTAAATTAGAAATTAATAACAGAAAGATATCTGGAACATCTCTAAATATTTGGAAACTATACACTTTAATAAATCATGGGTCAAAAAAAATCACAAGGTTAAGTTATTCCCCTCTGAATTCAATGTTAATAAAATTTTCAAATGAAAATGAAAACACAATATATCAAAATTTACAGGAAGCAGCTGAAGCAGTACTTAGAGATGAACTTGTAGCACTAAATGCTTCTATTAGAAACAAGACAGGTCTCAAATCATTTAAATTTCTACCTGAAGAAGCTAGAAGAACAAACTAAACTCAAAGCAACCAGAAGAAAGAAAATAATGAAATAGAAATCAGAAGAACAGTAGGAAAAAACCTCGAATGAAATCAATAGCTGAGACTTGAAAAAGGCTAATATAAAATTGATAGATTTCTAGTCAGACTGATGGAGTAAAATAAAAGACACAAATTACCAATTTCAGGTATAAAAGAACATTGCTACAGTTAATAAAAGGATGAGAGAGTATATGAACAATTTATGCCCATACATTTATTTATTTATTTATTTATTTTTGAGCAATAAAGTAAAGAATTTTATTGGTAGTGTATTAGAACCCAAATTATAAAATGAATTTTCATAAATCCATACTAATATAAACACATAAATTGAGATGGGAAAGAATAAACAAATCTCACATGCAGAAGAATTCCAAATAAATTATGTAGTCACTCGAACCTCAAGGAGATGAAACAGAATCCCCTATTCCTTAACTATGAGCTTTTCCTTCCAAAGAAAGCCTACTAAGAGGAAGAAAAAGAATAACTTTAGAAAAACCTGACAAGCACTACCTTAGCCAGGTGATCAAGACCAGCATTTACAGTGGTAAGTCATGTTGATAGTATTCATTTTGTGGTATGACATGATTAAAATGGCCCTTTATTTCCGTGGTCTTTCTCTCAAATCCAATAACCCCAATCTACTCATGAGAAAAGCTCAGACAAATCCCAACTGAGGCACATTTTACAAAATACCTAAGCAATACTCCTCATAACTGTCAAGATAATCAAAAACAAGGAAACTCTGAGAAACTGTCACAACCAAGAGGCAGCTAAGATGTCATGACCACTGAATGTAAAGTGATATGCTAGATGTAAATGCCCATACATTTAACAACTTAAATGGACAAATTCCTTGAAAGACACAAATTAACAAACTTTATTGAAGAAGAAAGAGATAATCAGAATAGCCCTATATTAATGAAGAAATTGAATAAATAACACTAGGTCTATACAAATCCTTTCTGAAAGCAGAAGGGGAGGGAGTACTCTCAGCTCACGAGATTAGCACTGTCTCAATGTCAACACCACTGTAAGAAAAACTATAAACCAGTGTTTCTTATGACTGTAAATGCAGAAATCTTCAACAAAATATTAGCAGTCATTCTCAGCTGATTTTTTTCTACTAATATTTAATTTGTATTTTAAAAACTGATTATTTTGACTACAGCACCAAGTAGTAAAACCTTAACGATCAGAACACAACTAATGATGATCTTCATTTAGATGAATCAGAAATGATAATATGTCACTAGTAACTAAAGGAGACTTTAACTGTGATATTTTGAGTCTACTTATGACATATTTCTTCTTGTCATCTGCTGACAAGTAAGAAGGTCTCATGCGAGCCTGTTGCTGTTTGTTTTGTTTTGTTTTGTTTTGTTTTTGTTTTGAGACAGGTTCTTGCCCTGTCACCTAGGCTGGAGTGCAGTGATGTGATCTCAGCTCACTGCAATCCCCACCTCCCACATTCACGAGATTCTCCCATCTCAGCTTCCCAAGGAGCTGGGATTACAGGCCTGTGCCACCATGCCTGGCTAATTTTTGTATTTTTAATAGAGACAGGGTTTCACCATGTTGGCCAGACTGGTCTTGAACTCCTGACCTCAAGTGATCCGCCTGCCTCGGCCTCCCAAAGTGCTGGGATCACAGGCCTGAGCCACAGTGCCTGGCAGCCTATTGCCTTAAGAGTTACCTGGAATTGACTCTTTTCTACTGATGTTCTTCCTGGATAGGATCAATGTGGTCCACTTCTTTGGTGGTGTATATGGCCCATGCTTTCACTTGATAGTTTTATTCTTATTTATTAGAAGTAGTATTGGCAAAAAACAAAGTCTGTTTCTCTGGGATTTGGGGATTCTCAGATGTTAGCTGTGAAAGCTGGAAGAAGTGAGATCTCCCCAGAGACCAGTGTTCTACTCCAGGCGTGATGCAGTGGGAAACTTACTCTATTTATTACTCATATGTTGAGGCCACACAAACTCTTCAGAGGTCAGCCTGAGAGTCACCAGGGCCTTGTTTCTTAGAATGAGAGATGAATGAGATGTTCAGATTGGGGATGGTTGATTCCTCTGGAGCTTTCTATCCTCCTACTTTTTAGGAAGGTGATGCATTTTTCTCTTAATCAGAACTCATAATTAGCAAGTGTTTGTGGGCTGCATATTGTGTTTAGAGGTGGTAGATTCCATAGTGGTCAAACAACAGGAATCTTTGGAGTCACATACCACCCCCCAGACTCCCACCCCACAGCATCTTGCCCCTGCCACTTAGCAGCAATATGTATTAAGTTGTGAGTTTGGAGGAGCCTGGACTGTCCCAGGATGTAAGAGAAAACCACAGTGTCTGTAATACAGCAAAGGAAGGGGCTGTGTGACCGAGGGCTTGGCAGACCATGCAAAGGATTTTGGATTTCTTTCTGGCTGCAGTGGGCAGCCACTGAAGAGTTTAAACGGGGAAGTGATGTTATCAAGTGGGAGTGTCCACAGGACCCTTGTGTTCTTTGCCAGAAGGCAATATGTCTGGTAGGGAGGCCTTTGAAGAAATGACTGCCAAGCAAACACTGAACTTTACCTAACTGTGTCCTTTCAAATCTCTCTCAGATGGGGGCCTATCCACTTCCTGGGCCACTGTGAAAAATCAGCATATCCTTTCTGTCACTAGATGTCTGCAAATTCTTGTGGGGCCATTTATTCCATGCCACTTGCACAAGAGGGGAATGTGGCTCTGTCCTGTATCCCTTTAGGCTAGAATTGAAGCCCAAGGTGGTTGGCCAACAACGTGACATTGCTTTGAATGCTTTTATTCTATCTAAGCATTTTAAATGGTATTTTGCATTCCACTCCATAATATACATGCTTAATTTAACACAGAACCCATTTTCCTTTAATATTCTCTGTTCCCATTTTACAGATGGAGAATCCAAGGCTTAGAGACGTAAAGTGTTTTTGTTCAAGGTCACATAGCTAGTAAGTGGTGATACCAGGTTTGGAATGCAGGCAGTCTGATTACTCAACCTTTGCTCCTGATAATTCCATTCTTCGCTGTGGTATCCTAGTGCCTAGAACTGTGCCCAGCAGGTGCTCAGTAAACCTGCATTGTGTGATTCTATTGGAAAAGTCTGGCACTGGGGGTTAGGAATGCAACCCTATGCACACCTGAGCTACCTGGATCAGGTTCAAGTGTGGGTGCTGGGAGGCTGAGCAGGATCTGTGCTCCCTGGTGTCCTATATACCAGAGCAGGACTCCCTCCTGTGTGTCTTCAGCACCTTGCAGCACCCTCACTCTGACCAGCTAGTAATTGTGGCATACTAGTCTGTCTCTCCAGCTGTGTGGTGACCTCTGGAGGGTAGGCCCGGTGTTTAGCTCACCTCCTTCTTCATGAGGCCTGGTCTAACTCGTATATTTGAAATGTGACTGCTCAACAGTGGGCTTATGGAAGTCAGCCCAAATCTTCAGCCTGGAGAATTCTAAGACTGGGATCTTTCATCTGCCTTGCTCGTGGCCAGGACCATCCTTGAACATGAGTGAGAACTCAGGCCCAGGCAGAGCTAAGGCTGGCTTCCTGCCCAGAGGCCCTCATGCACCTAGAAGGAGCCAGCTAGTCCATAGAGCTACCATGCTGCCCTTGGGTCTCCTGTGCTGCCTAGGGAACTCTAGGACTTGAGGAGTGCTCAAGGCAGCCAGCACACTCTAGAAACAGGAGATGCAGAAAGCATCGGGGTGCAGGGCCTGTAAGGCAAGGGAGGCATGAGGTAGAAGGATGGATTCTGTTCCAGCTGCATGGATTTTTCTGGGTATAGTTGGCCATCAAATGGAAATAGTCTATAAACTGGAAAATAGAATCTGCAAACAGCTGGAAATAGAGATCTGGAGAGAGGAAGGATGGAAGATGAGGGTGAAAATTCTAGGTGATAGTTGTCAGTGATAGCCAGAGTGGATTTCTACCTGTTTGAGAGGGAATAGGCAAAAGGGCGGGCCCAAAATCTGTCCCATCCACACATTCTTTCGTGCCACCTGTCCCACACCAGGTATGTATATGCAACATTCTCCTTATGGTTGGGGATAAGGTCTGTATCCTGAGTGAAATGAATTGGCTTTCATTACCTTTCCAGGGGTAGTTTTGTTATCATTCATATCTTCTCTGTGTTTTCACTGTCAATTGAGTCAGTTTAATTAATTTATATGTTATATTCTTTATTTCAGAAAAACTATACAACTCCAGTGGACGAGATTTGAGAAGGGCCCTTTTCTCCCTGAAGCAGATATTTCAGGTAAATAGGAAAAAAGATAAGTACTTACCTGTTTTTACATTGCTGTGAAATTAGATACAGGCAAGCTTCTACCTGTACTTATTATGAAAAGGAAGGACAAATTTAGATTACAATGTTTGTCTTTAGATTACAATATAAATTAGGTCATAATATCAGTTGATAATTTTTATCATGTCAAATATTTCAAACATAAGTAAAAGTAAAGGCAACTTTATCACATATTTTTCCATATTTACTTCTAGTTTTTTTTTTTTTTTTCATTATTTAAGTTCTGGGGTACATGTACAGAATGTGCAGGTTTGTTACACAGGTATACATGTGCCACGGTGGTTTGCTGCACCCATCAACCCATAATCTACATTAGGTATTTCTCCTAATGCTATCCCTCCCCTAGACTCCCACCCACTGACAAGCCCTGGTGTGTGATGTTCCCCTCCCTGTGTCCATGTGTTCTCATTGTTCAGCTCTCACTTACGAGTGAGAACATGTGGTGTTTGGTTTTCTCTTCCTGTGTTTGCTGAGAATGATGGTTTCCAGCTTCATCCATGTCCCTGCAAAGGACATGACGTTCTTTTTTATGACTGCATAGTGTTCCATGGTGTATATGTGCCACATTTTCTTTATCCAGTCTATCATTGATGGGCATTTGGATTGGTTCCAAGTCTTTGCTATTGTGAATAGTGCTGCAGTAAACATATGTGTGCAAAGCCTATTCGAGGTACAACTGAAGACTTGTGTTCTGCTCCCCCATCCTAACCAACCTCTTTCCACCCTACCCCCACATGCATGTTTTCTAATGGTAAATGTTAACCAACAATATGTGATATTCTTTTGTATGAACTGTATACATATGTGATCATGTTGCATATATCCTACTTCTGCTTACTGAGAATGGGATAGGTATAGGCATAGCTGATGTAGCTCTGATTGAGGATTGCATTGGATGAATAAAACACAAGTTGTTTTGTTCATTCTTCTATTGGCAGATGGTTTGGTTAATGTCCAGTGTTCTGCTGTTATAAACCATGCTATTGTGGCTATGCCCCTTTGTGTACCTGTGCAAATCTGTCTTGGATTCCATAGTATCCTTGCCTCCTAAGCCTTCCCTCCATTCCTCCCCTGAGAAAGTCACCAGCATAATGAAGAAGACTAGGACAGGTGTGCAGACAATATCCAAGATGATCAGCCGTGTGAGGGCAGGGTCAGGAGATGGATTCGCGGAGAAGATGGCCTTTGCATTGAGCTTGCGTCTCAGGAGATGGATTCGTGGAGAAGATGGCCTTTGCATTGAGCTTGCGTCTGTCTAGGTTCATTGTTTTCCTTCTGTTAGGATTTTGGATTCTAGTTTACATTCTACTTCTTTTCAGTTCCCATCTCATCTACATCCTTAAAAGATTATCATTGTCAGTGATAGTTGTCAGTGAGAGCCAGAGTGGATTTCTACCTGTTTGAGAGGGAATAGGCAAAAGGACAGGCCACATATCTGTCCCATCCACACATTCTTGTCACATTCTTATTTCACTGTGTTCAGTCATACCACAGAGTCCCTTCTGTGTGTTGACATTTCTGGAGACAAGTCCTCTTTGTTTTCTTCCAACAGCCATGGGTTTGAACCTGGTGCACCCTTGCTTCACCACACTGCATACCTCAGAAATGCCTCGGGGTTTAGAGGTCTGCCTTGGTTCACTCCTGGAAAATTGCAGCATCTGTTCATGATGCTGCGTGTGTTTGGTCCTCCCTAACTCAGTCCATTCTTAGCTTCCCACCAGAGGGAGTTACTGTCTTCTTGGTTCCATGCTGCCTTCTGGGTTACATCTGAATTTCTCAGCATAACATGGAAGTCCTTCTTGATCTGGCCTCTGCTGCCCACCTTTCTGTCCTTGGCTACAACCTGAATTCCTCCTGAAGTTGTACTCCAAAAGTAAGGCATGCCCTTTCTGTTCTACACCTTCACCCTGGACCTACAACTTGTTGATTGATTGATTGAGATGGAGTCTTGCTCTGTCACCCAGGCTGGAGTAAAATGGTGTGATGTTGGCTTATTGCAACCTCAACTTCCCAGATTCAAGTGATTCTCCTGCCCCAGCCTCCTGAATAATTGGGATTACAGGCATCTACCACCACGCTTGGCTAATGTGTATATTTTTAGTAGAGATGGAGTTTCACCATATTGGCCAGGCTGGTCTCAAACTCCTGACCTCAGGTGGTTCACCCACCTAGGCCTCCCAAAGTGTTGCGATTATAGGTGTGATCCACCACACCTGGCCTGGACCTACAACTTCTATCCCAGAATGTTTTGCTACCCCACACCCACTCTATATGTTTCTCAGTTTTCCTTCTGATATCTTCCTGCTAGGGATGCCCTCTCAGGGATGCCCTCTCAGAATGATCACTCACCCTAGTTAGGGTTCCACCAAATACCATTAAAAGTATCCTGTGCTTACCTGTTGTACAGGTTGAGATCCTAATTTGAAAATCCATTAGAAATGCTCCAAAATTTGAAAAATTTTGAGTCCTGACATGATGCCACAAGCAGAAGATTTCACACTTGATCTCATGTGACGGTCACAGTCAAAGTGCAGGCTCACAACACACGATTTATTCAGCATTCCCAAGGGAAAAAGACCTTCCCGCCAGCTTTCAGCTGTGATATATATTTTCTACCCATGCCCAGATTCCTCCATGCAAGCATGCCCACAAAGGGCAATAACATGGCATGTGTGAAGGCTGGACACACCAATGGGAGGTTCCCCACAATGCCCACATGGTCCAAGACGTATATGCATTACTCATTGTGTATGTTTGCTTATTCTGTGCTCTGTGGTATAAAGGTATTGTTGAAAATGTCCAAAAGGCATGCAGATACCTCCTTGGGTAACAGTGATAAAAACGAGAAGTCATATCTGTTTATCTATAACACGGAGTGAAGCTGTTGGAGAAACTGGGCAGTGGTGTAAGTGTGAACTGTCTTACAGAAGGTTATGGTGTTAGAATGATCACCATAGATGACCTGAAGAAACAGAAGGATAAACTGTTGAAGTTCTGTGGGAAAAGCAATGAGCAGAAGTTACTGAAAAATAGGAGAACATGGCATGAAGCTAAAAGTGAAGATCTCAGTCGTGTATAGAGTGGATCCATCATTGATGCAGTGAACACATGCCACTTAATGGTATGCTGATCACATAACAAGCAAAGATCTATCATAAACTGAAAATGGAAGGGAGCTGCATATTTCCAACAGGCTGATTGAAGAAATTTAAGAAAAGACACAACATTAAATTTTTAAAGATTCGTGATGATAAAGCTCTGCTGACCACAAAGCTGTGGAGAAATTCATTGACAAGTTTGCCAGGGTCACTGCTGATGAAAATTTGATGCCAGAACATGTCTATAATGTGAATGAAAAAACATTACTGTTTGTGGTTACAGGCCCTGAAAGACACTGCCTAGAGCTGAGGAGATAGCTCCTATGGGAATTACGGGTGCCAAGGACAGAATAACCATGCTGGGCTGTGCTAATGTCGCAGGCACACATAAATGAAATTTTGCTGTGCTAAGCAAATGCATCCTCACTGTTTCAAAGGAATGCATTTCTTACCATTTCATTATTATGCTAACAAAAAGCCATGGATCACTATATCATCTTTTCTGATTAGTTTCATAAACATTTTGTACCGGGGACTTGTGCTCACTTCAGGGAAGCTGGACTAGATGATGATGGCAAAATTTTGTTTTCCTTGACTGTTCTGCTCATCTTCCAGCTGAAATTCTCAAAAAAATAATGATTGTGCCATGTACTTTCCCTCAAATGTAATTTCATTAATTTAGGATATTCTTAGATCAATGAGGAATCAATTCTTAGATCCATTAATAAAGAATATTCTTAGATCAATGAGGAATACATGTTAAAAACACTTTTTTTGAACAGCGTGCTAGCAGCACTGAAGTTTTCAAAAGCAGTTTAGCATGAAGGATGTTTAGCATGAAGGATATACTGCTGCCAACACTGGAAACACAGTGACTAAAGACACAGCTGTGCATGCCTGGCACAACCTCTAACCTGTGACTGTGTTTAGTGATGATGGTGAACAAGTGGTGACTTTGAAGGATTCTGTATGTCAAGTGAGAAGAAAATGATATCTGACCTCCTTATAAATACAAAAATTGTTTGCATGTTTATCTTCAGAGTCCATCAGTGAGCTGGAAGAAGTGGATATTGAAGTTTTTAACATTGATGAAGAGGCCCCAGTTGTTCATTCGTGAACTAATGGTGAATTGAAATAGCTAAAATGTTTCTGAATCAAGGTGATCTTGTGTAAATGATGATGAAGATCACACTGTAGAATAAGTGCCTAGAGATGACATGGCAAAAATATGTGATGGGCTTACTGAAGTGTAGATCAGTGCGCATTCAAAACAGAACATGTTTTGAAGAAATCATGTTAGTTTATAAAAGCAAATATTTCTAAGACAAAAACTCTTGTTAATGAGGCAGATGATTGTGGAGAAAACATTTTTAAAAGCCCATCCAGAAGAATGCCTCCTCATCCCTAGAGGACCCACTTCTTGTCCCTCAACTACTTTTGATGTTTATTCTCACCCCCCAAAATAAAATATAGTGTATAGTAGCCTTTTAATCAAAACACAACGTTGTAGGGGGAGACTGTAGCAGATGAGACAGGCATTCTGGTGATTCCACTGTACTACTTAGTTATCCGGAACATGTTATGTTTTTTCGTTGTATAAGTGGCATGTCATCTTTTTTCCCCTTAAGTACTTACGTGTGAATAAGTGTAAGAAAATGGTTGCATATTGGTACCATATAAATTCAGAGTCAGGAATGGTGGTGATGCCAAACTAGCACAGATCACCCATGTGGGTGGCTAAGATAGTGACACCTTTGCTTTCTCATGGTTCAGTATTCACACAAACTTTGTTTCAAGCACAAAATTATTTAAACTATTGTACAAAATTAACTTATGCTATATGTAAACCTGTATGAAACCTAAATGAATCTCATGTTCAGACTTGGGTTCCATCCTCAAGATATGTCATTATGTACATGTAAATGTTCTCTGAAACACTGCTGGTCCCAGACATTTTGGATAAGGGATACTCAAACTGTATAGAACTTAAGATACTTCAGAGCGCTTGTCTTGAGTCTGGTAGTCTGTGAGCTCACTGGGGTTCATCGCCACGCCTTTTGTGCCTAGCATAGTATCTGGTACCACTTAAACTATAAATGAATGGACTGGGTAACTTGAATTGTCTTCTAGCAGATGTCTCTGTCTTCAGTCTTTCCTGTCTCTAATTTCTGTGCTAACTAATTAATTTCCCAAAACTCCACTTCAGAGTATCCACGTGTGTCTTCCTGATACATAGCTGAACACCACAAAACTTCACCCTCCATTATGATCCCCAACTGCAGTTGGGCTAGACTGTTTCCATGCCACCAGAGGGCCATGCTCACAGCACTCCTCCACTTTCCTCATTTAGTCTATCAGCCTGCCTCTTGTCTCCATTCTTCAGCTTTGACTTCTCTCACACCTGATAGAGAGCTGGTGGCAGAGCCACACAGCTAATAGCTATTCCAAATGACTTAAAAACACTGTAATTTGTTCAGTGTTAGTTAGATATACCCTAAGAACAAAAAGAACCACCAAAAAATCCACAACCACAACGAAACTGTTTACAATAATCCTATTGGTGATGATGGTGTTGATATTACTATTCTGAGACTGATGTGTGTGTGAGATTCTAATTGTCATTCTATGCATTCTTAAACATTAGGATTCTTAAGTTTAACAACTCTGTGTTCCTGATTTTAATTGGAAATATCAGAATGAACCTATGTATATTATCTTAAGCAAATAATAATTTTTTTTAAAAAAAGCTAGAAGCAATAATTCATTAGCAAAAAGTACCACTAGCAATGAGATTGTGGTCTGAAACACCAAAAGGAACCAGAACAACTTGGAGAAGTGGCTGATTCTAAGTCTGGAGTAGGAAATGTAATAAAATAAACTAATTTGGAACATCTTATACAGAGAGAAAGAAAGCTATCAAATAGTCTAGGATTATTTCCGAAAGAACCCAGAAGCAAGTTGAAGGGTCTCCCACTGGCTGGCCAAAGATGGGACAGTGAGCATCAATAAGGGTGATAATTACACTGGATCAAAACACACTAAGTTTGTATTAATGAGTTCATAATGATGCTACAAAATAACAATGGATTGACCAAAAAAAAAAAAAAAAAAAAAAAAAAAAAAAAAAAAGACCCAGGTGAAAGATGCTAGTGAACTAGGTTACTATTTGGCAGATGAATTAAGTTTTAGTATCTCACATTTATTTTGCCTTGTCACTTATGGATTTTAGGATGATCGAATAGTTGAGGGGAAGTCTTTTTTGTAGAAATATTCTACCTAATAAGCAAGAGGGAGTAACAGAATGAGAATATTACCACCCTTCAGCCCCTAATGAATGATTTAATGGATCTATGTGGTGAGCCCCAAGAGCTGCTGACATGATGAGCATGAGATTCAGCCAGGTATTACGTGCCTCCCAATGGAAATACAAACTACCATCAATGATGTGGTCAAGCCAAACAAATCACCTCTGGATCTGCATGCCTGTATATGCAATAAACTATTTGTAAATGATCCAAGACAGAGGCACACGTTAAACCATACCACAGGGGTGTAACCAACAAAATCCGGACTGTGGGCTACTCTACAGGACAAATGATCCAGTTTCTTCAACACACAAATTCTAGTGGGAAAGAAAAAACTCATTGAATTAAAAGATGTTCAAGAGTCATATCAACTAACTGCCATGTATGAGTCTTACTTGGATCCTAATAAAACTGTGAAAAACAGTATTTATGCAAAAAGAAATTAGCCAGGCATGGTGGCAAGTGCCTGTAGTCCCAGCTACTCGGGAGGCTGAGGCAGGAGAATGGCATGAACCAGGGAGGCAGAGCTTCCTGTGAGCAGAGATCGCGCCACTGCACTCCAGCCTGGGCCACAGAGCGAGACTCTGTCTCAAAAAAAAAAAAAAAAAAAAAAAGAAAAGAACAATATTTATGAGACAGTTGGATATGTGGCCACTGACCAGACATTTCATAATGAAAAGTATATTTTATTGTGAGTACATATTTTTAAGAAGAGTTCCTGTAGTTTAGAGATACATATTGGAATGTTTATGTATTAAATGATGTGATGTATGGGACTCACTTCAGATTAATGTGGCAGGGGAAGGGGTAGGATGATCAATGAAACAGGGTTGGTGTGCGTTGATTGGCACCTGGAGTTCACGAGATTATTCTGTTGTCTTTTGTATATGTTTAAAGTTCTCTCAATTGAAAACATTAAAAAATAAACATGCTTGGACTCTTGTAGATCCTTTCAACCAAGTTTACTCTGTAGTGTTTGTTCTCTGAATTCCAGGACCATCATTAAACAAATATTTCTGAACAGCCTCGTTGGCACCGTGTAGGCAAGGAAGAAGTTGCTTGTTACTAGAAGTTTATAGTCTGTTTGGAAGACCACACACGGGTGCACAAAACAGCACTCGACCACAGGGCAGCGATGCATGGGGGGATTAACTGGATTACATAGGCAGCGGTGCTGTCTGAGCATGGATCACCACCTTCCATACCTGTGGGTCGGTGTCTCCATCATCTCTTGTGTTTTCTAGGTGTGGACGTTCTTTTCCAAACTAGGTTGTAAGTGTCTGAAAAGCAGAGGCATTGGTCATCTCTTTGGGTTGAATATTCCTTGACCAATAGGCATTTAAAAAATGATCACAGTTTAATATATGACATTACAGAAAATTCTGAAATGCAGCAATAAGCACCTATCAGTGTTAACATTTTGATTTCACTCTATTCTGAAACCAGTGTTTTGAAAGTCATTTCTTAATGCTCATATATTTTAGGATATATGTGTAAAATCTAGCACATTGCCAATTTGGAAGATTTTTCCCAAATTAATTATCAATAAATTTCTCTTTCCTGAGTGCCTTATCTACATATGTGCATACATTTCAGTTCTGAATGATTTTTATAAACACTGTCTCGCCTGTCCAGTGTTTTTTCCAAGTGCCTTTGCCAGACAGTCAATTCTCTGGTATATTAATATTAGTGATTAGCTTGAGTGGTTCTTGAGAGCTTGTTCTCACTTTTTCACCATGAAGTCATGTGTGAATCTAGTCTTAGTTAAAGTAATAAACATTTGTTACGTGCTTGGAAAAACTTTCTGACTAGACATGAGCTCATCTAAATGTTCACTTTTCACATATGCTGGTGGAAAAGGATATGGATGGAGAGAGAATTATTTTTTATTTCCTTTATACATATGAGCGTAAAGTAATTTTCCAAAAACTCATGATATTGTCCCATTTTCTTTCTTCCAAAGCCATGATTATCTTGAAGTCTGAGTTAACACAGCTGTCTTTCATTACGTTCAGGGCGCAGGCATCACTCACCCACCCTTCCCCCCAAGTCAGCTCTGACCCTGAAGAGCTCTTTTCTGGGTCAAAGGGAACCTTTGCTGAGCCTGCCCACATTTACCTGGTCCCCCATCCATATAATTGGAAAATGCCATAAAAATCAAAATAAGGGGCTGATTTCATGTAGGAACAGGAGAATTATGCCGGTTCATCTACATTTTCTCTTTTGGTTGCTGGCTTTTCCTCTAACAATAACCTTTCATTATTCCATTAAGCTTTCTACCATTTACATCACTGAGGTTTTTTATTTTTGCTCTGTTGTGATCATTTAAGATGAATGTTTCAGCTTTATCCTAGATGCCTTTGAGACAAGGCACTGTCCAATTGAGGAAATCTCCCAGTCTCAATTGAGGAAAACAATGGTGGAAAGATCTCTCTCAGAGAGCTTGGTACTACGAAAAAATGACTGGGCTTGGATCTGGCTGAATGGAGTTAAGTGATCTTGCCCACATCTTTTTTTTTCTTTTTGCCTCTCCTGAGTCTTAGTGTCTTTATCTGTAAAGAAAAGCTAGCATTAAATCAGTGGTTCTTGAATAGGCAACCCTTGAGGATTTCCTAGGGAATTTAATAGCAGAGCCTGGGCCCCACCCCAGAAATTTGGATTAAATCCATCTGGGTAAGGTCCTGCTTTCTAGTCCTTCTTAAAGCTCTCCAGATGATTCTAATGTGAGAACCGTCTGAGCTCTTCAGAATCACCTGCTTCTGAGCTTGAGAAACAGGGCCTTCCTGTGGAGATTCCTAATCAGGAGGGCAGGAGTGGGGCCTAACAAGTTCCCAGGTGGTGCGCTTGCTGCCAGTCTCTGTTGGCTGATAGGTCTGGAGACTTCTGTCTGAGAACCACTGGATGAGATGACCCATGAGGTTTCTTTCATGTCATGCCTTCTGTGATCAGGTCTGCAAGCCGGCCAAGGCGGTCCTTTCGAGGGATGGCATGGTTGCTGCAGGTTAATGGCCAATCCTGCACCCTGCTTCCATGCTTGTCCTGCAGGCAGTACAACTACTGGAGGTTGGATAAACTGCTTTCCATGGTTCTCAGCCCTTGCAAGAGCCTTTTCTGTAACTGCTGTCCCAGGGACTGTCTTTGGAATACAGGAGTGGCTTTGAGTTCCTCACCTGATAGTCTTTGCTGCAATCAAATGTTTCCTGTAGTTAAAAACCAGCAAGCTTCACATGGCCAGACCCTTGGGACCCATGGAAGAGTACAGCCTGGTGTTTCTTTAGGAGTGAAAAACAAGACACCATATTTCTGGCAGTGAGGAGATTCATTTGCCTTATCTTTTATTTATTTATTTATTTTTTTTTTGAGACGGAGTCTCGCTCTGTCACCCAGGCTGGAGTGCAGTGGCGGATCTCAGCTCACTGCAAGCTCCGCCTCCCGGGTTCACGCCATTCTCCTGCCTCAGCCTTCTGAGTAGCTGGGACTACAGATGCCCACCACCTCGCCCGGCTAGTTTTTTGTATTTTTTTTTAGTAGAGACGGGGTTTCACTGTGTTAGCCAGGATGGTCTCGATCTCCTGACCTCGTGATCCGCCCGTCTCGGCCTCCCAAAGTGCTGGGATTACAGGCTTGAGCCACCGCGCCTGGCCTGCCTTATCTTTATTAGATTGCCCAGAAGGCAATAACTGGTCTTTGGCAAAGGACAATGTGAGGACTGGTTGTAAAATTCTTTTGGCAACAGTTGAGATGCTTCATTTGAATAGAGTAGAGCAATCTGTAGGGGCCATTCTGGCTTTAAAGGCTTGTACATACTTTTAGCAGCACAGCTGGGATGGAAGGTGGACAGGGACAATATTTAAAGTATTTTTTTTTTCTTTCCTGCCAGGATGACAAGGATTTGGTACATGAATTTGTAGTGGCTGAAGGTCTGACATGTTTGATCAAGGTGGGAGCTGAGGCTGATCAGAACTATCAGAACTACATCTTAAGGGGTAAGTCATGACTGGGCATGCAGCAGCTGCCCCAGCTGCAGGGGGGATCTGGGTTCACCTTCAGGACTTAACTACTGAGAGCTTTACACCCTATGGCAAAAAACATCTGCATCAGGTTTTATCAGTTCCTAGTAATTAGTGACTGTGCTAATTTTTACTGACTTTCACCTGGAGTTATTTTGCCAGCTTATTAGGAAAACTACCACTCACTGGGTTCTTTATAATGTCTCTTATTTGTCGAGGAAGGAGACATACTAAATGGGCTTGGGTAAAGCCTGCATCTTAGCAGAAAGCCACCCCAAACCAAAGGGGGCAATTTATTTCTTGGGAAAAAATTTTTTCTCCCAATTTGAATTATCACCTGGGGCTCTTGTCAAAGTGCGTATTTCTCACCTTGTCTTCCTGTTTCTGATTCGATAGTTTTGAGTGGGTCCGGGATTTGCCTTTTAGAGAGCGATTCTGATTTCATTTATAAAGCGATGCGAATTAGAGTTTGAAGCGCTAATTCCTGTTCCAGTTTATAAAGTTAATGGTATTTTTATAGTCATAGGTTTTTTTTTTTGTGCACCTTCATGTAAATAATTTCATTTGATCCTGTAAAAAAAAAAAAAAAAAAAACACCTGTGCATAGGCAGAGACAGAATGATTAGGTTAAACTGTATGAAACTGCTGCTATCAACAGTTTTGACTTACAAAAGAATTTTGTATGCCTCACTATTATCTACATTTTCCAGTTGAAAAAAAATTGAAACTCAAAGTCAAGCTTTTTACCTAATAAAGCCAATTTGCATAGTGCGCCAGGCAGCAGCTGTGCCCAGGCACTGAGGCATGTCAGGCTGGTCAGGGTTCTGCCATCCCCTCTATATCTATGCCTGTGACCCCACAGACTGCATGTTCAGCGCTCATAGGAGAAAATAAAGCTGCCAAACCTTCCTTTCTTTTCTTCTTGGGTAAAGAAAGAATGAAAATCATACATGAAAAGTGTGATTTGATATCAGATGTCCGTGTTTGAAGTTGAGTGAGACAAGCAAACTGACACAGTCATCTCAGCTGTTTTATTTTGCCCTGAGAATGCTTCCTTATCGTCTGTGGCATTTTTCAGCCAATCAGAGCTCTCAGTCCGTCCCTCTTTCCCCTCTTCTGTAGAGCCACTGCAATGAAAAGCAACAGAGAGAACGTAGGGCTCATTAAAAATAATAATAATAATAATAAGGTTGTCTTTTCAAGTCAGTGTTGTTTTTGTTCATTTTGATAAATGGCAAATGTGTGTGAAAGTTCCTGAGCCTCTCACTTGGCTGACCCATGGTGTGTGTGCAGCAGTGTTTGTGGGGCTGTGGAGTTGGCTCTTTTTGTTCACCTTTAGTCTTTTCCTGGGCTTGTAGTAGATCCTCCAAGTTATCAGTAGATATGCTTTTTTGCTGAATTTTTTTTTTTTTTTTAGACGGAGTCTTGCTCTGTCACCCAGGCTGGAGTACAGTGGCGCGATCTCAGCTCACTGCAAGCTCCGCCTCCCGGGTTCATGCGATTCTCCTGCCTCAGCCTCCAGAGTAGCTGGGACTACAGGCACCCGCCACCACGCCCGGCTAGTTTACGCCTGGCTGATTTTTTTCTATTTTTAGTAGAGATGGGGTTTCGCCATGTTAGCCAGGATGGTCTCGATCTCCTGACCTCATGATCTGCCTGCTTCGGCCTCCCAAAGTGGTGAGATTACAGGAGTGAGCCACTGTGCCTGGCCTCTATTCTTAATAATATAAACATTTATATCAAAGCTGTTGTGCTATGTTGCATCCAAACGCAGCTGTCTGTGTGTCTAAAGAGATGAGTGCAGGCCTGGATTCTCACCCTTGTGTGTCTCTTCACTTTGGTCTAATACCTAGACAGGAGGAAGGTGCAGAGATAAGGGTGGGAGAGCTTCCTCTAGTTTATTTTCCAGGTATAATATGGATGCCCATATGCTGAACCACATGTAATTACCAAATTCTGAATAGTGGGTCCACAACCGACAATATATTTTTTGTTCATGTTTAAAGTGTACATCATTTTAACTTTACCAAAAAATAAGTTATGCTCAACACACAAACACACCTCTAGAGAGCTAATGTTACAACCATCTTCATGTTTATCCCCATTCTCCTGACCCTTACCTAGGAGCGTATTTGTGTGTTTCTATCACGTGATCATCAGTACGAGAGTTTACATCCAAGCCCAGACAAGGGGGCCAGCTCTGCCCTCTGTGGTCAGAACTCACCCATTCTTTAGACCTCACGTGTATTAGAACTGGATTACATGACCCCCTGTAGTTGCAGGGGAAGCTGGCAAAATGAGTGTCTTCCTAGACTGCACAGGGTAAGCAACAAAGAGAAAGATGTGGGCTTGAGGGTTATGAGTCCCAGCCACATAGAGGGAGTTCGAAAAGAAAATTCAGCACAGCTGAGAAAGCCTTCTCTGGTGAGCAACAGTGAGGCCCCTCCCACCAGCGGCCTGCAGGCTGTTGAGGGAATCCTTGTGCATGTGCAGGTTAAACACAGGTCCTGGTGGTGAGGGGTGTGAATTGTACTTGCTGGCAATGAAAGATGGTGTTGATACAGGGAACTTCATCCACATCCTCTACATTAGTGAATATTTACCATGAAGCTTGCAGCCGTTTATTTTATTTATTTATTTATTTTTGAGACGGAGTCTCGCTCTGTCACCCAGGTTGGAGTGCAGTGGAGCCATCTCGGCTCACTAGAAGCTCCACCTCCCAGGTTCACGCCATTCTCCTGCCTCAGCCTCCTGAGTAGCTGGGACTACAGGTGCCTGCCACCATGCCTGGCTAATTTTTTTTGTATTTTTAGTAGAGACGGGGTTTCACTGTATTAGCCAGGATGGTCTTGATTTCCTGACCTTGTGATCCACCCCCCTCAGCCTCACAAAGTGCTGGGATTACAGGCGTGAGCCACCACGCCTGGCCACAGCCGTTTATTTTGCAGGGTTCTGACCTGAATCAGAAAGGTGCCAGAGGTAATTCCTGAATGTTTAAGTCTCAGAACACCCACTCGTGACCGGTAGAGAGCCCCAGTCAACCACCTGCTACTGTTTTCCAGCTTTTCTGCCTGTCCTATGAAATGCCAGGAAGGTGAGGTCGTAGCTGCAGACAGCTCTTCCAAAAATGTGAGGAGACCCTATATTTCCATTGCCGCCACCAAAGCCTTGCCTGCCTATTTTCCTTTCCAATAGTGTCCCTTTACTGGCGACCAGAAGGCTCCCCATGCGTTATCTGAACGATGAGCACTCCACTCAGGCTACTGCAAGACATCCTTCTTTCCACAGAACAGAGGTGCCTTTGCATGCCTACGTCTCAGAAGACTTGGTCACCAGGGCACTGTGCCCACTTGTCACCACATTTTGATGTATCTGACCAAAGCCCATACCGGGAAAGTAACTTCTGAGGGATGGAAATGACACATTTCTTGCAATGTGACATTTGCATTTTCCTACAGGGAAGCTGTGATTTTTCCCTAGCTCATACATGGAGTCACTCCTTTGTGACTTTGAACAATTTCTCATGTAGGCTTTTTTTTAAGGTTATGATAACTGCTGGCAGCCACTTGATGTTCACAATCAAGAACAACCTTTGAATTGCCTCTTTATTTGTACACCCATGTTTTAACCATGTTGTCTTGGGTGAGGACTGGTGAGGACAGATGCAGATCACAAGAAGAGGCTGGGAAAAGTTTTGCAGTTATTTCATTCACAGTTCCCTGAGGAGAAGACATGGCACCCACGCAGGGCCACTCAGGAAGCACAGAGGTCGGCCATGAGGTGGAGGGAGAGGCGGACTGTGGGCAAACATCTGCATTGTGGCTTCCAAGGGACAGGCAGGTCGGCTGAGGATTGGCCCCGAGGCTCAGGGTGGCCCTGGAGTGGCGAGGGCCTGTGTATAGTGGTCCAGGTGTGATACCCCAGTGTGAGAAAAGGTTGGGTGTAGACTTAATGTGCTGCTGGAGAAGGCGAACTGGCTGGTCTCTAGCCAGGGCCTCAAAACTGGGTTAAGCTGGATACCATGGCACATGCCTGTCATCTCAGCTACTTGGAGGCTGAGGCTGGAGGATCACTTGAGCCTAGGAATTTGCAGTTATAGTGAGCTATGATTGCACCACTGCACTCCAATCTGATTAACAGAGCAAGACCCTGTTTTAAAAAAGCTGTGTCAAGATAGCATTTTTAAAAATGATATTGCAAACCATAAGGTGGGTTAATTGTCCAGTGTCTCGAGAAGTGTGCCCTCATGAAGCCACCTCAGGAGCTCTGCTCTGTGTGGCTACATAGGAGTCCTACAGCCCCAGGAGAAACCAAAGCATGTGGAAAATCCAGGACTTTCCCGGATCTGCTTTTAGAACTCTTTATTTATCCTAATTTGCATACACAGCCCCCTGTCAGCATTTTTTTTTAAGGCCCGGGAATCCGCTGCTTTCCTTTAAGGATGTGTCTGCTAAGAGGCAGAGATAGGTTTAGTTACGGTGTAGGCAAGTGCTGTCCAAAGCTGTGAGCCAGCTGCTGGGAAGAGGTCTTAACTGTACAACATGGAGGAATAATATTTATCTCACTTATTATTCCTGGATGGTTGTAGCTAACAATCTAAAGTTTTTTGGGATAGCCAGTATTTAATTTAAGTCTACTGTGGAATTTTGTACCTCATAATAATTCTTATGGAAGGAAGACCTAGAGTGGTATATTCCTGGGAACTTAAACTTTCTGCACACGTTACTGAGCCTTCTCTATGGGCCATGCACCATGTCAGGCCCTGGGGTTGTGACGATGAAACCAAGATATACACTGTCTTGAAGCAGGTCCCTGTGGGGTCCCCTGCATGGCATGTTTTATATGCTGAGTTGCATGTGTCTTGTATGTTTGGAAATTGCACATATGTGATATGCTTTGGAGGAGAGAAGAGAGAGAGAAGTAGAAACGGTAAGACCAGCTGCGCTTTCTGGCTGTAACTCAAGAGAAACTACCTGGTCGGGCTAGCTTTACATGGAGAAATTTAATTTGGTCATTTCATCTAAACCAAAATACCAGTTAATCATAAAACACCTCAGTCGGTATCAGTTATTTTAAAAGCTGGATAAGATCTTAAAACTCATTTAACTCAATCTTTTCATTTTAGAAGAAAATTGCAGATATATTTTGTTTGCACTCATACATTTTGAAATGTTTTAATGGTTGTCAACATTTAAAAATTGGGAGATTTGATATTTTTTTAAAAATCCAGATTTCAGGTTTCTTTGGAAAAACTGTCCCAGAGTTGACTATATTCCATTATGGGAAAAAATCCCCAAATGCCATGCATATTAGGGGATCCCTTAATGAGAATCAGGATGTATGGTCAGATGGTGTTTGTTGGCATTGATGCTACCGAAATGGAAATATCATAGATAGCATGGAAAGAGATTTTATGATGTAAGAAGGCAGTGGCACAAAATGATCACGTGGTAATTAAACTAACGTCCTCCATGTCAGAAAAACTGAAGTTAATATGTTGGCACTTTACAAAATGCCAAAAAGAAGAGGAGAGGTTGGGTTCAGACTATAGGGAAGGCACCAAACTAGCCCCAAGGTGAGGAAACAGGAGCAAAGGGGAAGAGTTTCTTGCTTCCTGAACTAAGGTTAGGTCCTTGGCTACTGTATTTTCCACTGAACAGCCCAGCCTGACTCTCCGCAACCTCATGACACTGTTGCTGTGTCCCACGCAGCTGGCTTGGAGGAAGCTCTTTCCTGTCTCCTGCCAGCAGGGTTTTCTGCTTTGGTTCTGGACTTCAGAGATTATCATGGTAGCTGCACAGCTAGGCTTTGATGTGGATGACCCAGGAGTCCTGGAGGTGTCTTCAGCTCCAGGTGGGTTGAGGCCGGTGTTGAGAATGGAATCCTTCCTCATTTGATGTCTCTCCTCTTGCCGAGTGGTGCAACACGACTATTTCCAATAAAAAAATCAATGTGGCATGAGCAGACTGGCAGCCCGTGGGGCTAAATGGAACCTGTGGGTGTTTTGTGTGCCCTGTTTAACAGGTTTAAAGATTTTGAATTATGAACTTTTAAAAATTGGGAGATATGACATAAAAATACAGCTTTTCTTTGAAATACTAGCTTTTCTTGAAATACTGAAAACTTAAGCCAACCCAGGGCCTGTGGGATGTGAACTGGGGAGGGCTGGAGAAGCTGGCTCTTGCAGCAGAAAGATGCAATCACTATGTAGTGTTTGCTTTTTCTTCCTCCTGTAGTTGTTGAAACCTCTGCTTTAGGTGTCTTGGGGCCCTGGCTGGGTCTGACCTCCGTTTGGCCTCTCTTTCATGTCTCCTTGGCACACTCTTAGGGATGTGGCCTCCAGGGTGAAGCAGCCACACTGCCCAGGAGTATGGTCAGGGGCAAGGAAGCTGTAGCCTGTAACTCCTTGGGAGGGGAAGAGAGGCCAAGTCACCCTGTTGCTGTTGATACATGATGACACATGCTTCCCTGGAGTACTCTGCATGTCCCATCTGTGGCTCTTCTTGCCATCCACTGTCACTGTCCTTCAGGCCTGCACCCTCTTAAGAAACTGGGCTGGAGAGTAGCTGAGACCTGCATTTGTGTCCTCCTCTTTCCAGCCTCTACAGGCACAGAGGACCCCAAATGGACTCAAACTGGGCAGTTCGTGGCTCTCCCCTGGCCTGACAGGCCACAGGATACTGTGTCCTTGTCTAGCTTTTCTGCCTTTCTGCAGTGCTGCGTTTCTCACAGGAGAGAGCTGGGTGCTGGCCCCACCATTCCCCCGGGTCAGCCGCAGTCTCTCTGGTGTTTCTGGATGGATCTGCCAAGGTCAGTGGGGTGTGGTTGGCCTACCCCTAGTCTCAGGGATTGGGGACTGTCTTGTCCATGTCTCATTGGTCATTTGGGTAGATTTGGAGGAGGATGGTTCGGAGGCTCCTCGCCGTGCTTCTTCTGCAAGTGCTGAATGATCTGAGTCGTCATTGCTGTGGTCTGTGGCCTGATGGCCTGTCCGCCCCCGGTGCTGTGTGCAGGAGTACCATGGGTCAAGTGGGCGAGGAGCTCCTGCCAGGGGAAGCAAGGCAAGGCCAGGGCCAGATCCTGACCTTTGGTGGGACAAAGTGTCCTTTGTACACTCTCCGTTCTGAGGTGAGAGAGGGAAGCTGGGCTATTCCACGGGTGGGGCAAACAGCATCCACGATCCTGAGCCCTTCACCTCATCGGGCAGCAAATTTGCCATCAGCTTCTAACTCTACCTAAGTACTTCGGCTCTAAGGTTGATTTTGGTTTTCCCTCTTACTCTCTTCCAAGGTATTTTTTCCTGTGATTAGAGAATGCTTGCTTGTCTCTGGGTAACTTTAGTTTATGATGAGTAAGGCTTTTCTTTCCTTTTTTTTTTTTTTTTTTTTGAGATGGAGTCTCGCTCTGTTGCCCAGGCTGGAGTGCAGTGGCCGGATCTCAGCTCACTGCAAGCTCCGCCTCCCGGGTTTACGCCATTCTCCTGCCTCAGCCTCCCGAGTAGCTGAGACTACAGGCGCCCGCCACCTTGCCCGGCTAGTTTTTTGTATTTTTTAGTAGACACGGGGTTTCATCGTATTAGCCAGGATGGTTTCGATCTCCTGACCTCGTGATCCGCCCGTCTCGGCCTCCCAAAGTGCTGGGATTACAGGCTTGAGCCACCGCGCCCGGCCTTTATCTTTCTTTTTTTTTTTTGAGAGATGTAATTTCGGTCTATCACCCTGGCTGAAATGCACTATTGCAATCATAGCTCACTGCAGCCTCAAACTCCTGGGTTCATGTGATCCTTCTGCCTCAGCCTCTCTAATAGCTGGAACCACAGGCATGTACCACCATGGCTGGCTAATATTTTTTATTTTTTGTAAAGATGAGGTTTTACTATGTTTCCCAGGCTGGTCTCAAACTCCTGGCCTCGAGAGGTTCTCCTGCCTTGGCTTCCCAAAGTGCTAGGCTTACAAACATGAGCCACCATACCCAGCCTCTTTCAAGTTGTAATTTTTCTAAAGTACAAGTTAATTATGAATACTGTTGAATATAGCAAGCATTCAGTTGTAACAAGTACTTCATGTAGAGCAGTGTTCCTAAAGAAATACACAGCTAGGTAGCCCTGGCAAACATTATCTCCAGCTGGAGCATCATTAGGACGAACCATGTGAAGTTGCTGATATTTGACCACTTTTTACCTACAGAAAGGGCAAAATTGTATGGTTTAACTTAATATTAGTGTCATAATTTAATCTTAATCTGACTCCTTCTTAGGTTGATTAGATGCTTCTTAAAGTTCATCCTGCATTCAATCTGGAATCACATTTCTCCAGAAATTCTGGCCACTTTGCAAACCAAAAAAAAAAAAGCCCTGGCAATGTCCTGCAATCATACCTCTGAGTGCTTCAGCTTAAAGAGCCGTTGCTGTCTCAGTCTTGGCCAGAGAGATTTCTCCAGAATTTTAGTTTCTACTAGAAGTCTCTCTCTTTTTCCTTTTATCTGATATGAGAAGGAAGAAAGAAAAAGTTATTTGGCCATTCCTACACAGAGAGTGTGGAATTTTCCACGACCAAATCTCACTGCTGTGTTCATCAGGAATTTTTCCACTTTATTCATACCAAAGATGTGCCTCCTCACTCTGTCCTCTTCTTGCTCAGTAGACTTTTCCAGAGGAGCTGCTGGCTAGGTATGCCTTTCAAGGCACAATCGTTAGTTCCTTGGCTCTAATTTTATCTCACACATGGTCTTCTTTTATAAGGTTTCTATTTGTGAATCCAGGTTTATGATAGAACAAAATGTCAAAAGCAAGATTTAAACCTAGCCCTAAGCATGGATTAAAACTTTTTGTGGCGGGGAGTGGGGAGGAGCTAAGATTTTCTGAGGAAATAGCAGTTGGTGTGTTCATAGATTTCTGCATTTTGGGGCCTCGAGGGCTCTTGGTAGATTGGGCCAGCCTCCTGGCAGGGCACCACGCCTTTTCTAACCCTGTGATTTCCCCTGCCATTAATGTGCACAAGACCTCCAGCCCTGGCTACTCTCCAATGCCTCAGGTCTGTGGAGCCAGCCATGCCCTGGGTATTTCCATCTCCATTGCACCATGCCCAAGCCCAAAACCAATGTTTTTGTACCCTAGTCAGTTCCTCCGCAGCTCTGTTCATCATCCCAACAAAGCATAATCATTCATCACATTCAGTTCAGCCACCCTAGGGTCCTCCTAACCCCTTTCTCTCATTTATCCTTTGTAATCATCAGCCACTAAATTAGGGCTTCTCTACCCTTGACTCCCTTTCAAGTCCTTCCATCTCTGTCTGTTCCCAGTTTTTGAGTTCAGATAATCATTTGTTCCTTCCTAACTTGTTCTACCAGCCACCTCATGGGTCTCTCCGCTTTTAGTCCTGCCTCCCTTTGGCCCATTTTGCCCTCTGCTGCATGAGTTCACCATGCACCATGATCTGTTCTCGTTAGTCCTTGGTTCAGCTCCTTCAGTGGCTCTTCTCATCCTCAGGGTGAAATCCCAGGCTTTCCATGTGGGTAGAGCCCACTTTTGTCCTGCCTTCGTGTGTCTGTGCAGTCCACTGCAGCCACTCCCTGCCATCCCAGGGAGGGTGATGTTCTGTTCTGCAGACCTTGGCATCTGCCTACAAGACCTTGCTCACCCATCTTCATCTGGTTCACACATTATCTTTTGCTTCCTGCTCATCCTTAGATTGGAGCTCAGATACTGTAATCTCCAGGAGATCTTCCCTAGCTCCCGAGTGTTTTGGCCCTCTATGTGTACTCTGGTCTTGACTCACTGATAATAAATATTTGTGAACATACACTATGGATCAGGAACCCAAGGCTAATTCCCTGCATCATATTAGCCTTCACGCATGTCAGGTTCCATCCTTGTTCTGTGAGATTCTTGATGCCAGGCATGTTTTAAGAGCTCAGTGAAAATGGGCTGACAGAAGGAATAGATGAATGATAGAATATCTGCAGAGAAAGGGAAGTCACTACTTGTGAGAAAGCTGCTGATTTGTACTAATAATTGGAGAGAGCCAGAATTTGCTGGGGCTGATGCTCCTAGAATTATAGCTCTACTTTTTTCTCCTTTCAGGTAACGTTGGCCTTGGGGTTGGGCTTGAGTGTGCAAGGCTTAAGTGAGGGAAGAGGTTAAATGTCATTAGATAAATAAGGGGTTGTTTTTGGAGGAGGGGGCAAAACTGTTGTCCTTTAAATCAGATTAAAAGCAGTAAGTAGGAGTTAAAAGAGAGTGGTTTTTGACTGAAGACAAACTCCAAGAACAGAGTTGGAAAATTAGTTTATTTCTCTTGCCAACATAAATTGATCAGCGGTGCCTTTCTGGAGCAGTCTGCTGAGGATTCTGAGGCCACATCCAGCATCAGCAGGAAAGAGCGCCACAGCTGATTAGGGAAGTCTGTCAATAGCTTCAGAGCTGAGGAGTGAGGGCAGGAATACTAGACATGATTTGGTTCTTCTGGAAAATACTAGGCACTTTAAGCATGTTTCTTGAGTTGATTTCAAACAGGTGTGTGGCAATAACGTTTCCAACAACAGAATATATCACTTTGTACTGGAAGCGCTACAGCAGAAGCCACATGATCTGTTAGGGCTGCTAGGCTTGGGGTCAGGTGGTGCTGGATGATCTGTTAGATCCCTTCCAGCTCTGAGATTCTGTGATTGGTTCTAAGTAAAATATAAAAAGCAGAAGGGATGAAAGCACTGCTTTCCCTCTTGACGTGCTCTGTATTAATTGCTGTAGGATTCCCAGGCTGTTACCAAGCACATGTCCTCTTTCAGCTTCAAAGAAGGCCATCTGGTTACATGACATAGCCCCCAGCCAATTCACTGAAAACAACGGTGAACTATCTTTACTCATTAAGAGGCTAGTGTTCAGCTGGAGTGGTGGCTCACACCTGTAATCCCAGCACTTTGGGAGGCTGACGCTGGCAGATCACTTGAGGTCAGGAGTTTGAGACCACCAGCCTGACCAATGTGGTGAAACCCCATTTCTACTAAAAATGCAAAAATTAGCTGGGTGAGGTAGTGCATACCTATAATCCCAGCGACTCAGGAGGCTGAGGCAGGAGAATCGCTTAAACTCAGGAGGCGGAGGTTGCAGTGAGCCGAGATTGTGCCACTGCACTCTAGCATGGGTGACAGAGTGAGACTCTACCTAAAAAAAAAAAAAAAAGTTGGGGGTGCCTAGCATTCATGTGATCTACAGAATTTTGAAGGATTGGCAGGGCTAGTGTTAGTTTATATTCAGGAATTCCATATGTACGTAGTGAGGCCAGGGGCATGGGAGACAATGGTGGGCTTACTGCTTCTCCAGAGTCTGAGGACTGGAAGCCAGGAGGGCTCGCAGAAACATCAGGGAGTTGGACTCATTGATCAGACCAAACCAGGGCTGGTAAGGCAGATTGGTACCCATGAGGAGAGTGCGCATAGGCAGCCCACCCTTGCTTTGCTGACTCACTGGCTTCTCTCATATCTACCCACATTCTCAACACGGCCTACACAGTTTCCGTTCATGTGTGTATCCTGTTGGTCCACACCTGCCTTTCTGTCTGTCTTTTCCCAGATCTTCCAGATCTTAATCTGGAGGGTTGAATAAACATTGGTCTCTCCCTAAATTTAGATTTCATTGTTTTTTGTCAGTTTGTGGGCCCTGGTTTTTCTATGGCTGGGGGCTTCTGAATAAAGATCAGCTGACTGGTTCATTCATTTATCACCAAGTGTTACTTTATTACTTTATATGAGTCAGTCACTTTGAGGGCTGAGTAAAGGGTAGCAGAGAACAATGCAAACTAAACAATTAGAAATTGTGCCATCAAGCCAAGAATAAAGTGTAAAGAGAGGGGATTTACAATATAGTAGGGGAAGTGACATGAATCCTGTGGTAGGCAGAATTCTAAGGTGGCCCAGAAGATTCTTTCCCCCAGTTTAGACCCTGTATAATTCCCTTCCCTTGAGTTTAGGCCAGTCCTGTGAGTATAATGGATGTGTAAATATTATGGAACCATGATTAGGTTACATTGCAAAGGTGAAAGCGTTTTGCAGATATAATTAAGGTCCCAAATCTTTGGATTTTTGAATCAGTCAGAGGGGAGATTATTCTAGGTAGGATGAGCCTAAATAGATGAATCCCTGAAAAGAAAGTCTAGAAGTCAAAGACTTCTGCTGACCTTGAAGAAGCAAGTTGTCATGAGTTCTACAGCTGCAAGGAAATGAATTCTGCCAACAACCACGTGAGCTTGGAGGAGGACCCCCAGCCTCAGATCAGACCATAGCTGATACCTTGATTGCAGCCTTGTGAGACCCCCAGCGGAAGACCCAGTCAGGCCATGCCCGGACTCCTGCACCATGCAAACTCTGAGTTGATAAATGTATGTTGTTTTAAGCGGCCAAGCAATTTGTTATACAGAGTTAGGAAATGAATACAGTTACATACAAAGAATCACAACATGAAACCATCTGGACTTGCTAAATTTGGTACAGAATACTTTGTAACCTCAGAGGTCTTTTGTAGGGGAATCAGGGAAGGTATCATGAGGGCAGCAACTTTTTATTGTCTTTCTGTGCTTCTTAGGCAACCACATGCCATCCATTCAAGCTGATTTCCCCTTGGTCCCCTGCCTCTTCTTGCATGATCTTCTCACACAGTCTGTACAGACCTCTCATGTGGGTCTCCCAACTGTTGATAATGTCTACGACCACTGAAATAAAGGACTCTCTGCCACATGCAAATGAGTGACTAATGGAGAAGGCAATTTATAAGAAAATTTAGTGTTTTCTAATATGCCAGTGTCATGAGAGAACATGGTAGCCTTATCAAGATTCGGCTGAGTTTTAGGAAAAGATGATCACTTGGGTGATCTTGGGATGATCTCACCTATGAAGACAGGCATGGGCACTGGGCCACCATTGTTATTCATCAGAGATGCTCTTATCTTAGTGTCCTCTGCATCTCCAGTTTACTCATTGACTCATCCAGGAGATGCTCTGCGGATGACTGCAGTGGGAGATCCAAGGGCTCGGCCAAGGCCCCTCAGCATAAGGAACTTGGCAGTGGCTTAGCATAGGAGCCATCTAAGTAAGAGTGGATAGACACAGAAACACTGTATTTGTTAGGCATGGAATGAAAATCCTGAAATCATTCTTTTTTTTTCCCCCTCTCAATTTTGTTTGCATCAGCATTATGTTTCTAAAGGTGGTTGATAAATTTTAAGTAGTTCAATCCTATATCATTTATTTCAAAGATAGTTATTCTTTGCTTAGTCACTCAAGATGTTTGCTTTTCATAATTCAGCTTTTTTTTTTTTTTTTTTTTTTTTGAGACTGAGTCTTGCTCTGTTGCCCCAGCTGGAGTGCAGTGGCACAATCTTTGCTCACTGCAACCTCCGCTTCCTGCGTTCCAGCGATTCTCCTGCCTCGGCCTCACCACCACATCTGGCTAATTTTTGTGCTTATTTTAGTAGAGATGGAGTTTTACCATGTTGGCCAGTCTGGTCTCAAACTCCTGACCTCAGGTGATCCACCTGCCTCAGCCTCCCAAAGTGCTGAGATTACAGACATGAGCCACCATGATGGCCCATAATTCAGCTTTCTAAAAAATAGAATCAGCTTAATATATCATGTTTCATGGGAATTTCATAAAACATGAAATGTGATACTTGAATCAAGTACTCATTCTCATGTAAGCAAACGGCAGCACAAAGGTATCTAGGCATTAACAGGCTTGAAAATAAAGGAGATATGTAACTTGGTGATTTGTTTCTGCAATCACGTGGATTACAGGCTCCCTCTGTATCAGTCCAAGTCTCATGTGAAAGGTGCTTGGAACCAAGAGTGGCTGAACCTTTTGTAAATTCCAGTTGAGATGTTAACCTTCTCAAGAAGAAGCACAGTCAGTTTTCCCACCTTCTTGGACAAGCAGGTATTCCTTGGAAGCTGCATCTGGAGGCTGTGGCCCGGGGAACACTGGCTGGCTGGCTGTTCTTCTGATGCCTGGTGGAGAAGCCCTGGGAGTCTCATCCATCAGGAGCCCCTCTGACTACCTTCTCTGGAGCTGTGCCTGGTCAACTTGTGGGCAATGCTGTTGTAGTATTGCTCTTTAAAGCCAAGGGAGAGAGGCACATCATCATCTGAATCATCTGGTCTAAATTTGATTTTCTGACTAATCAGGCAATGAGAAAAAAGCGTAATTTCTCTGAAGAAGGGGTTTAATTAAAAAGCATCCTATGTGCTTTGTGAGTGCTCTCCAATCTACCATATCATGAGAGATAGTAGCAGTGCATCTTGTCATCTAACTGAATGGGCTCCTCGAATAACAAAGCTGGTTCTTCTGTCTTCACTTTTTGTCTTTGCAGATGTATGACTGGGCAGCAAGACACTGCAGGGAGAAATGGTTTTGTATCATTTCTTCTCCATGTTTTGTATCATTTCTTCACCATGCTGACAGCAAGGGTGGTGGGCCCTCAGGGCTACTGTTATCTGACAGCTTCTGGGTCTGAGACCCTGGGGTGCAATGGCTTCTCCTGAAAGTTGCCATCCTGAGCACCTTCGAGCTGCAGTATGTAGGCTGGCCATGGGGAGGTTCTTGAACCTGGCACGTGGCAATGGAATTGATAAGATATACCATCAGTGTGGTAGAACACCCTCTATTCCGGATCTGTGTTTGGGTGGATATAAGGCTGAGTGACATGGAATTGTCTGAATTTGCTGTGCACTTGATCTCTGTCTGTGTTGAGCCCTCCACCGTCTCAGCTCACTGCAGGACTTTACCCTTTGTCCTACCCTTTCCATGACACATCTCCTGGTGAGTCCTTCATAAATGCCCTCTCTGCATGTGATCTTCCCTCACAGAGTATCCATAACTGTTTGTCCCTTGCCCTTCTCCCTGACTAGGTAGTGTTCTCCCTGAGGACCACACACGTATTTGCACCTGGATCTTGTGTTTCCTGCAGAAGCAGGCACCTCTTACAGTGCCTGGTGTGTGGTAGGCCCTTCAATAAAGGAATCAGCTGGGGATGGTTGTCCTGAAGGTGTAGGGGGAGAACAAACCTGTGGCACTAGGATAAGACAGAGAAGTCTTAGAATCAAAAGCTAGAAGGAAAGCCCCACAAGATAAGATATTGAGCATAGCCAGAAGCTATCTGTGCATGTGTGGATGATTAGATGGAACTTTGACATTCTTGGCTTGTCCCATCCAGGCTGCCATACTCTATAATGGGACCTGAAATAGTTGGCCTGGCTCTGGGAATCTGGAATGGTTTGCTGGAAGCAGTGCTGATCAGAGAGCCCTGTGTTTCTCAGAAATAAAGCCTGTCTTTCTATGGCTCACCTTCCTTTTCCTGTATAAAGGGCACCATCTGAGAGATCCAAAGGGCAATTTCATGATGTCCTTGTCTGTCACTTCAAGGTGACAACCTGGATACGTCTGAGTTGGTGTCCTGTGTCTCCTTGTGGCTTTCCCTTTTGGCATCAGATAATGTAGTAGGTTCAACCCTGTGGCCCTCTGGATACTGGGCAATTTCATCTGCTTAGGGTTTACACAATGCCAGCACTGCATGCACAACGAAATGCCACTGGCTTTTGTTTTGTTAATTAACCTTATGGCATTAAAAGAAGAACATGGCTTTTAGATCGGTTTTGAGTGCTGAAGGACCTTCATTGTACAGCTCTGCCCTTTTAGAAAACGGGACCAGTGCACACCACCTCACCTATTCTCACATGGGCTTCTGTGCTGATGGTCCGTGCCACATCACCATCCATCTCGTTTCTCGCACACTCATTGCCCTGGGGATGGGTTGGCATTAGCTGGACAGAATGCCACACGACATAGCTAGCTGCTCATGCTCTTGGGAGAGGATTCTGACCCCAAGCAGATATCACTATCATTTGCTATAAAGAGGGTGTCTGGAGAGGCAGATGGCAGCTTTTTCCCTTGGAGTTGTATAAATAGATGTAGCTGTTGGTAATGCGCATACTGGTTGTGGATATTGCCTCTGCAGATGCAGCTAAACGCCGACATGTTTAACTTGAATATGCTATTGATGGGGCATTCCTGTGGTTGTTCAGGAAACACAGCAGCATTCAGGGATAGATGGGTGTAAGTGCAAATTCCTTATCAAACTGATAGGGTTTGATGGTGATTTTGTCTGATGCTCTTCGCTTAGCTGCCTGCTTGTGTATATAGCAAGGCAGTGGCCAAGTCTCTTTCCAGTTTCTAGATTAAGATTTTGGAACAGTCTCCTTGAGCAACTTCATATTTCCACAGAAGAGAGGCTTCATTGAATAAGTGTATCTTGCTCTCTGATTTTTTCTTTAATATAAAAACCTAAATGGGCACAGGGTTCTACAGATTTTTTTTTTCATATATGTTTTACAGATGTAAAAAGGTTAAGGTGGCTGGGCGCAGTGCCTCACGCCTGTAATCATAGCACTTTGGGAGGCCGAGGTGGGTGGATCACCCACCTCAAACTTGAGGTCAGGAGTTTGAGACCAGCCTGGCCAACATGGTGAAACCCTGTCTCTACTAAAAATAAAAAAGTTAGCTGGGCATGGTGGTGGGCACCTGTAATACCAGCTACTCCGGAGGCTGAGGCAGGAGAATTGCTTGAACCTGGGAGGCAGAGGTTGCAGTGAGCTGAGATTGCGCCACTGGACTGCAGCCTGGGTGAAAGAATGAAACTCTGTCTCAAAAAATAAAAATTAAAATTAAAAAGGGTAAGGTGGTCTGAACCTTGAAAAGACCACTTAATTTGGAGTAGAATCCCATCATTCGGCATCAAAAGTCAGATCTCTGACAAGGTTCCCTGATGGGCTTGGTAGCAACAGGCTCTGTGAGGGTTCCAGGAACATTGCTCGATGTTGAAAACCTTGCTTGAGAGGGACCAGCCTTCCAAGGTTAGGGGTTTGGTCATGAGGGGTGCGGACACATGAATCAGGCTCGTGAACATGGGATACATTTACGTTCGAGGTGGAAGACTATGTATACTCTCATCTGTTAATGACTTCCCTTATCAGTTGTGTTTGTAATGAAAATTATTTTGAAATATGTCAGACTTAGAAAATGGTATAAAGAGTAATAAAGTGAATCCTTGTGCACCTGCCACTCAGCTTAAAATAAGAAGCATGACCAATGTGTGATTTGACCTTTCCTGACCACTGCTTGAACAATGAATAGCACCTTTTCCCCACCTGGCTTCTCCTTGCTTGATGCTTCTCTATAGGGCTCAACATAGTCTGTCATGCTGTGTGTGTTACTTGATGGTGGTTTCTTTTCTCTCTACCCCCACTAGGGCAGGGGTATCATCTATTAAATTGAATGTCCTTGCTGCCTAGAACACTACCTTGGCACAGAGGACTCGTGTTTGTAAGTGCTTGTTGAGAGAATGAGTGAGTGTAATGATGTGAGATCCATCCATGCTGGTATCATGGCTCTCGCCTGTCCATTTTCACTACTGGGTAGTATTCTGTTGTATGGATGTACTGCAATTATTTATTAGTTCTCTGGTTGGTCCACATTTAGGTAATATCTAGTTTTTTTGTTTGTGTTTTTTTTGAGTTGCAGACAATGCCAGCGTGCACATTCTTGTTGTATTTCCTTGTGCATCCATGTGAATTTCTCTAGGATACACCTAGGGGTAGAATTGCTGGTCAAAGGGTTATTCGTAATGTTCTAATAATATTCTGTGTATTTTCCAGCCCGGGTCAGAACTGCTACTTCTGAACACAGGAGTCTTGCATTCATCCTGGGTTGCTTCTTAGTAGCTGAGGCTTTTGTTCTGAGTCTTGTTCTCCCCGAGGCCCCTGCAGTGAGTGACTGTGTGACTGAGATGACTGGAGACTGGGCTGGAAAAAGACTTTTCCTTGGCCTATTTCCACTGGTCCCCAAGGGTCTTGCCTCTGTGGCCATGATTGTATTGGTTCAGTGTCCAATGACTGGCCTGGCTGGACACAGGATGTTAGAGCCAGAAGGTGCCTTAGAGGCCTCCTACTCTAACCTCATTTTACACATAGGGAAATTGAGGTCTGGAGGGCTCTGGTGACACTTGCTGGTGGTTTTGCGGCTGGACAGTGATCGAGCTGTGGATGTAACCCAGCCAGAGTGCTTTCTGCATCATGAACAGAAGGAAGACCCATCTGTGAAGGATGCAAGCAGTCACTGTCTCCATCTGTGCATCACTGGGCCTGCCACATGTCCATGGCCCAGTGCCTGCAACCCGCCCCTGCTCCCTCCCGAGGGATGCTCTTCTTTTCCCTTTGGTAACCTTGGCTTCTCTTTGCTTTTTCTTTCAACTGTCACCCTTATTTCAGCCCTCACAGTCATAGCCATTCCTTTCCAAAACACTCTGGTGGTTGAGACCCTTCCCCCATCCTGGGCTGCCCTTCCATGTTCTGCCGGCTGGCCCCATCTCGCCTCCCTTCCTAAATCACAGAAAAGCTCAGCTGTTCTCATCTGGAGGGACAGAATGCCTCTAGGATGCATTTGCAGCACCTAAGATTACATGGACTCCCTCATTTCAAAGGAGTGTGTTTGATATAAACAAAGGTTGCTTTAATGCCCTGTGGTTACAGCAGAACTTATAGGAACAGCTCATAGACTGAATAAGTCTGGAAAACTGTCTCCAAAGTGGAACTCTCTGGGACTGGCTCTTCCTCCAGCTCCTGTCCTGTTTTTAGCTGTCTGCAGCCTGCGGTCCTCTTGGAGGCAGGATACCTGACACCAGAGCAGTTTGCCCACAGGCGGGTTGGCTCCTGCCTGGGCTATTCCTGTGCGTGTCACGGTCTCCCCTCCCCTGCCCTGCCCTGCCCTGCCCTGCCCAGCCCAGCACCTCTGCATTCCCTTTATCCTTTTGCCAAGTCTTGTACTTTCTTGTTGAAATATTGCTCATTTCCATTTCTTTCCCTCTGCTCTCGTGCCTGCCCTCAGCCTGACTGCTGGCCCGCTTCTGTTCTCTGCACAGCTGCCTCTGGAGAAAATCTCCCTGTGGCGTAGCTTTCATGCTGCCATTGGGGGAAAACCCTAAGTTCCTCCCAGGCCTCAAGGTGTGCCTCTTAATGTTTATTCTCCATAACTATAATTTGGAACATCAGCAAGGCTCTGTGATTTCTAGACTTGGAGTACACCAAGAAAGTATGGAGTATCTCTTTCTCAGTGAGTGTTTGGGGAACACAGGGCAGTGATTGTCATGATCCAGAGTCGCTAGTCTTGGTCTGTGTGTTTAGGAAACTCCAGGACCTACACGCTCCTCTTCCCTGGCCACTTCCCTCCAGTCTCACCCTCCCTGGAAGAGAGAAGGAAGAAAAGGGACATCCATAGTGGCTTCTGTGGCACCTAGGGGACGGGGGAACCAATGCAGGCATCTTTGGGGTGTCATGCACATAGAAAGAGCTGCTGTGGCTACTGGTACTTGTGCTTAGCCTGGCAGAGGGTGCTTCTGGTTTCCTTCCCCATCAGGAATGTTTCTGAGTCTCCTGCCTACTCTACTCTTGGCAGGAGAATGGAAACCAGAACTCTTCCAAGAACCCTTGCGAGTCATCTCGGATCCTTTCCAACCCTCTTTGTGTGAAGAACCGGTAGTTACCACGTGTTGTTCCGCAAATCCTGGGGTCCCTCGGAGACCCACCGGGTCCCACCCACACCCGGAAGCAGAGAAATCACCCTCTAACCTCAGCCGCAGAGCTTCCAGTTTTACCTGTTTGATATTTCAGGATTGCACAGATAGTTCTTTTGAGAGAGTTTCCATTAAAATAAAACATTTAAAGGCAATAAACCATTGTTAGAGGAGATGAAATACAGTGTCTCCTTGTGTCGTTCAAGGCCCTTCCTAACGTGGTCTCTACCATGTTTGATTGACTTGCTGTCCCCAGTGTGATGCCCCGTTGGGTGGCCTGCCTGCCTGGGCTTCCCACAGTGGGAGGGGCTTTGTAAGGATCCCAGGTGAAGCTGAGCCCCTTTGCCCTCTGCACAGTATTATGCTTCCTCAAGGCCACAGACATGGTGGGTCTACAGGGGCTTCAACATCTGGAGGACCCTAGAACTTGAGTCGAGCTATTTATAGAAGATAGGCAGCCAGATGTTAGTGCTTGGAACTCAAAATTCTCAGAGGCACAGTTTCCTCATCTACAAATCAGGGATGATGAAAGTATCCTGATAGTTTGGTGTAGGGTTAAATAGATGAGCATGTGCAATGCACTTGGATGCATCACAGCTTGTAGTGAGGGCTCCTACTGACATGGCCAGAAGGGACAGGGCTGGGACGGAGAAGGCAGTGCTGGCCAGGTCCTAGAGGCCTTCCTCCACTATGTCCTGAGCACATGCTCTTCAAGGGGCATGCTGCAGAAGCAGCCCTTCTCCGGAAGTGCTTGTCCTCAAAGTGGATGGTGAGTTGTGGTGCTGTAGGTGGCATGGAATGGACTCAGAGGGGCTGACTGCTGTTATATGCCCAGCTGCTCTTGAGAAGGTCTGAGGGCCTTTTTAATGGTCTCCAGATGAGCTTCGTAAGGATTAACGACTTTGATAACTGGGCAGGTGGGTGGAACTGTGGAATCTGAAGGCCTTCTGGGAAGATGACTTATGTCTTAGCTACTGAGGAAACCATGGCGCAACCTGCCCTGACCTCCAAGACCTGCTGACACATCAGGAGGTAAGAAAACCTGATGAAAGAGGCTCCCTGAGGTGTGTCTGTAATTGTTTGAGGACAGGAGTAGGGAAGGAGAAAATGTAATAGTGGAATATGATGTCTAAAATGCCTGTGTGTTTTTGAGAAATATCTTCTGCATTAGAGTTAAGAATCAGAGTGTGCCAGGATTGCAGGGCAGTGTGAAGGCCATCTGGACTAACTTCCCATCCATGGCTCCTTCTCTCCTACACAAGCAGACCTCCTGCCTCCAATGATAAGAAGCTTACTGCCCTTAGAGTGGTGATGACCCATCCTGTTTGTGGACACTTCTCACCCACAAAAGTCCTCCCTTTCCAGAGTCCACATCATCCTAACTTCCTCGTCTTGGCCCTGAATGTGGGACATGCAGCCAACTCCAATTCCTGTTGCAGTGAAAGCCCTTCACATGCCTGAAAAAACTGATCACAGCCCTGCTGCTGCTTCTCCTGTGTGGTTTAGGGGAGCATAAAACCACAGCTAAGTCAAGGGTGTGGTCTCCTTGCCTGCCTCTGGGTAACTCCATGCTGTTGTTTCTAAAGAGTGAGAAAAGACTGTCTCATGGCCAGCTGTGGTTGGGACAGGGTGAGCCTGAGAGGATGGGCTGATGAGGAGCAAGGGCTGTTCCTGCAGCTGGTCCTGAGAGAAACTGGTCCCCAACAAGGCTGACTGGCAGAGGTGGAACTTTATTTTATTTTATTTTATTTTTTGAGACAGGGTTGCACTCTGTCGCCCAGGCTGGAGTGCAGTGTCGCGATCTCAGCTCACTGCAACCTCCACCTCCCGGGCTCAAGCAATCCTCCCAGGAGGTGGGATTTTATAAGGGTAGCTCATTAAGTCCAGCATCTGCCTATGTAATTGCCTTCAGTTAGTATTGTTGATCAGTGTATTCAGAAGATGTAGAGGACTGAGTCTGTTCTGCTTGGCTCACCTTTCCCCTGTTTTACAAAGTGCTACTGAACCAGGTGGCTCTGGAGAGACACTCCAGCAAAAGAGAAGCTTGTTCCCCTGGTGCTAACTTGCAAACTCCAGGTCTAGCTTTTACTTGACTCCATAAATTTGCTTTGCTTAGAAGGCCATTCAAAACACTCAGGAACATCTGCCTAAGTTTACCCCACCATGGGGGCAGAGGGAAGCACAGAGGCCCTACTGGGCCAGTCTGGGCCACTTTGATGTCTTTATAATGTTTTTCTTCTTCTGTTTCTTGTTTTACTAACTTGTCCCATTTGTTCCTTCAAACCCCATGCCACCCCATCCCAGGAAACACATATTTTCAGATTAAGAAATATTGCTGTTATTAACAAAAAAAGTAGCACTACCAAACAGTATTGCCTAGGCTGTGAGCTAATATGCAGGGCCCCATGGCTTGGTCAGTTGCTTAGGTGAAATGTGCAGTTTTTCTCTAAGAGTGAAAATAGCATGCTCTAGACTAACAGCATCATCCTAGATTGGAAGATCCAGAGTGAGTCCTTAGACTGGGGTTCTCCACCCTGTGTGCCCCTGGAGCTGCGAGCCCATGTTGGTATCCCACGGGCTGGGCAAAGCTTCCGTCACTTTCCCTGGTTCCTAGCCCTTCCCCTAACAGTCACTTCCTAGTTTCTTATGCAAGAAGTAAAGGGTGAAGCTCAGGTCTAAAGACTGGAAGCTCATCAACAGTGAAAAGCTGGGCCACTAAGGGAAGCATTCAGCAGGAATCCTTTAATCAGGTCCAGTGTTATTTGATTTGCGTGAAGCCAGAAGCACTTTGGAGAGGAAGACCCATCCAACAGCAGAAAGTCTGACTTGGAGTATACTTTAAAATAAAAATAAATGTGCCTGTAACTTTTACGTTGTAGTTACCATGTAGGCACGTTGAGTGCTGGCTTAGTTGTGCTTTAATGAACAATAATTACTTAAAATATTTTAAAAAATTTTATGTGATCATTTTAACAGTATTTAATACTACTAAATATTTATATTAATTCAATAAACTTTTTTGCCAGTTTATTTATATTATTATGTTGAAGGCTGGCAAACTTTTCCTGTAGAGAGCCAAAAGGTGAATATTTTAGGCGTTTTCGTCCAAGAGGCAAAACAGATTATTGAGTAGGTACTTCTATGATAAGAGAGAAAGAAAATTTGCAGATTTTTTAATGACTAAATTCAAACTATAATAGTAATAATTGAGTACAATGTTTTTATAACTCAGATTTACCAATGATATGGATGAAATTTTGGTGGGAGAAAATAACATTTCACTTAATTGGGGTCTAAAGTTACTGTTTTCTGTCATCAAATTGATTATAAAAGTTTATCTCTAAAAAGCCATTCTTAGCTCGCTGGCTGTGCAAAAACAAGTTATGAATCGGACTTGGCTTATGGGCTGTGGTTTACCAACCCTTGATTATGTTTCACAAATTATACAAATGATTTGTTTAGAAAATTCATCCCTCCTCCCCATGGATGGGGCCAAGGTAAACTGTCTGGTCCTATACAAATACAATTTCATCTCAATTTAACAGTCTCTTAGTATTTAGAACTTTGTGACACTTTGATTTTAAACCACTGCTCTGTGTATTTGCGTAATTTTATAAAGAAGTCTTGGTGACTTCCTGTCATTAACAAAAATGGATTTAAGAAGTCAGCGCCCACTGTGCCCATTTAGGCATCCTGTAGTTGGCTGTGGACAGGGGTCACATTGCTGTACTCCTTGTGCTCTGCACACAGCTCCCCTCTGCAGGTTTTCTTCATCTGAGCTCTGTGCTGGCTCTGCACATGTGCACATGCCCTTCCTTGCTGCTGCAGCCACCTGCCAGAGAAGCTGCCCTGAGCACAGAGACTCCCCACCGAGGCAGAGTGGGCCTGAACAGCATCTGGTTAGGATCAAAGGAGGGAGGAGAGTAGGGAAGGGCTTGTTCCCACACTTCTGTCTGCTTTTTTTTGCTGCAGGGAGGCTTCCCAAGGGGTGACAGGCAGTGGCTGCATCACACCCAGCCAGTCGGGACACACTAATTCTGCTAGCATTCCTGGCACCAATACAAATGCCCAAAGAATATTCCTTTTTTTCGCTTAAGTTCAGCTGAAATACTATATTTTTTCAAAAGGAAACTTCTCTAGAAATGACAAAAAGGAAAGAAAAAGGTAGAGAAAAATACACGTATAGAATCAGTAGAGCTTGATTCAGATGTCCTAACCTGACTGAAATCTGATGTGATCTTGGTTTCCCCTAAGTCCAGGGTCGTTCACTTTGCTTTTGTTACAAAACCAAAGCTCTCACTTGCTTTGCTTGTCTGTTGCATCAGGCTTAGCGTGGGTAGCTTCAGGTGTAGCTTCCAGATGGTCAGGATGGCCTGTCTCCACTCCAGATGGAACACCAACTCCCTGACTCCCTGATTATTGTATTTTTACACCAGGGTGAAAGGCCTATGAAGTCTTTGCAGACATCCCATCACTTCCTTGCTGTTTTACATACTCCAATTTTCCAGCTTTCTTGGCATTCCTATTTGTCACCATCATGTCAGACTGTTATTCTGGGATTTTCTGTTACCATTTTTGGTCACTCCCTAACAGTTCTCCATGCTGTTCTCAGATGGGGAGCTGGGACTTTCATTCCTGTCTGGTGGTAAGGGCACCCCCTTTGCCCAGGAGCCAGTGGAGACCACATGGGGAACCTGGACTTCTACTTCCACCTGGTGGTAATGGTTACCGTTCCTTCTCCTTGCTGGGTGGGTGTCAGAGAAAGCCAAATAGGCAGTGAGGACCTTCACGCCTGCTCGTTTGAAACAAGGTGAAGAAAATTACCAGAAACAGAGAAGGACATTACATAATGATGAAAAGTTGTGGCCACTTAAAAAGTACAACAATCCTAAGTGTATATGAACCAAACAATAGAGCTGCAAAATACGTGAAGCAAAAACTGATAGAACTGAAGGGATAAACAACAAATCCATAGTTATAGCATGAGACTTTAACACTCTAAACAGTTGGTAGAATAATTAGAAAATCAGTAAGGATATAGTATAAGTCAGTAACATCATTAACCAGGATCTAATCACCATTTACAGAATACTTCACTCAATAGCAGAGTCACACATTCTTTTAAAGGGCCCATGGAATATATACCAAGATAGACGATATACTGGGCTGTAAAAATAAACCTCAATGAATTTAAAATAACTAAACTCATACAGAATGTGTTCTTCAACCATGAGAAACAAACTGTAAATCAATACCAGAAAGATAAGAGGAAAGTCCCCAATCATTTGGAAACAAACAAACAAATAGAAAAACACCCTTCTAAATAATCCATGGGTCAAACAGGAAGTCTCCAGAGGGGAAAAATATAGAATTGAGTGAAAATACAACATATCACAACTTATGGGATGCAGCAAAAGCAGTGCTGAGGGGAAATTTTATAGAATTAAATGTCTATATTAGAAAGTAAGTCTCAAATGAAGAAGCTGCCACCTCCAGAAACTTGAAAAAGGAGAGTGAAACAAACCTAAAATAAGCAGAAAAAAAGGAGTAATCAAGATAAGAACAGAAATCACTGACATTGAAAACAACGATGATAGAGAAAATCAAACGAAGTTGATTGTTTGAAAAGATTAATAAAATGAATCGACCTGTAGCAAGAATCACAAAGAAAGACACAAATCATTAATGTAAGGGAATATTTTGGGATAGAGTATATTTCTACAGATTCTGCAGTATCAAATGGTTAATAAAAGAACTCTACACATATAACTTTGACTACTTTAATGGAATGTACCAACTGTCCCTTGGTAGGTTAATGATTAAACTGCAGTACATCCATACTATGGAATACAACTCAGCAATGAAATGGAATGAATTACTGGCACACACAACTTGAATGAATCTCCAAGGCATTATGCTATTTATAGGACATTCTTGGAGCAATAGTATTATAGAGATGAAAAACAGGAGTTGCTAGGGGTTAGTGATGGCAGTGGTGGGATAGGGAAATGCATGTGATTATGAGGAATAGCATGAGAGGGTTCTTTGTGGTGATGGAGTATTTTCTTTGTTTTGACTGGGGTGGTCGTTACATGAATCTGCCTGTGAAAAAATGATATGGAACTATCCATGCACATTTTACCAAAGTGAAATGCTTGGTCTTGATATAGTGCTATAGCTAACTAAGATATAATCACTGAGGGAAACTGGTAAAGAGTGCCTGGGATCTCACCATACTACCTTTGTAATTTCCTGTATATTTATATTTCAACATAAAAAGTAAAAATATCAGTAGGCATCTTCTGTTGCTTCACTTCTATAAGAACACTATCCATCCCCAATCCAAAATTAGCATAGCTGGATTATTACATTTGTTATGTTCAACAAAGTAATATCATAGTCTTTGTGTTTTTTATGGTGATCAGATCCACTTTTGAATTCATTCTGTATTCAGTACTACATACTATGTTCTACAGACTGAGCTGGCTGGAATCCAGGACATAATAAGTAGGTAGGGGAACTTGGGCAAGATTTGCTAGACAGGGCATGCTGTGACTTTAACTATTTGAAAAATTCACATGTATAGAAGAGATGGAGTTATTCTGGGTGAAGGTGCAGACGCCAAAACCAAGGCCATTGAGTAGAAAGTATCTAGAGTGAGATGGGGGTCCAGTCACTGTCCAGAGAGGAAAGCAGGCCATGGTTCTTCCATTGTTCAGACGTGCCTGGAGTGGTGAGCAGAAACTGAGTGAACACCTGCTGTGGAGGTGGGCACTGCAGTGGCAAAAATGGGGACTCAGTGGCACCTTTCAATGACAGACCCAGGCTCTTGACCAAGTTGTGATGAACGAAATTCAGCACCAGGTGGGCAAATCAGAGGTGACAAAACCCTGTTTGGGGCTGTTTATCATCACCATTTTGAGAAAAATAAAACCAAAGCAAGATTTTCTGAGACTATTTTTGAACCCATTATGAGTATGATTTCCAGGGTAGGAAGTGCAGGATTGGAGGTTGATGTGCTCATTAAAGTCCCCCAGAATGGACAGCAGTGATTATTCAGAATAGGCAACTCCTGGAAGAGGCCTGGTTCTGATGTGGCAGTAGGGGAGTAGCCTGAAGGAACACACCACACATCCCTGTGAAGCCTTGGACTCAACAAAGAGAGGCCCTGAAGAATCAAGTGGGCTCTCTGCTGCCTCTGGCTTCGTGTCGCCCGTATTTAAATCATAATCCCTTTCATCATGTTGCTCCAACAAGCATACTTTCCAGAGATCAAAGCAGATTCCTCGATGACACATTTAAGAAATGTAGGCGTGGGGTGGAGGTGACATGAGATATTAGGCAGGTTTGTAAGGCCTTTAAGAGGGGAAAATTCTGCATCTCAAGAATGCCCAATTCAGCCAGGTTCCAGTTATGGTGGTAATATCACGTGTCAAAGCAGTGATGTCTAATTATTTACCTTATTTATATTTGTCAGCACACAGAGCAGCCAAATGTAATTCCTTCAGCATTTCTTTTTGGAATGACTCTCAGAACTGTGGTGGCTGAAAGTTAGTAGAGTAAATACCTCCATGAACAAAGATGATGTGTTTCCATGTCAGACATCCTTGTGCCTAGAAGCTGGGCTTGCTTAAGCTGGAGCTAGGGCTTTCATAGACAGTTTGGAGGTGCAGTTGGGGAGAAGAATGCTCATGGTGCCAAATGCTATTTAGCACTCCTAGGGGACTTTGTATTTAAATTAATGCATTTGAAGTGATATATGTGACAGTGCTGCTACATCCAGGTCTGCTTCTTCCTGACCAGGTTTTATTTAACTCAGTGGCACCCAGTGATTTAAGTGGGATTTGGGAAAGGATGGGATAGAAGAGTGTAGGGGGAGAAGGGAGAGTTGTACAAAATGGGAAAAGGAAGGGCTGATTGGCTGAAAAAAGTCCCTCATCCCAATTCCTGGGCCTGTGGTTAATCCACCTGGCATCCCTGCTTCAAGGGCCTACCTTGTGGGACAGAGCACACCTAATCCCATTCATGCTCCCATTAGTCTTGACTTCCCCTAATCCTCTTCTCCATAGTGGTGTATCCGCAACAACAGCAAATGTGTTTGGTTCTGTTTTGTTTATTTTCCTGTTAACATAGCCTCAAAAGGAGATTTTTAAAAGAAATGTTGGACCAGGCGTGGTGGCTCATGCCTGTAATCCCAGCACTTTAGAAGGCCGAGGCAGGCGGATCACTGGAGATCAGGAGTTACAGACCAGCCTGGTCAACATGGCTAAATCCTGTCTCTACTAAATATACAAAAATTAGCCGGGCCTGGTGGCGTGCGCCTGTAATCTCAGTTACTCCGGAGACCGAGGAAGGAGAATCACTTGAACCCGGGAGGCGGAGGTTGCAGTGAGCCGAGATCACTCCACTGCACTCTAGCCTGGCGACAGAGTGAGACTCTGTCTCAAAAAAAAAAAAAAAAAAAAGGTTGGCAGGGTGCGGTGCCTCACGCCTGTAATCCCAGCACTTTCAGAGGCCAAGATGGGAGGATTTCTTGAGGCTAAGAGTTTGAGACAAGCTTGGGTAACAAAATGAGACCATGTCTCTACAAAAAATAAAATGTGGTCCCAGCTTACTCAGGATGCTGAGGCACCAGGATCCCTTGAGCATAATCCTGTCACTGCTCTAGCCTGGGCCACCAAGCAAGACCTTATCTCTACAAAAAATGGAAAAGAAATGATGCTATAAGTTTATTTTTTTGCTTTCGATTTTAGCAATCAAAAATCTAGAACAAGATATAAATGTGTGTGTTTACTCCTTCCAAATAAAGTGGGAAGTGAGTAGTCAGTAAAATGTGGAACGAGCCCCAGGATGTTAGGATAACAGGGAGGTTGTTAGGCAGTTGAGATTCTGGGTCCATGATTTCCTATAACCTTTTAAAAGTTCAACCTTTTAAAAATTGGCATTTAATCTAACATGCTTCTTTATGGGGCAGAATTGGAATGAACCTCAGAATGGAACTGAACTAAATCTCCAGCTTATCCCCCTTGAGAATTCTGAGAAGTTAATGCCCTTTCTTCTAAGTACTCAGATCTTCAGATAACAATGCTTTATGCTTTTAAAATACTCTTTGCTGGTATACTAGCCCCAGGGAGAGGTAGACTGGTGCCAGCATCTAAGGCTCCCAGGAAATATTCACCCTTGCCAGTCCAGTCTTCACTAGCCCCACATCAAAGCTGTTTTACAAATGGGAATTTGGATCCCAGTTTATAACAACGGAATTAAAAGGCCAGCCTACCAAGGATATAGCTATTTATAATGTAGATGACTTTAATGTATTCCCCACAGCTCATTGTAGAGTGAGTACCATCCTTGTCTTTTTATGAAGGCAAATGTCTTGGGCAAATTAAATGGATCAGAGCTAGATCCCGTACAGGAAACATCACCCATCATGATGTCCACGGTTAATGTGCTTTTCATGTCATGGATGTCAGGGTTGGGGGAGATGCCTTCATCTCTGTTATGAATTCAAATCCCTTCAATTTATCTTTATTTTTAGGGATTTAAAAAATTAGCATTAATTTGAGTAAAATTCTAATAATAACAGTAGATGGCCTTTTAATACTAATGTTTTCTACAAGTAAAAACAAAAAATTAAAGGAAAGGCCACTCAATTTCATTGAGTATTCTGTATTAGGTTTCTTGGCTCCAGCATTTAAGCTTTTGCTGGCTAAATATATAGGGTATTCTCTGAATTATCTTTTTATTATTTCCCAGAATCAACTTGCTGAAAGGGAACTATGTTGGAAAACATTTACTATCTTAAAACACTTTCTGTTTTCAAAAGTTTGCTAATTGCTTTCTCCAAGAAAAAATGTCGTATTTAAACAACAAATTCTTAAACTGGAACTTCATGTGGTTTCCTTTTAAAGGGGTTGAATTTGCAAATTGCCAAAGATGGTTTACAGTGTCTGACTTGCTGGGACACCTGTATTTGCTAAGAGACATGTTATTTTGAAAACACCTAGTGTATTTGGAAGCACACACAAAAAAAATGACTAAGGGAAAGTGGGGTGCATCAGCTCCCCGTGAGGGTTATTTTTATGTATCAACTCAGCTGGACCAATGTCCCTAAATATGTGGTCAAACATTATTCCAAATATTTCTGTGGGGGTGTTTTTGGATGAGATTACATTTAAGTTGATAAATGTAAGGAAAGCAGGTTGCCTTTCGTTATGTGGGTGAACCACATCCAATCAATCAGAAGGAATTTTGCAAAATATGGTGCTTAGACTGCAACATTGGGTCCTTCCTGAGCATCCAGCCTGACAGGCTTCAACTCCAACTGCGGTATCAGTTCTTTCCTGGATCTTCAGCCAGCCAGCCTACCCTGCAGATCTTAGACTTGCCAGCCTTTATAATTGTGTAAGCCAGTTTCTTAAATTGATATATAATGTGTGTATATATATCTACTATATGTATGTCAATGTATTTTATATAAATGTAAGTGTATATATTTTTTATATATACATTATACATACATTTCCTATGGGTTCTATTTCTCTGGAAAATCTTGACTAATACACTCCCCTTTCAGAGAGATCCACTAGCAGAGAAATTTTTGGTCAAGAAATATAATTGCATGGTGTTTTCCTTGATGGCCTGGTTGGACCATACACTGTCATATATGTCCCCTTCTTTTGTCCAGAAAAGATAGTGTTGGACAGTCAGGAGGAACACCCAAGAAGAAACCCTAATCAGTCCACCTACGTTGAACAAAATAGAACATTCTTGAAGTTTCCAGATGCTGAAAAGCCTTTTAAACTCAGCTGACCTGAGGTCCTGCAGACGTAGGATCCCTGTCACCCACTGGGGATGTGAGGTATAGAAGCAAGCCCCATGTACTGGCCTCATACTGAGGCCCAGTTGAGCTCCAAAATGGGACAAAGTGCTGTTTTCCCTAAAACTTGTTCTTTTTACTCTTCAAATCAGCATTTGGTACTACTGCCAGTGCCAGTGCTGAGTGTTTCAAGAACAGTTCCACTTCTTAAAATAAAAATGTTTATGGAGAAAAGATCATACTTCTAATCTCTTTCAGTTATTTCTGTGGTAGAAGCTGGGTACTTCGTATCTGAAAACCCAGATTAATTGCCCTTGGAGTGGGGCAGACAGTAGAGATTGAATGTAGCTGTAGCAAGTTAAATCTTCAAACAAAACACGTAAGATGATTTTAACGCCTTATATAGGCTTCTGGCACAAGATATGTGTTATTAAATATGTCACATGAGTGAGAGCTTCTTGGAGTGTGCCCTAGAGAGGTGGCTGAGTGTATGTGTTTCTCGGCAGTATCATCGTTGAATATTAGAGCAGCTGCAGGTTAGAAAGGAAGGCAGGGCTTCTGGGCAGATGCCTGGCAGGAGAGGTGCTCTCTGCAGAGTTAGTGCCGGGAACTGGTGCTACCTCCCCACCCTATCTCCCTGTACAAGTGTCTCATGCAGGGCCACACTTGGCCCAGTCAGTGTGGTCAACGGTGAAGAGCACACGCTGTTTGCTTGCTTTGTGTTGACTTTCCTTTTTACTTTTTGTTTGTTACCTAATTGCCTCTGGTCTGTGGGTAAATGCTTTATTAGTTGGGGCCAAAGCCCAGGCATTCTCCGGGCCTAATGAATCAGGCTGCGTCTCCAGGGAGCCCACGGTATGAGGTGCCTGGGCACGTGAGTCACTGGGCTGGGTGGCTGCAGAAGCCTATCACGGCAGTCGGCTCCCTCACTGCCTCTGGACTTGCCAAAATTTTGGTGAGGTGGAGAGATCGCCACAGGCTGAAAGCATTAAGGAGAACCACCCTGGGATGCGGAGCAGTCAGTGTACTTTGGAGGAAACATACAAACCAGGTGAGTGTGTGTGGACAAGCTGGGGCTTGGCTGCCAGATGCCACCCTCTGGTGGGACTGCTCAGGGACATCTCCTCCTCCTCTCTTAACATCTTCCCCAGGTGTTCCTTTGAACAGAGCAATGGGTACTTTTCCAGCAATATAAAAAGCTTTGAACAGAGAAATTTTACAGATGATATTAACTTTTGAAAAATTAAACAAAAAACAGCCTAATTTCAGAAGTTGGAATTTCTTATATTAAAATCCTGGGAAAATTAAATATTTTGCCATGAGTTTTTACATCTCTAAAACTAGGGTAATAATACTGACTACCTGGTGTTGCCATGAAGATTCAATGAGGCAATGCTTGTAGATTATCTTCTTGTAGATTGGTAGTGCAAACTTCAGAATTTAAAAATTTATCCATGCTCACCCTCTCTCCTTCTCCTTGTTTCTCTCTCCCCCTCTCTCCCTGTCTCCTCACCTTTGATCTAAGTCAACAAAAATTCATTTTGTGCCCCGTGAGCCAGGACTGGGCATACAGTGGTGAACAAGACACACATGGCTCTGCCCTATGGAACTTTCCATTCTGGCCAAGATGATAGACAAGGAACAATAAAGAATATATGTAATAATGATGGCTGGTGATAACTGCTGTGAAGAAAAATAAAGCGGGGGTGAGGCTTCTAGAGGGTGGCATGTATGAGGTGAGCAGATACTATTTATACAGAGTGGATGAGGAAGACCTCTTTGAAGACATAATATTTCACCCAAAGAGTGGAGCCAGCTGGAGGTAAATCTGCATCCAAAATGTAAACAGCAATAGATTAAGGCATTCGAAGCAGTTTCTGAATCCTCAGGAATACTGCTGATAACATATCGGTGTTACCAGCTGAGGGATGATCATCATGAAACTTTTTAAGTTCTAGACAGAATTTCTAAATCTGTGTGTGTGTGTGTTATATGCAGGGAAAGTGCATTTTCCTCAGCATGGATTATGATTTATCTCTCTCTATGAGAACACTGTTGAGAGAAGCTCAGCTCAATTTAGCAGAGCATAAGTGGAAAGTAGACATTTGAATGATACTGATGGTTGATTTCCATTAAGTAGGAATTGAACTGTTGAATTGTTGCTTCTTTGACACGTGGAAATGAGTAAAAACCTTATGTATCTCTTGGTCTTTAAAGAAAATCTACTTTGATATAAAAAATGCTGTTTAAAAACTCAGCTTATACTCCTACAAGTATCAGAAATGCAGCTAACAGCTAGCAGTTTGTAAGGAGTTGCCTTGGAAACTTCTTTCCTAGAGAGAACCCTCCACATGTAATGTACGGCTTGCCATTTGGAAAACAACCAGTGTGAAATCCTTCTCGAATCTGTGGGTGTGCCAAGGCAGGCTTTTCCTCATGGAGAAGTAAGTGCTGGTGCTTTAAGGGAAACCCTTTTTCATAGGTGTATAGGAAGAAGAAATCCTGTCAGCCTGCATTGGCTGTGGCTGGCGTTGCGTTCCACAGCAGTTCATCTTGAGATGTTTCTGGCAAACCTCTGTTTTCAGTGCTACTATGAATAGGGACTGTTTACCACCCCTGGTGTGTACTAACCACTAAGGTACTTAGTAGCACCTTGGCCTTTTTTATTCCACATCTGTGTTTTGACTCACAGTTCCTTTCTTTGTAGCAGTTCATGACATGTGTGCTTTAGAGTTTTGATATTTCATTTAAAAGGTTGACCTGGGTCACCTTAAAGGGACTTTATGTATGTTTGCAGTATTTGGTTAGTTTAAGCTTTAGTGTAATCAACAGAGAATGGCTATCTTAGCAGCATATTAATTTTTCAGGTGTTAGTCTTTTGTTTTCTTCAGAGACAGTGGTGTTAATGAGCGACTCTAGGAAGTTCCCCTTGTTCCGTATCCAGTACCAGGAAGGGAGGGTGTCAGGCTGGAATGGTAATTAACGAGAGTTCAGGTTTGTCTGTCGCAAGATGAGGCAAATGTTTTTACTTGCACTCTGGGATCTCAAGCGTACTCAGATGGATGGGTGCTTTGGTCATGTTCTGGCATTCCCACTGCACATCATGCATTTGGAGTGATGTTACTGAGGCTGTGAGGGGACACAGCATAGGCGGCGTGAAGAATTTAGCAGGAATTTCATGGTAACATAGAGTACTCACTTCACGCTGCTTTACAGTCTTCAGTGTTGACTCCCTCAAATCATCCATTCTTTTTTCATTTATGGGTAATCAGCATAGAATCTCGAAGCAAGCAGTGAGATCTAAGGGCTTGAAAGTCAATGTGCCCATGACATATGGCTTCAGACTAGAGCATCATTTCACACTGCCTCACAGTGCTGACCCCGCGGAGGGTGGAGTTGGCTCCATCCGCCCTAAGCCGCTCCCTGGGAAGGGCCTGCATCCTGGCCCTGTGTCCTCCCGCCTTCAGGGGCAGGTTGGAGCTGGGCCCTGTGCTCCTGAGTGGCATCCTGGTTGAGACGAAGGACACATGAAAGTGTGGGTGAGGAGAGGCCAAGCTCCTGGCAGAATCAGGCCGGCCAGTTCCCAGGTGCATTCCCAGGTTTGAGGCACTGACTTGAGTGGAAAGTTTCTCCTTCCCATCTCTCTCCAAGGCCATGATTGCAGATCACCACAGCCAAGACTCACAGGAGAGCCACCAAAGGCAGAAAAGGGTTTTGTTTTATTTTTCCTCTTTTTTGAAAAGAAAAAACAAAAAAACTTCTTGTTTTTCTATGAGGTAGATTTGTCACAGGTTAAACCATCTCATTTTATATTTTTAGTGTAGAGAAGAGGTTTCACCATGTTGGCTAGGCTGGTCTCGAACTCCGGACCTTAGGAGATCCACCTTCCCTGGCCTCCTGAAGTGCTGAGATATAGGCATGAGCCACCGCACCCAGCTGTAACCATCTCATTTTAAAACCAAGGACAAGGAACATAAGCATTTATCTCCAGAAATACAATAAGACAAAAGGGAACAGAACACAGGAGGGAGGAAACCTTAGAGAAATTCAGGAAGGAACGTCGCAGTGCCTGTGGGAGATGCTCACCTGCAGATCGTTGGAGGCAGCCTGTGTTCTTCATACCCCGCAGCTACCTTGTCTGCTGCCACTGTGAGGTGCCTGGCTAGCCAGCTCTTCGTGAGATTGGTTGTTTTGAACTAAGCCTGGGAGGAAAACAGGATTAAAGCAGAGGAATAAGATTGGATTTGATGAATGTTTAACACAAAACAATTTTGGGCCTGGCATAGTGGCTCATGCTTGTAATCCTAACACTTTGGGAGGCCAAGGCAAGCAGATTACCTGAAGTCAGGAGTTCGAGACCAGCCTGGCCAACATGGTAAAACCCCATCTCTACTAAAAATACAAAAATTAGTCAGTTGTGATGGTGCATGCCTGTTACCTCAGTTACTTGGGAGACTGAGGCAGGAGAATTGCTGGAACCCAGGAGGCAGAGGTAGCAGTGAGCCGAGATCGTGCCACTGTACTCCAGCCTGGGCAACAGAGTGAAACCATATTTCAAAATAAATAAATAAATAAAATTCTGTACATTCACTCACTCAGCAAACACTGGTTGATAATCAACAACTTGCCAGGCATCCTGTTTAGCTCTGGGAGTGCAAAGATAGGAGAGTCAGCAATTTATCGGTTTGTTATGGTGATATTTCCTGTTAGTTTTTGTAGGGGACTTATTTTTCTCTTTTGTTAGGTTCAGCCATTGATATTTTAAAACAGATGCCTCTGATCTGTGGGTGAATGTGCCTTTGAGGCATAATTGACAATAATAATCTGTACCTACTTAAGGCATAAAATCTTGATATGTTTGGACATATGTATACACAGTTGCCACCATCATCACAACCAAGATAGTGACTGCATCCAGTACTCAAGACTACTTGGGATTCTCTTTTATCCCCAGTGCCACCCATCCCTTCCCCAGGCAACCACTGATCTACCTTCTGTCACCATGGATTAGACTGTATTTTCTAGAATGGTATATGAATTGGATCATACAGTACATGTCCTTTTATAGTCTGGCTTCTTTCACGCAGCATACTTCTTTTAGATGTCACATGGTCTTAATAGTTCATTCCTTTTCATTGCTGGGTAGCTTTCCATCATCTGGATATACCACAATTTCTTTATCCATACACGTGTTGGTGGACATTTGGGTGTTTCCAGTTTTAGACTATTCAAAATAAAGCCTTTGTGAACATCAGCATACAAATTTTGTGTGAAGATGTGCTTTTATTTCTCTGTGGTAAATACCTAAGATGAAATTGTTGAGTCATAAGCTAGGTATATGTTTAGCTTTAAAAAATAACTGCCAAACAACTTCCAAAGGAGTTGTTCTAGTTTGTATCCACACCGTGGTGTATGAGAGTCTAGTTCGTCTACATTTTTTCCAACACTTGGTGTGGTTAGTCTGTTTAATTTTAGCCATTCTACTAGGTGAGTAGTGGTATTTTACTGGGGTTTTAATTGGCATTTGCCTAATGACTAATGATGTTGAACATCTTTTTTATGTGCTTATTTGCTATCCATCCATCATCATTGGGTGAACTGTTTGTTCTACTCTTTTGCCAATTTTTAATTGGGCTTTCTGTTTCTTATTTGATATTATTTTTTAAATATTTCTTTATTATTGGGTTTTGAGTTCTTTACTGTTCTAGATATAAGCCTTTTATCAGATATGTGAATGCAAATATTTCCCCCAGTCTGTAGCTTATTTTTTCATTCTCTTAGCAGTTTCATTCTCTTAATGTGTTTCAAAGAGCACACATTCTTAATTTTGAAGAAGTTCAGTTTATCATTTTTTTTTCTTTTATGGACCATACTATTGGTATCAGATCTATGAAATCGTTTTTTTTTTTTTTTTTTTTTTTTTTTTTGAGACGGAGTCTTGCTCTGTTGCCTGGGCTGGAGTGCAGTGGCCGGATCTGAGCTCACTGCAAGCTCCGCCTCCCGGGTTCACGCCATTCTCCTGCCTCAGCCTCCCCAGTAGCTGGGACTACAGGCACCCGCCACCTCGCCCGGCTAGTTTTTTGTATTTTTAGTAGAGACGGGGTTTCACCGTGTTAGCCAGGATGGTCTTGATCTCCTGACCTCGTGATCTGCCCGTCTCGGCCTCCCAAAGTGCTGGGATTACAGGCTTGAGCCACCGCGCCCGGCCGATCTATGAAATCTTTATCTAACTTAAGGTCACAAAAATTTACTCCCATGTTTTTTTCTAGAAGGTTTTAGTTTTAGGTTTTAAATTTATAGCTGTGATCTATTTTGAGTTAATCTTTGCATGTAGTCTGGATCAAAGTTTTATGTAGTTCATTTTTGTTGGCCTATGTGTAAACAACGGTTCCAGCACCAACTACAGAAAAAAATGATCTTTTCTTCTGTCTCTTATTAGAGAAAACCTTTTTTTTTTTTTTTTTTTTTTTTTTGAGAGGGAGTCTCGCTCTGTCACCCAGGCTGGAGTGCAGTGGCCGGATCTCAGCTCACTGCAAGCTCCGCCTCCCGGGTTCACGCCATTCTCCTGCCTCAGCCTCCCGAGTAGCTGGGACTACAGGCACCCGCCACCTCGCCCGGCTAGTTTTTTGTATTTTTTAGTAGAGACGGGGTTTCACCGTGTTAGCCAGGATGGTCTCGATCTCCTGTCCTCGAGATCTGCCCGTCTCGGCCTCCCAAAGTGCTGGGATTACAGGCTTGAGCCACCGTGCCCGGCCTAGAGAAAACTTCTTTAGTTTTCTTAGTATCTGGAGAAAAGTGCCTTTTCTCAGAGACTGAATTATCTGTACATCTTTGCTAAAAATCACTTGTCTATATATATATAGACCAGTGGTAGATGATATATATGGGTCTATTTCTGAACTTTTCATGCCATACCATTGATCTATTTGTCTGTGATATTGCCAATACCACACTGTTTTGATTACTGTCATTTTATAATAACTCCTAAAGTAGGTAGTGTAAGTTTTCCAGTTCTGTTCTTCTCTTTCAAAGACCTATATGAGGTCCTTTGCATTTCTGTAAGAATTTTGTGTTTTTTTTCTGTCAATTTCTAGGGGAAAAAAGCCTGCTTAGACTTTGATTGGGGATGCATTAAATTCACAGATCAATTTGGGGAAAACTGATAACTTCAAAATATTGATTCTTTTAATCTATGACATGATATATCTCTATTTGGGTAACTAATTTCTCTCAGCAATGTTTTATAGTTTTCAGCACACAGACATTACTTATCTTTCATGCAATTCATCAATAAGTATTTCATATTTTTATATATCTTTTAAAATTCCAATTTCAAATTGCTCATTTGTATTTTTAGACATATAACTTAATTTTGTGTATTAATCTAGTATCATACAACCTTGTTAAACTAACTTCTTAGTTCTACTAGCTTTTCTGTAGATTCTATAGGATCTTCTCAGATGATTATGTCATCTGTGAATAAAGCCAGCTTTACCTTCTCCTTTACAATCGAAACTACTTTTTCTTTCTTTTCTTTTATTGCTCTGGCTGGCTATAATTTGGAATACTGTTGAATAGAAGTGATAAGAATAGAAATCTTTGTCTTATTCCCCATCCTAAGAGAAAAGCATTCAGTGTTTCACCATTAAGTATGATGTTATCTGCAGGGGTTTTTGATATGTCCTTTATCAAGTTGAGGAAGTTTCCTTTTATTTCTTGTTTGCTGATAATAGGAATGCAAGTTAGATTCTGTTAAATAATTTTCCTGCATATACTGAAATGATCATTTTTTGTTCGTTGATATAGTGAACCACATTGTTTATTTTAAAACTGTTAAACTGGAGTAAACTCTACTTGGTCATGCTGTATTTTCCTTTTAATACATTGTTAGATTTGGTTGGCTAAATTTTTTTCTTCCATGTATGTTCCTGAGAGGGATTGGTGTATAGTTTTCTTTTCTCTAATGATTTTGTTATTGTGGCAGTGCTGGTCTTATTGGATGAGTTGGGAAATATTTGCCCCTCTTCAGTTTTCTGGAAGAGTTTGTGTAGAGTTGGTATTATTTCTTTAGTTTAATTAGATCCCATTTGTCAATTTTGGCTTTTGTCGCCATTGCTTTTGGTGTTTTAGTCATGAAGACCTTGCCCATGCCTATGTCCTGAATGGTATTGCCTAGGTTTTCTTCTAGGGTTTTATAGTTTAGGGTTTTAGGTCTAACATTTAAGTCTTTAATCCATCTTGAATTACTTTTTGTATAAGATGTAAGGAAGGGATCCAGTTTCAGCTTTCTACATATAGCTAGCCAGTTTTCCCAGCACCATTTATTAAATGGGGAATCCTTTCCCCATTGCTTGTTTTTGTCAGGTATGTTAGAGATCAGATGGTTGTAGATCTGTGGTATTATTTCTGAGGGCTCTGTTCTGTTTCATTGATCTATATCTCTGCTTTGGTACCAGTACCATGCTGTTTTGGTTACTGTAGCCTTGTAGCATAGTTTGGAGTCAGGTAGCACGATGCCTCCAGCTTTGTTCTTTTGACTTAGAATTGTCTTGGCAATGCGGGCTCTTTTTTGGTTCCATATGAACTTTAAAGTAGTTTTTTCCAATTCTGTGAAGAAAGTCACTGGTAACTTGATGGGGATGGCATTGAATCTATAAATTACCTTGGGCAGTATAGCCATTTTCACGATATTGATTCTTCCTATCCATGAGCATGGAATGAATATTCTTCGATTTGTGTGTGTCCTCTTTTATTTCGTTGAGCAGTGGTTTGTAGTTCTCCTTGAAGAGGTCCTTCACATCCCTTGTAAGTTGGATTCCTAGGTATTTTATTCTCCTTGAAGCAATTGTGAATGGGAGTTCACTCATGATTTGGTTCTCTGTCTGCTGTTGGTGTATAGGAATGCTTGTGATTTTTGCACATTGATTTTGTAACCTGAGACTTTGCTGAAGTTGCTTATCAGCTTGAGATTTTGGGCTGAGATGATGGGGTTTTCTAAATATACAATTGTGTCATCTGCAAACAGGGACAATTTGACTTCCTGTTTTCCTAATTTAATACCCTTTATTTCTTTCTCCTGCCTGTTTGCCCTAGCCAGAACTTCCAACACTACATTGAATAGGAGTGGTGAGAGAGGGCATCCCTGTCTTGTGCCAGTTTTCAAAGGGAATGCTTCCAGTTTTTGCCCATTTGGTATGATATTGGCTGTGGGTTTGTCATAAATAGCTCTTATTATTTTGAGATACGTTCCATCAGTACCTAGTTTATTGAGAGTTTTTAGCATAAAGGGCTGTTGAATTTTGTCAAAGGCCTTTTCTGCATCTATTGAGATAATCATGCGGTTTTTGTCTTTGGTTCTGTTTATATGATGGATTATATTTATTGATTTGTGTATGTTGAACAGCCTTGCATCCCAGGGATGAAGCCGACTTGATCATGGTGGGTAAGCTGTTTGATGTGCTGCTGGATTCGGTTTGCCAGTATTTTATTGAGGATTTTTGCATCAATGTTCATCAGGGATATTGGTCTAAAATTCTCTTTTTTGTTGTTGTGTCTCTACCAGGCTTTGGTATCAAGATGATGCTGGCCTCATAAAATGAGTTAGGGAGGATTCCCTCTTTTTCTATTGATTGGAGTAGTTTCAGAAGGAATGGTACCAGCTCCTGTTTGTACCACTGGTAGAATTCGGCTGTGAATTCGTCTGACCCTGATTTTTTTTGGTTGGTAGGCTATTAATTATTGCCTCAATTTCAGAGCCTGTTATTGGTCTATTCAAGGATTCAACTTCTTCCTGGTTTAGTCTTGGGAGGGTGTATGTGTCCGGGAATTTATCCATTTCTTCTAGATTTTCTAGTTTATTTGCGTAGAGGTGTTTATAGTATTCTCTGATGGTAGTTTGTAGTTCTGTGGGATTGGCTTCTGCACAGAATAAGAAACTACCATCAGAGTGAACACGCAACCTACAGAATGGGAGAAAATTTTTGCAATCTACCCATCTGACAAAGGGTTAATATTCAGAATCTACAAAGAACTTAAACAAATTTACATGAAAAAATCAAACAACCCCATGAAAAAGTGGGCAAAGGATATGAACAAACACTTCTCAAAAGAAGACATTTATGCAGCCAACAGACACATGAAAAAATGCTCATCACCACTGGCCATCACAGAAATGCAAGTCAAAATCACAATGATATACCATCTCACACCAGTCAGAATGGCGATCATTAAAAAGTCAGGAAACAACAGGTGCTGGAGAGGATGTGGAGAAATAGGAACACTTTTACACTGTTAGTGGGACTGTAAACTAGTTCAACCATTGTGGAAGACAGTGTGGCGATTCCTCAAGGATCTTGAACTAGAAATACGATTTGATCCAGCCATCCCATTACTGGGTATATACCCAAAGGATTACAAATCATGCTGCTATAAAGACGCATGCACACGTATGTTTATTGCTGTAGTATTCACAATAGCAAAGACTTAGAACCAACCCAAATGTCCATGAATGATAGTCTGTATTAAGAAAATGTGGCACATATACACCATGGAATACTATGCAGCCATGAAAAAGTGTGAGTTCATGTCCTTTGTAGGGACATGGATGAAGCTGGAAACCATTCTGAGCAAACTGTCGCAAGGACAGAAAACCAAACACCACATGTTCTCACTCATAGGTGGGAATTGAACAATGAGAACACTTGTACACAAGGTGGGGAACATGACACACCAGGGCCTGTCGTGGGGTGGGGGGAGTGGGGAGGGATAGCGTTAGGAGATATACCTAATGTAAATGATGAGTTAATGGGTGCAGCACACCAACATGGCACATGTATACCTATGTAACAAACCTACATGTTGTGCACATTGTGCACATGTACCCTAGAACTTAAAGTGTAATTTAAAAAATTGGTATTGTTTCATCGTTGAACATTTATTATAATTCACCAATGCAGCCATCTGATCGTAGCCATCCCTTTCTGGTAAAAATTTAGCTACAGATTCTATTTCTTTAATAGATGTTGGACAATTCAGGTTATCTGTTTGTTCTTGAATGAGGCTGTGTTAGTTTGTACCTCTCTAAGGAATTTAAGCATTTCATCTAAGTAGTCAAATATTTTGGCATAAAGTTCAGATTTTCTTATTTTAAATAAATCTGCGGAATCTATAGTTATAATAATCTCATTTCTAGTATTTGTAATTTGTTTCTTCTCTTTTTATTAATCTGACTATATATATATATATATATATATCAATTTCATCGATCTTTTCTAAGAACCAAATTGATTTTCTGTATTTTCTTTTTTTAATTTCACTGATTTCTCTTCTAATATTTATTATTACCTGTATTTTGTGTACTATGGGATTGCCTGCTCTTATTTTTCTAATTTCTTAAAGTGAAAGCTGCATTCATTGATTTGAGACCTTTGTTATAGACTTAGAGTACTGTAAATTTCCTTCTAAGTACTTCTCTTTAGAAGCATCCCATACATTTTAATATATTGTATTTTCATTTTATTCATTTCACAATCTTTTTAATTTCTCTTTTGGTTTGTTCTTTAACCCTGGGTTATTTAGAAGTGTGTTACTTACTATAAAAATATTTGAGGATATACCAGAGATTTTTTTTATTCATTTATAACTTGATTCCTTAATTCCGTTGTGGTCAGAAAACATGCTTTATATGACTTGAATCCTTTAAATATATCGAGAGTGTTTCTGTGGGTCAGAATCTGGTCTATGAGCACTTGAGTAGAATGTACGTTCTATTGTTCTTGTGTGGAATAGCCTATAAATGTCAATTAGGTCAAGTTGATGGATAGGTTTGTTCCAGTCTTCTATATACTTATTTTCTGTCTCCTTTCTGTAATCTATGTAGATTACTCTGAAATTATTGTTGATATTTTCAACCATAATTGTAGATTTTACTATTTCTCCTTTAGTTCTATCAATTTCTGCTTCAGGTACTTTGAAGCTTTGTTGTTATAAACAGAGCTTAAGGTTTACATTTGTCATTTCCTCTTGTCAAATTGACCCCTTTATCATTATGAAATGACATTCTTCATCTCTGGCAATATTCATTTCTCTGAAATCTATTTTGCGTGGTATTAATACAATCATTCCAACTTTCTTTTGATTAGCATTAACATGGTATATTCTTTTTTTAATCCTTTTAATTTTAGCTGATTTTTTTCTTTTTATATGAAAAGATGACTTTTGTAGGACTCATTTAATCGTGTCTTGGTTTTTTATCCAATCTCATTTTAAATTGGTCTGTTTAGATCATTTATATGTACTGTGACTAATGATGTGGTTAGGTTGAAACCTGTCATTTTACTATTTCTTTGCTATTTGTCTCATCTGTACTTTGTTACACTTTCCTCTTTTTCTGCCTTTTTTTGATTATTTATTTTGTAGGATTTTAAAATCTCTTTTTAGCTGTAATTCTGTTAATTTCATGATTGTTTTAGGGTTTATAGTACAGTTGACCCTTGAACAATATGAATTTGAACTGTGAGATGTGTGGTTCACTTATACATTATTTTTTTTTTTTCAGTAAATACAGGTGACCCTCCATATCAGCAGGTTCCTCGTCTCCAACCAAACTTGGATCAGAAATATAGTATTTGCTGGATATGAAACCCATGTGGAGAGAGGGTCAACTTTTTGTTCTGGTGGTTTAGCAGACGCAACAATGGAACTTGAGTATGCACAGATTTTGGCATCCATGGGTGGTCAGAGAACCAATCCCCCAAGAATACTGAGGCACAACTGTTTATATCTTTAACTCATCACAGGCTTTCTTTAGATGATGTTATACCTCTTTGTGTATAGTATAAGAAACTTATAATAAGAGTGTCATGTATTCCTTCCCAGTCTTTGTGCCTTTTGTCATACCTCTTACATTTGCGAGTGTTAAAATAATACTGTTATTTTTCTGTTTGAGTAGCCAGTGACCTTTTAAAGAGATTTTTAAAATAAGGGGAAAAAACTCATGTATTTACCTTTGTAGTCATCTTTTCCAGTGCTTCCAGTGCTCTTTATTCCTTTTTAGAGATTTATATTTCTACCTGGTACCATTTTCCATATACCCAAATGATTTTCTTGTAGTGAAGGTCTGCTGTTGATGGATTATTTTACCTTTGTGTATCTGAAAAGGTCTTTATTTCACCTTTGTTTTTCAAATATTTTTTCACCTGGTATAAAATTCTAGGATGACAGATTTTTTTCTCCAGTACTGTAAATATGTTGATCCATTTTCCTCTTACTTGTATTGTCTTCAGTAGGAAATTTGCTGCCATTCTTATATCTTTTTGTTTTGTTACATATGTGTCTATTTTCTGTTCTTTACTTCTGTATCAATGGTTTTGATCAATTTGATTATGAGCTGAATTGGTATGATTTTCTTTTTTTTTTTTTTTTTTTAATTTTTTTTTTTTTTGAGACAGAGTCTCACTCTGTCGCCCAGGCGGGAGTGCAGTGGCCGGATCTCAGCTCACTGCAAGCTCCGCCTCCCGGGTTTACGCCATTCTCCTGCCTCAGCCTCCCGAGTAGCTGGGACTACAGGCGCCCGCCACCTCGCCCGGCTAGTTTTTTGTATTTTTTAGTAGAGACGGGGTTTCATCGTGTTAGCCAGGATGGTCTCGATCTCCTGACCTCGTGATCCACCTGTCTCGGCCTCCCAAAGTGCTGAGATTACAGGCTTGAGCCACCGCGCCCGGCCTGTATGATTTTCTTCATGTTTCTTCTGATTGTGGTTTGTTATTCCTCTTGGATCTGTTGGTTTACAATTTTGAACAAATTTTGAGAATATTCAGCATTATATCTACAAATTTTTTTTTATCACCACCTCCATATTCTCTCCTTCAGGAAATCCAGTAACCAATATGTGCTACGGTTTACTGATGCTATTTATTTTAAAATCTTTTTTTCTTTGTTTTTATTTTGGTTTGTTTCTATTGCTACATCTTCAATTTTCTGAATCTTTTCTTCCATGTTTAATCTTCTTTTAATCTCATCCAGTGTAATTTTCATCTTAGAAATTTCACCTAAAAGTTCAGTTTCAGTGTCTTTACTATCTTTCATGTACCTACTTAACTTTTCAAATATACAGAATACTTTATAATCATTATTTCAATGTTCTTGTCTGATAATTCCAATATGTTTTAATCAATTAATTTTTCTTCAAACTAGTTTCATATTTTCCTACTTCTTTGCATGTGTGGCAATTTTATATTGAATTTCCCACACTGTGACTTGTACTTATTACATGCTGATATTTTCGTATTCTTTATAAATATTTGTCACATTTGTTCTAAGGCCCAGTTACTTGTAAACACTTTGATCGTTTAAGGTATTATTTTTAAGATTCGTTAGGTGGAACCACAGAAACATTGAATCTAGGGCTAACTATTCCCAGTGACTAAAACAAGATCCTTCTGATTGTTGTGCCCTATGCCCCATGAATTGTGAGATTTTCTTGTCTGGCTGGTGGGAATAGCTGTGTATGAATGCTGGGTAATTTTCTTTCCAATCCTTTTGGAAAGGTTCTTTCCCTGACTGAAATACATTCCTGCACTGAGTAGTACTCTGTTGACTACCTAAAAGGGGAACCCTCGGTAGATTTTCAAGTTCTTTTTCCTAGGTGGTTCTGTCTTAGTCTGTTTGGGGAGTTCTATCTACTTTGCTTTCTTAGGTCTCCCAACTTGGAGGTTTGGATGAGCTATGCCAGGGTTCCGCCTCCCTGTGTGATGATGTGGGAATCTTCTCAAGGAATAGTAGTAAGCTGGGCCACTGGAGGGCTCACCTCCATTGTTTTCCAACTCCCTAGAATATAATCTGTTATTGCTTGCTGTCCAGTGTCTTGAAAAGAGTTATATTTAGTCTAGCTTTTTATATGTTCCAGGCAGAAGGGGAAATTTGATCTCTATTCCTCTTTTGGCTAGAAGCGGAAGTCTTGCAAACATTTATATTTAAAATATATTGACAGTGTACAAGTGATTTACAAAAACTATAAAGCTTTTTGATCTAATAATCCTACCTCTGGGAATATATCTGAAATATTTCCAAAAGGGAAACAGATGTTACATACACCATTCTGTATAGCATTGTTTGTAATGAGAAATTAGAAGGAATCAATGTTTATCAAAAAGGAGAGGGGTTAAGATCAAGGCATATCTATACAGTGAAATATTAGTGGTTTATTTTAAATGTCAATTTTTAAGATTTTCAATATTTAAAACATTAATACTAAATTTATTAAAAATATATTAAAATAGCCCATGGTATGTCATCATTGGAACTTGATAAAAGTGTACACATTCTTATGGATTGAAAACTCAGAACGGGCTGCCTTCGTCTCAGTGGTGTCACTGCTGAGTCACAATGCTTCCCGCCTGCACTCACACCCACAATTCAGACCTCTGTGCTCTGCTCAGCTCTCAGTCCTGCCTCCTCTGGCAAGCTATTCTATTGTCAGCAGTGTTTTCACAGTGCAGGAAGAATCACCTGGCTCCATCCAACTTGGTCATCTTCACCTATTGTAATATCTTCTCTCTCCTGACCTTCTGCTTAGACCACTGTCAGCCATCACTTACTCATGGTCCTTAACTGTATCCTTGAGTTGGATTCTTTTGGGGCTTATTCAGGTTTTCAGGGCGGGATGATGTGGAAAAGCCCCAAAGGTTTCAAATAGCAGTGTTTGGTCACCTTGCTATTGAAAGACGACCCACAACTGACTACTCAGTAGTGTCGTTTGTCCTCCTAGAGTCCTCTCTGGCTGCTTCTCTTGGCTTAGCAGAAAGAGGAATGAGTTAAAGATGAACTGAGCAGCAGGGCCGGTGACATCAGTCCTCCTCCACTCGGAAGGAAGCTGTTAAAATAGGACAAGCTGACTTTGCCCTTTCCTCCTTTCTGAATAATAGGCTTCATTTGCATGTGATTATTGTTTACTAATTACCTACCATTCACCTGCAGCCCCCCACCAATGTTACTTCTTCCATACCCCTCTGTACTACATTTTAGCATCTTGCCTGGACAGGACACACAAGCTGTTTAAACAGAGCTGCACAGTGATTATTTTTCCTTCCTTGTGTAAGGTTTGTGCCTCCCTGAGGATGTGTCTATTTTGGTTTTCATCATTATCATATCCTGACCTGAGAGAGAGTGATGAAATCAGCTTAGATAGAGCCCGTGGCCTTAAGTGATTGCTGTTAAAATAACTTCCCTGTGCAAGTTGTATAAAAATATAGGACCATGAGAACACATTGCTAGTGCCCCTCCCAAAGTCTGGGAAGGGGCCTGTTGGAGTGAGGGACTCTGAAGGATAAGCTTTGTTAGCACCCCGGTCCTACAGCATGAATTATGTTAACTGCCACTTTAGACCCTTACCTTTCTCTGTGGCAGGTATCCACTGGGAAAGACAGTTGCAGCAAGCTGAGAGAGGCATACTTTTGGAAGGTGTGTTATTTCTAGGGTCCTTAAAATCAAACTCCACATGCAGCAGACTTTTTCACCTGCTTGCTTGTCCAAATTTTCAGGAACTGTCCTTGGGCACCCAGAGTGAGTGAGTGAGTGTGTACCCCTTCTTGGGTAGATGAATTAGCATAAAAAACAGGGTTACACCTTGCCTAAGTTCGTCCTTTGACTTAGATAGCTGCTTACTGATGCTCCTTTCTGTCTGAGGGTAGTTAGGCTGGGCCTTGCATCTAACCTGCTGGAGCCCATTCTCAAGCAAGCTTATACTAAAGCCAGAGCTTCCCCAAAACATAGTTGCGGGGCCTTGGAATGAGGACTGTTGAGGATGTTGGTAAACAGTTTCCATTGGTGGAATTTAAGTACCAGAGGTCAAATCACTTGTACAACATTGCTTGTTTGGCAAGAGGCAGTAGGGATGGCCTCAAATGCAAGTTTCTTTGGCTTTGGAGCCTGCACTTGCCACCACTTGCCTGGCCTACCTCCCATGTCTTCCCTTCAGAGCTCTTGTGGAGTAACGGGTCTGATCATTCTCCATTCCTGACCATTGCAGTGCTCTGTCCATTTGGCTGAGGTGATTCCTGCCAAATGGCCCTAGCAGAGTGCCTGGTGCTTAACAAATGCTGCAACTGTTTGCATGAGTGGGTGTGTATGTCAGACTTTAGAAAAGCTAAGAGAGTTTGGGCCAAATGGAGGCTAACACCTCTCATAGATCGCCACAGTTTGGGTTGAAAGATGGAGAGAGGCCTGCAGCACAGCCTTGCAATAGCTTTTCATTAACACTTTCTTTCATAGCTTTGTGTGTGTGTGTGAAGAGCAGCTGTTTTTTTCTCTTTGTTTTTGTTTGTTTGTTTGTTTAAGGAAATATTTAATTATAGTGTATAAAGCAGTGTTTGTCAACCTTCTGTTCAGAATCATCCCCCTAAGGAGCCTTTTAATATATTTTTTTCTGAATCACCCCAACTCTCATGAAATTTAAATTCTGCAGACATTCTGTTTATGTATTCTGCCCCTGTGGAGGGCTGTACACATTTGTGATATCTAAGATGTCTTTGCTCCCAAGAATCAATTTTCATGTTTCTAGCTCCTATTAAGAATTGATGGTCTGAAGTATTTATTCCATTTCAGTAGCCGATAACATGAGAAATACTTATATAATTACAGAAATGAAAACAAAATACTAGTCATTGATTGACAGCCAGTAATCACTATTAGGATGGCAAAACAATTCTGTTCTAATGAACACGTAATTACAGCTGCTGGGGAATAGCTATGAAATAAATGGAATCTAATGTGTTGTTGGCCCAGGAGACAGGATGGTGATGGTGAGGTCTGGGGACACTCAGCCTTGTCACATGGGTCAGCTCTGTAAGGCCAGGCTAGTCTTACAGGAAACACCTCCCAGGACTGTTAGAGCACACGTCCAGGTCAGGAGGCCTGAGTTGCATTTATGATTTTCTGCTGTGGCTATTAGGCTGCTAGTTTTTGAGAAGTAGTATTTTTGATATGATTTCATTTTGACTTTTTTATTGTGGATATATCATAAAAACACGTTAACCATTTTTGTACAATTCAGTGACATTAAATATCTTCATAATGTTGTGCCACCATCACCACTATCTATTTCTAAAACTGTTTATCACCCCAAACAGAAATTATATACCCGTTAGGCAGTAGCTCCTCAATCTTCCTTACCCCCACTCCATCTTTGTTCTTTGTACACTATCAATTTAGAGCTGACAGAGATGATTGAGTGTGGTCACAATAGGAAGATTTCTGGTTCTTTGACCATTATGCTTGTGTTGGTATTGTTCTAGGCCATAAAATACACAAAACCAATATGATTAAAAATACATTGGGCAGGCTTGTAATACTTCCCAAGAATTTAGATTTTGCTAAATGGTAGGCAAGTGACTACTACTATACTGTTTATTTTATTTTATTTTACTTTATTTTATTTATTTTATTTTATTTTTTGAGATGGAGTCTCACTCTGTTATCCAGGCTGGAGTGCAGTGGTGCAATCTTGGCTCACTGCAACCTCTGCCTCCCGGATTCAAGCGATTCTCCTGCCTCAGCCTCCCAAGTAGCTGGGATTACAGGCACCCACCATCACTCCTGGCTAATTTTTGTATTGTTCATAGAGACAGGGTTTCACTATGTTGGCCAGTCTGGTCTTGAACTCCTGACCTCAGATGATCCACCTGCCTTGGCCTCCCAAAGTGCTGATGTGAGCCACTGCACCCGGCCATGACTACTACACTGGATCTTCATTTTTAAAAAGTCCCATTGTAGAGGTCTATAATAAAGGAATAAAGTCCTCTGAGAAGAAAGTAAGGGACTGTCTTGTTTAAAAACATTATTTACTGTATTGCATGATATGATTTTAAAATGTTTAAGAGTTGAAATTTTGAAACCGTGTCTATCAAACATGCAGCTGTGCAGCTTAGCAAACATGGATGACATTCAGATGCCGTTTCCAGTCATCTGGAGCCTGCTGGGCTGAAGGGGACCAGCGCCTCCTACCTCTTCCTTATCCACAGTTCTCTGCCTCATTGGAGAACAGGATGTGGGAACTGAGGTTATTCTGAGTTTGCCTTTGAGCTTGGTTTTGGTGAGACCCAGGTGTTGATGCCGAGCCTGCTGGGGAGAGCCATAACTCAAGCACAGCCTTTAAAGTAATAGTTTGGTTTAGCATTGAGCAGTGGCTCATATCCCTAGCTGTACAGGAGACTCACCTATGGGGCCCTGACCAACACCAATGCCGGGTCTGTGCATATGCCCAGGTCCGTCAGGTGCTGGAAGTGAGATCCAAGGGGCGGGGAGGGGAGGGGCAGTGGTTTAAGGCTCTGATGTGATGATTCTCCTCTGTGGCCAGGCCTGGGAACCCCAAGCCTGTCAGTCAGGGCCTGAGATGCCAGCCATCAGGTAAGCGCAGGACACAGGTTCTGTGGCCTTTGCAGGGGCCCAGCAGCCAGTCCCCTCAGGTACGTGTTTCTAGACACAGAGTCTTCGTGGTTGGTGAAATTTTAGTGAGGAAGTTGAGTAAATTGAGGGGTTTTAAAGTTAAAATTCTAAGAGTGTTGAAATCCTAAATAGAGAGAAGTACAGAATTAATATGCTGCATATACTCTTATTGTTTTACATAACATCCAAAAACATATTTCTGATTTTTACAGAGCACTGATTTTTGAAGGGTTGTATATTAATAAGGCAGGTTTGTGGAATTATGTCTGAAACCTCAGACTGCAGATAGAAATACCTAGTCGAAGCTCCCTAGTGCCAGACACTTCATATTACACCCCCGCAGGGGCTTTCGAGTAATGTTACCTTGGAGCTGGGAGTTTTGGAGGTCTTTGGGTTAAACCGTTTTGTCTCTTAAATGATACCATTGAAGTCCAGAGAGGTTAATTAGCATAACAGCATCAACAAGAACGGCCAACCATCAGCCACATGCTGTGTTAATACATCAGCATATTTCATCCTAACCATAAGGGATCCAGGTTGGACTTGTCTTCCATCTTATGACTGCGTATGCTACATAGTTTTTGGAAGTAGGAAATGGTGGAGATTACATGTAAACCAGCTTCTCCGTGGGTTTAAGTCCCATGAGTTTTCTTGATGTGGTACTGTCCTAGAAGCAAAAATCAGGGGAACTATTCTGGTACCTTTTATTTTCTCATGCCCTGGAAACTCATATGTCTTCTCCCAGCTATGTGTGCCCCATCCTTTAAGGTATGTTTCTTGTCAACCTCTCCATGAATCCTCCTCTGATTACTCAGGCTCATATCAGCCTCACCCTTCTCTGAATCTGGGTGTTTATGAACTGCATTCCACTCTGCTTGGGCTTAATTACTCATCTCTACACCTCGTGTCCATTGTTTCTGTCACCTAGTGAGCAGGCATGTCAGTCAGGGACAGATGCCCTAAGTGTATGTGTCCTGCGTGAACCTTCACTAGGCCAGGAGGAGCTGCTTTTCCCAGGGTCACTGGCCAAACCCTTGTCACTGACTCAGTGTCACTCCAGGTCCCAGTGGGAAGAGCCAGAGTGAGTGTGAGCACATGAGAGTGAATGAGACACTCCAGTCACTGCTGACCCTGCTGCAGAGACCATTTCTGGTTCATTCCACCTGTGGCTCTGACCTGCTTTGGAGAGGCTGTGTGCTTCCACTGGTATTTCCTTGGTTGTAAGTCTTAGAAGATCATTATAGAACAGATCATTAAAATGACTGTTTTTCTTTCCATAGAGAACCTAGAAGTCTGCCAAAAATTTTTAGAGGTTCAAAACTTGCTAATCTGTTATACTTTCCTTCATTCCTTTGGTGTCTCCTTATCTAAAATATGGGGAACTGTAGAACAGGAAAAACTGGGAGAGGTTGAGGAGCATAGGTGTAACTGAGGCTGCTATAGCCCAGCAGTAATGAAGCACCTGTTTCTGTACAGGTGGCTGATGAGGGCTTCTTTTAAACTTTAGCATGGGAATCTGGGATATAAACTTGGCTGCTATTGGGAAGACGAATGAATAGGCCAGAAACAAACCAGTCTTCTGTGTGCATTAGATGGGAGAAGATGCAAAGAGCTTAGCTACATAATGTCCTGCTAGGAAGGAAGGTCTATCAGAAAGAAGTACATCAATGTCATTGATTCTCTTTGGAAGGCCTGGGTGGAGGGAACGGGGGATGGGCCCTCCCTCCTTTGAGAGTTACTAAGAGTTAAGCTTGTAAGTGTTAGGGGAGAATATTAGGCCTGATTTATTTAACAACTTTTTTGGGGGCCCTTTTTTAGGAAATGGTCATTCTAAGGTAGAGAGAGGGTAGTAATCTAAGACTGCTTTAGAAAAATTTGCATTGCAAATGCTGCTAAATGTCAGCAAGGGACTCAAAACTTTGACACCTTGTTGGAGCTCTTTGTGCTGATTAAATTCTTGTCTCCAGCCTAGAATTGGCAGCTTATTCTCCTTAATTTTCATGCTGTAATAGGTATTAAAAGAGTATTTCTTTGACAGTTGCCCTTGGGGAAAACTGGACCGGAGCTTGTTATTTAGGGCAGACAATTCAGTGGAAAAGAATAATAACTAGACTCCAAGGTCTTCATTTAGTTCCAAGAATGTCAACAATATCAACCTCTTTTTAATATTTACTGCAGGCTCTGGTGAATCATGGAAATTAGGGGTAGACAAATCTAGTTCAGAGTTAAGAACAGTGAATTTTAATGGTCTGATTAAAATTAATTGAAATCCCTTCTTTAAGATGAATTAACCCTTCCCAGAAGATAAGGGGTGAGTGATACTAATAGTTTTGTTTTATTTTTCTCTCTGGAGATTACTTTGATTTAAAAACTCACTGCACATTTTCAGAGCTCCTCTGTTCTAATTGAAGAAAGCAGTGCCTATCTTGGTGCTTAGTGCTGAGCTCTGGAAGAACTGATTGTACCCTACAGTTTCCCCATCTTCATTTTCAATGTGCAAATCACAGATCATTCCAAAACAAAATAAAACCCTAGTTACCACTGATATTTGCTTATAGCAGAATGTTGCCCCGTGGTAAAGTAAGTTTCTTTAATGTTTCATACTATTCACTTATTTTTTTTCTGTGCTTTTGGTAGAAATAAATAGGAATTATTTCCAGTCACATTCTCAAATGGCAAAATATCTTATTGAATGGCAACAGCAAAGTATTTTCTTTATACTGCTTCTGTAAAAGAAAATCAAGAGTGGGAGGACTGGGAAGACAGACAAGCCAAAATACTCACACATCAGTGAGAGGAATCTCACATTTCATGGTGGAACTCTGTGGCCTCAAATATGCAAGTGGACACTTGGTTTTTAAAACCAAAGCCTTGTCTCATACATAAAAAGGGCTGGTTTGTGGTAAAAGTTGTGATATATCTATAGTTACAATAATGCTTTAAAAAATGCATTTAAAATACTTAGACCTAAACTAGATAACCCCCTTAAACAGGATTATATCTCTGTGCCCATTTATAGAATACATGCAACCTTAATTTCACTGTCATATAGAAAAAGGAAGAATGGATGAGGGATTGATTAAAAGATTACACAGAGCAGCAATATTTAAGAGCTGTTTGTGCAAAAAGTCAGATGATTTTGCCAGGAAGAGATCATCTTTCAACTTCATCAATGGCATTTTTGGTATCTTTGGCTGAAGGACAGGACATGAACAAGCAGGCAAATAACTGATTTGGTATCGGATCCTTATATGTCTGCAGTGTGTAAGAAAACATGTTTAAAAAATCAAGTCTAGCTCTGTTTGTGGAATAAATGTATATTTTATTTGTAAGGACTTCTCTTAAATGTAAAGCATGTTTAACTCACTGAAAATTCATAGGTTTCGAGTTAAAGCCTTGAGATGGTAGCAAAAGGTTCAGAGACAAAGGAGCCCAGATGGTCTGGGCAACAAACTAAAGGGCTAGAGGGTTGGCTGGAGATGTAGGGGGTCCCTGGGCCCTGTCCCGAGCAAGAGGGAACCAGAAGGTGTTCCAGCTTCGGCTGACATATTCAATGCCTTGGAAAAGTCACCGGTAAGAACATCTATTATGTATTTGAAAAGGAGTGGGCATCAAAGGCGAGAGACCAGCCAGGACCTGCAGTTGCTATAGTCCAGGAGAGATCATAGAATTTGAACCTGGGGCAGTAGTGGAGAAGAAGAGAAGACCTGTCTCAGAGGAACACTTAAGGGAATTGGGTGACTCACTGAAGGTGGAGGATGAGGAAAGGGAAGGAGTCTGGAATAGCAGAATCCAAACTTTTTGGTTGGAGACCTACAGGAAAAGAAAAATTATATTTCTATAAAAAGAAAATAAGAACAATGTTTCCCTTAATAAGTGCAGTGTACTCCATTTTCTCTTCTATTTCATTTATTGAAAAATATGCATTGCTGCTCTTATTAGATTGACTTTACAACTTTGTAGCGGTATTTGAAAATGCAGGTATACAGTGAGCTCCAGTGTCTAGCCTGGGTTACTGGGTGATGTGTCTTATTATCAGGGCCCCTTAGGACCTACTGAGGTAGGTGGGGTGGGGAGTGTCGCGTGCTGAGGGGGAAGAGCAGTCAAAACCCTTCAGTCCTGCTTCCAGCAAAGCATCTGGGAGTTAGCCATTGTCTGTGGGGCTTCCTTTTAATGGTTCCTTGCAGTAAAGAGCTACTAGCTTTAAAAAGGAAGGGAAGAAGAAAAGAAAGAAGGCAAGAAGGGAGGAAGAGGTAGAGGAAGGGAAAAAGAAGAGAAAGGATTGAAAACCATGGGCTTAGCATGCTGAGACAGAATTGTGAATGGACCCTGGCCCCAGGAGTTGCTCGATCCAGGCCACCTTCCATGTTGCTGCTAGATTTCTTATTGTAAAATCAGAGCAAGGGGGAGTTTTGGTTTGGAGTGAGATGGAGTAAGTACACAGGACCCTGTCTTTCCTAATGAATTCAACTGTAAAACCTATAAAGACAACTATTCAATTGTCTTTCCAATAAATTCAAGGATAAAATACTCAGAGCAACTATTTGAAGACTCTGAAGAGTAAATCGTAGGAGGCAGATTGGGGAAGAAGACTAGAACTTGAAATATTGAACTGACGGTGCTTTTAACAATTTTCTTCTGGTATTCTCTGATCTGGACTCAAATTAGCACAAAACCCAGAAGTGGACTTGGGTGTGGACAGAGAGAATTCAAGATCTTTCTATTTCTGGCTTGAGTAGGAGGAAAACGGACTCAGTGCAGAAGCCTCCCGTTTCTCACTCTGTTATCTTGCCCCCTCTCCCCCAGGTAATCCCATGGTGAGAACAGCAGGGTCTACGGGCACCTAGAACTCTGAGGAGTGGAGTGGAAGCTCACAGAAGTCTGCTTTTTCCTTCTCTGTTCTTCTGCTTGGCCACAGTTGTGGCTATAGTCATAGAAATTAAGTGGCTGAACAGGTTAAATAATGCCCCAGCTCTCTGGCTGAAGGGCTAAGAAGGGGAAGCCTCAGCTGGTGCGATGGCTCATGCCTGTAATCCCAGCACTTTGGGAGGCTGAGGCAGGTGGATTACTTGAGGTCAGGATTTGAGACCAGCCTGGCCAACCGGGCAAAATCCTATCTCTACTAAAACTCCAAAAAAAAAAAAAAAAAAATTCGCCAGGCATGGTGGTGCTCATCTGTAATTCCAGCTACTCGGGAGGCTGAGGCACCAGAATCACTTGAACTGGGGAGGCAGAGTTTGCAGTGAACTGAGATGACGCCACTGCACTCCAGCCTGGGTGACATAGCAAGACTCTGTCTCAAAAAAAAAAAAAAAAAAAAAAAAAAAGTGGTAGAGGGAGCCTCAGGGAACCTGAAAGTATCAGAAATATAAAGGAGAAGGAGAATCTCAGGAATGCGAAAGTTTTATGTGAACCTCTGAGCTCCACACAGACTGCATGCATGAATCTAACCCTAAACAGCATAGCAATGACTGAGAACTGAACAAGGCAGATACTGCCCAGGCCCCAGACTGTCTTCTTTGTGGTGCACATACGGACCTGAACCAAATGGCACAGCAAGGGCTCTGAAAACTGAACTGATATTGGAACCACAGAAGACAGGTCAGAACTTGTGACTCAAACTGAACCAGGTTAATTGCCTGCTTAAACAAAAATGTCAACATTTTTCTGTAATATTTAAACAAAACCCAGAGTTTCATAACATTATTTAAAAAATATCCAGGAGGTAAGCCAAAATTACTTGGCACACAATAAACTAGGAAAATCCCAGCTTGCATGGGAAAAGATAGATCACCACCCCAGGGCCACATTGATACAGATACTGGATTTGTCAGTTTGTAATGTAGCCATTCTGAAAATGCTTCAGGAAGTAAGAGTGAACATTATTGAAATGAATAGAAAGATGGAAAGTCTCAGCAAGAAACAAGATATAAAGAACCCAATGGAAAATTTAGAAATGAAAGATACAATAACCAAAGTAAAAAGCTTACCAGATGGGCTCAGTAGCAGATTGGAAATCATAGACCTTAATTAAAACACATTAGTACTTAAATATGACTGGTCTAATCACAGTAATTAAAAGACAGACATTAATGAATAAATAAAACAAGACCCAACTAAATGCTGCTTACAAGAAACCCACTTTAATTATAATGCTATAGTTGAGCAAAAGGATGCAGAAAAAAAAAACATGCAAACACTAATCAAAAGAAGGTGAAGTGACTATATTAATTATTAGAAGAAGTAGGCTTCAGAGCAAAGAAAATAATTGGAGGTAAAGCAGACATTATAATGACAAAAGAATCAGGTCACCCAGAAAAGTAGAGCTTCAGAATTCATAAAGCAAAAACAGAACTGAAATAAGAAATAGAAAAAATTCTATTGTAGTTGGAGACTTCAATACTTCTCTTTTGGTAATCAATAGAATTGACAGACTGAAAATCAGCAAGTCTATGAAGGAACTGAATGGCACCATCAACCAAATAGTTCTAATTGACATTTTAGAAAATGCTACTCAACTACAGGGAATACATATTACTTTCAAATATGCATAAAACATTCACCAATATAAATCATATCTTGGGTCATAAAACAAACCATAACCAATTTAAAAGAATTGATATAATGTGATTTCTGACTGGAATAAAATTAAACTGTAAATCAGTAACAGAAGGATAACATGAATATGTCCAAACTCTTAGAAATTAACACACTTCTAAATAATCCATGTGTTGAAGAGGAATTCTCAATGGAAAGTAGCAAACATTTTGTACTAAATGAAAATGAAAATACAACACATCAGATTTGTGGGATGTGGTTGAAGCAATGCATGAGGGAAATTTCTAGCATTACCTGCGTATATTAGAAAAGAGGGAAATAATATAAGCACCTTCCTTAAGAAACTAGAGTAAGAAAAGTAAAATAAAACCAAATATGTAGAATGAAGAAAATAATAAAAGTAGAAATTGATGAAGTTGAAAGCAGAGAAAAAATAGAGAAAATAAATGAAACAAAAAGCTGATTCCATGAAAAGAAAAATAAAGTTGACCAACAAGAATGACAAATGAAAAAAGAGAGAGAAGGCATGCATTGCTAACATTAGGAATGAAAGGAGATAAAACTTCACTTAAATGAATTATAACAGAATACTATGAACAACTCTAAGCACATAAAATTGATACATTAGATGAAATGGATCAATTCCTTAAATGGATCATTTCCTTAAAAATCACAAACTACCAAAACCCACCCAAGATGAAATGATAACCTGACTAGCCCCATTACTGTAACTATTAAAGAGATTTAATTTGCAGTTAACCTTCTGAACAAAATATCTACAGCCCCAAATGGTTTCCTGGTGAATTCCACCAAACATTTAACGATAAAATAAAACCATTTTACAAAATCTCTTCCAGAAAACAGAAGAGGAGGAAACACTTCCCAATTCATTTTATGAGGTTGGCGTTACCATGGTATGAAAACCAGACATAAAATACACAGAACAATATTTATTATGAACAAAGATGCAAAAAATCCTCAACAAATATTAGTAAATCAAATCCAGCAATATATGAGAAGAATAATATACCATGGTCAAAAAGGATGCAAGGCTTATTCAGTATTTCAAATTCAGTTAGTGTAACCTACTGCATTAATAATCTGAAGAAGAAAAACCATAATCGTATCAGTTGATGTAGAAGAAGCATTTGACAAAATTCATTCCTTCATGATTTACAGAAAGCTCTTAGCAGACTAGAAATTGGAGAAACTTCCTCATCTTGATAAAAGACAATTTATAAAAACATATGTCTTACATCATAATTAATGGTAAATGATTATTAATGCTTTCTCCCTAATATTAGGAACAAGGCAAGGATGTTCACTCTCACCACGCCCACTGAATATTATACTGAAAGTCTTCACTAGTGCAATAGGGATGGGAAGAGGGATATAGATTGGGAAGGAAGAAACAAAATTGTTCTTTTTCACAGACAACATTATTGTCTATGTACAAAATTCCAGGAAATCTACAAAAACAAAACAAAAAATCAAACACTCCTAGAATTAAGTTTAACAAAATTGTAGGATATAAGGCCAATATACAAATTCAACTTTGTTTCTATATGCTAACAATAAACAATTAGGAATGGAAAAGTTTTTAAAACACCATTTGTAATAGCTCCGAAGAATGTGAGCTACTTATAAATTTGGCAAAAAATACCATCCCAAACAAACAAACATTGCATTTATAGTTGAAAACTATAGAACACTGATAAAAGCAATCTGCAAAGATGTATAATAAATAGACGTAACAGGTTTATAGATTAGAAGATTCAGCATAGTAAAGATGTCAGTTCTCCTAGAATTTATACATTATTTCCAGAAAGATTTTGTTGTTGTTGTTGATTTAGACAAGCTGCTTGCAGAATTTGTGTTAAAAGGTAAAAGAACAAGAATGGCTGAACCAATTTTGAAAAAGAAGAATGAATAGGAAGAATCACACTACCCGATTTTAACATTTACTGTAAAGCTATGGTGATCCAGATTGTGTGGTATTGGCAACGGGATGGACAGACCAATGGAACAGAAACAGACCTGTACAAACACAACCAGTTGATTTTTGGAAATAGAAAAACAAATGGCGTTATAGCAGTTGGACGTATGAAAAAAATGAACTTCAATCTACGCTTCTTTGTACAACAGTTATGTCAAATTGGATCATACAGCTACATATAAAGAGGAAAACTATACATTTTTAGGAGAATGCATAAGAGAAGATCTTTGTGATTTCTAGTTAGGCAAGGAGTTCTTCCACCACTTCTCATGACCCACAGCTGGGTAAGGTTAGCCTGGAGAGCTTGCTCCCTGTCTTCCGTTTTTGAGAGTTGTTCAGCGTGTGCTTCTGTTCAATGGAGGCACTATTCTAACTCATTCCTCACCACACCCCTGCAAAATAGATAGTATGGTATAACTGTGTCATTTTTGAGATGAAGAAACTGACGCACAGAAAGATGAATAAATATGCCTCCAGTGTCATAAGTTCCATGAGTGGCAGAACAGGAAATCCTCTCTTCCTAGACCTGTGGTGCCATCTACCTTTGTGTTCTGATAGACAGTCTCAGCCTCCACATCCTTCTTGAAAACACAAATCATGAATTTTCATGGCTCCTGTGACCCAGACGTGTGTTTTCAAGGCATCTGTGTTGTTCTTCTGTGTGGGTTTTATTCTCAGGCCCACGTTTAAGGTTGTTGGGTTTTTGCTGCTCATAGTGCAGTATTAACCCACATGAATCTCTTTAGCGCCATCTTGTGTCTGGAGTGGTTTACAGGCGGGATTGCTTTAGTGGCAGCGGGTAGGGTACAGAAAAGATGTGATGGGAAAGATTTGATTACCAAAATATGAAAAATTCGTGTGATCAGACACTTGAATTCCATTAGACATGAACTTTCTAGTGACGCACCTCTTCCAGTGTCATCAGTTAATAGAATGTTGCAGGGAACAGATCAAATCAGCTTTTAAATCTTAGTTTGCCTTCTCCCATTGTAATAGTGTCCTGGCTTCCTGGGCCCTTGGCCAGTACCAGAGGTCCTGAGCTCTTAGGGTGGAGGCCTTCAGTCCCACTTTATCAGCCTTGAGGAGAGAGTCTTCCCTGTGGATATACCTTCCAGAAGGCTAAAGAGTCTACCTTCTCTCTCCCTGTGTGGTTAGGCTGATTTAAAGGGAGGTGCCAAAATGTACCTCAGGATTGGCCTCTTCAGCAGTGGAACTCAGAATGGGAAAAGGACAGTGGAGCAAACTCCCCTTCCATGGAGACTTGCCAGTTTGTTTGCGAAGGGAAGGAGGGAAAAAATGGGAAAAAAATTAGGGCAGAATGTGCCGAATTCTTGGAGCTCTTCGGTGAGGTAGGGGCTGCGTCTTTCTGCAGGAGGGTGCAGGGTGCGGGGGAGGGGTGGGTGCACTAGTAAAAAATTCTAAAGACAAAAGCATGTAGCACCTTACATTATTCAGTTTTTACTTTTCCGTTACAGAAGTAACCGATGCTCATATTAGAAAACTGGGAAAATAGAAAAAATACGAAAAATACATCCAAAGAGCATATATTCAATCACAATGGTTAATATTTTATGGATTTCCTTTTCTTCTTTGTATGCGTGAAGATTTGAGTGTTATGACTAGACACGGTGGCTTATGCCTGTAATCCCAGCACTTTGGGATTCCAAGGCTGGTGGATCACTTGAGCCCAGGAGTTTGAAACCAGCTTGGATAACATAAGGAGACCCTGTCTCTACAGAAAAAAAAAAAAAAAAAAAAAAGCTGGATGTGGTGGCATGTGTCTGTGGTCCCAGCTACTCAGGAGGCTGAGATGGGAGGATCATTTGAGCCTGGGAAGTTAAGGCTTCAGTGAGCCATGATGGCACCACTGCTCCAGCCTGGGCGATCGAGTGAGACCTTATCTCAACTAAAAGAAGATTTGAGTGTTTTGTTTAATTATATGATGTTGCTTTTTACTTATTTAATTATGTGATGTTGCTTTTTACTTATACTGGCTTTTTACTTATTTTATGAGAAACATTTTACAAGTTAGTACATAGCTTTGGTAAATGACTGTGTATGCTGAGTTCTAGAACCATGATAGATGTTTGTGTTTTAGTTATTATTTTGGTATGTTAAATAATGCTTCAGTGAACACCTTTGCTTCCTTTTTTATTTTGTTTGTTTAAACTTAGAGCTGTTTCCTTAGAATAGGTTTCCCAAATCATGATGACTGGGGAAAGGCTTGAAGAGGACTTTAAGGTTCTTAGTATAAACACATACATGTTCTCCCACCCTGGCTGGAAGTGGGCTCTGCTACTTAGGCAGTGATGGAGATTTTGGACACATCCCTTCACTTCTCAGAGCCTCAGGTTTTTCCTCTGCCAAATGGAGGTGAAAATATCTACTACATATGGCTCTTCTATTAATAATACCTATAAAATCCCTCCAGAGAACTTGGCACACAGTGAGCGCTAAATACATGGTAACTTTACAAAATAATTATAGCCCTAGATAGCCTTATTGCAGGTTTCTACCAGTTTGCCCTACCACTACCAATGCATGAAGTGATTTAACTTCTCTAGTGTTTGATACATAATCATTTCTTTTTAAAATACCTTTGCCAATTTGAGTGAAAACACTACCTTATTATTGTTTTAATTTGCATTTGTTTTATTATAGTGAGAGTGAACAATTTTGCATGCTATTATAAACAAGTTTGTTGTCTCATATAAAATATATTTGCCTTTTTTCTGTTGGTATTTAATATTTTACTAGCTGTATTAACTATTTTAAAAAGAAATTATTCTTTAACATATTTGTTATAGATCCACTTATTTAGTATAATTTTATATCAAACTTTTGTATGCTACATTCAAATGCTACATACAGATTTCTCATTAGGATGAGAAATGTGATTATAATTGTAATCTCTTTGTAATTCTGTGAATTTTTTTATTGTATCTATAATGTTACTTGCAAATTATGACAATATGTATTTCCAGCAATTTTGTATCTTATTGTTTTTCATGTCTTATTAAATTTGTCTGAAATTCTATAGCAGTGTTAAATAATCCATAGGTTTAATGAGCATCATTTAAAACATATTTTCTGATTAGTAGGAATATCTCTAGTGTTCTACCATTAAATATAATATGAATCTGTTATTTCTCAAAATATACTGCTTATTGTGTCAAGGATATGTCCAAATAATTTTTAAAATTTTTGAATTCTTACATATTTAGGAGCATAGTTTTTCTCAGAATAACGTGGTTTTCTTTTACTTTTTCTTTCTTTCTTTTGCTTTTCTTTTCCTTTTCTTTTCTTTTTCTTTTTCTTTTTTTTTGAGACAAAGTCTTGCTCTGTCACCCAGGCTGGAGTGCAGTGGCACGATCTTGGCTCACGGCAACCTCCACCTCCTGGGTTCAAGCAATTTTCCTGCCTCAGCCTCTTGAGTATCTGGGATTACAGGTGTACGCCACCACACCCATCTAATTTTTGTGTTTTTAGTAGAGGCGAGGTTTTGCCATGTTGGTAAGGCTGGTCTTGAACTCCTCACCTCATGTGATCCACCTGCCTTGGCCTCCCGAAGTGTTGGGATTACAAGCGTGAGCCGCTGCGCCTGGCCGCTAACATGGTTTTCTTATTTGATCTTCTGTTGGATAGGATGAGTTTTCTAATATTACATATATATTTGTATACTTAGAATTTGTGTATATTGTTTTGTGTTTTGCTCTTTTTAATCAACATATTTTGTGTAGAATATTTCTTACAACCCACATATAAACTTTGTATGTGTGTGTAATGCATAAAAAAAAAGTAAGAAAATACATCAATATTTTAAGAATGGTTATCTTTAATTTATGGGAATATGAATTATTTTCACTTTATTCTTCTGTATTTTTCTAAAATGAGCTGTCCTGTTACTAGCATTAAAAAAAATGTTGTTTAGAAAAATGTCAATGCCCTGCAATTAGTTTTGGGTGAAATATGATTAGGAGGTTAGATGTGATTGAAGGAATCCTTCTTCCTTTAGGTAACTTCTGTTTGTTCATTATCTATCGTTCAGATTATCTTTGTACTAATGGAGTTGAAAACCTGAGTTTAATGTTTACTTAAAAAAACATAGCCAGTATTTTCTATTGGGAGAACAATGATAGTATGTGGTGACTGTATTTTCCTAAACTAAGAATTTAGGATTTGATATGTGATGAATGTGTGATATCATGTATTTTCATGATACCTGATGTTTTTTACTTGAAAATCTTTGAGGGGAATTGCTCATAATATTTAACTACACATTTATTGCTGACCTATTGGAATAAAATTGGATTAATTCAGGATGATCCCACAGAATCTGAGACTTGCTGACCACAGACTGGGGCACTGGACAGGTTGCTTTTGGAAACTTCGTTTGTCCTTGTGGCCCCCGTGGGAGGCCACAACCCAGACACCATCTCATGAATATCTTTTTCCTGTCTGGGGCTACACACAGATATAGAAACAGAAAAACATGCATTTATACATCAAGGCACACAGAAACAACAATCACTGGATTCGTGCCTTAATTGCATCTTCTAGGAGCCTGGAATAGCCCTTGTTTCTTCTAGTGTTCGACACTTTCTCTCTGAAATGAGATTTAGCTAATTTCAGAGCTCAGGAATTCTCCTCAGATTTGATTCTTAACATGCTATGTACTTAAAGTGTGAAAATCTTGATTGGTATTATGATCACTGAAGATTGTATTTCTATATAAATCTTTAATGTCTCCTTTTTCTCGTTTTCTGTAGCTTTGGGCCAGATTATGTTGTATGTGGATGGAATGAATGGAGTAATAAACCACAATGAAACCATTCAGTGGCTGTACACTCTCATTGGGTCAAAGGTAAGGGGAAGTTATGGTTGACTCTTTTGTTCAATTGTCATATCACTTGCCTTTCTTTTTTCTTTGAGTCAGTTTTGCAGAAAGAAATTTTATTCAGCTTTTTTCAAGCCATTACAGTATAAATGAGGACTACTGCTCTATAGATGTTAAGATACACTTAAATGGCAAGTAGCTCATGAAATTTTAATGCATTTCTATTTTCTCTTCTCTTAAGCTTTAATCAAGTGCCTTTGGAACCTTTGGTTTTTAATATTTAGTTAAATGTTATACCGTAGGGCCTGGCATGGTGGCTCACGCCTGTAATCCCAACACTTGGCAAGGCCGAGGCGGGTGGATCACAAGGTCAGGAGATCGAGACCAGCCTAGACAACATGGTGAAACCCTGTCTCTACTTAAAATACAAAAATTAGCTGGGCATGGTGGTGCACACCTGTAGTCCCAGCTACTCGGGAGGCTGAGGCAGGAGGTTGCAGTGAGCTGAGATCATGCCATTGCACTCCAGCCTGGGTGATGGAGCAACACTCTGTCTCAAAAAAAAAAAAAAAAAAAAAAAAGAAAACCACATTATTCTGAGAAAAACTATGCTCCTAAATATGTAAGAACTCAAAAATTTAAAGAATTATTTGGACATATCTTTGACACAATAAACAGTATATTTTGAGACTCTGTCTCCAAAAAAAAGTTATACCATAGATGTAAGATCTGTGAACCACCTGTATTTCATGTTCATATGTACATATATATTGCTGTGTTGTACACATGTATATGCATATTCCTATATGGATGAAAGAATCTGGGATTACCTTTCAGCTCTAACATCAATTATAAAAGTAATCAATGTTTATTACAGATTTACCAGGCACCAAACTAGGTATTTTATTTTTTATTTATTGAGACAGAGTCTTACTCTGTTGCCAGACTGGAGTGCAGTAGCATGATCTCGGCTCCCTGTAACTTCCACCTCCTGAGTTCAAGCAAATCCCATGCCTCAGTCTCCCAAGTAGGTGGGATTAAAGGCATGACCCACCACCCTGGGCTCATTTTTGTGATTTTAGTAGAGACACAGTTTCACCATGTTGGCCAGTCTGGTCTTGAACTCCTGGCCTCAAATGATCCACCTGCCTCGGCCTCTCAAAGTGCTGGGGTTACAGGCATGAGCCACCACATCCGACCCATAAAACATCCTAGGTGTTTTATAAGCATGATCTCATTTAATCCTCATGAGGCCACTATCAGGTAAGTAATATAATTCCTATTTGGTAGTTGAGGAAACAATGCTTGATTATGAAAGCGTAGCTGGTTTCCCCATGCATTTTGGCACATCACCACCAGCCATGCCTTGGCTGCAAGGTCCCTGAGGTCTCTGAAAGTCCTGTCAAGGAAGCAGATCTACTCCATCACTTCAGGTGTGCCAAACGCTGGGCAAGCCTCTGGCATGGTCTTCTCTGGGTTCTGCTGGCGTGTGGAGGAGCATGTGTTAGGGACTTGACTGCAGGGGGATTTGGGAGAAGTAGTAAAAGGGACCCTGTCCTGAGCAGGTGCAGATGCACCAAGGTTAAAGTGCTGTGTGGGTAGCATGTTGTGGAGATCTGAGTGGCTGTAGTGGGCATTCAGATGGAGTGGGGGATCTTGAGGGCCTGGATACAGAATTTGAACCTGACTTAAACAGATCACAGAATCAGCATAGCTTTGTAGGGGCCCTGAAGAGCATATTGGATTAATCTGTTCTCACACTGCTAATAAAGACATACTCGAGACTGGGTAATTTATAAAGGAAAGAGGTTTAATGGACTCACAGTTCCACATGGCTGGGGAGGCCTCCCAATCGTGGCAGAAGGTGGAGGAGGAGCAAAGGCACATCTTACATGGTGGCAGGCAAGAGAGTGTGTGCAAGGGAACTGCCCTTTATAAAACCATCAGGTCTCATGAGACTTATTCACTGTCATGAGAACAGCATGGGAAAAACATGCCCTCATGATTCATTTACCTCCCACTGGGTCCCTCCTGCAACATGTGGAAATTATTACAATTCAAGGTGAGATTTGGGTGGGTACAGAGAACCAAACCATATCACATGTGGTCTGCCCAGACTGTCCCCCATCCCTGTGTTCACTGCCCACCCCCACTAGAGTGAGCCTTTCCAGGCTGCTGTGCACAATGCTGTGCTCTGCTGGGGAGCCCATCCCCTGGCCCTGCCCCTGGAGTCACCTGCCTCCCAAGGATTCTACTGTCCTTTGGGAGCACTCAGCCCTGGTTTGATTTGGGGAGGAGCATGGTTCTAGTTTTAGGCTGTATCTCCTTCTCAGACTTCTCAAAATCCTGGTGATTGTGTCCTTGTGTGGTGGAAAGGGCCTTTTCTCTGTAGCTGGTGTTGGCGTGCAGATCCCCATGGGGTCCCACGTTTGTGGGTGGCCTTCACATCTTCCCCTCAGTTTTCCTTTTTCTAGTACGTATTGATGAGAAAATTTTTCCCCATTTCATATTAGATACAGCTATGGTTTCCCTAGGAAGACTGAAAATCTTTTAAAAGAATGTTTTGGCTTTGTTTTCTATGGAAAATGGAAGTGACTCTATTTTGAAATTGATATAGGTGACCTTGGACGCTGAGTGGAATGCTGGGCCTTCTAGGTTGCTTCAGCCTGGCCAAGGGAAGATTTATATCTCATATCCTATTTCAGTTTCTTCTCCTTTTTCCTTGCTTGTGCTGGGAACCCTCCCTGACTTTCATGTTCATTTGGAACCGGCTGCCTCCCCAAGGCACTCTAAATGGTCTCGAGGACCTAAAAGCTAGGGAGACGGGAAGAGATTTTGCAAGAAAGATGACTTTTTGTACATGACACAGCTGAATTAAGATATCTTTATGGTTTTATGATGGCCATGATAAAACACCAACAACTTGCCCTAGTTTCTAAAAGGAAACAAAACCTAACATGCTTACAATAGAAAAACTGACAGTCTAATAGCTCATCATCAGGCAGAGAATAGAGTGAGGGCAAAGTTAGGGAAGGTGGGATGGGTATGGGGAAGAAGCACTGTGAGCAGGGAGAGATGACATAGAGAATGCTGTGGTCCGAATGTGCCCCCTAAATTTTTGTGTTGTAAACGTGATCCCCAATGCAGCAGTGTTAAGAGGTGTTTAGGTCATGAAGGCTCTGCCATCATGAATGGATTAATGCCATTATAAGAAGGATTTGTGGAAGGAGTGCATTTTTTCTCTTTTGATTCTCTGCCATGTGAGAACACAATCTTCCTCCCCTCCAGAAGATACTGCAACAGGCACCATCTTGGATGCAGAGGGACTGGGCCCCTCACAGCCAGTGCCTTGATCTGGGACTTCCCAGCCTCCAGAACTGTGAGAAATAAATTTCTGTTCTTCAGAAATTACCCAGTCTCAAGTATTTCTTTTTATAGCAGCACATATAGACTAAGAGAGGAAAGGCGCAAAGAAAAGAAGAGAGAGGGATAGAAAAGAGGGAGGAGAAGGACCACAGAGGAGGAAAAGAAGAAGAAAAGCAGAGAAAAAAACCCAGAAATAACAGAAATGCATGCCGTGGCTCAGAGTCTCTGGTGTTGCAACAACATCATATTAATTTTACTTTGGAATCATTCTGTAAGGAAAATAAGCAATCAGGAAGGAATGAACACACAGGAAAATCTTTATTGCATTTGTAAATAACATGGAAAAATTATACAATTAAAAAGTTTCAAAAATACATTTCAAGGAATTGTGCTTTCCCAGCCTCCCCCTCCTACACTGTGCACTCGGTGTGTGCTTCCTCAGCAGTGGTTCAGGACTCTGGGCCGCCTCCTCAGGGCCTCTGTCTGAGGTGGCACACTCGCCTCCTCCCCAGCCATTTGGGCCATCAGCACTGGATCTGTGTGGATTTCTGTCTCCATATTTTATTTTCCCAAAGGAAGGTCTATAATAGTCGCTGGCTCCTATGTTCTGCACTGTGCTGGTCACAATGAGGACAAGAGAGTGGAGCCAAGAGTCAGCCTGTATCTTGGAGTTCACTGTGTTGTTGGAAAGGAGAATTCTGGGGAACAGTGACGCTGCAGCCTGTCCCACTAACTGTGATGTCACATGAAGGTCTCCTGCCACTCTTCAGGGTGTGCTCTGCTCTAGGCAAGTTGCTGAAACTTAACAAAGGCAGTAGCTGCCAAGTTTATTTCTAGTCTACATAGTTCTAATGAGATCACTTCTTATTTACAAAACCAATAGAGTGTCTGCTGACACTCTTCCCTCATCCCCATCTGAGTAGTGAGAAATTGAAAAGAACAACAGATACATCAACCCAAGACCCTTAGGTTTTGAGAATGAAGCCTCAGTCTCCTCCTTAAACATACAGTTAGGTCAATACAGCTGCAATAGGTTTTCCCCAATTCAAATTAGGAAATCAGGAAAGCCAGGGGCCCTAGCATTTTGTTTTGACAGAGTCAGATTTATCTTAACCTGGAAAGTTTACCTTGACATCCAGTTGCCTTTGCCTTATACAGTCACAGAGTTGATAAAGGAAATACTGGAGTAGAAAAATCTTGTCATTGTGTTTTCATAATTCTTCATTTTTCTTCCATGAAAGGCAACAAGATGTGATTTTGCAGCCTGCCAGAGGCTCATTATGCAATGCATATTTGCAGATATTTGAGACTCATAGCCAGGGGAGAAAATGATGCATTCGTAGCCAAATAATGACTTTTTAAAAGAAAGAAAAAAGTGTTTTCAATAAAGTGTTTCTTTCTATTTACAAGAGCCCATCTTTAAACTCCCCAGTCAGGGGTAAGAGGCAGATGCCAGGCCCATGACTTATCACAGGATGTGGATTTTTTTCTCTTCATAAATCTGGAATTCTAATTAATTGAGTTAAGATGATTCAGTCTATATACAGCATGGCCCTTTTGTCACCCAGCATGGAAAGTCTGTCTATCTCTATGGATCCTCTTTTGGCCCATAGGGAAGGCCTTAGGGCCCTGAGCCTGACAAACTCTCACCTCCTTGCTGCCTCTTAGGGGTGCCTCGGGGTACTGGCTTGGAAGCTTCCCTGTCTGCATTGCTCTTCAGGTTAGCTTGCCCTCCTCTCTCTACATTCCCACCAGCCCCATTGAATCTCATCCTTCCGTCTGTGCCCCACATTGCTGATCACAGGTCTCCAGACTTCCTTCTACTTGTGTGAGGGTGAGCAGGCCTCGCTACTCCTGTGTAGCCCTAGCTGGAGGAGCCCTGGCCAAGGCCCTCCTTGCATGCATGAACACACACACACACACACAGACACACACACACACACACACATGCACACTCGCTTGCTTGCTCTCTCTCTCTCTCTCGGTCATACACATTAGAGAGCCTATGTGCCTGCCCGCCACCCCACCCCCCAACACTGGGGACATTGCTGAAAGTTTCTTTAGGACTGCAAAATGAAGAGAAGTAACATGGTGTGTAGAATGTTGTCTAGAAAGTGGTGGAGGAGGGGAAATTGACAGGGATGGGAAAGCTGGGTGGGAAGGGTTAACTCAGTATCACAGCTGTGAGATGAGAGTAGCAGTAGAAACAGAATAATGAAAAAATGGAGACATTTTAAGGACTAGCCTTCTAGGAGGAGATTTCTAGATATAAGAAAATAAAAGGAACCAAAGGTGGGGGTCACAGTTTGACTCTGCAGCTATAAATACGGCAGTGCCTCTGGCAGTTGAAGAGTTGGACATTGGGGTTTGTTGGCAAGAAAACGTTGGACACACTGGTTTGGAGATGAAGGATGTATTTCCAAAGAGAGTTAAGTGCCATAGAGCCTGGTGCTCCATGTGCCCCAGGAGATCTGGCTGTTGGACGAGGAGAGGAGATGCGGTGAGCCCTCTGGTCTTGGAGCCACTGGCATGGCACTGTTGTGTGATCTGCTCAGATGACCCAAATGTGGGGGTGAGAACTGAAGACCTTTGTAAGTTACTTAATGTAAATAATGGAATCCTAGCCTTGAACAAATGGCAATGTCATGTTAAAGGTGTTCCTGACATCTTCAATCCCATTCCTGATATTGCTAGAGGCAGAGGGACCATCAAATCATTTGCCTAGGTTGCCCATGGATACTGTTGCATGCTGGAATTGGTGGAAAGCCTTCCTTTTTGGGACATGCATTACCTGTCATTAACCAAATGCTTGTGCATTGCTTTCTTGAACAAGACACTCTGACTTGCTGTGGAAGCTCATTGAGTATTTAAAGGCAGTCACGATGTGAATGAACCCTGTCCAAGCTAAACTTGATGGCTGCTACAGATAGTACCTGGGTACATAATTTTCAGCTCCTCATCATACTGGTTACCAACTCTTCTGTTCATGTAGTACAAAGAATAGTAATATGGTAGGTGGGATACGATATCATTCTTCCGCAAATCCCCCCTCTGATTTATTACATCTTTTAGCAGCAGCCCTGGGTATTGCCTCAAGTTTGAACTGGCAATCCACTAAGCCTTCCGGATTTTTGTCACACATTTTTATCTGCCAGTTTCTTCCATTCTGCATGTCTGTGATTGATTGATTCACATTTAAATACAGGGCTTGCATTTTTCCCCCATTGATTGTAGGCCAGAGTTCCAGCCTCAAGATAATTAAGAATTCTGTTTTGCCTCTTTCTCTTATTAATTGTTAGTGCTAATTTTATTTAACAAAAAATGAATAAGCAGATCTTCCATGCCATTGATGAAAATGTAGTGGGACAGAGACAAGGAATGCATAAACCAGTGCAGCCTGCAGGTTGACACTGATCAGTCAGAGCATTTTAGGGTCATTGTGCAATTAGTGGGAAGCTGCTGAACTCTGACCATCCAGCTGTGTTTCTTCACTGCGTTCACAAGGCCTTCCTGGAATCAAGATATGCTGCATCTGACAGTCAGTGCCAGATCTCTGGAGTCACACATGCCTGCACCATCCTTGGGGTGGGTTGCTTTTTCATCTTTAAAATGGGAGTTATAATAGTGAAGAAGATGTGAAACACTAAGCAACAAGAGATGCCCAGTATGGTTTCCTGTCCCTGCCCTCAGGAGTACAGGGTTTTATTCTTTTCCCTTCTCCTCCATCACCTTGTCGACCTTCCCTGTGGCTTAAGGCTTTTGTCTCAATGGGGAGAAGGCTCTGGCTGGGGTTTCCCGTCTTTTCACAGTGCTGGCTGCTCCCTTCCTCCTTTAGGGTTGCTGCTGTTCTGCCTGCTGTGTGACTGTGTACCGCCAAGCCTGCACTATTGGGAAAGTTTCTTGGTCCCAGCCCTGCCCCCTGCTTCTTTGTGAATGCCATGGAGAGCAGCCTACTGGTGGGTGCCAAATCCCTTTGTGTCTGCAGTTCAAAGGGGTTTATGCTCTCATGGTAGCCCACAGTTGACATTTGACGATTTGCTAAAACTATTATCTGAGGTTATATTGTTTTAATTATTATTATTTTTTGAGATGGGGTCTCGCTCTGTCACCCATTCTGGAGTACGGTGGCACAGTCTCGGCTCACTGCAGCCTCGACAGCCCAGGCTCAAGCAATCCTCCCACCTCGGCCTCCTGAGTCGCTGGGACTACAGGGCACACACCACCACACCCAGCTAATTTTCTGTGTTTTGGATGGAGATGGGGTTTCACCGTGTTGCCCAGTCTGGTCTCAAACTCCGGAGCTTAAGTGATTCTCCCACCTTGGCTTCCCAAAGTGCTGAGAATACAGGCATGAGCCACAGTGCCTGGCCTGAGTTTTTCCGACTGCTTTGTATAAATGGCTTCATTTTCCTCCCCTACCCTGCCTCAGATAGTCCATTGCTGGCCTCTCACCCTTTCTGGGTGTAGAGAACACACTCCCTCCCTAGATTTCAGGCTACTTGGTTTTCCTGCAACCCCAGCTATATGATGGGCTCAAGAAAAGTTATGGTGTGAAAGATTGTTTGTCTCTCTTATTATTAGGTTGGGAGTGACACTCGACATCTTTCCAGCTGGAAGCCAGAAGTCCAATTGTTAATATTATAAAAACACTGTAAATACACTCCAATAACGTGAGATATACTCAGCCAGAAAATTCCATATGGTCCAGGTAAAGGGAGTTACTAGAACATTTAGTTAGTTCCTTGAATTGTACTATTGTCTTAAATCCATCCTTAATATTGGATGTTGTGTTTATAATTCCCACATTAATTGAATTGAAATATGTTTCATTAATAGAAATTTGATTAAGACTAATTCTTTTAATAATGCAGTTAAAGATAACAGATTAAAGAAAAAATATGGCAAGTGGGCATGTTGGCCTGTAGTCCCAGCTATGGGGAGGCTGAGACAGGAAGATCCCTGGATCCCAGTTCATGATCAGCTTGAATAACACATAGACCCCATCTCAAAAAACTAAAATAGCCAAAGTTTACTGGTGTAGTATGGAAATCTTGATGGTAAAAAATAACTTTTTAAAACATTTACTGAATTTTTTGTGATTATAAAAGTAACATATTCTCTTTGTATAAAACTTTAGAAATACAAAAAATGTAAAATAAAAATTACCTGGAAACACTACCACATAAAGGTCATCATTTTTTGGTACCTTTTCTTCTGATTTTTCTTTGAATTTTTCTTACAAAGTTAACTCTAAGTATATTTTAAGCATTTCCTGTGTTACTACAACATTTTTAAACTGCAGTGTTTAATGCCTACATAATGTACAGTCATATGAATGTACTATTATTCCTTTGACTTTTCTCATCTTGTTAATTGAATTGTTTCCAATGCTATGCTGTATTTAAAGAGCCTTGTTTCTAATGGCATAAGAATAGTTTAGTGAATGAGGTTGTGTTTGAATTTTTGCATGTTTATCAACATTATATTAGATGAGATTTCTAAAATTCTGTGGGTTTTAATGGCATAGTCATGTAATATTTGTGTTGGAGTCATTGTGGGTATAAAGTGCCAGCTTCTCCCTTAGGGCTGTTGCTCTTCTGCCGGCCACTTGGCTGTGCATACCCAGAACACTCATTCTCACTGATTTGATATATTAGAGGCCCCCATGTGAGAATAATCTCAGTAGGAGAAAAAAGGGAAAAAGCAAGTTTCACTAGTTATTGTTTTAGGAAGATCTCAGAGTGAGAGAGAAGTGATTCAGGCCAGGCCTCAAAGAGGGCAGCAGGCTGAAGAGGCCCCCCTGTCCAGACGGGTCTCCAGACACAGGGCTAAACAGCAGTTTCTTCCATTCACTCTGAGATGATCCTCTTCAGGGAGCTGACTGTGGTTCCTCAATTCTTAATAGGCTTGCTGATAAACCCAAATTTTAACTTACAAAGACATTATCCTTGTGAATGCAAGAAGCTGAAACTAAGGGTACAGCTTTGACTCTTCTGTCCTTGTAGCCCAGGGCAACCAGCTGAGTTTTAGCAGTTGGAGGAAGAGTAGAAGTGGGTGGCTTCAATCTGCAAGAACATTTAGGGAAATGCAAAAACAACAAAGTAGGCAGCATGCTGTTCCTCCCAGAGAGATGTTCTACCCTTTTCTAGGAGAGTTGGATGGGCAAGAGAACCAGAAGCAGCATAGACTTCTGGGAGCCTGCAGGATTCTGCCACTCTCCACTCCAGCCCCCGTCTGCCAGCCCTTCTCCCCCTACTCCAAAGAGATGTGAGCTGCCTGCCACACTCTTCTAACAGCACGTTTGCCAGACCTGGGATTTAGCTGTTCATTGTCATGTTTCCAGGGCTGGTTATTTACTTAAGAGAGTTCTTTAACCTTTATTGTTACTCAGAAGATAATATTACTCACATTTTTCCCAAGGCTTAAGTTTTTGCACCACAGTGAAAGATGGAAACCTCCATAGTATAGTGGAAAGAATCAGATTGACCTGGGTTTTTCTTTAACTTCTTCCAGAAATGAGCTATGCGACAAGTTACATAGCCTCCTTAGAATGTGAAGTTTTGCATTTGAAAATGGGAATGCTGCCAACTAGAAAGTACCCAATCTTGTTGATTTCCCTCAACCAAGAATTTCATTTGGTGTACCAAGGTGCTCCTTCAGGCAATATGTTAGTGCAGGGATTTTGGTATTCCTAAGTAGACAATAAAAGATGTGCATTTTGTTTTTTTTTTTTTTGTTTTTTGGTTTTTTTTTTAAGACAGAGTCTCACTCTGTCGCCCAGGCTGGAGTGTGGTGGCACCATCTCGGCTCACTGCAACCTCACCTCCTGGGTTCAAGCGATTCTCCTGCCTCAGCCACCTGAATAGCTGGGATTACAGGTGCGTGCCACCACGCCCAGCTAGTTTTTGTATTTTTAGTAGAGACAGGGTTTCATCATGTTGGTCAGGCTGGTCTCGAACTCCTGACTTCGTGATCTGCCCACCTCGGCCTCCCAAAGTGCTGGGATACAGGCACGAGCCACCATGCCCAGCCGCATGTTACTTTTTGTCAGTTATTCATAATTACCTTGAATGTCTTAAGGGAAAGTTAACCAAGTGGATGTTTTCTGATTCTTGTCCACTTTTATTAATGGTTCTTTAAAGAAGTTCTTACTGACAAAGCCAGTCCCTGCAAAAGGGAGTGTTTCTCTGATTGTGCTGTGAAGCGAATACACAAAACCAAAAGTGAGCACCAAGCAGTGCAGGCTTTATTCGATGGCTGTGGAATTGAGAAGTGGAAGCATGGTTCACAAATCAGTTCCTCAGTTCAAGGGAAGTCACAGATACAGGGCATCTTTAATGAAGGGGTTGGGGCGTTAAAAGCAAGGGAAGGAATAGTCATGTCTTTTCTGGAAATGGTAGTGGGGGGAGCTTCTGAAACTGGAATGCAACTTTTCTTTTTGTCCATTTATGGTTTCTTCTGATTGTTGTCATGGTGATTATCAACTGTCAGGGTGCTGGTGGAAGTATCTTTTTGCATGAGAATTAGATGATAATGAAGTTAGAAACTCTTCAGAGGCCAAGTGAGAGGCCACCCTGGATCCCAGCAGTTGGACCCTGTTTAGTCAGGAGGGGAAACTTCTGACCTCAGGCATCCTATTTCCCAAAGATAAGCAGAGTTAAGGTAGGATAGAAATTCACTTGGTCATATAGGCCTTTTCTGCGGTAATAAAACCTTCATCTAAGCCCCAGAATTTTATCTCAATAGAGAAAATGCCAGCCAGGTGTGGTGGCTCACGCCTGTAATACCAGCACTTTGGGAGGCCGAGGAGGGTGGATCACCTGAGGTTGGGAGTTCGAGACCAGCCTGACCAACATATTAGACGATTATTTTAGATTATTTTAAAATAGTTATTTAAATAAACATTATTTTAGATACTAAAAATACAAAATTAGCTGGACTTGGTGGTGCATGCCTGTAATCCTAGCTACTCCGGAGACTGAGGCAGGAGAATTGCTTGAACCTGGGAGGTGAAGGTTGCAGCGAGACGAGATGGTGCCATTGCACTCCAGCCTGGCGCTGGAAAAAAAAAAGAAAAAAAAGAGAGAGAGAGAGAGATAAAATGCTAATTTGTAGTACTATTTATTGTTATTTTTAATTATTTTGTGTTGTCTGCTTTATTTTACATTCTGTAAGATTTCCTGTTCACTAGTAAAATCCTAAGGGCTACCCAGCCTTATACTTGGCTAATATACCTTCTGCAAATTGCATTGTGTCATAAGCAGGTTGGCCATCAGGCCCTGAGGCTGGACCATGTGGGTTTGGTGCACATGACTTCCTGTTCTGGTAGATGTGCCAACCCTGGTCTCCACACTGTCCCTTGAAGGACACCTGCAAACCAAGACCCAGAGTTCTGTACTTAGTTAATATGTTTATGCCTATTCTTTATTTCTGGTAATACCCACCTCATGTTGCAGATAACCTGTTAGAGGTCGGGAAGGGAGAGATTTGGAGTCTGGGATGTCTGTTGGATTGTTTGATAACCAGTTAGGAAGACTTTAGGGCGCACTCTGAGCTGCTTGCTCAGAAATTCTGAGCTTAAGTATATGGCATTGGGATACAATGTTTAAATAAAGAGTTTGTGTCCTAAGTCACTTGAGATCTTTTTTTCTTTATAGTAATACTAGTATGTTCTAAAGTGCTAGTGAGCTTGTAAACAATGTGGTAAAGCTTTATAGATCAAGTTATCTTACCACTTTCGAATTCAGTTTTAATAACCAGCATCCATTTATATAGCATATATTTATGATGTTTTAGTGGAAAATGAAACAAATAAAATGAAGCATGGTTTTCCAACCCCCTTTGTAATTTCAATCTTGAGGTTTGGAAATTGCTTTCTTTTTATGGCTGTTGAATTTTTAGAAGAAAAATTAGGAATTTGAAAATTTTTTGGAATTCTTTTATTTTTGCTTAACGAGCAGCATATTTGACCTGCTAAGTATAGTTCTTGCATTTCTGTAAGTGCAATAAAAGATGAAGGGACTTCCAGTTTGTTTTTATGTGTAAAAGTATTAAGAAACTGTTTTTTATTACCCTCCCACATATTTGGTGATTACGTTTTATCTGAAATCTAGATACATAGGTTCTGTACAGGCAACTCCACACTCTTCCTGTGGATTGACCTGGAAAATAAAACAACAGCAACAAGGCTCTTTGTTGACACCATCCTGCTACCCTTGGCTCCAACCCAGCCTCCCTGTCGTGGAGCTGACATTGAGCCCTGAGTTATTTATGGAATATGGAGGTTCAGTCCCTGGACTGAGGCTTGACTTGAAAATGTCACTTCCTTGGGTCAAGGGGAATCTCTGGTCCTCTGAAGGCTTTTAGCCTTGATTTTGAGAGTGCAAAATGATAGCTGCAACAGAAAGTAAAGCTCAGCTCAGTAACACCAAAAATGTGCTAAATCATTATGAAATGTGCAGTAATTCACAGCCATCTGTATGTTCCTGCTTTTGCACCCCGCTTATGCAAGGGGATTATTTCAGATTTCTGTTATATACTGTGATTTAGCTGCGTGCTTTAGAACAACACAAACATAGTCTTTATTATAACGGACAACTAAAAACAGAATACTAGTATTTCCTAGATTGTAATTAAAGAAAATGTAGGTAACAGAAAGCCCAAAGCCTGGATCTAGAGCTCTGGTGTGTTTCTCCAGCCCAATGAGAGTGGGGTTGTTTGTGTGAACAGGAGCCCAAAAGCCATCACATGGTTCTTTAGCTCCATGGAAGCTGGAAAGGGCTGGCTGGATCCAGTTCTGGGCCTTGCTCTCATCTATAATGCTAGAGCTGTCCTCTGAGAAAACTGGCTGTTTTCATCTGTCCTCAGCAACCCCGTACTCAAGATGTTGTTGAAAGTAGAAGCAGAGAATCTTGGATTTGAAGGGACCTTACCCGTGGGGTCAGCCAGTCCACCCGCTGCAGGCTCTGAATTCCTTCTGCAAAGGCCTTAGTAAGTGGCCATGCAGAGCCTCCAGAGGCAAGGAAACTACTCCCTCCCTGCCAGCTTGGTTGTCTTGAGAATGCTGATGCTGACACTGCCTGCTTGTTGCCCTATAATCCTGTGTAACTGCTTTGTGACTGCTGTATCTTCCATGGCCTTGGATGCTCCATAAGATCGAGAATCAATTCTGATTGATTTCTCTCGGTGCTGGACAAATGGGCAGGTGCTTGAGCCTATAAGTCGTAGTGAAACCCTTCATTACCACGTGAAGGCATGCCAGGCAGAGATGAAAATCAGACAGTTCAGATTGGAGTGATGCTTTGCTGACATGTCTGGGCCACACCGTGGTGTGTGCTCTGGCATCCTTGCAACTTAATCCATTCTCCTAGTTTGTGACACTCTCTCTTGCTGCCACACCGGGCCTGCCTCTCCTTCTCTGTCATTGTCCTCTCCGATTTGCCTCTTCTCAGCAGATGTGGGCTGTGAATCTTAATATCCACTCCACTTATTATAAAATGTGTCTAACATAAGTGCAAGGGGCACTAGGGGTGGATTTTTAAGAGCTACGGGGTGAGCAGTGTCTTTGGACTTGAAAGAGATGGTGTGTGGCCTCCACTGTGGTTGTTTCAAGCTGTCAAGGGTTTTGACTGCATTCCAGATACATGAGGGCATCAGAGTAAATGATTTCTGGATAAATGAGGTTGGCTCATAGAGTTCTTTTGATAGAATGTACCTTTTTTACTTTCAAGTCAATGCAGTAATGCTAGTAAGGTATTTCTGAGGAGGATCCTGCAGGACATATTTTGACAATGAGTTAGTACATGCTTGCAATTAGTACCATGCATTTCTACAAAATTCATGTTCTAGTGTTCTTTTTTTCCTAACGTGATTTAACTAATATGCTTATTATTAATTTACATAGTAAAGCTTCCAAAAGTACATCCACAATAAACTTAAACTCAATAGAAGCCAAATTCATAGAAACCCAAAGTTATGAATCAGAAGATGTTTGGGGATTTTTTTTAAAAAACAAATTAGAGTGCCAAAAGAGCTCCAAACAGAGCCTGTGTCACAGAGGAGAGAAAGACAGGAACAGGCATGCTGAGGCCAATAGAAAAAGGAGGCTTTGCTAGAAAACAGTGGTTTCTTAATTAGAGAGCCACACAGAGGAGAATGGCTTAGGGATTCTGGGTGCCTGAGACCGTATCGGTCAAGGCCCCTTGACCACAGAGATACTCAGAGGGAGCCTCTGTGAGGTGGGCTAAGGGGCCCTGCTGAGACCAGCTAATGGGGGGAGTGGGTTGGGCAGCAGCCAGGTTCTTTCCTGGGAAGGCATTTAGAGGCTTAAACCACATAATAATAGTCCACCCACTGAGGAAGTTGCCAAGCCTGAACTTGCTAGGTCTTTTTATTTACTTGAAGAAATTTCTTCAGCCCCAAATGTACAAAGCGCAACTCATTATGCCATACCTTCCCCTTCAACCTCCAACCATGTAGTTGAGAAAAATACACTGGAATGTAGTCTCTTCCTACAGAATAGAAGCAGAGGAGCAATTGTGGGCCTCAAGTTATGAGGGCAGACACTCTCTGAAGACTTCCCAACACTCTGAAGTACTCAGCTCCCTGTGTGGGGAGGAGGTTACCTTGAGAATAACAGCCCAGGGCATGGCTTGCCCTCAGTGCAACGGTTGGGGTGGGGAGGCTTGGCTTTGCTGGGGGCTACTACAAGGTGAGAAGGGGAGGCTGGGGGCTGGGAGGGCTCACTCCACACAGCATAGGGGGATGGACTGGGGGACAGGCTGGCCTACCCTTCACACATATGCTGACTGAACACCTTCTCATGGGGCAGATAAAGCCTCTCTGCTGCTGTGAAGCTTACGTTCTTAGGGGTAACAGAGGCATAATAGGTGAACAAGTGTCTTTGGCAATTTCAGGTCATGATAAAGGATGTGGATAAAAAAGACCGAGTATAGTGGCTCATGCCTGAAATCCTAGCACTTTGGGAGGCCGAGGTGGGAGGTTTGCTGGATTCCAGGAGTTTAAGACCAGCCTGGGCAACATAGAGAGACACTATCTTTACACAAAGTGTTAAAGAAAATTAGCCAGGTGTGGTGTCACGCACCTATAGTCCCAGTTACTCGAGAGGCTGAGGTGGGAGGATGACTTCAGCCCAGGAGTTTGAGGCTGCAGTGAGCTGTGCTTGCACTACCACATTCCAGCCTGGCTGACAGAATGAGACCCTGTCTCAAAAGAATGAAACGAGGTGGCTGGGCACGATGGCTCATGCCTCTAATCCCAGCACTTTGAGAGGCCGAGGCAGGCAGATCACCTGGAGTCAGGAGTTCAGGACCAGCCTGGCCAACATGATGAAACACCTTCTCTACTTAAAATACAAAAATCAGCCACGCATGGTGGTGTGCACCTGTAGTCCCAGCTACTCAGGAGGCTGAGGCAGGAGAATCACTTGAACCTGGGAGGTGGAGGTTGCAGTGAACCAAGATTGCACCACTTCACTCTAGCCTGGGCAACAGAGCGAGACTCCATCTCAGAATAGATAAATAAAAATGGAACAGGGAGATGTGATGGTGACCAAGGGGCTCCTTTAGGTAAAGGAGTCAGGAAGGCATTTTCTATAATGAAAATTTCTCTGACCTGAAGGATGAGGTCAGTCCTGTGATGACTGGTTCCAGGTGGCTTTCAGGTAGAAGGAATAACCAATGAGAAGACCCTGAATCATGGATGAACTTTGCTGTGTGAAAAACACTCACACAACTATAGAGCTTAGCATGTGAAGCGCACTGGGCCGGAGAGGGGGTGTCAAGAAAGGAGATCAGAGGGCTTGGCGGAGGCCAGCACAGAAAGCCTGCCGGGACAGGCAGCACCCTGGTCATGATGGGGAGTGATTGAGGCTTGAGAGAAGGAGGGTGCAGTGATCACTCTGGCTGCAGTTTGGAGAACGGACTTCAGAAGGACAAGGCCAGACCACTTAGGCTATTGTGGTGGTCCAGGGTGATAGACAAAGAGAATGTAAAGGGGCAAGTTTGGGATAGAGTTTGAAGGGAGCTCTTGCAGCACTGGCGGTGGATTTGCTGTGGAGATGGGGTGAGGGAAGTACAGGTGAACCCCTTCCTGTGCTCAAGGTGGTGGGGCCTTGTCCTGAGGTGGGGGCTTTGGAGGGAGCAGGCTAGGAGTGGTAGGTGGAAGGGGGTAAGCATGAATGAAAACTGAGAGTTCTGTTTTGGCCACAGTGAATCTGTTAGCATCTGAGTGGAAATGTCAGGAGATTATATGATGCCTGCTCAGGTGTTTGGTCAGGGCTGGAATGCAATATTTAGCATCTGATCTTAGATGGACTTTCAAACCAGGGCACTGGATGAACTCACCTAGAGAGAGTGTGGAAAGAGAAGGAGAGTAAAGAAGAGTGAACTCAGAGGTCTTCCCACACTGAGAGACTGAGCACCCAAAAGGAACCAATGAAAAAGGAGCCACTCAGGAGACTTTGGTTGCCCAGAGGGAGAGGAAGTTGTTTCTGGAGAGACCAGTTAGTTGTCACATGGTGCTGAGAGTTGAGTAAAAATGGGCAGAGAAGGCCGGGCGCGGTGGCTCAAGCCTGTAATCCCAGCACTTTGGGAGGCTGAGACGGGCGGATCACGAGGTCAGGAGATCAAGGCCATCCTGGCTAACACGGTGAAACCCCGTCTCTACTAAAAAATACAAAAAACTAGCCGGGCGAGGTGGCGGGCGCCTGTAGTCCCAGCTACTCGGGAGGCTGAGGCAGGAGAATGGCGTAAACCCGGGAGGCGGAGCTTGCAGTGAGCTGAGATCCGGCCACTGCACTCCAGCCTGGGCGACAGAGTGAGACTCCGTCTCAAAAAAAAAAAAAAAAAAAAAAAAATGGGCAGAGAAGTAACCACTGGATTTGATACCATGGAGGCCACTGGTGACCTTGACGAGTAATCTGTCAAGGTGGTGATGGAAGTCCTATCAAATTGAGGTGAAGAGTCAGAGGGAAGTTAGGAGGTAGAGCCAGGGGCTGTAGCACCTCTTTGAAGAAGTTTCCTTATAAAGGGGAGCTGTGCACCTGGGCACTGGCTGGAAGAGATGTGGAATTGAGGAAAAGACAAATGGTGTGCTTGGTAGGTATGACAGCAGCGGAGAGGGAAGCAAGGGGGTAAAAGGGTTGCATGAATATGGATGAATGACTTGGGGTGAGTGGTGTTTTTAAGCTATTCCCTGTGGACTGCACAACGCAGTTCCCTCTTTGGGCTCCCCCAAATTTACCTATAAATTCTACCCATGTTCCCTAACACTGTGATGTGGGCAGATGCGTCCAAGAGGCACAGAATCTTCCTTGGGCTACAGAACACAGGAAGAAGCTGGAGCTGATTTGCCACAACCAGTGATACAGGCTCAAGGGGTGGGCGAGAGGTCATGGATTGATTGATCTGGACACTGACGGATTTATTCAGTCAGCAAACACCTTCCAGCTCTCTCTGCGCCAAGTGCAGTTCCAGGTCCTGCAGCCACAGTGCAAATAAGCTCCCTCTACCCTTGAAAGTGCATTTTGCCCATAGCGGGATGGGGCCGCTAACAAGCCAGCAGCTTGGGGTGGAATGTACAGCCCAAGGCAACCTTGCTGTTTCTCAGCTGCACAGTTTGAACCCATTTGGAGGAGGTAGTTGGTGTGCAAGTTCCTTTAGGAGGAGGCTTTTGGAAGGAAGTGGAGTCAAGGGCAAGATTGAGGTAGTTGGTGTGCAGGTTCCTTTAGGAGGAGGCTTTGGAAGGAAGTGGAGTCAAGGGCAAGACTGTGGGCAAGTCCCTGCACCAGCACCTAAGGGGCCCCGGAGGCTGACCCAGAAACCCCAAGGCTGCAGCCCTGGGGCTGGTAAAGCTGGGATTAGGAATCTGTGGCCGCTTCAGTTGGGAGGTTTGGGGTTTTCTGTAGGTGAATAACCTGTGACCTCCCTGAGGGAGGGGCTTCTGCCTGTGTGAGGGAAGGCCTCTGGGCTTCATGTGGCTCCTGGCAAATGCTGAGCCCTGGATCCAGGGAGTAGGGGTTCTCCGGCTCCAGGCCTTCTCTACTTGGCTTTAAGAATGGGGGACTTGGTTCCAGTTCCCTTCCACCTAAGCTGGCTGTTGTGACTTTGGATGAATTGTTTAACCTGCTATTTCTGCTTCAACTGGAAAAGTAAGGACTGTGCTTATGCCTACCTTACAATGTTATATAGTTGGGGTAAAATGAAGATATAATTGATTCAGCAAATGCTCGTGTTTTGAGAGTTGCCAGGTGTGAGTTCTGGAGCTATGCGTCCTGGGTTCACATCCTGGTTCTGTTTTTTTACTGCGTGACTGCATACAGGGAACTTTGTACCTCAGTTTCCTGATCTGCACAATGGGGATAGTACTAACACCTGCCTTCTGAGGCGTCTAATGAGGGACTGTGAGGATCTGTGAAGCAATCCGTTTAATCGCTGAGAGCATCTCGTCTGGGAAATGCTGGGTGCCAGCTGCGGTTAGGAAGATGCTCTCAGGTGCACAGGGCCTTGGGCAGCGATGTGATGGTTTTATCTCTTCTGCCAGTTCCGCCTGGTGGTGAAGACAGCCCTGAAGCTGCTGCTCGTCTTTGTAGAGTACTCGGAGTCCAACGCGCCTCTCCTAATTCAGGCTGTCACTGCTGTTGACACGAAAAGAGGTGAGTAGTCCCTGCCCCCTTATGTCGTGAAGGTGAAGGTGTCTAATATAGGGAGGTTTCCGCGTTGTACGTGTTTGAGACAGATTTAAGAATTAACAGAATTCCTGAGATGTGGACTTCCCACTGCAAGAAACATTTTTTAGGATAGTAAGCACACAAAGCTTAGGCCAGAATGGGGTTTGATAATGAAAGAAAAGCACTCATGGGCTTACCTGGGAGAGGTCAGATGCTGAGCTTGTCTTTGCCTCTACCTAGCTCCTGCCACCGAAACACAGAAGTCCAGCTCCTCCTCCTGTTGTTCTTGTGTTGTTCAAGGTTGCCCTGGCTCCTTCCTCCCCTCCCCTCTATACTTCATTGCTTAAGACCCCCAGATGTTTCTAGAACCTTCTCCCTAGTAAACATACGTGTGCATCATTCTTAGCAAACTATCGCAAGGACATAAAAACCAAACACCGCGTTTTCTCACTCATAGGTGGGAATTGAACAATGAGAACACTTGGACACAGGAAGGGGAACACCACACACCGGTGCCTGTCATGGGTTGGGGGGAACGGGGAGGGATAGCATTAGGAGATAGCTAATGTAAATGACGAGTTAATGGGTGCAGCACACCAACATGGCACATGTATACATATGTAACAAACCTGTACGTTGTGCACATGTACCCTAGAACGTAAAGTATAATTAAAAACAAAACAAGATAAAAAAGAACCTCCCTTCCTCTCTTCCATCCCCTGCCTTGCCTGACTCAGGCCCTCACTATGTTGAACCTGTGCTCCTGGCCACCCTCCAAAACAGTTCGGTCACATCCAAAACCTGCCAGTGGCTTCCCAGTGCCTGTAGCATAAAGTCAGTCCCCTGGCTAAGGGGACCCTTCACCCTTCAACTGCCCACCTGCCACCCCCTTCTCCCACCTCGGCTGCACCCCCACCCCCTTGCCTTGGGCATGTGCTTTTAAAGCCCATGTATGCACCTCTTCTCTGCTGTGGTGGTGTTGCCCATCCCTGTCTCTCCAAGTTGAGGTTGCCTGCTCAAGGATGGGGTCTCTGTCTCCCAGCATGGTGTCCCAGCACCCTAACTGGCCCAGAGCCAGCAGGCATGCCACAAACACGTGGCGAAGAATGAGCTTCTGCTCTGGTTTACTGTGTAACATGCTGTGGACCCTGTGATATTGGGAAGCCTGGAATTAAAATACTTCCCAATTTAAATGATATTTATCCTTTTGTCTTTTGTTGTTTGTTTTCTTCCCCAGTAAGACCCATGTATTATTATCATCCCCACAAAGACTCAAGAACAAAAACTTGACAATCCTTTTTCTTTTTATGATTATAATTGTAATACTACTGTTATAAAAACTTGGGAAAAGGTTAAAGAAGACAAAAAAAATTCACCTCTAATCTCAACAAAGATTATCACTGTTAACCTGTTGGTATATTTCCTTATAGTTGTGTGTGTGTGCATGCACACTTATGCATAAACCAGCTAGGATGTGTCAGGAAGAAACGGGCGGCCTAAATTGTACTTTTGATTCAAACCAGTTGTGTCTGTGATTTAGCATTACTCAGACCCACCTTTGAATGCTGAATCCAAATGTGAAAGAAAGTAGCTTGAGTTATTTTAGAAGTTTAAATGAAAGTTAATGAAAAGCATCCAGGACCTTTAACTGGGACTCCTATACCCGTGAACACGCAGGCAGATGTCAGCACTAGGTATGGCTGATGGCAGGCCAGGAGGTAACTTGAGGTCTCTTCGTTGCGGGTATGTGAGGGAGACAAACTCTAGTACATGGTCAGGGGCTGTGAGTCTGGAAGGTGTTTCCCAGGCTGAGGCAAGTTTCTTCTGCCACAGCATGTTGCCCTCTGCTGCTAGGTAGAAAGACCCTCATGGCCAAGAGTAGATCATGGGGCCAGTCTAGAATCCTTGATAAGGAATGCCGATGGCACAGAAACCACATCTAGCTTTTCCAAGGCTAGTCAATTAGGTTTAAGGCCAGCAGTGTGTGTTTTGGCAGCTGGTAGGCAGCAGCTCCTCTCCTTCATCCTTAGAGGATTTGTATTTCATCCCTTAACTCTGGCGGTTACTTTAGGACAACTAACAAACTCTTCATCTTCCTGTCCTAAGCTTCAGGTAACCCCAGGGCCCTTGCTATGGGTGTGAGTTAGAGGGCCAACTTCTCATGACCCGGGTTCTCCTTTGGCTTTGCTGAGCCGGCAGCTCTGAGTTCCCTTCCTTGAACTTCATATCCCATAAAGGGAATGTTGTGATGGATGAGGGAGTGATCCTGAAATGAACCCAGGCCTTTGTATACCATATCCAAGACTCCATCCATAGCCCCGGCCAGAGATTCTCATCTGCCAGACCAAGTCTCTCCATCGAGATAAAACAATGGCCACCTTTTCCTGATTAGTAAAAATAATTTTTTAAAAAGCTAATGAATTGTCTTCTTAGCTTTATGGGTTGTTGTTGTTGTTGTTGTTTTGTTTTGTTTTGTTTTTTGTTTTGAGACAGAGTCTCGCTCTGTTGCCCAGGCTGGAGTGCAGTGGCATGATCTCGGCTCACTGCAAGCTCTGCCTCCCAGGTTCACGCCATTCTCCTGCCTCAGCCTCCTGAGTAGCTGAGACTACAGGTGTCCACTACCACGCCCGGCTAATTTTTTGTATTTTTAGTAGAGACAGGGTTTCAGCGTGTTAACTAGAATGGTCTTGATCTCCTGACCTTGTGATGTGCCCGCCTTGGCCTCCCAAAGTGCTAGGATTACAGGCATGAGCCACTACGCCCGGCCAGCTTTATGGATTTTGTCTATAAAATTTCTTGCCGGGCGCGGTGGCTCATGCCTGTAATCCCAGCACTTTGGGAGGCCGAGGTGGGCGGATCATGAGGTCAGGAGATCGAGACCATGGTGAAACCCCATCTCTACTAAAAATACAAAAAATTAGCCGGGCGCGGTGGCGGGCGACTGTAGTCCCAGCTACTCGGGAGGCTGAGGCAGGAGAATGGCGTGAACCCTGAAGGCCGAGCTTGCAGTGAGCTGAGATCGTGCCACTGCACTCCAGCCTAGGTAACAGAGAGAGACTCTGTCCTCAAAAATAATAATAATAATAATTTCTTAAACCTTTGGCAACTGCTGTTGTCTGTCTGCCACTGAGCACTAGCAGCCGAAAAAAAAGAAAAGGAATGGCACTAATGGAAAAACTCAGAAATAGCTTATCATGTGTGGCTCAATAGCATGTTTCTTTATGGACATGTGTGGTCTTGGCTGTGATTTTATAATGCATACATATAACATCATCCTATTTTACTGCTAGTAAAATTGTTCCTGAATCCTATGATGGTATTAAACGTATAAATGTGCCATGGTGTTCTGCAGAGAGCAACATGACTTCCAGGTGTGTTTCCACCTAGTGGGTTTAGAAGCAGCTCTCCAGTTCCCTCTCAACTGGGTGAGAGAGCAGACAGGTGCCAGAGGTGAGTTAGGGTAAACTGAGCATAGCCATTTGTGCACAGGTTTATAAATCATAAATTTTACTTCTCAAAGTGGCTTTAGACTCATTCCTCAGCAGGGACGAATGGACATATAAGCAGTTGTCTTTTTGAATAGTTTCTTTTGGATAATGAAAACTGTCAGAGTTAAGGAATCAGCAAGAAAACCAACAAACTACCAGTCCTCAAAAATCATTACTACCTAAAGCAAATGAAGTTGTCCAGAACAAATTCCTTTGGTTGCATTATGCATGCTGCACGTGGGCTAACCAGAAGGCTTCATTCTGCAGTGTGGGCAATTTGGTCTGTGGCCAAGAGTGGGCCAGTTAGCAGGGATAGAAACCAAAGGGGTTAAAGTCCATCATAAGGAGTGATCAGTGTTTATGAAGAAGGAAAATTTAAAATGCTCCATTGGAACCAGGCAATTGCACTTTTGCTCAGGGCCTAAGATAAAAGGGTACATTCAAGTTCATCTGTGGGGCATGATATGGTATTAATATCAGACCACTGGATCTTCTTCTCTTTGCTTGCATCTTTAGGTCACTTTCCCTTTCTCATGGCCAGGGCCTGGCAGGAAGAGAGAAAGGCTCATGGGAGCCCTTAGAGAGCCTTGCTTTGTCATTTAGCCATATCAGAGACTCCCTTTCCTTGAGGTCTTCCCTGTGGTGGTTGACAGGAAATTGATTGACACCCCTCTGCTGTCTGGATATGGAGTCCTTCCTTCTAAGTGAACAGGTTTGCCTGTCTCACAGAGGGTGAGGCAAGTGACCAGAGAGGATAACGCATGTTGAAATTTGTCCTAAATCTTGAGTCTCACTAATTTGGCTCAGCATAGCTCTTGAAGTAGTTCAATTTTTCATTTGATCATTCTTAAACATATGTATTACACATGATTAGCAGAGAAAAAATTCATCCTTTCAAGCGATCCCGTCTCTGCTTTCTGCTTAAGAGTATATTGATCTGTGAAGATCGTGTAAAGTGTAGTGGAAGCTACAGGTTGACAGAACTCAAGCTCTCTTTCCACCATTATTTATAGCAGAAGCATCTACATTGAGTGTGTTTATGTAGTATGTGGAAAGACATGGAATGTGCTGGGAGGAACTTCTGTTTGAGTGTTAGACCAACCCATGTCTGAGGCACTGAGCTAAATATCTCATTTTCCTTTGGATTTAATGTGGAGATTTAGGAAAGTAAGAGGGGAGAAGTATTGAGCAATTGATTCTATGTGTATTTATTTATCTGGGTTAAGAGAGGACTGGCTGGGGAGTTAGTGCAGCTGGTCCGCCCGGGGGTAAACTGGGTGTCTCCACCAACCACCACCCATTACAATTACAGCTACTGATATTTGGGTATCTATCATGTAACAGACACAACTCTAAACATTTTTCACGTAAGACCCATTTTTTCGGCACATATTTGAGTATCTGTTGTGTGCTTGCAGTCATCAGGAAAAAAGGCTGTCACAGAACCTGTACTCTAGTATTTGGGGTGGGGGTGGGGGGCAGTGGAGTTGGAGAGAGACAGATGACAATGATTAAGTATTGTCTTCTAATATACTCCAGCAGCATTAAGGAAAAAAGACAAAGTGCTTTATTTCAATGACAATTCTCAGTAATCCTATAAAGTAAGTACAGTCACCCCAGAGACCTTAGGAACTCTAGATGAGCTTCCTGAGCCCCTCCATTCCACTCCTTTGGGGTCCAGTTTCTTTCTCTGTTATATGAAGGGCTAGCATTATATGGTTTATGATTCCAGTACAGGAACCCTGTCCCCCACAAAACACACACACACACACACACACACACACACACATATGACACATACACACATTGTAGGGAGTTAGCAAAGGCAATGAGGGGAGTGAGTGGACCCCATAATTCTGACAGGAGCTCCTAGAAAACATGCAAGTGCTGGTGTTGAACACAGGCCTAGCCTGAAGTCTGCCATGGCTATTTTTGTTGAACCAAATGTTTCTTCCCTTTCACCTTCATTCTTGTAAATATTTCCGATTTTCTGCCCCAAAACAATAAAAAGAATGAACATCCATCCTAAGAGTGTACAAATAGATGCACATTTCCAGACTTAAAATCCTTAAATGGTAATAAGAGACTCAGATAACACAGCTGAAAAACACATTTTTCAGTTAAATTAAGCCAGTGTTTGTTCTTATTATAAAGGAGTAGATGCACACAAGTGCATCTGTCTGTTTAAGGGGAGTACGGATGTAGTCTGGCTACCTCTCCCTCTCTCTCTGGGCTGCCTGCCATTGTTCCTTGGCCTTTGCTCCCCCAGGACCTGTTTTGCATCTTTGGCTCCAGAGTAAGCAACCAAAAGGAGTTCTGGGTCCATTAGCACCACTAGAAAGTCTTAGTTTCGATACTTTCTCCCCTGCACATTCTTCCTTTGAACCATGCGTGGGCAACTCACTAGAACTTGTGTTTTATGCCACGGTTTTATACAAAATGTGAATGTTAGAAGCTGCCCCTGTTATAAACACAAGCGGCGGCATCCAGATGTCTGAAACTGGACAGTGAGACCCAAGGCCTGCTGATCAGATTGATTGACTGTCTTGAGGGCTGAGATGGTTACTTTGTGGGGGTTGGAAAAACAACTACACTGTGGTGTGGACTTCAAAGTAGTTTGATAATCAGTATCAGCAAGGAGATAATTCAGTAGTTAGCAGGTGAAAGAGGTGAAAGAACATGTCTTTGTGCTCAGTTAGCAAGGGTCATAGAAGATTGCCCAGTTCTGACTGGCTGGGCAACTTAGCCAAAGCAAAAGGCTTTCTGTTCACTTAGGAAAGCCAGAAGATCTCCACATTGAGCTACATTTGTGTCTTTTACATCTTGTAGTATGTAGGTACCTATTCTTTGTTTAATCCTCTTAAACAAATCCCCTTAAATCCCGTCTTCTCTGCTTTCCTTACTGTGTGCATCTGCTTCCTGGTTCTTTTAAAATTGCTTCAGCTTAACCTACTTCATGCCTTCTCAGAGATCTCCATTCATTATTCAGCAGACATTTTACTGAACATGTACGGTATGCCAGGCACTGTCCTAAGAGCACGGAGATCAATAAGACAGATCCTATCATGGTCCTTGGGAAACTTTTGTTTTCAAGGCCAAAATCAGCTCTGACATAGCCCATCCAAGGACCAGCATTTGGAAACCACCACATTTAGGTTATTTCCAAGTTTACTTCTCTCAAGCAAAAATAAGCAATATCCCTTTGAGATCTGTATAGAGAAAGCAGGAAAGAGCTTCATGTTGCAAACCACCAAGCCAAGGGCAAGGCAATTCTCATTTCACTTCACTTCAAATATTCATCTTGGGCCTAGAAAACCATGTCAAGGTGTTGTGTGCCCCTTTTTGGTCTTGCCCTTGGCTTAGTGGTCCTGAATGTGAATGTGGAATATCTCCTGTCACTCCTAGAGCCTGGAAATAGCCACCCATAAGCCTTCTCCTGCAGAGCCCAGGCAGAAGCCACCTCTTGTGCCAAGTCCTCTGCAATCATCCCTGCTGCAAGAGACCTCACTTGCACAGTGACAGGCTTAGCTGCATGCTTGGACACTTCTCAGCCATTGCTCTGTGCTGGTGGTGTCTGTTCTTGGGCTTATGCCTAGCTGCTCCATTCGATTATAAATCTATTGAGGGCAACTGCCCAATAGACCTTGTACCTAGCTGATACTTAAACAGTATTTGTGCCCTGATGGAGTAGATGTAATATGTTTCTGTTCTTGAGATATTTGCTAGACGGGCATGTCACTTATTTCTTGGAGTCACTGCTAGAGGGATGTTAAGATCTTCCACATCCCCTTTTCTTCGGTGCTGAAGGATATTCAGAGAATACTTACCAAGAGTTTTCTGCCCTGGGGGAAATGTATGGCCTACAGAGTTGCAGTGATTGGGTTTTTAAAAATTCCATCTTTAATACGAAGAAATTTTTAAGTACGTAGGCATCCAGACACTGAAGGGTATACAATGCTCTTGTCAAAAGGACAAGGGTGATGTGAGATAGGGTTCCCGACTAAGAAATATTCTCAATTAGAAGCATACTCAAATCCATCCTAAGGATAATGTCACACATTGAAATTTGACGACTGAAAGAAGCTGCCGTCACTGGATACATCCTTGGATAATAAACTATGATGTGAGTTAGATAAAGAGTGTTGATGAATTGCTGTTTCTAATGATTTTTGCTTTACTCATAGGGGTCAAACCTTGGTCAAATATCATGGAAATCCTGGAGGAAAAAGATGGAGTTGATACAGAGCTACTGGTTTATGCAATGACTTTGGTGAACAAGGTTGGTTGACTGTGTTATGGATATGTTTAGATATATTTAACATTATCTAAAAAGATATGTTAAAGCCCTGACCCCTGATATCTGTGCTTGTGGCCTTATTTGGAAATCGTGTCCTAGCAGACGTAATCCAGTCATGAGGGTGGGCTCTGATGCAGCATGACTGTGTCCTTATAAGAGGAGAAGAGACACAGAGGAAAGACGATGTGAACATGCAAGGAAGACAGCCACGTGAGGACAGGCAGATGCATCTACAAGCCAGGGAACGCTACAGATTGCTGGCTGCCAATTGAGGATGAGGCAAAGACAGACTTCCTGTAGAGCCTTCAGGGAAAGCATGGCCCTGCTGACACTTTAATATCAGACTTCTAGTCTTTCAAACTGTGAGAGAATAAGTTTCTGTTATTTTAAGCCACCTAGTTTGTGATACTTTCTTACAGTAGCCATAGGGAACTAATACATTGTGAAAATCTAAAATTTTCTCTCTGAATAAGAGCCACATCATGTGGACACCCATCATGGTGGCTGGAACCATGGCTGCAGTGTGCACTACAGGAGAAAATCCTTTATGCAACCTGTGGGGTGGATGTGTGCAGGTGTGCCTGCTTGTGAAGGCCTGTGGGTGCCTACATGTGTTCATGCTTTGGTCTTTTCTAGTAAAACCAGAAAGATTTTACTAAATTTAAAAATAATAATAATATAATAATAATTTTTATTATTATATTATTATTATTATTATTATTATTTGAGACGGAGTCTCACTTTCTTGCCCAGGCTGAAGTGCAGTGGCACGATCTCGGCTCACTGCAGCCTCCGCCTCCCAGGTTCAAGAGATCCTCCTGCCTTAGTCCCCTAGTAGCTGGGATTACAAGTAGCCTGGCTAATTTTTGTATTTTTAGTAGAAACGGGATTTCACCATGTTGGCTAGGCTGGTCTTGAACTCCTGACCTCAGGTGATCCACCCGCCTCAGCCTCCCAAAGTGTTGGGATTACAGGCATGAGCCACCACTCCCAGACAAAATTATTTTTTAAAATCATTTTTCCTTGAGGGAATATAAATTATGAAGTTTTACTCTAAGAAAATAGTTCACATGTCAGGAAGACACGAGGTACACGTGTTCCACTGCATATTGAAGTTGGACTCTTGGGCTGAGATAAGGAATCCTGGGAGTAGGTCCCACTTGTCTCATGTGATGGTGACCACACTTGGTGCTCTCATTCCTGCTGTCGCATCCCTCCCCGATCACCACCTTGTAGGGCAGTATTGGTCTTTGGTGCCCACCCCCAGAGGTGCTGCTCTGAAACAATGGGGCCCATGCTGACCCAGGACAGGCCCAGACTCAGGTGTGGAGTTTCTCCATTTGGATCACCATGCCTTAGAGCACAGGTACCTCACCAGCGCCCCCCCCCCCCCCCCCACATGGACCTTCCTTGTACTCTCCGTACACGCTCACGCTGCGTGTGAGCCTGCGGGACCATCTGCAGTGATGATTAGGGCTTTAGAAAGATTCAGAGTCCCTTCCTGAAATACAAGTGGAGAAACACTTTCCCTGATAAACTGGGGATAAATCTGTAGAAAGCAGTATAATTATGAAGAGCAGCTTCTCCTACTAGATAGTAAAATGTGCAAACTCTGAGGATTACAACAATGTGGTCTGGCCCTTTCCTCAGCAGACAGATGATTGGCGCAGAGGAGCTCTGAAAGAGACCTCAGTGTATAGAACAACTCACTGTACAGTTAACATTGGTGGGGACGGGTTGGCTACTGATTGGAGAGGCGTTGTTAAATGGAAGTAAACAAAAACATCCTTTGACCATATACCACAGTAAGCCCTGGAGAGCTTAAGGCATTTAATGGAACATATCAAACTGCAGGGAGAAAAAGAGAGATGAAGACTAATTAGTCTCTGGTTGGTAACGTTTATTTTAATAATAAAACCAGTGAAAAAGGTTCCAGAGGAAGAGATTTAACTATTTTACTGCATAAAATTTTAAAAGATCTTATTTATAAAATGAAAATCACAAATTATAACTAAATGCAAATGACAAACTGGGAGATTATTTACAAAAAGAAAGGTAAAAAATGGTATTATCCTAAATATATTTTGAATTCAGTAGAAAAATGAAATACATTAAACCAACTAAGAACAAAAGAAATACATAAGAAAACAAGAAGACATATTTCCCAGGTCACATTGGCAATGATTGTCTTTTAATGAAATATCATTTGTTGATGAACGCCTAGGAAACTCCTATAACCCTGGTGGGAAATGGGCACAACTTTTCTGAAGTATAATCCTAAGAATTCTGCTTTTATTTTCAAATCTTTTTGTGAGCTCATTTTACCATTTGATTTGAAGCAATTTTCTGTTGGTTTCTAAGGTTTAAGGTCATCTATTTCCTGTCCTTTTTAGTCATTGACATTGCACTGGAAAACACTGAATTCAGCAAAAATGGAATTTTCACGCTGGCACAGTGTTCCCTGTTGTAACATTATTTTATTGATAAGGCCATTCGCACATGTTCTTATGATCATACCAGTACCCACACAATGTGGGTACTTTGTTGCTATTCACTGGCAGGGACCCAGTGCCTATCACCCTCTGCTTGACATTTTGTGGCATTTGATGTCCAGGAATCCCTCACTTGCTCTTTCTCATCTGGCAGTTCTTTCTCATCCTTTGTTAGTTCTAGCCAAGGAGACATCCAGAAAGATCCTTGAGGTCATTCATTCAAATGTAATCCTTTCCTTAACTAACTTATGCCTAGTGTTCCATTATTGGAACGCTAAGCTTGTGTGATTTATTTATATCCTACTTCTCAACGTCATCGCCAAGGTCTGGTTTTTCACACAAAAAAATTTGCAACGTCTGGCATAAATGGGTTAAACAAGTCAACAGACCACCAGCGCTCATGCCACGTTTGTTTTGTTTTGTTATATTGTAGTAATGCATATTGCCCAATGAGTAAACTCCTCTGAGATACCAAACAAAATAAAATGTTAATCTGGGTCTGGAAAACATTCAACTGTGAAATCTGGGAAATTATATTGCAAGTTGGGTCGTTTCTAACTATTGATTTCAACAAAATAAAGGCCCTTAATAAGATAGAATTTTTAAAAATGGACATTTCCATGACAAAACAATGACACTAAGTCCTATCCTGGTTACTGTTCTAAAACTGATTACCTTGTGAAATAGGATGAAGCAGACTGGGGATGGGAGGTAGAATGAGTAACAAGAGGGGTTACCGTGAGGCCGGCTTAGGGTATTCAGGGAAAGCAGGACCCCAGGGAGCCATGGGAAGAGGAGTTGTTCAGTGGGGCTAGGGGATAACTAACCTGGATGGTACATGCTGAGTAGTTGCCTTTGTTTTTACATTTACTTTTATTGTTTTAAAATTAATGTCTTAGTCCATTTTGTGTTGCTGTAACTGAATACCACAGACTGGGTAATTTATAAAGAAATCGATTTCTCACAGTTTTGGAGACTGGGAAGTTCAATATCAAGGTATCAGGGAACTGGCGTCTTGTGAGGACCTCTTTGCTGTGCCATCCATGGTAGAGGGCAAGGGGTTGTAGGGGAAGAGAGGAGAAGGGGGTGAAACTTATGCTCTGTTAGGAACCTATTCCTGCAGTAAGTAATCCACTCCTGAGATAATGGCATTCATCCAATTTACCTCCTTTCAACACTTTGCTTTGGGGATTATGTTTCTAATGCATGAACTTTGGGGGACATATGAAAACCATAGCATCCTGCCCCCGGTCCCCAAAATTCATGTCCTCCTCATGTGCAAGATATATCCATTCCATCCCAATAGCTCCAAAGTCTTAATGAATTCCAGTACAAACTCAAAGTCCCAAATCCAGAGTCTCATCTGAATCAGGTATAGGTAAGACTCAAGGCACGATTCATCCTGAGGCAAATTTCCCTTTAGCTGTGAGTCTGAAATCAAACAAATTACCTACTTCCAAAATACATTGTTGAACTGGCATAGATGTTCACATTCCAAAAGGCAGAAACAGGCAAGAAGAAAAGGGTAACTAGTTCCAAGTCCAAACCCCAAGAGAGAAAAGGACAATATTAAATCTTAAGACTCTAGAATAGTCTCTTTTGACTCCATGTCCCATATCCTGGGCACCTTGGGGTTGGGTCCACAAGGCCTCAGGCAGTCCCATCCCTATGGCTTTGCTGGGCTCAGCCCACACTTCAGCTCTCCTAGGTTGGAGCTTTTGCCTACAGCTTTCCTGGGCTGGATTGCACACTGGTAGCTCTACAGTTCTAGGGTCTTGAGGGCTACTGTGCTCCCATGGCTCCACTAAGCATTGCCCTACTGGGGACTCTCCACAGTGGCTTCACCCCATGACCAGTCTCTTCCTGGGACCTGAGGCTGTCCACAACCTTCTTTTAGATCTAGGTTGAGGTCACCACAGCTCCACAGCTCTTATATTTTCCACACCTGCAGAATTAGCACCGTGTGTTTTATGGCTTGTACCTTCCAGAGCAGCAAGGCCTGCTTGAGTCACAGCTGGGGTGGCCAAAAAATCCTGCACCAGAATTCTGGGAGCAGGATCCTGAGTGGCCCTGAGCAGTGAATGCTGAGGTACTGCTGGTGCTTGTCCAGAAACCTGGTCCTCAAGGTCCTAGCTTGCTTAGAAGGTCTCTGAAATGCCTTTGGAGTTTTTCTCCCATCATCTTGGGGAATAACACTGGCTCCCTTCTATCCATACTATAATCCTTTTAACAAATGGTCACTTGGTCATCCCTTTGGTTTGCTTTCCAAAAGATGTCTTTTCACTCTTTACATGGCCAAGCTGTGACTTTTTCAAATTTTTCTACTCTACTTTCCTTTTAATAAACTCCATATTTATATCACTCCTATCCTCTTGCATCTTCCTATATGCAATTAGAAGTAACCATACAACTCCTCCAATATTTTGCTTAGAATTTTTTTTCACCAGATATCCTAGTTCATTGCTCTTAAATTCTATCTTTCATTAGAGCCCTAGGACATGGGCATAGTTCAGCAAAGTTCTTGCCACTTAAAAACAAGGATGATTTTTATTGCAGTTTCTAATACCTTGATTCTCATTTCCATCTGAGACGTCTTCAGAACTGGCTTTACCATTTGTATTTCTACCAACCACGTCAGCAGTCTCTAAGAAGGCTCTGACTTTTCCTACAACTATTCTCTTCTTCTGAGCTCCCACCGGAGTCAACCGGATGATGCTCTAGGCAATCTAGGCTTTTTCTAGCTTGCTTCTCCAAATCTTTCTGGCCTCTACCTATTACCCAATTTCAAAGCTGCTTTCACATTTTCAGTTATTTGTTATAGCAACAGCCCACTTCTCTGTATCAGTTTTATGTCTTTGTTTGGTGTTGCTATAACAGAATACCACAGGCTGGGTAATTTATAGAGGAAAGAAATACTCACGGTTCTTGAGGCTGGGAGTCCAATATCAAGGTGCTGGCATCTGGCCAGGCCCTTCTTTCTGTGCTATCCCATAGTGGGATACAGAGGGTGACAAGGGTTGTAGGGAAGATAAGATGGCTGAACTCATCCTTTTACTGGGAAACAACTCCCACAATAATTACCCCAGTCCTGAGATAACAGGACTAATCCATTCATTACCTGATCACTACTTTAAGGTTCTCCCTTCCAACACTGCTGTATTGGGGTGTAAGTTTTGGTGGGGGGCACATTCAAACCATAACAATGTACCTTTTAGAATATAGCTATATGAGTTTTAACACATACATGAAGATGGATCACCTTCACAATTAGAATACAGACTAATAATAACATAGTATTCCCCCATGTTATCCTTTTATAGTGACATTCTGACCTCCTGTATGTAATCCTGAGAAACCACTGATTTATTCTCTTATCACTGTAATTTTGTCTTTTCAAGAATGTCAGATGGAATCATACAGTAAGTAACCCTTTGAGGCTGGCTTCTGTCAGTATAATGCCTTTTGAGATTCATCTTTTATTGCATATATTAATATATGCAATATATTAATTAACTCCTTTCCACTGCCATGTAGTATTCCTTGTAGAGATGCATATGTGCTTACCCACTCACCTGTTGAAGGAGATTTGTGTGTATATAGCTTTTGGCTTCCACAGACAGCGCTGCTATGAACATTCGCATACCGGCTTTGCCACAATGGTTTTATCCTATAAGAAAGACTTGGTGGAATCAATGAAAACCCAGGGAGGGGGAAGAATGTCCTTCAGGAAGAATTTCCCCCTCTGAGAGAGACCTGTGAAGATTTACTTGTCACAGGCTTTGTCAAGACAAAGTCTAAGAAAAAACAGGAGGAGGGATACCAAGTGTCAGGCAGCTACACTCGGCACCTTTAGTGTCTGAGGGAGAATGCATCAGCAAACCTTTACCTCGCAGACTTTTCTGGTGAAGCTGCCATTTTTGTCAGAAGTGGACAACTTAGCAGCAGGGTGGCTGCAGGGTGGAACTGGGAGGGGAGGCCCAGGGGACAGGTGGGAGTGTGGTAGAATTTGCTGAGCCTATTAGAGAACCAACCAAAAAAAAATGAATTTTTAAAAAGATGTATAGCACCCTCTTGCACAGCTGGAAAAAGAAGCTGCATTTGTGAGTGGCAGAAGGCCATCGTCTCCCCTGCAGCCTGCATGAAAGGTGATAGTACGCAGGGTTGGCTTAAGCCCATATTTTCACTGCGGAAATGACAAATGACCTGCTGATACCCTCAGTTCAGGGCTTATTACTGAGCAAGGGGCAAGAGTTTCCCGAGTCTTTTTAGTTCTTTTTTTTTTTTTTTTTTTTTTTTTTGAGACAGAGTCTTGCTCTGTCGTCCAGGCTGGAGTGCAGTGACACGATCTCGGCTCTCTGCAATCTCCGTCTCCTGGGTTCAAGTGATTCTTGTGTCTCAGCCTCCTAAATAGCTGGGATTACAAGCATGTGCCACTACATCCTGCAAATGTGTATTTTTAGTAGAGACTGGGTTTTGCCATGTTGGTCAGGCTGGTCTTGAGCTCCTAGCCTCAAGTTATCCACCTGCCTCAACCCCCCAAAGTGCTGGAGTTACAAGTCTGAGCCACTGTGCCTGGCCCCTGCTTACTTCTATAGTTCTAATTTTTAAATTATTTACTAATGGTTCCCTCACCCTTTATGGCTGGACTTGCTAAAGCAATGGGGATTAGGTTTAGCAGTTTAACCTCCTGGAAACTTCTGAGTGAAAGAACCTCAGTGGGCTCCCAGCAAGGAGAAAGCGGAAGAGGAAGGTGGGGGAACAGAGAGGTGAGGAGACTACCAGCAGTCTCACTCTGTGCCTGGGGCTGGCCCCCACGCTGCTGTGTAGGAAGTTTTAATTCTGACACTAGACGTCCCTTCACCTGCATCCCTCAGGCTGTGCATTTTGCAGTCACCTGGCAGTTAGGGCATCTCTAATTGTTCACCCTGCCCAGGCCTGGTATTGCTATTTCCCTCTCATCTTTTAATAAGTTCTAGAGTTTTCACTAAAAACAAAGGATGATAGGATTCTTTGAATGATGTGCAAGTTTTTAATCAATGTTGGAAGCAGAGGGCAGCCCTGATGACCGTTATTGCCTGTCATTGAGATGTGGTTGGCCTGGTGCCTGTAGACACTGGTGTGTGCTGTCATACATGGCAGCCCAAGTGTGAACACCTATTTATGATGGCTTCAGATTCACAGCCTCCTGCCTTGTGTCCTTACTGGGGCCTTGAATAATTAGGCTATCACATCACAGTTGGTTTTCATTAATTTCTGATCTCAACAGCAGTGACTTGTGCCCTCTTTGCTCAGCTTAAATAGGAAAAAGCCATTATTCAAGTTATGAATAGAGGCCTTCTTTCCAACATTGATAGCCCCAAGATAGAAGTGTTAGAGAAGCTGGTGCTATGAAATGGTCTTTACAGAAGTGTTGGTCTTATTCCTTCCTAGGCAAGTTATCATGTTTAGAATAATTTTGGAATGTTTGTCTTGTTCTTAGAAATGCAAAGATAGTGAAGTAAGTAGGGACTAAAGGCTGAGACTGGAATGGCAGCTCTGAGCCCAGGGTTTTATCCCAATGTCTTCAGTCACTTCCTGTTGCCTCAGGCGTTTATCCTTCTCTGCCTCCTATATAAGATAAGGGGCTTGCAGTAAATCTCAGGCTCCTTCCAGCTCTGAGCCAGGGCCTTGTCTCAGATACCCTCCTTCTCTTAAGAGAGGTAGAATTCAAAGAGAAGTCAGCTTTTTCTTTCTTGGGTTCTCTTTTTGACTCTTATGCTGCCTTGAAATTTCTCATGCTTTTCTAAACTTCATAGACCACGGGGAGGCCCTGTTGAATTTACATACAATTTAATAAAATTAAGTTGTTACAACTCCAGTTGTTAGTGTATGGATCTTAACAGGAGTTTGTAATTACAAAGTACGTTAGTTTACTATTGCTGTGTAACAAATTGCCGCAAACTTAGCCACTTCAAACAACACTCATGTATCATCTCACAGCTTCCATGGGGCAGGAAGTCCAAGCATGGCCTTAGTAGGTCCTCTACCCAGGGTCTCACAAGGCTGCAGCCGAGGTGTCACCCAGGGCTGGAGTCTCATCTGAGGCTTGGGGTCCTCTTCCAGGTCTATGTAGTTGGCAGAATTCATTTCCTTGCTTCTGTGAAAGTCGTGGTTTTTGCTCCTGCCTCGAGGCCAGTGGGATAATCTCTTTCCAGTCCAGAGCTCAGAGAAGAGCTAAGCCTTCTTTTAAAGGGCCTACTTGATTATCACCTAGGAGAGTCACCTCTTTGATTAACTCAAAATCAACTGATTTTGGACCTTCATTACATCTGCAAAATCCCCTCACCTTTGCCACCTAATGTAACCTAATCATGGGAGTGCCCAGTCCACACTCAAGCCGAGGAGATTATGTAGCACATGTACACCAGAGGGGAGAATATTGGGGTTCATTTTGCCTGCCACACTGAAGAGGCTTTTGCTCAGATAAATTTGTCATCTATCTGGATTGATTAGTGGCCATGATTATAACAATATGCCTGGATTAGGCATTGGAAAATGCCTTGAGAGCCTCAAGGCAGTCTTCTATGGTGTGTCTGTAGCTGGTTCTTCTCTTCTTCCAGACGTTATCAGGACTGCCAGACCAAGACACCTTCTACGATGTTGTGGACTGCCTGGAGGAGCTGGGCATTGCTGCTGTGTCCCAGAGGCACTTGAACAAGAAAGGGACTGACCTGGACTTAGTGGAGCAACTCAACATTTATGAGGTACCAGACCATGCCTTTTGTAAGGTATCATACAGCTTTGGCAATTGTCAAAGGCTGAGATGGCGCCACTTTAGACCACATGTGTAGCACATGAGCACCACCAGCTTATTAGAAATTCAGGATCACAGGCTTCACCCCAGAGCTGCTGAATCAGAAACTCTGAGGGCCCAGCAGACCGTGTTATGACAAGCCTTCCAGGAGAGTCTGATGTGTATTCATGCTCAAGAACCCTTGATATAGGGGAAATTGGTTAGCTATTTTCCTTTAAAGAACATGCCGTCTGTCAGCAGCACCTTCACTCAAGGAGACAGGGAGAGAAAGAAACAGAGGCAGAAATCGTGCTTCTTACACCTGAGGGAGATGGAAGTTCAGGCGGGGCCAGATACATGATTTGTAGGAACCAATGCAAAATGGAAATGAAGGACCATTTATGGAACACTGGAGCAAAAGTGCTGTTGAAGATACTAAAACAACTCTTCACTTTCTTCTGTGGTTTCTTCCACCTTGTGGTGATTTTCTAATTTGGTATGTAATGTTATAAGGAAAGAAAAATTAAAATTTAAAATTATTACCATGAATTTTACCATTCATCTTTATATTATGAAATGTCAGTTTCGAATGCAAATATAAGAGCCTTTAACTTGTAGGCAGAATCAGCCAAATTACCTAAATCATATTTTGTAGCTCCCACATGCACGTGTATTTTATTCTTACCAGAACAGCAGAAACAGTACAAAACTGACTGCACTGTTTTTACGTCACTTCCTGAGGTGTGTGCATTCTACCAACACTCTGCCTGCAACTTACGGAAGAGTAAGAAAGGGCTGAAAGAAAAAGGATCTAGGAGCTGCCCTGTCTTTTCCTTTCTTTTATGTTGTCATTTCAGCATAAGTTGTTGTCTAACCTGGGAAGGTAACAGGGTAAGAACGAATATGAGAGGCTCCATGGGTTGTCTTATGTCTGCACTCAAATCCATCTTGAAGGGAAGCACGGCCCCCAGGGCTGTCAGTGCCCCGCCTCCCCAATTGTAGGTGTAACATACTTACCTTGTACTCACTTCCGGTCCCGTGGAACTCCTGCCTATCACGAGTCTACCAGAATCTGTGCACATGAGCAGCAAGGAATGGCAGACATGCATGTTGTACCTCTCTGCTCTGCTCATGCAACTGCACAGGTCACTCACCCATGATGCCGGTTCTGCTTTGGACTACACATCAGGGCTTTGGACCCTGTTGACTTGAGTTCAGACTGTTTCCTGTGGGTTAATTTTAGGTCACATACCCCCATGGTATTAAAAGTACTTAATTGTGAGAGTGTTGAAATGACACTCTTTCTTGCTGATCCTCATCATCCCAGTGTCCTGCCATGGCCAGTTAGGGGCAGATCTGAAGATGTGTTTTCTCTTGGGTGGTATGACCTGAACCAGGAAAGTGAATGCCTCTAGGCCCAAACTCACTCAAAGAATACAGTGACCCAGGCAATCCCTGAGGACGTCCCATCAGTGACATTCTGTGTGTCTGTCATTGCAAGAGCCTTTGGGGCCTGTATAACCTTCCACCTCTGGTTGGTTGTTTATTTGTTGAGACGGGGTCTCTCTCTTTGCTGCCCAGGCTGGAGTGCAGTGGTGTGATCTCAGCTCACTGCAACCTCTGCCTCCTGGGTTCAAGTGATTCTCCTGCCTCAGCCTTCTGAGTAGCTGGGATTACCAGCATCCACCATCATGCCTGGCTAATTTTTATATTTTAGTAGAGACAAGGTTTCACCATATTGGCCAGATTGATCTTGAACTACTGACCTCAAGTGATCTACTTGCTTCGGCTTCCCAAAGTGCTGGGATTATAGGCATGAGCCACTGTGCCCAACCTTGGTTGTTTTGTTTTGTTTTGCCCTCCAGCCATCCTTCACATTCCACAAAATTCTCCATTTTAAAGTGTACAATTTAATAGTTTTTAGCATATTCACAAGTGGTGTATATGTGTTTAGCATATACACAAGATGGTGTACAATCATCACCACTATCATATTTCAGACTGCTTTTGTCACTCCAAAAGAAACCCCCACACCCATTAGCAGACACTTCACATTCTTCCCTGTCCCCCATGGCCCCAAACCGGTAATCTACTTTCACTCTCTCTGGATTTACTTGTTTTGGACGTTTCATACAAATGGATCCATACAAAATGTGGTCTTTGTGGCTAGCTTTCACTTAGCATGTTTTCAAGGTTCACCCACGTTGGCAGAATCACTACTTTGCTCCTAGTTGTGCTGACAGTATTCTATTATATGGATATACCATATTTTGTTTATCCATTTATCAGTTAGTGAATACTTGAGTTATTTCTACCTTTTGGCTATTATGAATAATGCTGTTCTGAACATTTGTTTTGAATTGAAGTTTGTGTACATACGTTTTCAGTTCTCTTGGGTTTATTCCTAGAAGTGAAATTGCTGGTCATATGGTGACTATCTCTAACTGATTGAGGAATTGCTAGATTGGTTTCTAAAGTGGCTATCCCATTTTACATTTCTACCAGCACTGTATAAGGATTCCAATTACTCTACACCTTTGTCAACACTTATTATTGTCCACCACTTTCATTAAAACCAGCTAGTAGGTGTGAAGTGGTATCTTACTGTGGTTTTGTCTTGCTTTTCCCTTAAGACTGATGATGTTTAGCCTCTTTCCAAGTGCATATTGGCTGTTTGTATAGTTTCTGTGGAGAAATATTTATTCCGACCCTTTGCTCATTTTTTAATTGATTTTTTTTTTTTTTTTTTTTTTTTTTTTTTTTTGAGACGGAGTTTTTCTCTTGTTGCTGAGACTGGAGCATGATGGTGCAATCTCGGCTTACTGCAACCTGCGCCTCCCAGGTTCAAGCAATTCCCCTGCCTCAGCCTCCTGGGTAGCTGGGATTACAGGCATGCACCACCACACCCAGCTAATTTTGCATTTTTAGTAGAGATGGGGTTTTTCCATGTTGGTCAGGCTGGTATCGAACTCCCGACCTCAGGTGATCCACCTGCCTTGGCCTCCCAAAGTGTTGGGATTAAAGGCATGAGCCACCGCACCCAGCCTTGATTTTTTTATTGTTGAGTTTTAGGAATTATTTATATATTCTGGATATTAGATCCTTATAAGATACATAATTTGAAAATATTTTCTCCCATTCTATGGATTGTATTTTTCCACTTCTGACCTAACTGATCAGTCTTATTAATAGTAATACATTTTAAAAATATTTCCTTTTTCCACTTATAATATGCACTCATTGATGAAAATTTGGCATAACAGAAAGCATTTTTGGTATACGAAAAAGCGTACAAGGAAAAAAAATCCCCCATGATTTTATTACTAACCATTTTTAACATTTTGGTCTTTTCTTCTAGTCTTTTTTGTATATGTGGGTGTGTGTTCATGATGAGGGACATAGTAGTCTACATACAGTGTTGCGTATTGAATCTTATTAGCAAACACGTTGGAAACATTTTCCCTTGACATTACATGTTTAAGAATTTAGTATTTTAGGTGTACAATATTCTATCTGTGTGTATACCTTAATACATATAACTAGTCCCTATTTTTTCAGATTTAGATTATTTTCAAGGTTTTCACAATTGCAAATGCTGTTATGAGGAAGATAATTCATTCATAAATTTTTCTGCACAGCTAGAGCTCTAGGGAAGATATTTTCTGTTATGGTGTTCACTAGGTAGAAATGGAGAGAATGATGTATAACTCACTATTTCCTATAAGTTACTGTCATAATAAGTGACAAGTTGAGGAATAGAACAGAATTATCTTTATATGATCTTGGTAGAGAGGAAACTGGGCCCAACATATTTGCTGGCAGCACCTGAAGCTGCCCATAGCCACCCGCTGGCCAGCTCTTTGTGCCCTGCTCTGGGCATCTTCTCTTCCAGCCCTGCCTCACTCCCTCAGTTTTTCATTGTTATTGACCTGAGGCCCTGGGAGGCCAGCAGGTGATGAAGGAGTATGTTCTCATGGCTCCTCAGATATAGAATGGAGAATAAGGTAAGAATACTGAAGATGGAAGAGGAAGAGAGCTCAAGAGAGTTGGCTTAAATAAAGGTAGAAGGTGGATTTTTGACAGCACAGATATTTCCTTCCCTTAGCCCCCTCACCACCACGATCAGAACCTTCCATCTGTTAGATTCTGTTCAACCAGGGGCTCAGATGACCACAGATTTGGATTCCATAGGGTCACTGTATATTCAGAAGCCAGCATGATGCAGGTGAATTGCCCATCAGTGAACCAACTGGGAGAGAGTATTGAAGAATCACCTTGATACCAACTCTAGGAATCTAAAAACTATCCTCTGCTTCAGGGCACATTTTCTCTCCAGCCTACCCGCCTCTTAGCCACCTCCTCATCACCTTCTTTCCCTTCATGCGAAACTTTTAAGAAATTATCCTATGTTCAACCTCTTTCTTTTGTTGAATTACATGTGCTTAATATTTGAGCATCAAGTGTATATCATTCACAAATGAAGCATATTTGTGTCATTTAAAGAGCATTAAAACAAATACCATGTACTAGCTTTAAGAACTAAAACATTACAACTCAGAAGTGTCCTGACAGCCCCTTTATTGTCATCCTACTATTCTTACCCCCAGTATTCTCTTGCTTTCCTTAACAATAATTTAATCTGAAAACTACTTATTCTGTGAGCTAACAAAGAATCATTTTACTAAATCAGAGTTGGACAATCAGAGATCTTTCCCAGTTATCTGGCTGTACTAATAATTTCAAGAATACAGCCAATAGAGGTGTAGATGGATCAGAGAGAGGTCTGGTACATCCCTTGTGACTCCCCAGGTCCTTTCTTCCTGATTCAGACATGTGCTTTCTGACCCGGAACAACAGACAAAGTCTCTAAGTGAGGTTCACAAGGTCATCTCACCCAGCAAGGAGCATTTAGTTAGGAAACGTCTCTACTTCATGTCCCAGAGAGTCATGGCTCACAAATCCATAATTCTGGGTTTACTTACTGTAAGTAATCCATAGCCAGGGACATCCTGCTAAGGGTATTCCAGAAATAAGCACTCTCAGCAAATATCTTTAGTCTATTTATTAGATAGTCTAGTTAATTCGTATATTTATGGCAGGTGAGGCAGGTCCTCACATGCTTGTATTCTTTCCCCAGAAACACCTTTCTTGTAAGATGAGTGAAAGCATCATCGGCCAGATGCTTTAGCTCCTTCTTCTCAGTCTGCCCCTAAACAATGTATTATTGAATTTTGTCTGTTTTCAAACTTTTTATAAACAGAATCATATCTTTTGACTCTTTCTAGAATATGCCCTTTTGCTCAACAGTTTTGAGACATGTTCCATGTTGATATGTGGGTAACAGTTTGTTCATTTTCGCTGCTGGTGAATGTATCACAATTTATTTATCTGCTCTGCTCTGAACAGATGTTAGATGGTTTATATTTTTGTTGCCTTGACAAACAATGCTACTGCGAGAGTTCTTGTACTTCCTTTTGTGTGTGTGTGTGTGTGTGTGTGTGCGCGCGTGTGTGTGTGCACGTGTGTGCGCGTGTGTGTGTGTGTGTGCGCGCGCGTGTGTGTGTGTGTGTGCGTGCATGCATGCAGTAGTTAAGATGTTTAGGTTTCAGTTTTATTCATGCTTCATCAAAATATTTAGAAGTTTTTCTTCTTTCTCTAAGCCCTGGAAATGTTTAAGTGACATTTCATATTCTGGTGTTTTATGGCTTATTAGAATTCCCTTGAGAAATTAGGTGCGCCTGTGATGTTAAATATATATGTGTGTGTGTGGTGAGGACAGTGAGGGAAGATTTTTGGTAACTATATTTTTTTCTATGGAAACTGGTCTGTTTAAACTTCCTATTGTTACAGGATCAATTTTGCTAAATTACATTTTCTAGGAAATTATCCATTTCATCTGGATTTTAAAATTCCTTAGTAAAGGAATTTTTATTAGTCTGTTACAAATATTTTAAATTTCTTCTCTTTCAGTAATCTTCCTTTTGTTATTCTTACTTTGTGTGTTTGTGACTTCTCCTTCTTTTCTCCTCCAGATTAACTAATGGTTTGTCTATTTTGTTGATTTTTTTCAAGCAATAATTCTGATTTTTATATGAATTGCACTGCTTTTCTGTTCTGTAACTCAATGTTTTGTGTTATCTTTATAAATTCCTTTTATTTTCTTTGAGTTTACCTTGTTGTTTTTCTGGATTTTTGAGTTGAGTAATTGATTTCTTTTCATCTTTTAACCATCATTGCATTCCTGTAATACAATCCATTTGGTAATGATTTATTTTTTTATTTTATTTTATTTTATTTTTATTTATTTATTTTTTTGAGACGGAGTCTCGCTCTGTCACCCAGGCTGGAGTGCAGTGGCCAGATCTCAGCTCACTGCAAGCTCCGCCTCCCGGGTTTACGCCATTCTCCTGCCTCAGCCTCCGGAGTAGCTGGGACTATAGGCGCCCGCCACCTCGCCCGGCTGGTTTTTTGTATTTTTTTAGTAGAGACGGGGTTTCACTGTGTTAGCCAGGATGGTCTTGATCTCCTGACCTTGTGATCCGCCCACCTTGGCCTCCCAAAGTGCTGGGATTACAGGCTTGAGCCACCGCGCCCGGCCTATTTTATTTTATTTTTTGAGACAGAGTTTCACTGTTGCCCAGGCTGGAGTGCAATGGCGTGATCTCGGCTCACTGCAACCTCCGCCTCCCGGGTTCAAGCGATTCTCTTGCCATAGCCTCCCGAGTAGCTGGGATTATAGGCATGCGCTACCACGCCTGGCTAATTTTGTATTTTTAGTAGAGACAGGGTTTCTCCGTGTTGGTCAGGCTGGTCTGGCACTCCCAGCCTCAGGTGATCTGCCTACCTCACTCTCTAAGTGCTAGGATTACAGGCATGAGCCACTGCGCCTGGCCAGTGATGTGTTCTTTTTAAAAAGGTGCTGTTGGAATTCTGGTTGGTACTAATTTATTGAAAATGTTTGTGTTAGTATTCGTAAGTAAGATTGGTGTGTAGCAGCCAGCTCCTCCGCATTCCATCCCTGCCACCTCCCCTTCCTCTTCCTTTGTTGTATGCTGTGTTTGTCAGTTTGGGCATCACTGTTATACTAGCATCATAAAAGAATTCCTGACCACTCCTGCACATTGTGCTTTGTTGCTGTGTGTCCAGATGTCTCCAGGGTGTCTCTCTGATGGCTCCCCCTTAGTGTCCTCCCTGGATCCTGTTTCTCACACCTCCCTTTCAGTGTTGACGTGTCCTTATCAGCCCTCCTCTCTGTCTGTGTTGTCTTCCTATATTCGTCCCAGTGAAGTCAGCAGCCTTGGGGGCTCATCACTATCTTGACTCCATGCTTTCTTCTGGGCCCCATGGCTGGTTGCCTCTCTACCTTCCTTTTTCTATGCCTGCTTGCCATCTTGTATTTCATTCATGTACTGGGAGACCACTATATGTGACATATTCTGCTAGGGGTCTAAATACAGAGATAAAAGATCTGTACCTGCCCCCAAAGAACCTCCATTCTTTAGTCTAAGGCAAGTAGGTAGCCGATTCCCCTAGCAGAGGATGGTGCAGAGGACTTAGAACGTGCCAAGGAAGCTCTGACTAGATCTAACATGACCACCTGAAAACCACACATGAAATGCAACCAGCCCCAAATGAACCCTTTATTTTCCTTCCACAACAAAAACAAAAATTCTGAACGGACTCTTCATGTCTCCACCTCTGCAAACAGTGGAGTTTCCCAAGTTACAAGCCCAGAGCTATACTGGACTCCTTTCTCTTTGCTGTGTCCCTGTATTTAGGAGTTTGATTGCTGAAAACTGTGCTTTTTCTCCATTCCTGTGATCATTTCCTTAGCTCTGGCCCTCATTGTTTCTTGCCTGAAGTATTGCACAATCTTCCTATTCATTTGCTTGTCTATTACTTTGTTCATTCAACAAAAGTTCATTGAGTATCTGCTGTATGCCAGGTACTATTCTAGCCCTGGTGACCCAGCACATCAGACAAGACCATTGCCCTGAGGGGACACATACTCTAATGAGGTGCAGACAGTGATCAAGAACGTTCATAAGCAGAGGATCTGAGATTGCAAACATGTCTATGAAGAAAAGAGATGGTATGAGGTGGGGGCCAGAAAGTGAGGCAGCAGCAAGGGAGGAAGGCCTATCTGAGATGATGGCCTGACGAAAGACAGTGAATGAGGGAGAGCATTGGAGGAGGTCAAGCATGGCAGGTGTCAGGGGTTGAAAGGAGGCTGGGTGACTGCAGGGGTGGGGCCTGGAGAGCAGCGTGTTCAGAGCCTGGGGCCATTGAGATCCCATGAGGGCCATCTCCTCGTTCCAAACTCCCACCAGCTGCAAGCAAGGTGATCCTCCTGAAAGTCAAATCTCATTATGCTGTTCTCTCCTTTAAGAAAACGAATGAATGAATGACTGAGCTTTTCATGACCAGCAAGATGAAACCAAAATTCCTTGAGTTGGTACAAGGGCCCTCCATAATCTGAGGCCTTCATGCCTCTGTGGCCTCGTCTCCACCATTCCCAAGATATGTCTGAAGTTTCAATCACACTCAACTTCTCCTGTTTTTGAACATGAAAGTCAGGTTCTTTGGGGAACTTTTCTTTGTCCATTCCATTTCTTTGTCTGGAATGTTTTTCCTTCCTGTTCTCAAGTTATCAAACTCCTACTCCTCCTGCTGCAGTCACTTCAGATGTCATCTCTTTCCCTAAGGCTCCTTGGCAAGATGAAAGGGACTTCTGCTGCTTGTCCCCTTACTGCCATTCATAACTGATGAGAGGGTGCTGCCTTGTGTTCACACCTCTGATTTAACACTCCTCAGGACGTGCGACCTGTTTCCCTTTGAGCTACTCTAAGCCATATGTCTCATACCTCTGTCTAGCCCCAAGGCCCAGCAGCACAGCTGCCCACAGTAGAAGTTCAGTAGGTGCTTGAATGGAGGTCTCCTTCAAATGTCACACATTTCATGATAGTGTCTATCAGGTGCTGAGTTGAATGAAGGAAGGATGCTATTCAGTTGGAAAGCAGTCACTTTAAGGGGCAGATGCCCTGCGTAATAACTCAAGCTGTGACAACTGAATCCTTTAGATAGCTGGCAGAGTTGGGATTTTTATTTCTTTCTGAAAGTTAATGCATCTAAAAAATATATTCACTGCCAAAAGACAACCAACATCACTATATGCAAGGGCAGCAACAAATCCTACAAGCAGAACCAATATATTTTTTTTCACAAAAGACTGAATGTTCTTAAGCAATTGCAGAGAGTTTGGTTAGGCTTCTAGAATTCTTCCTAATAGAGAAGGACATCTGGTGGCTATTATGTCTTGGACTTGCTGGAATCAGGCCCAATTTCATGTAATTGAACTCCATTTCAGAAAGGTGATTTGATCCATGTTTAATTAAATTCATTTGAATTTTTATAGTTTCATATGATTTTTCACATACTTAAATGGACAAAATGAAAAAGAAAATATTTTGTCAGATTATGTATTCTAACTTTGGGTTCTGAAAATGTGTCCCTGTAAGGGGTCAGGCATCTTAAGGCTGAAGACTGGAGAGGACAAGAAATAACTATTACTGTTCAGAGAAATTAATAGGTCCAGTCTCTGAAGATTCTTCCTTGTCAGAGGTGCTTGAAAGTATGTATCAGTTATCGCTTGCTGCATAACAGAACACCCCAGAACTTAGTAGTGTAAAACAACAATCCCTGCTCATGATTCTGTGGGTTAGGAATTTGAGCCTTATTCAAATGGGAAGTTTTCACTCAGCTGCAGTTATCTAGTGGTTTGAGTGAGCTGAGTGGTCTAAGATGGCCTTAGTTTATCTACTTGGCCTGGCATTTGGTACTGGCTATTGGCTGGGTCGTGTGTCTTCAACAGCCTAGCCCACATTTCTTCCCATGATAGCAGTATTTCAAAAAGGCAAGTCCCAATGCATAAACACTTTTCAAGCTTCTGTGTGCATCATGTTTGTTGATGTTCCATTGGCCAAAGCAGGCCACATTGTTGAACTTTCATGGGGAATGAGCACATCACAGCCTGTATTCTTCTCTATATTTTGTGTATGTTTGAGAATTTCCACAGTACAAAGTTAAAAAAAAAAAAACTGTTCAAGCATTACCATATGATCCAGCAGTCCCGCTTCTGGATATTCATCAAAAAGAATTGAAATCAGGATTTTGGAGAGATACTGGTACTCCCATGTTTGTTGCAGCACTAGTCACAATAGCCAAGGTGTGGAACCAACTGAAATGTCTAATGATGGATGAATCAATAAAGAAAATGTGGTATATACATGCAGTGGAATATTATTCAGTCTTAAGAAGGAAATCTTGACATTTCCTACAACTTGGATGAACTTTGAGGACATTTTGCTAAGTGAAATGGGCCAGTCACAGAAGGTCAAATACTGTATGTTTTCACTTATATGAGGTATCTAAAGTAGACTCACAGAAGCAGAGAGTAAGATGGCCATTACCAGGGGCTGAGGAGAGGGGGTGAAGGAGAGTTGCCTATCAGCAAGCGTAAAGTTTTAGTAATGCAAGATGAATAAGTTGTAGAAATGTGCTATACCACATCATCCCTCTAGTTAACAATATTGTATCGTACACTTAGAATCTGATAAAAGAATAGATCTCATGTTGAATGTTTTTACTATAATAAATAAAAAGAAAACATTTCTTAAGAATGTTCAGATCATTCAGTGGCCTCAAAGACTGGTAGAAGTGGTTATAGATGTCACCTTAAGTTGCCCCTAACTGCTTTCTTGGTTACTTGGGGATGTGTAAGCCGTCAGGGCTGGATTCTGGACCCTACTTGCTCCTTGCCCAAGTTTTTAGTTTACAAACAGCATTCTACATTTAATTAAAAGAGTTAGAGGTATTTGATGAGAGGTCCAACAAATGAATCACTCCATCACTTGGGACAGCGTTAGAGGGCTTTCAGGACTGGCTCTATCTTACTTTGTGTTCCCACAGAGGTTACTCATTGTGCTGTATTTGATTAGGTCTGACTCTTACCACAGATCCTGAATAAGCCTTGGGTTAAAAGCCATACTCTCTAGGTGTTTTCTAGCTCCCAGTGTTCCTGACTCTAAGCAGTAGTACTCACTAGAACTCAAAGCATTTGGAAATGCCGAAATGCCACCGTAGCCTTGCATGTGTAAACAAAGTCTCTCTTTTTGTCATCACTGGGCGTTGGTGACTCTAGAATTCTTATTATAAAAACAAAACCATGAGTGAACAGCAGCCTCCAATTTCTTGTTACGTTGTCCATGACTGCCAAGCATGAGGGCTACCCTTGGGTCTACCAAGATTCTGTGGCCCATTTGCTCCCTCCATGCACTCTTTTTGTTTTAAGTAGCTTGGTGTTTTGTCAATTATCTGAACTTCAGAAAGCCCTAACTGCATTCCATGTTATGGTGTTGCCTTGATAATTTTTCCCGATTTTTCTTGTCCTTCAAACTTTCTGGTGATCTCCACCTTCGTTGACAAAGGGCTGTTAAAGTGGATTTCACTTCATGCACGCTGTGTGCCTCTCTGAAAGGACTTGTGAGTAGAACGTTACTTGATCCTTGGATCTCTGAGGTTAGACAAGGAATTAGAAATATCTGAACTCTAGCCCCTAATCTTATCATTCCAAATGTGTGCTTAATAAGAAGCAGAATCAACACATCAGGTCAGAATAAGTTCAAATGGTCTAGAATTTTTATATATAGAAATGAAAAAAACATTGGCTAGAAACACTTAAAAATGCTGTCCTTTGTTAGGTATGTGGTTGTTCTCAAACTTTTCCCCAGAGAATGTCATTTAAAGTTTTAAAGTTGAGATGACATACGTGCTTAACTAAATGCTTAATTTCTTTTTAGTTCTTGTGGTTACAGTGCAGAAGGAGACTCCTAGGAAACAGAATTCCCAATGAGATTTTGTAAAGATAGAGCTTTAGATTAACTTTTATCAATTCTTGCCTCAAACCTCCCAAAAAATTATGTTCGGTGAATTCTAGGGGAATAAAACAGTCAAAAGTTTGTTAAATAATCTTCACGTATAAGAGTTTGTTATAAGATCTATCTGGCATGTAGACAGAAGAGATTTTGTGAAAGCTTGAGCTGGTGGAAACAGGGTAGGGCAGATAAGGGTGGATACACTCCTGGTAAACAGTTTGTGTATCTCAGGTGCTGATATGTCCCTGTGAACTGAGATGACAGTGGCTAACCTGGCCTTGCCTCAGCCAAGCTCACATGAGGGCAACTGATTTTGCAATAGCCAGGTTTTCTGCAGATAGGTGATGTTAAAGCCATATACTATGGTTAGCTATCTGAGTCTTTATATTCTCCATTCTCTCACATGGAAGGACTGGGTTGTGAAATGTGACTAAGAACACCCACAAGGCTGGAGAACTTGCATGCTTGGGGACTTGAAACTGTGTGATTCCATGGTTGCCAAGTCAGAGAGATTGCTGGACTGAGTTGAGCCTGGCCCATCTGGGCTGTGAGGTGGCCCAACCCACCAGTTCTGTGTGATTAGGGAATGTATGGGCATATTAGGTCACTTCCTGTGAGAGCATGGATAGGGGAAGGCAGCCATATTCATTGTGTACCACAGAGAAGGCCCTACCCTAGATGCTTTACACAAGTTACCTTTATGTAAGTGATTCTCATCACAAACCTGCAAGGGCAATTCTATTACCTTCATTTGGTGAGCCAGAAAGGGTGCAAGTAATTTATGACAGGGCACATTGGTTCATTAGTGGCACAGCCAGCATGCACACCAAGGTCTAGTTGACACCAAAACTTGTATTGTTTCTACCGTCCAGTTTTAGAGAATGTAGGCATAGGCATGAAAATTAGAGGCCAGAGATAGAGTCCGTGGCTAGGAAGAGTGATCATGGATAAGGAGCAGAGCTGCATGCTAGAAGAGAGGTGGAGGAGAGTTATTCAGAAGGACAGTTTTAATGTGAGGTGAGAAAGCCATGGAGTAAGATCCAGGACAGAGTGAGATTAAGAGATGGAAAAGCTGATCTTCTGCAGAGGGCACCATGTAGACACAGAGCTAAAAATATCCCTTGGAGAAAGGCAAAGGGTAAGAAAGAGTACCATGGGCCAGTTGGCTCACGTTTCCCCATGTAAGCCGGAGTGGCAAAGTGCAAGACAGTTATTTTTCTGCACAAATATGCATAACTCTTAGGAAACTTTAAAACAAATCTTTATTCTAGGAGTCGTCTTTTTCTATTGTGTGTCTTTGTGACTTGTGTGTGCAAGCTTCTGGTAAAACTACAGGCTCCACCCCAAATCCTGACCCAGGCTGCTGAGATAGCCTGATCGTACAGCAGCTGTCAGCCAAGATTTTGAAATTAAACAGTACCTGATCTTGCACTAGTCCTCTTAGAAAGATTTATGGGTGAGGCCAGTTCCCATTCACCTGGATCTTGTGGCTCTGGCCACTTCTGAGCACCTTCTTTGGGAAAGCGAGCTCAAGACTGATTGGTAACCGACCACCACTAGGCTTCAGGAGGGATTCAGGCTCATGGAACAGACAAGAGACAAGCGTGGGCAAGGAGAGATGAAGGCCCGGGAAATGGAAATGCTGGGGTACAGAGTTAGTTAGGTCCCATCCGATTACAAAAATATTTCTCAGACTCACTGGTCATATTAGCTGCCCCTTTCATGTCTGTGATGGGAAGAACCCACAGTGGCAGGCATCTTCCATTGCCTTCCAGGCAAGTCCAGTTTGGCTTGGACACATGTGGTTGTGAAGACCTGGCAGGAAAGCTGAGGCGTACAGTTTGGGAAGGCAGAGTTAAAAATCCCTATTAGGGCAATCCTGAAAAGGAGTCACACCCAAGGTCTGTGAAAGGATGCCAAGCCTGACCTTGCACTGGGCATGCTCTGCTTTTCCAGGTGGCGCTCAGGCACGAGGATGGCGATGAGACCGCGGAGCCACCCCCCAGTGGGTGCCGGGACCGGAGGAGGGCCAGCGTGTGTTCCAGTGGCGGGGGCGAGCACCGGGGCCTGGACCGCAGAAGGAGCCGCAGGCACTCAGTGCAGAGCATCAAGAGCACCCTGTCGGCCCCCACCAGTCCCTGCTCCCAGTCAGCTCCCAGCTTCAAGCCCAGCCAAGTGCGAGATCTGTGTGAAAAGTAAGCATTAACTTGGCAGTGGAGAGGGGTGCAAGGATGCCATCCAAAAGAGAGCCCACAGGTGCCTGCCACTCTCCCTTCCCCGCTGGCCAGTTTGTCCCCCACCAACCCCCACCCCAGCATCGCTCCCTACCTCTTCTCAACCATTAAATCACCAGCCAAACATCTCAGGGCATTTCCCACACAGGGTGGCCCCTGGCGACTTTCACAGACTTGATCTTATTAGTCCCAGGAACTGTTTTTCGGCTACCTGTTTTTAAAAAGTATTATTTACTATCTCAGTTAATATCTGTTCAAAAAAGCTGTGTTTTATCAAATGGAAAAGACTTCAAACACAAAACTTTGGCCTAGAAATAAATGGTATGCCACTGTAGGAATGTGAGGTTGGAAGAGTCTCGCAACACTCCTGACATTACAGGGGTATCTCTGGGTTGGTTTTAGTTAAACAGAAAAAAACCCATAGGGGTTTCCAAATAGTGGTCTCTATATATTTCAGTACATACTAATTCCATCATTTAGTCTGAAACATTTTTATTGAGTGTGCGTTAGAGGCCAGGACTACTCGAAGCCATGAAGATATATAAATAGAAAGGTATGATCTCTGTCCCTATGAGCCTCACCTTTGGGCTGGGAGGAAGAATGAGAATGGTAAGATGGAATAAAATGGAACGATTGGCAATCCTGTGAGATATTATATGTATTTAAAGTATACAGTTTGACAAAATCTGCCAAACCCAGAGTGGTTCTATAGTATAGAGGTACAACAAAAGGCTGGCCTGCCTGCTCCAGGGTCTGGATCCAGTTGTATCTTCCCAAATTAATGCTCTGAGGTCACTGGGATGAGGGACTTCAGGGTCCAGTCCCTGCCAGCCAAATCCACAGGGGCTGACTGACACATTCCCATCCTGCTGCTGATAGTCTGGAAGCAGGAAGTGCTCATATCACTTGGCTGGATCATCCTCCCCCACCATAGAGATCCTCCTCGGAGTCAAATTTGGGTCACCAGGCTACATTATGAAGAAGAAAACCACTCAGAATAAGTTAGATGACCTTAAGAAAGAGTGATCAAGATATATCCCTCCTCTCCATCTCTAAGGGAATACCCCACCAGCACCAAGAGGTGCCCCAAACAATCTGATACCCATGGAATCATTTGAGCAGGACCCAGGCCATGCCTTCAGATGCCTGTTATCCCAAGAGGAGGAGGAAGGCATTGGTCTGAGATAGATGTGCAACCAGGTCCGTGTTGACACCCCTCTTCTACCTCGTAACCCCAGATGCCCTCTCTCTACAGGTTTTTATGTTTGAAAGTCTGTGTAAAACAAGCTCTATTTTAGTGAAAAGAAGACCTAAACTTTTAAACATATTAAGGAACAACAATCTTTACCATGAGCGTTGCATCTTGTGATCTAGAATCTTAAACTCAGCCAGTTTTCAAAGAAAAAGCCCTTGAAGCTCTCTTCCAGCTGGCTGGAAAAGTTAACATGAAGAGAGTTGAGGAAACTGTACACAATTATCTGAAAAAAAGTCTATTTATAAAACCACCCAAGATGCTGAGGGCAGGACCTAGGTGGACCTTGTCAGTAGTACTTGGTGTTCTCCTGCTCCGTCATGTTTGTTCCTTGTCTGTTTCTTGCTGTTACACTTTTTGAGGATTCCTGTGTTGTGAGTTCAGACGACAATGCTTTGCAATAGGCTGGTAAGTATGATGATATGGAAGTGGAACATCCTGGGCACGGTTCACAGTCTTGAAGTGCTGGGCTCGGTAGGATCTGAAACAGGAGGCCAGAGATGGCCACTCTGAATGCTGTTTCCTTCATTCTTTTTGGAATTTCATTTTACTGGAATTATTACTTCAGTATTAATTTAGTGGCATTCGAGCAAAATATACTTTGCAGCTGGTAAGGACAGGTGACGTTTTGTCTATCTAGATTGATGATTATGAAGTGACTTCTTTTATGAAGCCTGTTGGAGTGGTTTTGCCTGTGGCCCCAAAGTGATGGCATGATTTTGATGAGCCAGGAGTGAGATAGTGGGAAGGGGTGGTGAAATGCAGAATGGGAAATGATTTCTTCCTGCATAGCTTAGTCACCTGCTCAACATCTGTGCCTCAAAACTACCTCAGAGTCAAGTGGCTCGTTATGTTCTGTCCCCTGCATACTTTGAAAGACACAGAAGCTGCCTCATGTACATATATGCACATTGCTCTTCATCTCTGCAAACGCCCTGACTGCACCTAACGCTAGCTTGTAGCAACATGCCTGCAGCTGCCACATATGAAGGATTTGGTGCTAGATTTTATAACTCAGTGACCCAAGTGATGCCAACTTTTGTAAAGAAGGGAGAAATATGTTTTAGAAAGGGGTTCATATTGCTCTAAAAAAATATAGGGCAGTCTCCACTCAGATGGCCCTTTTGTATCATTTGAATTTAACTCTCATGACCATCCTCTGTAAGATTCAGACAGGACAGGTTTTATTATTCTCATTGTACAAGTGAGAAAACAGATGGGGCTAAGTGCCTATTCCAAATCATAGGACTAAGGGCTATGACCAAGGGTTGGGCCCTTGGCTCTCAATGTCCAAAGTATGCAGACTCCTTCCCAGGCAACCACATCCTAGCCAACCACTCCTAAACATATTCCTCAAGCGACATGATTAGAGAGACAATTTGATTTACATACCTTGTAGGTATTTTTTTTGTTTGAGGTAAATACAAAAATTCAAGACTTGAAAAGGAGAAATGCTTAGTCTCCCCGTAGACTTAAGCTAGCTATGTGCTTTAATTCTAATGAAGACTAATAAGAGCCTGAACGCAGCTTTGTTTGGTTTGGTTTCTTAAGAAACTGAACTCCACACTGAGCATTTGCCCAATAAGGTACAAGTGTATTGGTCACTGGTCAACTAAAAACATCTTTATGGGACCGTGTGTGTCATAATGAGTTTCATCTTTGCACTTACAATTTACAAATTTCATTGGAAGGGGAAAACAGTCTTAATACTAGAAAGTTCTTTTTTTTTTTTTTTTTTTTTTTTTTTTTTTTTTTTTTTTTTTTTTTTTTTTTTTTTTTTGAGACAGAGTCTCGCTCTGTCACCCAGGCTGGAGTGCTGTGGCCGGATCTCAGCTCACTGCAAGCTCCGCCTCCCGGGTTCACGCCATTCTCCTGTCTTAGCCTTCCCGAGTAGCTGCGACTACAGGCGCCGCCACCTCGCCCGGCTAGTTTTTTGTAGTTTTTAGTAGAGACGGGGTTTCACTGTGTTAGCCAGGATGGTCTCGATCTCCTGACCTCGTGATCCGCCCGTCTCGGCCTCCCAAAGTGCTGGGATTACAGGCTTGAGCCACCGCACCCGGCCAACTAGAAAGTTCTTAAAATTTATCTAGCCCAAAGCAGGAGCCCTTTCTGTCATGTTCCCAAGAGATGGGGTACACTTCCAGGCATGGGTGCTCTCTTTTCCTGAGGCACCCCATCTGCCCTTGAACTATTCTGTTTATCCTGGTTCTTCCTCTGTTGACAAAAACAGGGCTGTTTCCTGCTCTGTGTGTCAGTCTTTCTGATATCAAACACTGCATGGGACTTAACACGTGAACTTTCAGTTTCATCCTGCTGATTTCCACACAACATTCCGAACTATAGAAGTAATTTTGAACTTCATTTAGTCACTAATGTTAACAGTTGTGCCATGCAGCTTTCAGTCATGTGTATATTTTAATATACATGGAAGAGTGACCTGGCAGATAGTGGATATTGACAACTGGTTAGGGAGTGGAGGGTCCAGACTAGTGCCACATGCCTCAGCAGCAGGGTCTGCAAACTTTCTCTGTCAAGGGCCAAGTAATATGTTAAACTTGGAGTACCAGACAGTCTCTATTGCAACTACTCAACTGAATTCTGCCTCTGTAGCATGTCAACAGCCATCAGCCACTGGTACCGGCATGAGCATGGCTGCATTCCAGTGACATTTTATTTATGGACACTGATATTTGAATTTTACATGTCATGAAATATGATTCTTTTGATTTTTTTTCAACCATTAAATATGTGAAAAAACCACTCTTAGCTCACAGGCCATATAAAAACAGGTGGTAGGCCAGATGTAGCCCACAGGCTGTAGTTTGCCAACCTCTGTCCCGGGGTCTGGGTTTCTAGAGGGAGGTTGGAGGAAATTGACCTTTAATTGGCAAAGGGGAGTATGTGGCATATGAGAGAAAAATCCACCGTGTTATGTGTAAGGGCTATGGGGAACAGTATTCTTAGATTTGCTGTTAGAGCAAGGAAGTCAAAGGAAAATTCTGTGAAGAGATTGAGACTATATGGGACTTTGCTGATGGCTAATCATGAGTTCCCAAAGCACAGAGGCTGAAGATTGAGGCGTTGGAGAAGGGCAGGAGATAAGCCAGATTGAGGGACATATGGAGAGGAGGGGACTGTGTGATAAGTCCAGGGAAGGTTGGACTGTGCAGGCCAGGACTCGTCTCAGTGGTCCCTTCGGGCAGTGGCAGTGGTTCTTGACCAGGGATGATTTTGCCACCTAGGAGACATCTAGACACATTTTTGGTTGTTATAGCTGGGACAGGGTAGTGCTACTGGCATCTAGTGGATCGAGTCCAGGAATGCTGTTCTGCTAAGTGCAGGATAGCCCCCTGCCAAACAAATAATTATCTGTTTTAAAATGTCAGTAGTGTTGAATCTGGGAAATTCTGCCTTAGGGGAAGGTGGATCGTTGGTTATATAATCCACATGATGCTGAGATAGTGTTTTGGCCATTGGAAAGGGCAGTTTTCTTAGAAGCATTTGGAACTCCGCACCTACTTTAAATGTTCATGTGCATGGGTCAAAATTCACTCTTTTTCAGAGAATATAATCAGCTAAAACACAGATCTATAGAATATGTTTCTAGTTTTAAAGAAAATCCATTGGTATTTTACAAACACATGTCATGGAAACAGTATTTCTCAAAGGAGATAGGAATTGTCTTTCACAGCTGACTGGTTACTCTGGGCTACTACATGGTTTACAACAGAGTCTTTTTTTGATTTTAAGTCCATTTAGCAAAGTTTTGCATTTCAAATTCTCAGGAAATATGCTTGAACACTTTTAGGGGACCAAAACTTGACTGAATCTCATGTTACTCTCAGTAACTGAAATGCCAACATATCCAGTTCTAATTGGCTTCACTCACATCCATCACTCCAAAAAATTGACATAATGGAATGTGACACCAGCATAAAACAACTTGGCAAGAGAGAACAATGATTGTATAAGAGAGGTGTGACAGTCTACAGCCAGGCTTCACGAACCTGTTCAGAGGAAGAGGAACCCAGCACGGTCTCACTAGAAATGTTCAAGTGGAGCCGAGGAATCAGCACTGAGAAGCAGCAGTGGGCAGCTCTCCTCTAGGCTGCCAATATTTTAAACTGATAGTCAAGAAGGAAAAAAGTTACATATAAGAATTGCTAATTTTTTTCCATGTAAGTTAAACTAGGGTTACAGAAAAATTGACTAATGTATGTTGCACAGAAGTCCTCATTCTAATAAATGCAAAGTGATAAGGATATATAAATGGGTCTTGTGGGAGTCAGGAGTTGTGACCAAGCCTTGACCTTGTAATCGGGAGCACAGCAGTCTGACCTACAGACATACTTGACCCTTGAGCAGCAGAGAGAAGATGTGGCCTGGCCTCAGCTGGTTCCAGGAGCAGGAGAGACCACGCTCAGGTGGACTGCAGGCCAGGAGTACTGATACGGCAGTGGAGAGCCTACTTGAGCTGCAGGGAGAAGTCTGGCAGGGGTTTGGTGTGGGGCAGGGTGCAGAGACCAGCACTGGAAGCTCAGCCTGCACCTGGCAGAGAGCACACCACTGCTCCTAAGAAGTGGGGAGCACTCAGTCTTCACAAATCCTCACCAGAGGGGTGTTTAGAATCACTGTGGTCTTGGGCATAGGATGGAGGTATTGAAGCACGGGAGGGCAAGTTCAGAACCCAGCTCTCCCAAAATAGCTGTGTGTCAATTTATATATGGCCATTGGCTCATAGTAATCACTGAATAAATAGCAACTCTTTATGTATGTATGTATTTATTTATTTATTTATTTTGAGATGGAGTCTCGCTCCGTCATCCAGGTCCAGGTTAGAGGGCAGTGGCGTGATCTCGGCTCCCTGCCAGCTCCACCTCCCGGGTTCACGCCATTCTCCTGCCTCAGCCTCAGCCTCCTGAGTAGCTGGGACTACAGGCGCCTGCCACCATGTCCGGCTAATTTGTTGTATTTTTAGTACAGACGGGATTTCACCGTGTTAGCCAGAATGGTCTCCATCTCTTGACCTCGTGACCCGCCCACCTCAGCCTCCCAAAGTGCTGGGATTGCAGGCGTGAGCCACCACACCCGGCCTCTTTATATTTTTAAATAAAAATGATAGGATTTAAAGATGTGATGCCACCTATGTGATGTAAAATGAAGAGAGCTGTACCATATAGTGCAAAGATGAATATGACAATAACAGCTACAACAACAGATAGCCTTTATAGAGCACTTAATCATTTGCCAGGCATTACATTAAGCACTTCAAGTGTATAAACTCCATTTTTGCTCTTACATCATGATATAAGTACTGTTATTGCTGTGTGACAGGAGGGGAAGCTGAGGCATGGGGAGTTGAAGTACCATGCCCAAGGTCCCAAGGCTAATATATGGTGGAGCTGGTTCTAGAGTTCAGGCAGTCTAGCTCCAGAGTCCATGTCCTCACCATTGTCCTAAATAACCCTTATTTCTGTTATTCTGTGGAAATAAATATATGCTGAGTACTTGGCAATTAGTAAATGCATTAATTGCATTCACTATTTATTATTGGATCTATATTTTTCATGTCAGTACATTAAAAATTATTGCTTAATGGTACATTAAAAAATTATTGCCTAATGTTCCAATATATAGATATACCATAATACCATGATGCTGTCATTCATTTTGCTGTGGCTTGGTTCCATTTTTTTTCTCATACCAAACTTGCTGTAATGAACAAACACACTGGTGCACATACACATGTTTGTGTATATATGTTAGCATTAGCACTCTTAGATTCTTAGAAGTAGAATTCTAGACTATGGACATTTACATTTTAAATATTGATATTGCCTTATTGCTCTCCACAAAGGCTGTATGGGTTTACTATCCATCAGCATATGACTCACCATTTTCCCACACCATCACTTAATGTTAGGAGATTTTCAGAATTTTTATAGTACTGAAAAGTGAAATGTGCCTCAGCATTGTAATTTGCATTTTTTATTACTACTGAGGCTGTACAACTTTAATTGCTTCATTAGCTATTAACATTTCATTTTCTTAGTGTTGCCTGTAAATATTCTTTGCTCATTTTTCTCCTGGTTTGCCTATTTTAATTGACCTACAACCAGTCTTTATTTTTAATATGGAAACCTTCACATTCAAAAGTAGAATATAAGTATTCTTTATGCATTTTAGAATTAATATTTTGACCATTTTTTCTGTCTCTCAAATGTCTTTTAGCTGAATTTCTGATACCTCTCATCATATGCACTAAATACATTTGTTATGGTGTCCAGTTGGTGAGTCCTGTCCTATGTGGTTTTTAGGCATCATGCTTGCTCAGCAATGTGTGTCCTCTTTTTAACTGTAGCCTCTGCATTGTCCTGGGAAAATGCTATGCTATTCTTCCTTCAATGCCTAGGAGGTAAGCAATGGAAGAGGTAGGGATGGAGCCAATGTTAGCAGTGGCGAATCTGTACCGGTCTGCATCAACTCAATTTTTGCCTCCTCGAAAGAAAGAATTTGTCTGAGGGGCAAAAGACAGAGTGAGAGACCAAGACAAGTTTTTGAGCAGGAGTGAGAGTTTGTTAAAAAGTTTCAGAACAGGAACAAAGGAAAGCAAAATACACTTGGAAGAGGGCCAAGCAGGCGCCTTAAGAGATCCAGGTGCACTCTTTGGCCTTTGACTTGGGGTTTTATACATTGATGTGGTTCCAGGGTTTGTGTCTCTTCTCCCCTGATTCTGCCCTTGGGGTGGGCTGTCTGCATGCGCAGTGCCCTGCTGGCACTTGGGAGGGGCTGCATGTGCACTGTGTTTACTGAAATGGTGTGCATGTTCACTTGAGGCATTTTCCCCTTATCTTGCAGTGCTCCTAGAGGTCCTAGAGGAAGGTCATATACCAGTTAAACTCTGCCATTTTGCCTCTTAGTGCACGTGCTTGAGCCCAATCACCGAACTCCTGAGATCTTAACAGGAAGCTGCTGATCACTGACTTTCTGTCTCTTAGGAGACGGCCATTCCCTAGCACCAGCTGTGACCAATTATTATTTTAAAGAGACAGTTTAACAACTGCCAGACCATCACTTGATGGTCACCTGACATTCCTGGAGTGGGGGGACACTCTCCTTCCCTAGTTATATCTGCCTAACTACGTACTCTAACATCAGCATTTATGGAGGATTAGGTTTGTGCTGGCTATTGGACTAAACAATTTTACATGTGTTGTAAATTCCATGAACAAGGTAGGAGTATCATCCCCATTTTACAGGTGAGGAAACCGAGACACAGATTAAGGAGCTTGTCCTCAGATTACAGAGGCTCTGCTGGGTTGGGACCCAGGCAGTCAGGTTCCATAGCCTGCACTCAAAACCTAACATACCTGAAACTACTCTCTGAGTCTATAGAATGTGTTCAGTAATGAGAATGTTTTATCTTTTGAGGACGAGTTAGATTTGTTGAGAAAGCAAAAAATCACTCAGCAATTGTTTTATTGGAACTTGGTAATGTTAGCAAGCTGTATTGTTTTTTAGTCACTGTTTGATTTTGATCCCGAAATCATACAGATTTGCTTGTTTTTCTCGTGAATGGACATTGAAGACATTTTATAGAGGGGACTTCTGAAAATGTTCAGAGCAATAGCTGCAACACTGGAACAAGGCTTTCCAGTTAGTCATGAGTAACCACTACTTTGGCGATAGAGTAAGGAAAGATATAGAGAACGGAAACTCATACTTAAAAGGAAGCCACAGTTAACTATCAATTATCGGGAGGCTGTGGAGGGGCAGAGACCTAAGCCATCCTCACTTTTTGAGGGCTCCTAGCTGATGCATACCAATTAGTGGCCTAGCAGGTGGTAGGATGCGGGTAGCCAAGCCTTGGGGCTATGCCTCTGGGGTGAGAGCTGGAGGGAGGCAATTGGAGGGGTGTTGTTTTCTGTTTTCCTGCAGGAGTGAAGAAGAGTTTTGGCATCTCTCCACCAGCCACAGGAAGTAGTGGGCAAATCGGGGAGCCTAATTATGGAATTGTGCTGGGGGGTGAGCTCATCTTCCCATGTTTTGACAGGAAGGAGGCGTGTTTACATGTCTAAGTTTTAGGGCAGCACAGTTTCCCATGCTTTGTCCACAAAACTTCATTGCCAGGATTAGAGAATTCATCCTGGGTCTACAGTAGAATAGCAGAATAGTAGAGCAGCCCTATCTCTTTCTTGGAAGCAGTTGGCAATGAGCAATCTATTTGCAAGCAAAAGACATACTGTGAGATGAGGTGTTATACAACGTTAATCTACAAAATCTGCAGCTCAGGTGACCTGCTCAGCCCTGGCTCCTGGAGGAAGGCTGGCCGTGTGCAGTGAAAGAGCAGCAGGTGAGGTGGGGGCGGGGGGCATAGGCATGGTTGTGTGTAAACTCGGGATGATGGTGCCTGTACTCCTTGATACGGTGGTGGGAGAGTTAACACAAATATGTGCTTTGCCCAGTGCTGTCATTATCATCAATCCATGCCCTGGAGCATTCACGGATATTACTCTGTTAAAGAAGATAATTGTTAAATGCATATGGGCATGAATTGGAGAAAATATTTTGTGCACTCGCATAAACATGCTAGAGGATTTCACAACAGCCAGATTAGCAACCACTGGTACCATGAGTGGCAAGTAGCTACTTGGGAAGATTTATCTGATGGTAAGTGACGTGTTATAAATGGGATTCACTGACAAGGGTGGTGACCTCCTGAAAAAAGTATGTTTGGAATACAGCCAGTGATTCAGCAGTGTCCAAGAGATTCATGCTGAGTGTTCAATAGCAAAGGGTGGCCTGGAGAGAAGAGGTCTGGGAAGGCTGGGAGAGTGGGCTTGGAAATGGGAGAAACTGTAATGAATAGAGGCAGAGGCACTGGAGCATGAGGAAGAAGTTACTTTGCAATGCTCCCAATATCTGGGGAAGGATTGGTTGCTCAAATATTCACTGTGACCAGATTGCAAATTTCTTGTGGGTTTGAACTTTCCTAAATTGAATCTGAGGATCTTTCTAGGTTCTGAAGAAATTGGCAAAATTTTATCCTTAAGGCCAAGTGGAGCTACTGATGAATTTCAAATGATTAAGTGAAAATCAGGGTAGTGTTTCTGCAGGAGCATTCTGGGCACAGTGTGGGGAGCTCACTGGGGGAGAGCAGGCTGCACAAGGAGATTGGTGCAGGGCTTTTGCTGGTCAGGAAGGAGTGGAGGGGGCCTGACTGAAGCAGGGGCAGAGAGAAGGGAAAGTACAGGGAGATGATGAGAATGCAGGAGGCTGTGGTTTGTAGGACAGTAACTAGATTGCATGGTGACAAAGACAAAGAGGCTTGAGGTGATTCTCCGGCAATCAGTAACCCAGACCAGTCAGTAAGCTCTGGGATGTATCTGTGGGTCAGGCAGGTGGAAATTCCCATAGTCAGTTGGATAGGCACTTCTGGAACTCCAGTACCTGTAGGTGATGGTTGAAGCTCTGGTTTAGAGGCCCTAACCCAGGAAAAATAAACTGCGTGAGCAGAGAAGTGGTAAGGAAAACCTGCAAGAGAATGTACAGAACTTTCGTCTCATGAAATGAAGAAACTGAGACCATCACCCACATTTCAAGTCAATGAACCTTGACATCATTTATCATCAAGTGTGACTGTTTCTCAGGCTAGAGTGAACTTAGGTGGTATGAGGGCTCTGGAAGAAACAAGCTGTTTACTTTGGGAATGGAGGTGAACATACCTCAGACAGAAATGTTCAAGTTTCTAGTTGAATGTTTTACTTGCTTTGGGAATTTTCTTTTAGTGCCAAGCTTCCCTTTGACCTGTCCAAACCCCACATCTCCTGTAATATGCACCTTCTCATCTGTGTTTTGAATGTTCACAGCACTTTCTAAGGCTCGATTTTTGCTGGCAGTCCACACAGGCATTGGTGTGCATCATCCAGCTAGAGAATAAGCATCTCTCTATATATAGCCCTCTGCAACTCCCAGGATCCCTTTGGAGATGGAGCAGAGGCTATCTAAGGAGTACTAAGCTGGATTGATCAAATCCAGCCATGGAAAGAGAAATGAGATTATTTTTGCTTGATAAGAGCCTGTGGAGGCAGCCTGGTGGTAACTCTTCATTGATGAAGGTTGAACAAATAGGGAAATGAAACCCTGAACATGTAGGTTGAAGAGGCCAAATTTGACAGCCAGAAAGTCCATCTGGGCAGAGGTGATGCTGGTGTGAATCATTTTGCAAGGGAGTCTTCTGGGACTAGGCTTTGGAAATTGAAGAAGGCCCAGTTAGACCTGGAGAAGGTCATGCTTGTGCCCAGCTTGTACCTAATGGGCTGATGGTGATGACAGAAGCATCATATTCATGTTGAAAAAATATTTATTGTTTCTAAATGAGGTAATTTTTATGTTTCAGCGACTAATTGGAATTAACACAGGCTGTAATCATGATCCAAATATGTCTCGTGGTACCCTATATCATGGTTTCATCAATTTCCTAGTGGGAATGGGGCTTTGGTGAGATGGGCAGGGAGAGTGGCAGGACAAGGGATGAGAAGTAGTGGACATCCTGTGCACATGAATATCATCAGATGAGCTGATGGTGTTCAGGAAGTAATCTAAAGATGGAAGGATTAATAGCTTCTTCCAGTCCTTAAAAAGAAGAGGCATTTTTTTTCCAGCCACAAAGAATTTATCATAGACAGAGGTAGCACAGTAGAGTGGTTAGAAGCATGAACACTAGAGCTGGACTTCATAGGTTCAATTCTGGCTTACTAGCTGTGATCCTGGGCAAATTTCTGAACCTCCCTGTGCCTCAGCTCCTCATCTGTGGATGGGGATATTCATAGTCCCTACCACAGAGGTTCCTGTGAGTACTGAAGGAGGGAACCATATGAACTGCTTAGCATAAGTACACCTGGCACAGAGGTTGTTAAGTAAATAGAATAAGTGAGTGACTACAGCCTATCCCAAGGAAAGCCTGCCTTCCCCAGAGAGATCCTTGGGAGGCAGAGAAAGACAAAGGATAGGGAAGCCAGTTCCTGGCCCTCAGAAAGTGCCCTGCAGAGGCTGGGCATGGTGGGTCACGCCTGTAATCTCAGCACTTTGGGAGGTCAAGGCAGGTGAACCACTTGAGCCTAGGAGTTCAAGACCAGCATGGGCAACATGGCAAAACATCATCTCTCTACAAAACAAAAACAAAAACAAAAATTAGCCAGGCATGATGGTGCACACCTGTAGTCCCAGATGCTTGGGAGGCTGAGGTGGGAGGATTGCTTGATCCTGGGAGGCAGAGGTCATAGTGAGCCAAGATTGCACCACTGCACTCCAGCCTGGGTGACAGAGTGAGTGTCTCAAGAAACAAAAAAGCAAAACAAAAAGCAAACAAAAAATGAAAGTGCCCTGCAGAACTCAAGAAAGCCTGGGCACATTTGGGATGATTCTCTGTAGCCGAAATGCCTTTGATTGTCCCGAGAGAGCATAGCTCTCTCTTCCCGAAGACATGATAGCTCAGTGAGGAATCCAGAGACTATTATATCACACTTCACAAGTACTCAATTACAGTATCCACATGGCCCCAGAGAAATAATTTCATTCCTGAGGTTTTTTTTTTTTTTTTTTTTTTTTCACAGCCATGTGGTTCTGGTTTTATAAACATGAGATTAAAAACTGACTAGAGATGAGCCCTCATAAGGAAGTGGCCGGTCAGGGCTTGTGGGGTGCAGGTATTTGTCTCCCAGGGATCCTTGGATGGAGCAGGGATGGTGGGGTCAGGCATGTCATGACTGCATGCATGTATGCAGGCCTTCCGGTATGGAATACATACTGAATTACCAGACTTCAGAAGCTATTTTTTCTTTTTCTATATATTTTTGCATCCATAACAAGCTTTGCAGAACTGCCTTCCAAATGGAGGGTCAAATAATTTTGATCAGGAAATCAGGAAAAAACAACGATGGAGTACCTTGAACTGTACCTTTGTTTTTGTTTGCATTTATGGACTTGGGTCCACATCCATGGTAGCTCATGTCTATAAGTAAACGAACAGGCCACCAGCTCTCCAGAAGAGAAGCCCCCAGTACTAGGTGTGTTATTTCAGACTAGCCTTACATTAAAAGACTCCTTCGTCAGTAGTGACATCTTATGACCTTTGATATTATAGTTAGTGATTTTGTTGAGACAGGAATACTGTCTTCTGGGACTAAAGGAACAAAATCATATTCATTTATTCATCTAACTCCTATTTCTTTTTTGTTTTTGTTTGTTTTGGGTTTTTTTTTTTTTTTTTTTTTTTTTTTTTTTTTTGAGACAGAGTCTTGCCCTGTAACCCAGGCTGGAGTGCAGAGGCACAATCTCAGCTCACTGCAACCTCTGCCTCCTGGGTTCAAGTGAGCACATCCAGCTAATTTTTTGTATTTTTAGTAGAGATGGGATTTTACCACGTTGGCGAGGCTGGTCTTGAACTCTTGACCTCATGTGACCCTCCTGCCTCAGCCTCCCAAAGTGCTGGAATTACAGGTGTGAGCCACCACACCAGACCCCAACTTCTGTTTCCTTGTACCTCCCATGTTCTTGGATCTGAGGATACAGTGGTGAACATGAACCTTACAAAACATACAGTTTCATAAGACAGAGTGCAAATATTATAGCAAGTAAATACGAGTAGCTTTGGAAGAGGGCTTTTGAAGCAAGCCAACAGGGCCATGTGGCAGAGGGTTACAGGGATATAAGAATATATCCTCGAGGAGGCCCTCCAGAAGTGCACAAGGACGTGGACAGGAAGAGGCATTACTGCATCCCTGTGGTACAGCATGGCGAACAATTGGGGACTAGCCAGGTCAGTAAAACGTCTACTACTTTTGGATGATTTATGTGGTAGATACCACCAGCAGGTAGAAGAAATGCACAATACCAATACCAGAAGTGCTAACATAGTTGTCAAATCATTTGCTGTGTAAAAAGATTGTAGAATAATATGGTTTTTTTTAAATCTAAAAGTTTACCCACCAAATGTATAACAGTGGTTATTTCTGGTCAAAGGGGATTTAACTGTTATCAGTAGTAGTATAAGCATACTTCCTTTCTCAAAGGGAGTATGAATTCCTGTAAGTAAATATTCATTAAAAATAACAAAAACTCTTTAGAAAACAGAAAAGGGTGATGGGGCTGATCCAGAAAACCTCCTCATGCATTTAGGTTGAGTCCCAAGGATAAGAAGAGTCAGAGAAGAGCTCCCCAGGCCAAGGGCATGCCATGTGCAGTGGCAAAGGGAGAAAAGGGCTTGGTATAGCTGGGTATCTTAATAGGCATCTCAGGAGGTGAGGCTGTAGTGTGTGGCCGGAGACAGGTGGCACAGGGTGGAGATGAGGTTGCACGGTGAGCAGCAGACCAGGTCCTGCAGGGCCTGGGAAACCACAGCACAGAGTCCAGTTATTAGTCAGCATGTGAGGCTCAGTTGTGCCCATCTGAAAAGCTGCCTGTCTGCCTGCCGGCCGGCCTGGTGGGGATAGGATTGGAGGCGAGGAAGGGTGGCAGCAGGGACATGGGTCGTGGCTATTCATGCCAAGCTACTGTAAGAAACATTGATAACTTAGACCAGGGTAGTCTCAACCCTACCAGGCATCTAAAATAACCCATGTTCAGGTTCTACCCCAGAACAGTTGAATGCAGTTTCTGAAAGGAGGGCCTGACCATTCACATTTTAAAAGAATATGCCTTAAGGATGCAAATCTCTAGGCTGGAGGTTGCCCGTGGTGTGGAGAGGCATGAAGCGTTGAGGCATGCATTAGAGAGAGTGTCAGTCGCCCCCATTGCTGGACCTCCCAAGGTCACCCTCAACAGCCTTGAGCTTGTCCTGGTTTAGGAGGGTGGTCTCTTTCCATATGTGAAAAACACACATGAGATTAGTCATTGTACAACTTCTGGAAGTGACAAAACATGTCTCAAGTCCACACAATTGGATTGTTTAGTCATAACAGCCAGAACTGGAGTCTTCCATTCCAGTGTATTTCCCTTCATTTTAAGAGTGAAATAAGACCTGGATCCACCAAGGTCTCAGGACAGATCCAAACCAGACCCTGAGCAGGGCTGTTGTTTTGCCTCTGAAGGCTGCCTTCCTGAAATCTCAGGAGGGGACTATGCTTAGTTCCTGCTCTTTCCAAAGTTCTTAGAAAAATGCAGCCTACCTTCATCCTAGTTTCTCTGTCAACTTCTGCTCTGTCAACTTCTGAGGGACATTTAAAGCAACGAATATCTGTGGCTTAGAATAAAGTTTTTTTTTTTTAAAACACAAAATCAAGGTATACACAAAAACTCCTGAGAAGCCTCATAGTCTGTAGTTATCACTAGATCCATTTGTTTTACACCTGAACAAATCTGTAACCCCAGTTACTAATTGGGTTTTTTTTTCTGTTGATGTTTATACTCTGCAGACTTGAATTCCATTATGTTAAACTACTCCATGTTTCAGCAGAAATAATGTACTTGACCCTTTAATAGTTATTTGATTCTAAAACAAAATAGCAAAATAATGGCTTATGTATTAAGGTACTAGCCCATAGTCCAGCTTCTTGGGTATATTTGGGATCCATGAGCTATACTTGATACTCCTCTTAAACTTTGCTTGCTACAGGGACAATAAATACTTTCCTGTCTAACTTTGGGTTCTCACCATGGAAACATTGGAGCAACAGCTGGGCTCTGTTAGATGTCTTTTCATTCTCTTGGCTGGTAAAAATCTTTTGCAGAAACTTTTTAAAAAACTTGATGGCTAACAAAACCTTTTAAGTGAAATCACTGATTCAAGCTGGCCAGGTATTTGTCTTAACTGATTACGATTGCTAATTAGAAGTTTTCAAATGTTACCTTGGGCCCTTGGTGACCTAGAAACAGCCTTAAAGTTAACAAAGTGTGAGTCACTGTGAGGCCAAGATCAAACTGCAATTTGAGGATTCAGTAACACAGAAGGCTGCAGACCAAGACCAGAGGGCCACGTTCTTTACCAAAAATGTAGCAAAATATTTCTATAAATAGCTTATATGTCCTATGTATTTTATGGAACTAAATGGGACAGTTTAAATGTCTGCATTTTATCTAAACCTTAAGACAGCTTTTTGACTAGTTGCCACAAATGGGTCATAAGACACTGCTCCTCCAGGCTTTCAGGACAACTAGGCAAGTCTAGGGTGACTAGACTCTGGGCTGATCTTCTGGGAGCCGTACGCAGCCTTGTCCAATACAAGGTGTTATTTTTCTCTGTACTGTGTGAAAGAAGGATTGACAGGCACGGTTCAGGAGACTATTGCTTAGAAGGAACCGTGCAATGATGAAAACAGTTTAGATTCTGCTTTAGTTTCATGGGGTAGCCTGGCATGGCATAAAGGAGTCTGGCCTGGACGTTAGGAGATCAGAGTTCTTACTGGCAACTTGTTTGATCTCGCCTTCTCTAGACCCCATCCTTCATCTCTGCAACATGGGGAGATCTCTGAGGTCATCTCCAAGTAATTGTCAGTCTTTCCCTTGGATCATCCATAGCAAGAGCCTCTGTGCTGAATGCTGTGCAAGTCCTCAGGGCCATGGAACTGCAGCAGGCAGCAAATACTTATTGGATGTCCCTCGGAGCCAGGGCTCTGGGCAGGGTCTCCTGGAGAAACAGAGCAGGAAAAGTAACTCTACTCAGGAAGAATGGCTCTTGTAAGGACTCCAAGAATGAAATGCCCTTGGTGTTCAGTGGAAGCTTGACATATCAGTAGACTGTGTAAGACTGGGGTGGGAGGTTCACAAAGGGAGAATGGAAGATGAAGTTGGAGAGCTGATAAGGGATTAGAGATTAGCGAGGCAAATTAGACTTGATCCTAGGTCAGTAGACATGTTTCACAAGGGAATGTCATGTGCAGAATTCCATCTTGTCCCTTACTCAGGTCCTCTTTGGCTTTAAACAGCCAAGTTTTGCTTCAACAGCATGGTAGAATCTTTTCGAGTAACTTGGGCCCTATGGGTTGAATACTTCCTGCTACAGTGAGTTGTTTAGTGTCTCTTCCCTCACTGGTCTGTAATCCAAGGGTGGGGACTTCGTTTAGCTACTGCACGCCAGCATCTTTGCACATAAGTGCTCAATAAAGTTTGTTAAGCCGGGCGCAGTGGCTTATGTCTGTAATCCCAGCACTTTGGGAGACTGAGGCGGGTGGATCACTTGAGGTCAGGAGTTTGAGACCAGCCTGGCCAACATGGTGAAACCCTGTCTCTACTAAAATTACAAAAATTACCCGAGTGTGGTGGTGCATGCCTGTTATCCCAGCTACTGAGGCTGAGGCAAGAGAATCGCTTCAACCCGGGGGGCGCGGGGGGGTGGAGGTTGCTGGGAACCAAGATCGCACCACTGCACTCCAGCCTGAGTAACATAGCAAAACTCAGTCTCAAAAAAAAAAAAAAAAAGTTAAATAGAAGGAGATAAAGCCCTTGGCCCATAATTACACTGCCTTTTTAGTAAACTAATGCAGGAACAGAAAACCAAATACTGCATCTTCTCACTTATAAATGGGAGCTGAATGATGAGAACACATGGACACAGAGAGGGGGACAACAGATACTAGGACCTACCTGAGGGCAAAGGATGGGAGGAGCGAGAGGAAGAGAAAAAAATAACTATTGGATACTAGGCTTAGTACCTGGGTGAAGAAATCTGTATAACCCTTGGGATGTAGTTTACCTATGTAACACTCATACATATGTGTCCCTGAAGCTAAAATAAAAGTTTAAAAAAACTGTTTCATTACATATTTTAAAAATCCTAATTGTACAGAGTTGGGTTAATTATATCCTTGGTTCATGACACATTGTCATCACTGGTCTGTGCACGACTATCTTCTGGTTTATTTTATATAATATTTATGAATATAATAGAACATCAAGGAGACTATGACTTGACTTAAAAAGCAAGGTGTTACTTCTAAGTTCCATCTCTGTGCTTCCCACTCTCCCATCCCTAGGCCTGGGTAACCAGCACTTAAATATGTGTTTATCACTGTCTTATGGGGTTTTATTGTGGGTATTTTTTTTTTCAGTATTTTTTTTACTTTTTTTCCTCTACTTCAATGGTTGTATTTTTTAAGTATTACTACACACATATGACACATTATATAATTCTGATTTTCTGCACTTCGTTGTAAATGTATGTTCTTTCTTGGACTTGTTTTGGTCACTAAGCATTATGTTTCTGGTGGTCGTCCATACTGTCATGTGAAGCTGGCAATATGGATTTTCACTGCCTGGAATTTACCACAGTCTTTATATATTTTTTCTCTTTGGTGGGCATTTGGGTCATTTCCCCAGCTTTTGACAATTACAGATAGTGCTGCTGAGAACATTCTTGGACTCTCATCCTAGTACACTGGTGCTTCAGTATCCCTAGGGAAGATTTCTCAACCTCAGCACTGTTGACGTTTTGAACAGAATAATTCTTTGTCATGGGGGCTATTCTGTGCATTGTGGGATGTTTTATAGCATACTTGTGTCAGCCCACTAGATGGCAATAGTACTCCCTGCCCTCCACTCCTGTTGTGGCAACTAAAAATGTCTCCAGATATTGACAAATGTCCCCTGGGGGTGGGAGCAGAATAACCCTGGTTCAGAATCACTGCCCTAGGGTATAGCAATGCCACTTTTAGGTCATGATATTTTTAATTTTACAAGATAGTGTTAATTATTTTGCCACGTTATACCTAGATATCCTCGTATCAACAATATATGAGTTAGTTGACTTGCATTCTTTTCATCTCTTGCTATCATTAGACTTCTAATTTTACCAAGTAGATAGAAAATGGTATCTCATTGTGGCCTTAATTTATAGTGCCCTGATTGATAATCAGGATAAAATACCTCTTCATACAAGTTTGTTGGCTGTGTTCATGTATTTCATTCATTTTATAGTTGTGCTTTTGAAGTTTAAAGTATATTTTCATATATTCTTGATTTGAGTTTGTCTATTAGATATATTGCAATGTCTACTCCCAGTGTATTGCTCAACTTTTCCTCATTCTGATTGCTTTGGTCTTAGAACATACTTTAACATTATTTTGAATGTTTGTATTGTGTTTCTGAAAGAGCTCAGCAACATTCATTTTCCTTTTGGTATTTCGAAGCCTGAGAAACATGACCCATTAGCCTGAGACTCAAATCCGAGACATTAAATTGTCTTTATTGGAAACTATGCCCCGAAGAACTGGTCAGGCTGCAGGCCTCTGGGTTGCTTTTCTAACTTGAAAAGGTGACCTCAAGTCTGGGACTGTTTGCAGTGAAAAGGAAAATACCTAATGGATTTGGAACAGGCCTGTGCCCTGGAGTAACTCCTTATCAATCACAAGCAAAAGACCTGTGGAGGTATTGGAAAGTCAAAGGCCACACGCCCAGAATTCCTTAGCACAATATGAACACAATTAAGTTATCCTTTATAAGAAAATCTAGCTTGAGAAAAAGCAAAGTTGTCAGAATTAATTATTCAGTCTTAAATATTATTGGCATAAAAATCATTTCATTTGACTGATTCTATCATAGACTGGAACTAAATAAAATCAAGCCTCAAAAGTCCCCTGCCCTAAGAGAGGGTATTTCCTTCTCCACCCCTTTGCATTATAGGCAAGGCCAGTGCTCTGGTCACAGGGCATCCTGGATGTAGGCCCTCCAAGTGGGTCATTGTGCTGTCCACCCTTGGTCCTGCCCTGCCACTTGTGATAGCAAAGCTACAACACACACATCATATGAAAATTTATTGTGGGATGTGAGGATGTTGAACCCAAAGAGAAGACAGCTTGGGATGTAGGTTCAGATAGCTGTCTTTAAATATCTGTGAGACAGCCATTTGAAAAAGAGATGGATCAAAAAGACAAAGTGCTTTTACATATTAATGCATTCGTCCTAGGAGATAGGTACTGTTGCTCCCCATGTAGGGATGAGTAAAGTGGGGTCCAAGGTCACAGGGCTCAAAAGTGCTTTAGCTGAAGACCAGACCCAGGCAATCTGGCTCCAGAACGTCCCCAACTCTACCTGGGAGAGTAAATGGAATCAAGAAATTTTGGAGGGAGGGGCTCAGTGTTTTGTTTTAAAGAGGAGAGGCCCATGGGTTGGCAAGGTGGAGGGTGTTCTGTGTGGACCAGAAGTAATAACACCTGCAAACTCCTGATCAAGCTGAGGGAAGGTGGCCTCATGATGGAGGTTGTAGGTATAGTTTGGTGGCTGTGGGAGCAAATGGAGAAAAAGAAGACTGAGGCTGGTGGGGGGTGGTGTATGAGGGTGTACTATGCCAAGCGCAGAAGGATAGCTAGTCTGGGCATGGTGGCTCATGCCTGTAATCCCAGGGCTTTGGGAGGCTGAAGTGGGTGGATCACTTGAGGTGAGGAATTCGAGACCAGCCTGGCAAACATGGTAAAAACTCATCTCTACTAAAAATACAAAAATTATCCAGCCACGGTGGCATATGCCTGTAGTCCCGTCTACTCATGAGGCACGAGCATCGCTTGAACTCAGGAGGCAGAGGCTGCAGTGAGCCGAGATGGCAAGATCGCACCACTGTGTCTTAGCCTGGGTGACAGAGTGAGACTTGGTCTCAAAAAAAAAAAAAAAAAAGAAGGAAAGATGGCTTAGATGTGCTTGTTTGTGGCTTCTGCCGTGACAGGAGGGATACTATCTCACTGTTCTCTTTGTTTCTGTTAGAGCCACCCCGAGTCCAGATCCATTTCTCCCTTCTTAGTTACATAACTCTCAATCCCTCTACCTACCTCTTTGTAAGGCCTGCATAACCTTGATTTCAAAATCTGACAAGCACATTATAGAAAGGGGAATTACAGATCAATCTCTTTCCAAAATAGGTTAAAAAAAAAAAAGAATTCTTAAATTATTAAGAAATAGAATCTAGCTGTATATAAAAAGATAATACATTACAACAAAATGTATTATCTTTATTTTTATTTATGGTATGCAAGGTTGGTTTAACACTTTTTTAAAAAAACAGTCTTTTTAACTCTTTAATGGAAAAAAGGAAAAATCATATGATTATCTTAAAAAAATGCAGGAAAGACGTTTGGCAGAACTTTAATACTTGTTTATAACAAAGATTTTTAGCAAACTAGGAGTAGAAGGAAATTTTTTAATGAAGACTATCTACCAAAAAAATGTATGACAAACCTTATACTTTTCCCTGAGATTTGGAACAAGAAAAGGAAGCATCACTGTCTCCATTTCATCATAATGTTGGAGATCCTAGCAAGTGGACTAGGGCAAGGAAAAGGAAGTACAGACGAATTGGAATGAAGTAAAGCCATCATTATTTAGTGATGAAATGATTGTCTACAGAGGAAATCTAAAAGAAACTCTAGAAACAGTATAATTAATTTAGAAAAATTGCTGGATACAAGCAAAATTTATAAAAAGTTAATTTTATTTCTATATAACATCAACAAATAGAAAATAAAATTTAGAGTTCGATAATATGTACAGTATCATCCAAATTTATACCTAAAAATAAATTTAAAGATACCTAAGACCTCTGTAAAAATGTAAACACTACTAAGAAAAATTAAAATAGCAGTAAGATTAAATCTAAATAAAGGCTATATCACAACCATAGATTAAAAAACATAGCAAAGATGTCAGTTCTTCAAATTTGTATATATATTCAACATAATCCCTATCAATAGTACAGCAAAAGACAAGTTGACTTGTAGGAAAAAGTCCAGAAATCTACAAATATATATTTTAATATATATTTACCTGATTTGTGAACAAGGTACTGAAGCGGAGAGAAGGCCCTTTACTAAATGGTTCTGGGTCAATTACATATCGATGTAGGGAAAAAAATGTATCTGACCCCTATCTTACATGATAACAAAAATCAATTAGAGATGGACTCTACAAATGTAAATGTGAAAGTTAGTGAAGTAAAGCTTTTAGAAGGACACATAGAGGCTATCTTTAAGACCTGGTGTAAACAACAAAAAAAATTAAAACAACACACAAAGGCACTAGCCATCAAACAAAGATAAACAGGACCTTATTAAGAACTTCTGTTTATTAAAAGATGACATGAAGTGAATGAAAGACAATACACAGAGAAGGGAAAGATGTTTACAGCACATATAAATGACAAAGGGCAAATGATACTAAAAACACTTCCTAAGCCAGGTGTGGTGGCTCATGCCTGTAATCCCAGCACTTTGGGAGGCCAAGGTGGGTGGATCACCTGAGGTCGGGATTTTGAGACCAGCCTGGCCAACACGATGAAACCCTGTCTCTACTAAAAAAAAAAAAAAAAAAAAAAATACAAAAAATTAGCTGGGCATGATGGTGGGTGCCTGTAATCCTAGCTACTTAGGAGGCTGAGACAGGAGGATTGCTTGAACCCAGGAGGCAGAGGTTGCAGTGAGCCAAGATCGTGCCACTGCACTCCAGCCTGGACAACAAGAGCAAAACTTGGTCTCCAAAAAAACACTTCTTCAAATAAAGAAAAAAGGCAATTCATTTCTTTTAATGGGCAAAAAATTACTTGGACACTTCAAAGAAGAGCATATCCAAATGGAGATTAAAAGACTGACAGTGTGCCCAACTTCATTAGCCATCAGAGAAAGCAAACTAAAAGCACGGTGAGACATCACTACATACAGATCAATGGCTAAAATAGACAAAATTATCACATCTTGGCAAGAATCGGCAAGAATGTAAAACAACCAGAATGCTCATCTACTACTTAATGGGGATGGTAATTAGTCCCATCATTTTTTTAAATGGCAGCTTTTAATAAAGATGGACTCAAGCGTATCTTACGACCCAAAAATTTCATCCCAAGATATAGTACACAGTAATATATACATATGTTCACCAGAAGACATGTACTACACTGTTTATGACAGCACTATTCAAAATAGCCCCAAATTGAAGGGTACCCAAGTGTCATCAGAAATAGAATAGGTAAACTACTGAAATACAGCAATAAGAAAGAATGACCTTCAAGTATATGTAACTATTTCGATGAATCCCACAGGTGTAATGTCGAGCAAAAGCTAGGCAGATTATGATTCCTTTTAGATGGAGAATAAAATGAGGCAAAGCTAACTTACACTGTTTGATGTGGGGTGGGAGAGGGAACCAATTGGAAAGGAGCATTAAGGGGGTGCTGGTTAGATAGGTGTTTGTTTTGTGAAAATTCAGTGGTTTGTATACTTTTCTGTGTGTATTTTATATGTTGGTAAAAAGGAAAAAACACATATGAAGGACAGTGGGATGACAGAGTTAAAGATCCTGGTAGATGATGCCTGGATTGAGACATGGTGGATCCGTAAGGACTGAAAGCAAGAAGGTGTTAAGGACATTGAGAAAGAAGAAGCTGCACATGCATTAGGAAGTTGAAGAATTTGGGTGGGAGGAAAGGAATGAGAGATTTGGGTGAATGGGAGCTTGTGGTCAGGGGTGGGAAGATTGGATGTAAGATTTCCAAATTGGACTAGTTCTGTATGATAGTGAGGTCTGGAGCGGGAGGGGCTAAAGGTGGAAGTCACTGTGAGTTCAGCAAGGCAAGAGATTGAGAAGCCCAGCAGTGCATTGACCAGGTGTTCCATGTGGACCATGACCACATAAGTCAGATGTTGACAGGACTTAGAGGCCAGAGAAAGAGAATGTCGCAGTTATTAAAGTTTTTAGTCTGTACTTAGCTGCAAGGACAAAACCCAGTTGAAACTACCCTACGCAACAACGAGAATTTATTATCTTCCATTGGTGAAAGGCTAGGGTGGAGCTCCAGAATTGCTGCATACAGGCATTAAAATGGTCAGGGGGACTGCTTTCCTCTCCTTTTCTCCCAGTTTCAACTATGTTTTTGTTGGACTCAGGGTGTCCTTATAGTGAGTCATCCCTGATGGTACCAGGAGAAACCCCAGGTGTGAAATGAATTGGCCCCCCTTGGACTGTGCTACCCTTGAAGTGGGAGTGGAACTGCACCCCTGAAACACACTCATTGAGAATCTGGGATGGCCATTCGTGGAGAATGAGGGGTGGCATGCCGAAACCATAGGTCCACCATGGAGGTTAGTCCGTGCCAAATTGACCTGACCCCTGGTGATTTCTAATCAAGAGGGATGCAGTAAAGATGTGAGGACTCTGGTTGCTGCAGCAGCTGGTCATCACCAAAAACCTTTACTGGATGATTCTGTGTGGAGGAGGAAGACCACAGAGGAGGTCTGCCCACAGCCAGAAGCTTCTCTGAATTGCGTGTAGGGGGTGCACGATAGTGGCATCTAGCCAGCTTGACAAAGATATTTGGCCTCTTCTGGTTTCTTACATCTCCACTCTACATTTAAAGTCCCACATCTCAGAACTGTCTCTTGCCTCCTAACAGACTGAGTGTGCTTTTCTTCATTTCAGGCAGCTGTTTTTTTTTTTTTTTAATTATTATTATTTCATTGTTTTTTGTCTGTTTTTTGCTTCATCTTCCTGTTTGTAATGCTCATCTCACTTTTCCATCTTGTCTCTGTGCATTTCTCTTTTCCTGGCTTTGTCTCAGGGAGGAGGAGGAGGAAGAGGAGCAGCCAATCACGGAGCCCAATTCCGAAGAAGAGCGAGAGGATGATGCTTCCTGTCAGGGCAAGGACAGGTACCTAGGACTGGAGCCTCCCAAGCTCACACTAAAAATGGGAGACTCCTTCCTAATGATAGTTCACCACCTTCTAGTGGCCACCTCCCTTCCTCATTGACTCCCACTTCCAAACTCTTAACTTACCCTGTTCACAGAGCCACAGAACCACTGGTTTTGTAGAAATACCTGAGCATGTTTTCATTAGAGAACTGCACTTTTTATTGAAATCCTGCCTTCCTAACCACACTTCATGGAAAAATCACTGCTTTTCTCCTCACCATTCCCTCCCTCATTGAATGCTTTAGCTCAACCAGATTGATGGTGACTAAAAAGGCTCATCTCCCCTAAGAAGAGTCTCACCCTTTCAGCATTGTAGTAAGAAGAATTCCACGTGTTCCCTTCTTCTTGATTCTACCAGTTACAATATTAGCTAAAATGTGTGGATAACTACTATATTAATGATTCAGGTTTGTTTTTTATTGGAACAAACAGGAGCACTTTCACCCCATGCATCGTAGCAAAATTTCCCAGTATTTATTTTTGCACCCAAGACAACTAACATAGAACTCCGTAGCCCTTTGGGGAGTTTGCTGTCCTCTACTCACCTCCTCCGCACGGTGCTTTCTTTCTATCCTCAGGCAATGCTGACAGCCATGGGCACCTTGCAGATTTTTTTAGATTCTGTAGCTATTTTCGCCAAATGATGTCTGTATAAAACAATAAAAACTGCTCACGGGTAGTATCTTTTTCCAGTATTCAGAAATAATTCTAAAATTGAATGGTTTTCTTCACTTAATTGATTGCCACTGCAAATGAACATTTTTACTGTGTTTTTTTTTTTTTTTTCCAACAAATAAGCAAAATCGAAAGGATCTTGGATGAATCCAAGTAAAATCTTTGCCAACTTTAGATTTAATGGAGTCTTTGCTACGGATGTCTCATCTGCCAGGCTAGCAGTGCGCGGCACGCAAGTTCTCAAATGGGCTTATTTGACACTCAGACTCCTGCCATGCCCGGGGTCATAGAATCTTCTCTGAACTGACAAACTGATGACTGCTTGCCCCTATTTGGAAATGACTGAGAAGAAGCCAGCAGGACGTGGAGAGGAAAGGAATGAGCTGATGATAATTAGCCACACATTTCAGGAAAGATCAGCATGAAACAGAGCCCCTGCTGTGCTTAGAGCTAGTGATTGATTACTTAGAGGTGTTCTGGGAAGGGAGGATGTTGGTTGCCATCCCACCTTCAGTTGAAAATGAGCTGTAGGAAATTCTGTAGACTATCACTGAAACAGGGATATGCCTCCCTATCTGCTGAAAGGTGCATGTTCTGTCCCACCCACACTAACCCTTAAACCCTCAGGTATGCACAGGCTTCTCTGCACCTTCAGACCAGATGGAAGAATCTGGCTGGAAAAGGTGGCCTTCAAAGGCATCCCCATTAATGGTGTGCTGTCTCTGCCTAGGATTGTTGTTTATACAGGCAGATGATTGTTTATCTTATGCCCGTAAGAGTCTCTGACTCCACAAAGTGATGCCGGAGGGCATCCTTTACCAGAGAGGATTGGGCTTTCAGTTTTAGGAAATAAACATGTGCATGTTAAATACCAGAGCTTGATCTTGATAGTACCTAGGTATTCATTAACCTTCATCTGGATGTTATTTGTTCTCTGGCGTAAACTTCTGAGACTGTAAAGGACTTCCCCTTCCTTATATTGGGTTGGTGTCTCTGCTGCCCTGCTTCTGCTGGCTTCTGCTTAATGTGTGCTCCCCGCCGGAGGCACTGCCCTCGGCTCACTACAGCATAGCCATCTTTCCATCAATTCAGGGAAACTGGTGTGTTCCTGCTCTTGCGTACAGGTAGAGCTCTGAATTTGAGGTGGGAAAGTGAGGTGGGAAAGAAGACGGCTCACATTCCATGTTCATGCGAACATGGCTAGGAGTCAACTTCTCTGGGAGAGGACTGGAAAAATGCAAAGTTTAACGTAGATTCCCAGGTTATAAATGTATGTGTTAAAATATCCAAGTGTCTAAATCCAGCCCCGTGAAGATGGAAAGCTCTTTTTTTTAGTTTTATGATATTTAACTGACAAATTAAAAATTGTATATAATGCTAGGCTTGGTGGCTCATGCCTGTAATCCCAGCGCTTTGGGAGGCCAAGGCAGGTGGATCACTTGAGGTCAGGAGTTCGAGTCCAGCTTAACCAACATGGTGAAACCTCATCTGTCCTAAAAATACAAAATTAGCCAGGTGTGATAGCACATGCCTGTAATCCCAGCTACTTGGGAGGCTGAGGCAGGAGGGTTGCTTGAACCTGGGAGGCAAAGGTTGCAGTGAGCCAAGATCATGCCATTGCATGCATTGTTGCCTAGAGCAACAAGAGCAAAACTCTGTCTCAAAAAAAAAAATTGTATACATTTAAGATTTACAAAGCGATGATTTGATATATGTATACATTGTGTAATGATGACCACAATCAGTAAATACATCTATCACCTCCCATAGTTACTGTGTGTGGAAGTGCTGAGGTCAGGATTTTATACCTGGAACTGTGGCAGAATCAGGCCTGTCTGAAGGAGTCTGAATGTCACCGATGTAGTGGGAGGTCCTGGAGAAAGTATGAAATGGGCAAAATTTGTCTTTATTGTCCTGGCGCCTCTTTTTAGCTCTTTGCGTTCCTCACTGGCATTTTTTCTCCTTTTCTCTTAGCCATACCTGCTTTCATGAAAGATTCTGGAAGCAGTTACTGAAGTGTATGGCTTTGTGAGATACCTCTTCCTCAAGGTTGGGCTTTTTAGCAGGAGGACAGATCTGCTATTTGAGCAAGACAGAGATGAAGTTCCAATCGTGGAAATTCAGATGCCAACACAAGCAGCAGGGAGACACATGGGAAGGGCCGGGTACAGAAGAGTCTTTGGGCCTCCAGTAAATTCCCAAAGTCTCTTAGGCCTAGAGGCCAGGTTGGCCTGAGAGCCACCTCCTTGCCCTCTATAAGTCTTACCTCCCGGTTTGACAAACTCAGTGTGTCAGGATTGCTGGGGCAACCAAAACTTCTGGTGACAGGCTTTTATGCTGCAGTTCGAGAAACACAGCTGGACTCTGAAGTGAGTGATAACGGTACAGAAGTGGCTTTTTGCCTGTCTTTCTCTTTTTCCTAACCTTTGCTCCCTCTCTCCCAAATCTTTTTTCTTCTTCCTCCTCCTCCCTGCTGGCCCAACAGCAAGGTCAGCCCTGCCCCAGGGCAGAGCCCCACTGGAAAGGATGCCGCTCCCAAGAGCTCTGCCCTCCCTGCTGTCTCGAATGCCAGCTCGCAGGGAAAGCCGCTTCTGGCTGGCATGGCAGGCGGGACCACCCGGTGCAGTGGGTCCTCTGGGCCTGAGGCCATCCCATCTGCCCTCCTATCACCCCCTGCCTCAGCTGCTCGGCCCTCCTCTGCCACACCCGGCTCCCTGAAGGTGTCACCAACCATAGACAAGCTGCCCTACGTGCCCCACAGCCCTTTCCACCTCTTCTCCTATGACTTTGAGGACTCCCCGCTGTCCACCAAGGAGAAGGAAGCAGAGTCCCAGAAGGAAAGCAGGTAGATTTGCTCACCTGGAGCCTTGTTTGAGATTAATTCGGGGAGGAGAACACAGTGTGTTAACTGCACCCCTTGGCTTGGCTTCTGCCATGTTTTTTGTGGATTTCAGCCCAAGGAGGGAGCAGCTGTGGCATAAACTAAGTTGCTGACCCCTGACTAAATAATGACCAGTGTTTACATAAGATGCAGAGAAAATTGCCATCTGTTTGAATTAAGGGGATTATTTGTTAAAATATGATTACTAATAATGGGTTTTTTAATGTAAGGTTTTACATATGTATAATGTGTCCAAATTTGTACATCTTGTACCAAGCCATGTGGCATGAAGTCTTTTTGACCCTGAAGAATGTATCAAAGTCCTTTGCTGTCTTTCTGTGCCACATTGTGAGCAGGCTTTTCTTCCTTTGACAGTTCCTCTGATTCTGTCTCTTTGAGCACATATTCTGCCTCTGAGCCTTACCACTTCCGATCTTTCTCTTCTAATAGGTGGGTGTCTATTTTCTTTCCCTTTTCTATAGCTTTGTTTTATATTCTAATGTATGCATTTTTCTTTTCAAAGAATGCTAATATCTTCCCATAACGTGACACACAATTACAGTCTGAACCACTTTATAGGTATTAATATAATTACATTATTTTACTGTGAGCACTTAAATATTATAAAAAATGGAGATGGGGCAGAGGGAGGTGTGCAAATCAGAACTCCCCTGAGAATGTTTAATAGGTGTCTGCCTGTATGAATATCTTTCCCTCTTGCCTGCATTATGAACTCTCTGACAGAGTGGGGAACTAGAAATAGAGTTGGCATATTTTGAACAATCAGTTGTCCAAAAATCAATAGTTGATCATTCTAATGACCATTTCATCTTAATTATAATAATAGCTGACATTTATTGAGCTTTTTTTTGAGTCATGCCCTGTATTTTCCATGAAATTAGTACTTTAAAGTATTACTTTGCCCTTGAGAGGTAGGTTCTATTACAAACCCTTATTACAGTGAGGAAACTGAGGCACAGAAAGGCTAAGTACCTGGAACAGAGTCACTCAGCTAGTATGTTGGAGGGAGGTTTCAACCCCAGGGAGCCTGTTCCAGAGTCGTTTCCTGACCCATACCTGGTGCTGCTGTCTGTCATTTGGGCAGTCGGTCACTTTCTCTCCTTACTGCACTTGCCACACCCTGCCAAGGCAAGTCCTTGACAGCAAGATGCTTTTGCCAGAACCTGTGTTTGGGGGACCCCAGCCTGGGTGCCCTAGTCAACATGAAGCTGCACCATGTTTTAAATGAAGGCTTATAGGACCTGAACCTTGAAGGGAGCTCCTTCATACCATGAAAATGACCAGTCTTTATGGGTATCAGACCTTTCATCTAATACATAGGAGGGCTAATCTAAACTATGATCATTAACAATGTTTGCTTACATATAACCTGAAAGAATTTTGAAGTTTCCCTCCAAGTTTTAAGAAGCCTGTCTACAGTTTTATTTTTATTATACGTTTAAATCGTTGATGTAATTTGTCTGTTGTATATATGCTTTATATTTTTTTCAAAACCTTGGGGCTTCAGATTTAACCGATTTAATTCTGGAAAATACCTATGTATACCTACTTGGCAAAGCCAGTCCTTAGTCAAGTATGACTTATCTTCTGTCAGAAGAAGCCTGATTTCATGTTTCAGTTCAAGTAAGTGAGCTCATATGCATCCTTGACAGCAGTCTAATTTCTGGGGCCGATTCTCAGGTGGGCAGGTAGACAGAGATGAGGCGTGAGACCTTGCTTCTAGTTTTTCCTTGGATAAATAAAGCTCCATCTTCTCCCTCCAGCATACTTCTTAAGGAATTCCCTCAGGAGTGATGTTTTCCTTTGCTTGTACCCTGGAGATTTTATAGCACAAGCCAGTGCCCCACACTGATTTCACCTGCTCAAGGGTTTCTTTTCTTTCTAAAAATGGAAGGTGATTTTGGAAGGAGAAGCTGGAAAGGACTGGGAGGCCCTAGGAGCAGCATGGGAAGATCCATTTTTGAGAAGAACAGATGTGGAACTTCAGGATCTGAAAATTAATTTTCTCATTTCCAGAATGGCTTTGTATACCTCCAGGAGTTGTAAACTGAGCTTTTTTTTTTTCCTTCTGTTTCTTTTTTTTTTTTTTTTTTTTTTTTTTTTTTTTTTTTTTTTTTGTATCCCAGTTGTATTATCCCAGTGAACCAAATTTGAATTCCTTGAAACTGCAAGTTCTCTGCAGGTCTCTTCCAGGTCTATAGTTCCGGGATTGTTGTTATCTTTCACACAAGTTTTGTGGAATGAATCCAACATGACTCTTACACCTTCCAAGAACAATATCTATGTGCAAGTTAGGAGCTGAACATTTGACTGGAACAAAAATATGTTGGCGATCTCATCTTTCCCAGAGAGTGTGTTAGCCCATGGTGGTGATCCTGGTCTTTCTGGTGATGGTCTTGGCCCTAGTTGGGGCTTTCTTGGGCCCCAGATCCTTCCCATTTGGTCTGCAAGCTTCAGCACTACTTATAGTCCTGAGGGTGGGAGCAATGGAAATATATAAGCTGTCCAGTTGAAGATACACGCAAATTGGGGGGTGGGGGGGGGGAGAAAAGCTGCTTGCTTGTGAATGAAGGTTGACTTTGATTTAACTGAGTGAAGTTTGTAAACTTTTAAAATCACTTGTCCAACAGGAACTTGGATACTGTATAAATATTGTTTGTTCCTATTGATTTTTGTGATGTTCACTTGCTGTGGTTTTCATGGGTCTGTGTGTCCGCAGATGGACTACTCAGTGGTTGACTGCAATTGAATGGGTTATAATAAAGACCAACCAGTTAGTCATTAAAAAGAACCCTCACCCTCCACACACACACACACACACACACACACACACACACACACACACACACAAATGCTGAATAGCGAGTTGTCTGATCTAGTTAGTTTGGCTGAAATTGAGAAGCAAAACTAGACTGTGAGGCGTTTGAATTAATTGCTTAGTCATTAGGAAAACCAAAGGAGGGAAAAACACATTCTCCTTATTTCCATAGCATCATTTAAACACAATTTTAGCAAAATGATCCTGTTAAAACATTCTGCAGGATGTCCACTTGTGGTGGGAAGGGAATTGTTTTAGCTGCTGAAGTATGATGACAAGCTGAGTGTCCAGGCAGCTGCTGACACAGGTGTGGAGCCTGTGAGGAACAGGCTGCATCGGGGTCTCGTCTCAGAGAGCACTTGGTGTCGTGGGGGGCAGCCTCCTTCCTCTCCCTCATTGCCGTGCTTACAGCCTGGTTTCTTTCCCTGTTTGCTCATTGGCTTTCTCTCCCTTCTCTATTTCTGCCTTTGTATATTCCTTTCATCCTTTGCTTTTGTGCTTCCTATGTGGCCTGTGGTTTGGGAGCGCTCTTGAAAAATTAAACCAACTCTCACTTGGAGAAGCAATTAACCTGTTTGAAATGTTGGGTTTTTAAAGAGAAAACGGGTACTCAGAAACCAAGTCCCACAAAGATGATGTGTTCATAGAAGATGATGGGATAGAGGGTTATACTCTGAGCCTCTCTCTGTCTGGCACTCAGAACATGCCAGCCGTGTGACACTAAATAAACAAATAAGGACAGCAACAGCCAAACTGACCAGAATTAGCAGCACAGGATAGATGTGGGTCATATCAATATTTTATTTTCCATTATAATAATGAAATTTCTTATTGAAAACTGAAATTTCATCTCTCTGTTCTTTTTTAAAAAATAGCCCATTTTTAGAGTTTTTCCTACACTTAGTTTTTCACTTTTGAGAATATTTTTGCACATTTGTGATCAAACTGTGTATATTATATACTGATGTTTTCATTTAGCCTATATTATAATTTTTCATGTTGTCACTTACAAAATTGGCAATCATTTTTAATGGTTGTGTAATAGTCCATTGACAAATACTATATCATACTTTCTTAGCCATTTCCACATTGTTACCTGGTTGAGTAGTTTTTAGTTTTCTACCATGAGCTAAATAACGCTCCACTATTTGCAGGAGCTTCCTTGAGAGAAAAAGAAAAAAAGGATTAATAATGCTCCAATAAGTATCTTCCTGTATGACATTTTCAGTATATAAATAACTATAAGATTATTTCCTTATGTTATCTTCCTAAAGGTTGACTTACTTTGTCAAAGGATACACTGATTTTGAAGTCCGTTTGCTTTCCAGAAGGGATTCCGACCTCTGTTGATGGGCGTTTGGACTGGATTTTCCATGTGCAAGAAGCTCTTTGTGTACTTATATCATATGACTATTGGGGTCCCACACATTCTAATACAGTGTCCCTAACCAGTTTAGTGGAAGGGGTGGGTCCTGCTCTGTGGCTGGGTAGGTTTGTGAGGCAAAGCTCTCTGAGCCTCATTATTTGTAAGTAATCCTGAGTGTCTGAGCCCATGCAAGGGCGTCAAATGATGATTTGTTTTCTGGGAGTGCTCTGAGTGATGATAGCTAAATACGGTCTGCTGAAGGACATCTATTCTGAAAAACAGAAATCTAAAATTTTACAAATCTTGAAATTTAACTTGTCAGACATGTCTGGAAAATAATCAAATCTCATGTAAACCTCATGGCTATAGTTTTGGTTCAGGGGAAATGTTGGATGAAAACATAAATACATGCACCTCTAAGGAGCAGGCCAGTCCAGGAGGCCTGGGGACAGTTTCTCCTCAATCACTGAACATGCGATGGGATTACATTTAATGAATGAAATTGATATGGAAATACTAAAGTGGAATTTTAAATAAGATGTTTCTTTAGCCAACCATATGGTATTTCTTACAGACCTGTGATGGAATTAACACTAATTGTGCCACCATCTGAGGCAAGAAAAATCTTCATGGTTCAAGTGAAAATGATTTGGATTTTTAATTTATGTTAGCAAATAATTTTAATGTACATTTTAAAAGACAGGAAATGTTAGGGTTTTATTTAAAACCTTTGTCATAAATCTTGCTGCCTAACGGTTTTGGACTTTGGGAAACTCTTCTTATAAGAAATTATCAGAACAAAACAGGGAACAAACCTCTTTAGGTAGAATTATCACTAACAGTGGTAGCATTTCCAGACCTGTTTATCTTACAAAAATTAAAATGGTTTGCTAAGTCTTATTTACTGACTTGTACTTATTTCTCTATCCTTTTTCCACCGCCTTAAACGTCTGCACTTCTTAGATACAGCAATTTTGGCAACAACTCTCTTCACTCCTCAAGACCCTCATCTGGATCCAGTGTGCCTACCACCCCCACATCATCCGTCTCACCCCCACAGGAGGCCAGGTTGGAAAGGTGAGTTTGACAAGCATGCTAATGCCTTCACAGTCCTCAAGTGAGGGGAATCAATTTGATTAAGTGTGGTTAAAGGAAAAATATAAATAAAAGACATAACATGAAGTATTTTCCTTTACAGAACGTTGTCCAAAGCCAGGAATATTTTCTCTTTCTTTCCCACTATTTACTAAGCAAATATTTTATTAAAGGTGATATTTTAATATTATTGTCTCATCCCCCTACACACTTTCCGTAGAAAGTATAAAAATATCTTCTAAAATATTTGTGTGAATGTTTTGATTCCATTCCTTAAAAATTGTTCTAGATTTTATGTAAGCTCTGCAATTTGTTATATACACATCAGTTTTCACCGTTGAATGATTAAATCTATGTAAATCAGAAATTAGTGGGCCCATTAAGGTGCTGTATAATTAATCCAGGACCTACCAGAAGAGAAAGAATTGTATGGGTACATGGAAGGAATTTAACTTGGCAAGAGTATTAGACCACCAGAAATTAACTGATTATGACTCCCAGAAGCAAATGATTGCCCAAGGATGTGTTTACAAGGGAAAGGTAAGACCTATAATTTTAGAACAGTTAGAAAGTTACCCTTACATGGCAAGAGTGCTGAGTTAGAGAAGACTGGTTAGGATTCCAGCTCACTCACTTGGAAGTTATTTGATCCCTGAGGGTAAATGCCAATTACACCAACCCTTACCTTAGAGGGTGATTTTGATGAGCAAACAATAGTCTACTCGGGAGTGCTGTGTGAAGACCACCATGTGTATCTGGTGGGAGGGGGTAGTGTAGGAGATGATGGCATGTAACTTCCAGCAGCTCCTCATTCGTCAGGAATCTAGACATGAGCGACATCAGAGATCACTTACCTCAAATCCCAAATGTAAAACAAATGACCTGTGTTCCACGTTTAGATCCTCTTCTATGTGTATTCTGAAGTGTGTTTTGCTGAGTGCTGCTGGTGATTGGGGGTTTGGTTGGGTTGAGAGCAGGCAAGACCTTAAGCCGGGAGGAAGGGATGGCCAGTGGGGTTTGCCTAGTCACATGTCACTGTTAACTTCTCAGATGGCATGTAGATCCTACGGTGTCAAGCTCTCATATTCCACAGTCCAGCATGGCCCTGGACTGAGCACACTCGGGCTAAGTTAGGTCTTGATAATAAGGTAACCATTTGATTACCCCGAAGACACCCTTACCTGTCTGTAGTTCTATCCTTTACCCTAGGGCACCTCCTGTTGGAATTAGCCAAAATTACCTGTAGTCCTGAAGAGGTCACCATACAGATGACCCTTGTCAAATGGGATGTAAGATTTGGGGCCGAAGTGAGTAATACTGGAGTGTGACTGATAAGACGTTGCACATTTTGCACCTGCCAGGCTGCCAGCTCCTCAGGGACTAGAACCAGGTTCTGTTCATTGTTGTGTTCCCTACAGTGCCTGGAGCCTGGCAATAGTAGAGCCATGGTAAACACTGATGGAAGGATGGGGTGATTTAGCTGCTCACTGCTTGGGAACATTTTGGAGGTCTATGAAGTTATAAAGTTATACAGACAGGGGTTCATTTGGCCCACAAGATTACCAAAGCCCTGGGCTTTTGAGGTGTTCTTCCCAGGTTCTAAAAGGGAAGCCCCAGCCTCTGCCTGCTTCTCTACCACTGGAAACCCAGGTCCAGGTTTGAGCTAGAAGATCCAGGATCCTGAAGGACTCCTGTCTGTGTCTCCTTCTTTGCCTGGACTGGCTGAAGTGCCCCTGGGGATAAAGAGGGTGGGCAGTTAAACCAGGAATGGTAGAATTGGATCCTGGGGCCTGGGCGCGGTGGCTCACACCTGTAATCCCAACACTTTGGGAGGCTGAGGTGGGCGGATCACGAGGTCAGGAGTTTGAGACCAGCCCGTCCAACATGGTGAACCCCCGTCTCTACTAAAAATACAAAAATTAGCCTGGTGTGGTGGTGTGCACCTGTTATCCCAGCTACTCAGGAGGCTGAGACAGGAGAATTGCTTGAACCTGGGAGGTGGAAGTTGCAGTGAGCTGAGATTATGCCACTGCACTCCAGCCTGGGTGACAGCAAGACTCCATCTCAAAAATAAAGACTTGAATCCCAGAGTGCCTTGAACATCCTGGGGAAGAGGCTGGACTTTATTCTGAGACCACTGGAGCAGTCCAAGTTTGAAAACAGGAGATAGGAGGTGACCAATTCTAATTTGTTAGTAACATAGAACAAGCCACTGGGGTGAGGCTGCAGGAACAAGGGCTGCTGCGAGGCAGTGTCAGAGTCCAAAAGAGAAGACCATGCTCAACATGTCAGTGACTGTGGGACTTGCCGGGAGCAACTGCCTGGAGGGTAAGAGCAGGAGATGCAAAATGAGTGAAGTTCAGGTTTGCACGAATGTGTGGATGTTAGAAACAAGGAACTGGGACGATACTGGAAGAAAAGCAAATTGGGTGGAGACTTCCAACCTCGTGCATGCGAGGTCTAAGGAGCCTGTCCGACATCCAGGAAGATGTTCCAGAGGTCCTGGGGAGGTGTGGACTCACCAGTCCTTGGCTTGAAGAAGGCTCTGGAGTTAAATCCCTCTGAGAGAGCCTGGCATTGAGATGGGGTCACTGGGGAACAGCAGTGGTGGGGTGACTCTTCTAAGTTCCTTTCCTTCTTACAGTACGCTATCGCTGTAGGAGCTTGGTTTTCTTTATCATCTACTCTATCCATGGGCAAGTAAGGTAGCTTCTAAGAGTCTATCACCTCCTTTACATTTGCTTGTCTTTTTCACTGTCACCTTGTGTGGCTCTGAAAAACCATATGATGAATCATTTGACATATCAGATGTACAGTTTTATTAAGACCAGGAAGCCACTGGACCTGGCTATATTGCCACTTTACTTATGTTTTGTAAGTGGAAAAAGAAAAAGAAAAGTAAGAGGATCTTCTAACTCCAAATCATACTTGTACACCATCACCCAAGAATATTACATCAGTTGCACTTATGATTTTAGACATTTTTATATAGTTTGATTTTTTTTTTTCATATTTGACAACTGAATTCTTTGGATATCACCCATAATCTAATTTCACCTATGCAAGTATTTTTTGCCCTATTAAAATGTATGATTATTTTTACTGAGATATGTATACTTTAGCAGAATTTGTAAGATTTGTGTTTGGTATGTTTTATGTATACATATATTTTTAAAACCAAAAACGTACTATATTATGAATAGTTGCATTTCTGCAATGAGGATCCACATCTTCTGTGATCATACCCCTGACTAGTAAACATTGTGCCTGAGCCCCATATAATACTAGAAAGTTCTAGAACTTCATTCCCTTGATTTGGAAAAAAGACTACTTCACTGAGGTCCTGGGATAATCAGGCCAACTAAAACACCCTTCAGGCACCTCTGCCCACTTTGGAAATGCAAGTGGACATCGTCATGAGCTTGGAGTTTTCCATTTCTTCCCCCACAAGTATATTAACGTGTTAGATGTTGATAAAACTTGGAATGATAAATTGACATAGAAAGAAAGTGCTAAAGAAACAATATGGAAAATTAAGTCAAGTCAAGGATATTAAAATGAATCCATCTCTGTATCTCCTATTATAGCTTTGTTAATAGGGCAGTCTTTTAGAAATAGAGTAACATTTTCATGAAATTGGAACTTAAGAGAAACAAAAAACAGAACAAGAAAACCAGAACTATTTGCAAAGGCCCTCAGGAATACAAGATGCAACTGTTTAATGAAAGCAGACTTTTAAAACACTTCACTTTTTGAAAATGTACTTTTTGAGCAGAGAATTTCTAAATATTTTCTTTGTGAAAGAAAATTAAACAACAGGAATATTTAACCATCTGTGTTCAAGTATTCAAATGAAACAAACAAACGAACAACCACACCTCAAGCGTGTATGTAGTTGTGGGGCTTTGGGAAAGGCCGGGCCCATCCTCTTCCCTTCCCTGTAGTGACATCTCCATCTTGTGGACTTTCTCATAAATGGCGGCTGGAAGCTTGCCTTGTCAATGTGAGGAAACAGTACGTCCAAGCCCTGGGACTGAAGGTGCGCTAAGACAGTCCTTGTGCTGGGACTAGAGAGGCCACCTAGAGTAAGCCTATGCTGCACTGTGAGTGCTCACTGGGAAGACATTGTAGGAACCTCAGGCCCATACACAGGGCACCAGAGAGGATTTCTCTGTGGACATGCTGTGCTAAAACCCAAATGATCATATGCACTTTAACCACGCATTCTGTTCTCTTTTCCACTGGTAATAGTGCCATTGTTTGCTAAAAATGACACTGACCTGCCTGTTTTTCAGATTAATGTCAAGAGCCCTTAGAAGATCTTGAGAATGGTCTTTCTCATAGAGTTGTCCCAGCAGAGTTCTTCCTACTTCCTGTAAGATTATAAACCCAGATATAAGTAACGACATCTTGTTAGGAAGTAAGAATGGATAATAAAGGATGGATAAAGGACATAACCTGTTTTTGTATATAGTAAGAATACTTAACATGAGATATACCCTCTTAGCAAATGTTTAGGCAATACGTTATTATTAACTATAGGCACTATGTTATGTAGGAGCGCTCTGGAACTTATTCATCTTATATAATTGTAGCTTTATGCTCATCAGATAATAACTCCTTACATCCCTCTTTCCTCGATCCCCTGGTAACCGTCATTCTATTGTCTACTTCTATATCTTTGACAATTTTAGATGCCTCACATGAGAGTCATTGAGTTGTTTTTTCTCATTGTATTATAGAAGTTCTTTATAAACTGTGATAAGAGTGCAATCATTTTTCTCATTGTTCTTTTTACTTCATTTATTGTGTTTTTACCATATAGAAACATTCAATTTCATGAGTTAATCTTTTCTATTTTCAGAGTTTTGTGTTCCTACTGAGGAAGGCCTTTTCTCTCCTGATGTCTTCTAGTACTTCTGTAGCTACATTTTATCACATTTAAATGTTTTATCTATCTGGAAATTATTTTAACAAATAGTATGAGGCAGAGGTCCAACTTCAGCTTGTTCGTACATTCAACACCATTCATTGAATAACCCTCTGTTTCCCTGCCATGTGTCAGATACTAACAGGAATGAAGGTTGTTTGTTTATGTGTCAGTGTGTTCGAACTGTTCTTAGGAGCATCTCCCCTCTCTTTGTGCTGTCTGCCTTCCCTGATCAGCCATGCTGACCTCTCAGGAGCTCTTCCTCCCAGTTTTTGGCTTTACCACTTTCTTCCTGGTCATTGGGAGTGTCATGTGCTGCCATGAAACAGTCCTATTATTGCATCATCTGCTTTTAGGAGGTTGTGTACAGTGATTGACAGTGCTATGGTAAAGAACACAGTCATGTTTTAGGAAACTGGGAAAGTGGAAGCCTTCTGTGCTTCTGCGGTGGCTGCTCCTCCCAGCTTAAGCTCTCTCTTATGGGAATCTCACTTGCTGTGATCCCCTTGAACACCTATCTCCACCATGTTTATGGAGACTCCTCCATCAGAATTCAGGTCTCTGTTTCCATGCATTTCCTGCCTCTTTGCAGTTACCGTAGTTCTTCCAGTGATGGCCTGCCAGGCATGCCTTTGGACTACTACCCTGTGTGTAACTTGTGGGTACCTGTGCCTTCTTCATCTTTGTTGCCAATTCCAAGTGGACTGTCTATTCCCTATGAATCCGCATGCTTGTGTCTTCCCATTCTTGTCTGCTTTGGCTTTGATCATTTCCTGCCCTGACCTCACTAGTCAGCTACATGTGCCTTAAAGTTCTACTTGAGTTTTTGAATCACTGTTTTTTGTGGATATGTGATCTGGGTGTTTTCCTGGATCCCAAATGCTTGCTGGCTCTGTTCTATCACTTGGTCAACCCAATACTTAAAAAAAAAAAAAAATTGTCAGTGGAATTGAGAGCCCCACTGTGCAATGGGGTTCTAGTTTTTTAAAAAAATTAAGTTGGTTGATTAAAGTACATTTTTAAAAAACAAACTTCTCTGAGAACATCCCAAATAGAATGTAAAATAATGGGATAAAGGACATTGTCTTTCTATGTGACACAGTTTATGGTACCCAGTCCACAAATGCCAGTAGGAAACAAGCAGTACCAATGTGGCCTGATTCCCCACCATTCAAAGACGCTGCGTTCTCCTTGGACTGTGCAGAAGCAGTTTTCTCACTTGCCTGCTGCTAGTTCCTGACAGCAGTCTTGTTACAAACAAAAAGAGACCCTGTAAGGCAAAAATATGGTCCTTATTAATTGATTGCATTACACCCAAAGTGCACAAGAGGAGAAGCACCAGTTCTACTGAGGGAGTAAGTTCAGAGTGGGGTCTGTCTCACTAATGGTAGCTTCCCAAGGTGACTGTGGACACTAGGGGACCTGGGCTGTGCTGTGCTGCAGGACTCTGGGTCCTCAGCAGGTACTAGAGATTCTTTCTTCCACATACATTTTAGATCTGACTTGACTTTTTACCACCATCCCTACTCCTATCTTTGCCATGGTTTCCAGTTGTCACTTGCTACAGTGGTTTTGTACCATTATTGTACAAAGATCACAGAGCAAAAAGGGGTATGTGTGTGTGTGTGTGTGAGAGAGAGAGAGAGAGAGAGAGAAATTGAGATTGAGATTTCTCCTTCAGAAATATGTATTCCTGGGCTGGGCGCAGAAGCTCATGCCTGTAATCTCAGCACTTTGGGAGGCTGAGGTGGAAGGATTGCTTGAGACCAGCCTGGGCAACAAAGTGAGACCCCAGGTATGGTGGCTTATGCCCATGGTAACAGCTACTCAGGAGGTTGAGGCAGAAGGATCACTTGAGCTCAGGAGTTGGCAGCTACAGTGAGCTAAGATCATGCCACTGCATTCCAGCCTGGGTGACACAGTGAGACCCTGTCTCAAAAGACAAAATGTGTATTGCTAGGTCACTGAATGTTTGTTGCCTTATCTCTTTCCGCATTCCTTCCCTCAAAGCCCAGTAATGAGGACTAAATAAGCTTTATTGTTATAATGAAAGGAGACTGAGTTTCCAGTTAATTTTAGAAATTGTGTATATGAGATACACAAGTCTTACATACTCATATATTTCATTCAACAAGTATTTATTGAGTGTATTGATTGAATCAGATCCAGTCCCTGACTTCACAGGGCTTACACTTCAGTGGTCGAAGCAGAAGATAAACAAACCATATGCAAATAAAGAGTTACTACTGGAGTGAATGCTGTGAAGAAAATGAACCTTCATAGAAGAGCTGAAAAGAGAGAGGCCGTCAAACTGGGGGCCTAGCACAGGTGCTCTGTTGTTGCGGGGGATACCCCTAGCAAAAGGTCTGGGAAACTGAGTCACTAATGTAAAGCAAATTACTATTTGCTCTGAGATTGGCCTGCTGGGGTAGGGGAGGGGAGGTTAAGAGGGGGTTAAGAAAACGGAGTGAGTCCCTATCTTCCTTCAAAACAGGATTTTGCAAATCTGGGAAAGATGGGAGACCACTTGGGATCAATTTAGCATTTAGAGAAGAGGCAAGTGTGCAAAAGAAGAGGGAGCTGGCCTGGAGTGAAGAAACAGAGAGGAGATTAGAAGAAAGAATGGGCCTCAGTACTGGCCAAGAAGGCCTGGGAGCCATGGAACGCAGGAGATGCTGGTGGTAGTCAGTGCTTTGGGAAGCTGCCAGGAGATTGGCAAATTGTGAAGCCAAACGGGTGGACCTGGGGCTGTGACAGGAGAGGACTGACCTCCTTTGGGCCGGAGGACTTACTTGGTCTTAGAGGGTGGAAATTAAGAGGGAATGAGAGAACGGGCAAGAATTGCTGTATGCCAAAGTCAGGGCCTACAAAGGGGCCAGTGGACAGGCTGAAGCATGACAACAGCCAGGGCCTGGAGAAATGGCTTCACGCTCTAGATGTGAGCCAGCACAGTAATGTGAGACTCCACGTGGGACCAGCCTCCACAGCACACTGTGTGAGCCCTGCTATTCCTTCCCATGGCGAAGGACCTCAGATCTGCACTGAAGCAGTGTGTGCAACAGGCTGGAGAAGAGAAAGCAAGAGGGAGACTGAAATGTACATCCAGTCTCTGATGATGGCTGTCTTCAGGATTGTAGCAGTGGTGATGGAAAAAGCTACCTGTTTGTTGGAGATGCCTCTGAGGCTTGCTGGTTTCATCATGAAAGCTAGGATATGACCCTGAAGCTATGGAGGAAGATTCTTAAGTTTCCTTGTTTAGGCCGGGCGCGGTGGCTCAAGCCTGTAATCCCAGCACTTTGGGAGGCCGAGATGGACGGATCACGAGGTCAGGAGATCAAGACCATCCTGGCTAACATGGTGAAACCCCATCTCTACTAAAAATACAAAAAATTAGCCGGGCGAGGTGGCAGGCGCCTGTGGTCCCAGCTACTCGGGAGGCTGAGGCAGGAGAATGGCGTAAATCCGGGAGGCGAAGGTTGCAGTGAGCTGAGATCCGGCCACTGCACTCCAGCCTGGGCAACAGAGCAAGACTCCGTCTCAAAAAAAAAAAAAAAAGTTTCCTTGTTTCAGGGCAAGCATATGCCTTTTACAGCTGGGCATAACTTACAGTTATCTCTTCTCCTGTATCATTAGACAAGGTGATCCTCAGTTTCATAACCATGTTGTGAGGACAATCTCATTGCTTAGCATCATTTCAATGCCATTTTATTATTATTTTTTACCTCTAAGTCTTCATATTAAATTATCTACTTGTGCTAATTCAGTGCTAATTTCAAATATCAGATACTTTCTGAACTTAGTTTTTACTTTTGTTAATATTTACTTTTTAAATAGGAAACATCAAAGGTTTGCATCTTTCACAAATTGTATTTCACAAATACAACTTCACTTAACTTGAACTTACCAAGGGATGTTTTTTAAAACAGCTTTTGCAGTAAAATGGACATGCAAGAAACAGCACCTAAGTTTTGGCATTTGTGTACGCCAGTGAAACCATGACCACAGTGGAGGTGTGCATATCCATCACCCAAAAATCTTCTCCTGCCTTTTTGTGATTATTGCTGCCCTTCCCCATCCCTAAGCAACCACTGATCTGCTTCTTCATTGTAGATTCATTTGCATTTGTGTGTTTTTTTTTTTTTTTTTTTTTGAGGCGGAGTCTCGCTCTGTCACCCGGACTGGAGTGCAGTGGCCCGATCTCAGCTCACTGCAAGCTCCGCCTCCCGGGTTTGCGCCATTCTCCTGCCTCAGCCTCCCGAGTAGCTGGGACTACAGGCGCCCGCCACCTCGCCCGGCTAGTTTTTGTATTTTTAGTAGAGACGGGGTTTCACTGCGTTAGCCAGGATGGTCTCGATCTCCTGACCTCGTGATCCGCCCGTCTCGGCCTCCCAAAGTGCTGGGATTACAGGCTTGAGCCACCGCGCCCGACCTGCATTTGTGTTTTTAGCATTTTATATAAGTGTAATCAGGCAGTATATACTCTTTGAGGGGAGTTGACTTCTTTCAGTTCGCGTAATTGTTTTGAGATTCCTTCATTTTGTTGTGTGTTTCAATAGTCCATTTATTTTGATTAGTATACCATTGTGTACATAAACCATAATTTGTTTCTCTGTTTACCTGTTGATAGACATTTGGGTTGTCTTTGTATATATATGTGCTTTCATTTCTCTTGAGTAAATATAGTCATTCATCACTTAATGATGGGGATATGTTCTGAGAAATGCAGTGTTGGGCAATTTTGTTGTACAAAAATAATAAGGGACTATTCTGAACAATTATATTCCAATAACTTTGACAACTTAGATGAAATGGAAGAATTTCTTGAAAGACAAAAACTACCAACACTCACTCAAGATGAAATAGATAATCTGGTATGAATTAATATAAGATAAACAAAGATAAAGACATTGAATTGGTAGTTTTAAACTTTCCCATGAAGAAAGTTCCAGTCCCAGATGTCCTCCTAGGCTATATGATATAGCCTGTTACTCCTAGACTGCAAACCTTACAGCATGTAACTGTACCAAATACTGTAGGTGGTTGTAACACAATGAGAAGTATTTGCATATCTAAACGTAGAAAAGGTATGGTAAAAATACAATATGAAAGGGAGAAAAATGGTATATCTATATAGGGTACTCACCATGAACGAAGCTTACAGGAATGGAAGCATGAACATGAAAGCCTAGGACATTACTGTACATCACTGTAGACTTTATAAACACTGTATACTTAGGCTACACTAACTTAATTATAAAAGAAAAGTAGTTGTGCTACAGTGTTATGGTGGTTATAACATCACTAGGTGATAGCACATTTTCAGCTTCATTGTAATCTATGGAACCACTATCTTGTGGTCCATTGTTGACTGAAATGTTAAATAGTGCATGATTGTTACTAAAAGTAGAATCACCAAGTTTTATGGCAGGTGGATGTTTAGCTTTTAAGAAATTGCCTGTCTTCCAAAATGGCTGTACACCAGAGTAATGCTCACAAAATGAGAGGAAACGTACTCCTTCCTCTTCAGCTTTCTAGAAGAGGCTGCATAGAATTAGTACTACTTCTTTCTTAAATATTTGATAGAATTCACCAGTGAGGACATCTGGAACTGGAGCTTTCTTCATGGGAAAGTTTAAAACCACAAATTCAATGCCTCTAATAGATATTTATCTTATATTAATTCATATCAGATCATCCATTTCATCTTGAGTGAGTTTTAGTAGTTTTTGTCTTTCAAGAAATTCTTCCATTTCATCTAAGTTGTCAAAGTTAATGGAATATCATTGTTCAGAATAGTCCCTTGTTTTTTTTTTAGTATCTGTAAAATCTGCAGTGATCGTACTTCTCGTTCTTAATATTGGTAATTTGTGTCTTCTCTCTCTTCTTTCCAATCAGTCTGGCTAGAGATTTATCAATTTTTTTTTTTACTACAAACAACCAGTTTTTGGTTTCATTTAATTTTTATCCTATTTTTTCTGTTTCTTTGTTTTATTTTCTTTCTTCTGCTCACTTTGGGTAAAATTTGCTCTTTTTTTTGGTTAGGAGATGAGGTCATTGATTTGAGACTTTTTGTCTTTTCTAATATAGTCTTTCAGTGTTACAAATTTTCCTCTAAGTATTGCTTTTGCTGCGTTCCACAAAGTTTCATATGTTGTGTTTTTATCTTCACTTAACATGCTTCTTAATTTCTCTGTCAATTTTAAAAGTCTTTACCCCATGGGTTATTTTAAAGTATTTATTTAGCTTATAAGTATTTGTGGATATTCCAACTGTCTTTCTGTTACTGATTTCTAATTTAATAAAATTGTGGTCAGAGAACATAGGTTATGTTCTTGGATACTTTGAAGTTTATTGATATTTGTTTTACAGCCCAGAATAGGATCTGCTGTGGCAAATATACTGTGTACCCTTGAAAAGAATATGTATCCTGATGTTTTGGGGTGAAATGTTCTGTAGATGTCTATTTGGTTGTTGGTATTGTTCTAGTATTCTGTATCCTTAGTGCTTGTCTGTCTTATTCTGTTACTGAGAGAATAATAAATTGCATTCTGTAATTTTGATATTTTAAAATATATTGCTGTTCTATTAGTTTTCCCTCATGTATCTTGAAGCTCTTTTATTAGGTGCATAAACCTTTACAATTGTTATATCCTACTGATGGCTTGACTCTTTTCATTTGAAATGACCTTTATATCTAGTAACATACTTGATTCTTAGGTCTACTTTAACTGATATTAATATAGCTTCACCTTTAAAAAATAGTATTAATATGGTATATCTTTTGTATTATTTGAACTTAAATTAGGTTTTATGTTTCTTGTAGGCAACATAGTGTTGAATCTTGTTTTTTTTTTTAATCCATTCTGATAATCTCTACCTTTTAATTGGACTATTTGAACCATTTATTGTGATTATTGATTTGTTTGAGTTTATACTTTTTATTTGTTCCCTGTTTTTTTCCTTTTTTATTCTTTCTTCCTTTTGGGGGGTTGTGTATTCTTTATTAGTTCATTTTATCTCTTTTGTTGCCTCAACAGCAATAAATGTATTATTTTAGTGATTGCATTGGGGTTTATAGTATACATTTTAGCTTATCATAGTCTACCTTTAAGTGATACTATGTATTTCATGCATAGCATAACAACCCTGCAACAACACACCTTCACTTTTTTCTCCCAGCCTTTATGCTACGGTGATCATGGATTTTACTTTTATAATATTGTAAACTCCGCAGTACACTGTTATTATGTCTGCTGTAAGCAACTGATTATCTTTTAAATATATTTAAATATAAAATAAGGCTTATATTTACTTGTGTCATTATCTTTTCTAATTCTCTTTTATTTTTGTGTAAATCAAGATGGCCATGTGGTATTATTTATCTTCTGCCAACATTTCTTGTAGTGCAGGTCTAGATAATGAATTATCCCTGTTTTTATATGTCTGGAAAAAAATCTTTATTTCACCTGAATTTTTGAAAGATAGTTATTGCTAGGAAAAGAATGATAAGTTGATAGGTTTTTTTATTCTTTCAGTACTCTAAAGATGTTGCATCGCTTTGTTCTACCTTACATTGTTTTTGATGATAAATCTTCTGTTTTTATTTTCGTACCTCTGCATTCAATGTGTCATTTTTTTTTCCTTCGGCTGCTTTTAAGGTTAATTCTCTCATTGGTTTTTGCAGTTTGATTTTGATATGGCTTGGCATAGTTTTTTCAATTTCTTGTGCTTGGGACTTGAGATTCTTGAATCTGTGTGTTTACAGTTTTCATCAAATTGGGAAAAATCTTAATGCTTATTTCTTCAAAACTTTTTGGTACTTTTTACCTCCCCTTTCTTTTGATAACTCCAATTGCATGTATATTGGGTCATTCGAAGTTTTTGCAAAGTTCACTGGTGGTCTGTTAATTTTTTTCAGTATTTTTTTCATTTTGCTTCATTTTGAATGTGTTTCATTTTGAATAATTATGTTGCTTTATCTTCAAGTTCGCTAATTAATTTTCTGCGGTGACAATCTACTGTTTCAACTGGGCTCTTTCTTAATACCTTTCATAGTTTAACATGTTAAATATTTTCTCTAGCTTCTTGAATATGTGGACTATAGTCATAATAACTGTTTTTTCATTCTTCCCAACTAATTCTATCATCTATGTCATTTCTGGATTGGTTTCAGATAATTTACTTTTTTCTTCTGATTATGGCTTGTATTTTCATACTTCTTTGCATGTTTGGTCATTTGTTATTGGATACCATATTTTGTAAATTTGATCTTGCTGGGTGCTGGATGTCTTTGTATTCTTATAAATATTTTTGAGCTTTGTTCTGGGACGGGCTTAACTCAAAGTTTGATCCTTGTAGGTCTTGCATATTTAGCTTTGTTAGGCAGGACCAGAGCTATGTTTAGTCCAATATGTTTCCACTACTGAGGCAAGACACTTGTTAAAACTTTAACCAGTTCCTTCTGAATTATGAGGTTTTTCTCTGTAACTGTTGGGAACAGGCAGTACTCTCTGCCTTATATAATTTCCAGGCACTGTTTGCTCTAATTCACTTGGATAGTTCTTTCACTGGCCACAGATTACTTTTTACACGCATATGCTGAACAATCCTCACCTAGTTACTTGAGGAAAACCATCTGCAGATGTACAGAGGCGTGTGTGTGTTTGTGTCTCTCTCTCTGTATAGACCATTTCTGGTATGTTACCCTGCCACTGTTAGCCCCACTGGCCTCTCCAGATGCCAACTTTGTCCCCTCTACTCATGGAGACTTCCAGGCTCTGCCTGAGTTTTCCCTTTATGTACCACAACCTGCAAATGTTCTCTAATCAGTAAGCTAGGGCTATCATGAGGATCACCTCCTTTGCTTTTCACCTGTCAGGAATCACTGACCTTCATCACCAGTTTTTTCAGTGCTGCTGTTTCATGGATTTTGTCTGGTTTTTAGTTGTTTCAGGTACAGGTAAATCTGGTTCCCATTACTCTAAATGGACTGAAAGTAGAAGTCCAAGAGCTTTCCTTTTTTCACCACTGAAATCGACTCCAATTAGATGTAGAAAGTTGGATGGGTTCAGTGTGCCAACTTTTACTTTATAGGGAAACTTTTATTAGAAAAGCTAATTTCCGTAAAGAGACAAAAGAAAAAAAGCATCATGAAAATGATAGGTTTCATTGTCCATAAATTTGTCCACTTGCTACATGTGTTTTTGTGGCATTGCTCACATCACTGAAGTAGACAACAAAATTCAGTCAGTGAGTATTGATGGCACTCAGACACAATTACTGTGGGGGAAGGAGGAGAAGCTGGCGACAGGGACTGTTTCTGATGTGCTCCCAAAGGAAACAAGGGAGTAAGCCATGCTGGAAACAATGTTCATTCACAAAACAGTGAAGGAACGAACCAATCATTTGTGATGATATGCCGAAAGGACACATCCAGGAGTCTGGAGAAATAAAGAGCAGTGTCCACTGTGGTCATCAAGGGAGGTGTCTTGAAGAACTTGGGTAGAGAGGAAGTGAGATACCACTAGGCAAAGGAACTAGACTTCTTTGGGGACCAAGATGGTGAATGGCTTGATTGGCATGGAGGTCATTTTAGGGGACATTTTAGGGTACAGTGGGATATGAGTTTAGCTAATAGGTCATATTCTAGATGATTTTAATTGCTGCAACATTTCAGATTTTATTGGAGTCCACCAATGAAGTGTCAACTTCCTCAGACTGAAATAGAGAAAATATTTTCAAAACCCATCCTGTTTCAGTCAGCTTTTAACTACATAAGAAATCACCAAAATATAGTGGTTTAAAACAACAACCATGCATTTACCTCATGATTTTATGGGTTGGTAATTTTGGCCAGGCTCACCTTGAACAATTACTCTGGTCTCAGCTGGGTTAACTGAGGTGTTTGCAGACAGCCGGTTGTTGATCGTCTCACTTGATATCTAGCAATTGTCTGGCTATCAGCTGACTTGATGGGGCAGCTTGGCACCATGCCTCATGGCCCAGCCACCTCGCCCAGACTTGTTCAGATGGCAGTGGTGTAGGGTTCCCAAGGGCAACAAGGGAGCAAGCCCCGGTGTGCAGACACTTTTCAAGCCTCTGCTTGAATTGAATCATATTTCTGATTGCTACATTGGCCAAAGCCAGTCACATGTTCAGCCTAGATTCAAGGGAATGGAGAAAGACTGCTTTTTCTTTAAAGGAGTTGCTGCAATGTTCTGTGTCCATTTTTATAAGATACTGTGTGTCTGCTAAAAATTTATTGTGTAATAAACAAATAGAAGAGTGACCCGCTGACTGTTGAGTTTAAAGTTACTCACTTTGTTCAAAAAGTAATTACAGGCTATCTGACAGACTTAAATTATATTTTGAATGGTTCTTAAGTGTTTTAAAAAGTGAAACTAGTGTACTTTCTCGTTTTTTAATCCTTTTTTTCTGGGCTTAGCTCAACTGAAAAATCTAGTATATTTTAATCTCTCCTATTTGTCTTAGCCTTATCTTTATAAAGATTTCCTGTTTTATGTTTAGTCTATTTGCAGGTAATTAGTTAAACAACATGCCAACTCATCATCGAAAAAGAAAGACCGTCATTGACAGAAAATCTCCCCCTCAGCTTTTGGTCATCTCGCTCTGTTGTCTTTGCTCAGCCTGGGCAGTGGGTTTGTTCTGTTAAGAGCCAAGAGACATTCCAAACTACTTAAGATGGAGATAGGACTAGTTGTTTTGCGTTGTTCTTCTGGCAAATCACTTTTCTATTAAAAAGGCAAGAAGTCTTAGAAAAAGGAGAGGTTACTGTTGATGCATTTAAAAACCTCATGGTGTTATGGAACAGATGAACTGTTTGTTTCCGAATCTAAGAAGTTCTTCTCATTATCAAGTATATAATTTTGGTTCTTTCTGAAACGAGCCCTTTTATGATTCAAGTTTGTATAATGGAAATAATGTTGAATTCCTATGGAAAAAACAATGTAAGTCATGTACTTTACCTCTCCCCCTCAAGAGAAGTGGGAACCTGAGTTAAGTATTCCTAATCACCACTTAGTAGGTTTTCTGGGTCCCTGACAAGAGTGAACGCTCTCACAAAGCAGGCAGAGGGAGAGGCACAAAGAAATGGCTGGAGACCATGTGTGAATTTAGCCTGGACAGGGGTTCCTCGATCTGCCCTCCACACTCAGTGGCAAGGAGGGAACTGCAGGGCATTCCTGAAGCTAACCCAAAGTCAGGTGGGGAGTGAGTAGCCACAGCTGCCTTAGGACTCCTTTCTTCTGTTGCATCCTGCTCTCTTTCCATTCCATTGCTTCATGGACAGAAATCCCTCTCTGAGATACATATGTTAGAGGGATATATATTAAATATTAGTTTAACACATATTTAAGGGATATGTATATCCCTCTGATATATATTTTAGTTCTTTCTGAAACTAATCCTTTTTTTATTCAATAATAAAATATTGTGTTTTATTCAGCATGGAAATGCTGAATTCCTATGAGAAAAACAATGTAAGTCATTAACTTTACCTCTCCCCCTCACATATGTGTTAAACTAATATTTGGATCTAAAATTTCAGTCTGCCATTGATTTCCACTACGATTTCAGAGTATATTTTCAAAAGGAAGGAAAGTCAAAAATTCTGATACTGGTTTTAGGCAACTTTCTATTGCTTCTGTGGTGAACTCTGAACAATGAACCCTGAGTTTTGGTGACACTGACGCCCTGGCTTTCAAGTTCACATGCCTTATGATGCACCTGTGTTTTCTCTCACAGCCCCGGTGCAGTGACAGCCTCATGACTAGAAACAGTGCTGAGGGGTGAATCCAGATTTATACACCAGGGAATGCAGATCTTCCACCCTCAATTTTGTGACAGTCTTGAGGGCCTTCTTTTAAAAATTTATTTTTAGGCCGGGCACGGTGGCTCATGCCTATAATCCCAGCACTTTGGGAGGCCAAGGCAGGCGGATCACGAGGTCAGGAGATCGAGACCATCCTGGCGAACATGGTGAAACCCCCTCTCTACTAAGAATACAAAAAAATTAGCCGGGTGAGGTGGCGGGCGCCTGTAGTCCCAGCTTCTTGGGAGGCTGAGGCAGGAGAATGGCGTGAACCCGGGAGGCGATGAAGCTTGCAGTGAGTGGAGATCGCGCCACTGCACTCCAGCTTGGGAGACAGAGCGAGACTTCGTCTCAAAAAAAAAAAAAAAATTCTTTTTATTTTTTTTGAGAGACAGAGTCTTGCTCTGTCACCCAGGCTGGAGTGCAGTGGCATGATCTTAGCTCACTGTGACCTTGAACTCCTGGCCTTGAGCAGTCTTCTTGTTTCACCTTCCCATGGCCCTTCCTGTTCACTGGTGAAGATGCTTGTCAATTTTGATGTTATTTATTCAGCAACTAGGTGTCTGGTTGGACTTTAAATTCCCTTTGTGGTTCTTCTTGCATTCTTAAAATGGAGGTCAGTGAAACTTTCTGGATGAGCACAGTTTCAGTGACTTGCTGAGTGAGAGCTGCAGTTCCTGGAATCCCTGTCACTTGGCTAGGAGAATATGAGTACAAATGACATTAACTGAGACAGTGAGGGGAGCGTCTTGGGGCAGCTAAGAGACTTCACATGAAGACAAACATGTGAAGCTGTCACATGCAAGCACCTGCCCTGGGAGTAAGCTCTGGGATAAGATGTCACAAACTCTCATGCAAAGAGGAAGATTTGAGAATATGATGCACACTGCTCTGGATTTGACCCTTCTAGTAACATTTTTTTCCTCAAAAAATTGAACTTGAAATTTACTGTTACTTCTGGGGATTTTTGAATGCCAATACAATTTTTTGTTGACTTGCATTTCCTTTTCCTGGAATCTTAGGCCCCTGTGAGCTCAGTGTCTTACCAGCGATGGGAGGCTAGGGAAGAACTACCATGATTTTCAGCACACTGGGTTGTCAGCCATGGGAGAGGCCTCCTGCACACCTAGGGAAGGCTGGCTAGTCATGTACCTACCCTCCATGGCCACCTCCCTGCACCAGAAATCAGGGTCAGCCAGGTGTCCCTGGCCATGCAAGTTCTTAGCTGTGTCCTCTGATGCTCTGCCACTCACAGTGTCTCAGTTCCTTCCCACGTGGTCTCCTCTGTTCCTTTGCTTCCTGCTACCAGCCCCTTTCTCTCTTCATAGAGTCAGCATCATTTTTTTTCTCCCTACAACTTTGGCTCCTTCTCTACTTTGTCCTCTCATGCTTTGGTCTTATACAGGGTCACCAAGGGTCTCCCCACCTCCAGGCCCTTTTGCTTTTACTTCTGTCAAATGCACATTCTCTCTCTCAGTGCACAGCCCTGAGACATGACTATGATTAGCTCAGCCTTCTGTGCCAGGAGCCTTGCATGCCACTGGATAACCTGCCTTTTGATGGGCTGCCTTTGGGGCAGGCACCCACCCTGCATTCACTCAGCTGTTGCCAGTGGGCAGGGTCTAGTGCAAAAAACTCCTTCTCTGTAGGTCCTTATCATACATGTTCCCATAGAGAATAGGCTGGGGGTCCGGGAGCAGTGAGACTAGCATATACATATTATTCTGACTTCATGCATCCTGTTTATTCAATCATTAGTTGATTCATCAGACAGTGAGGCTCTTCTGTGTGCCAGGGTAGAGATGAATGAGAAAATAAGATCTGACCCCGAAATGTAAGCTGCTAAGAAAAAATGTGACACATATATGGAAAGAATAAAGACTGAATTCAGGGTAGTGGCCATCTCTAGGGAAGAAATGAACATGTACTGTGACAAATGCTGCTGGAATGGTGCTTCACTAAGTACCAAAGGTGTGGAGAGGGGAGGGGGCATCAGTCAGCCTGGGACTCTGGCCTGACAACTGGTTTAAAAGCCCAGCTCTGCTGTGTCCTAATATAATTTCTCTGTGCCTCTGTTTCCTCATATATAAAGAAGAGGATAATTCACAAACTTAGCTCTTTTAATCCATGTATTATTAATAGGTGCAAAGTAACTGGTACACCATATCATTTCCAGAAATATTAACTATTATTACCAACAATTACCAACCATATTTCAGTAGCATAGAGCTCCTGTTCCAGATGTCCCAGAATGGGAGGCTCTCACCAGGTGCGATTTTTGGAGCACACCCTGGGGCCTGGCAAAGTGAAGATTAAATATTATAATTCCTCTCCTTTAGAGTATATTATCCACTCTCTTATAAAATCTCTCTGGCCTCTTGCCACCTGCATTCCCATGTGACTTCACTAGGTTGCAGCTGTGTTGGGCATAACTGCAGATGACTTTAGCCTTCCAGGTGCACGCTGAGCATGGCATGTAGTCCTGATGACTGACCTACCTGGGTAGCCATGACGGGAAGCCTCAGCTGAAACCCCTGGCCCACTGGAGTCCATCAGTTTGGGAACTGCCAGTGTCATTCTCCAGACCTGGCCTTGGGGACCACAGCACAAACCCCCATCCTATCCCACTCTTGCTTTCTGCAAATTTTCAACACCCAACATAAAGTAATAGCTATTGAGTGCTTACTATGGCCTAGATGCTATTCTAATCAAATTCTCATTTACATTCTCATTTAAACTTTAGTACTTTATGAAAAATCATTTATGTAAAATGATTATCCTCATTTTACAAATAAGTAAACTGAGGTTTGGAGAGATTCAGTGAGCAGCCACACTCAAATTTTCTCATCCCAAGCCCTGTGCTCATTCCTTTATGTCATGATTGTAACAACTTCCAATCATTGTAGGTATTTTCCTGGAAGAATATGAAAGATAAAAATCTGTTAAATATGCCTTTTTAAAGAAAAGAGTTTACCATGCCAGCATGAATTTTGGTGCGTATCTTTTTAATGACAATTTGGGATGTCCATCTTCTAATAGAAGCAAAGTTGCTTAGATTCACCTAGGAATTCTCCTCCTGCTACAGTTATCTGTTATTTAGGCAAGAGAATTAATCTTTCATTACTCATGGCATTTTACTTTATTTCAGGAAAAGAAGAACTGTTCCTCATTACTTCTAGTTAGAAGCTCACATTTCCATTCTCTCAGTACTGAAATGATTAAAGAAAGGGCCTCCAGGTGTTGTTAATGCTGCCTGCTGTTGTGTTCACAGGTGAACTCTGGCCTAAGAGCCAAGATGGGATCTGCTTTTGCAAGGTCCAAGTGTGCAGGAGGATGAACTGCCTATCCTTTTTTTAGAGGCTCCCAATAAGGAATGACAGCTTTTACTTGACTAAATTGAACCCTACTTAAGTTTCTCAAGTTCTAATACTTGTCCAATTCTAAACAATTTTAAACAAGCTCTATTGTTCTCATTTTTAAATAAGGAAATGGTGTTAAGATCTTATATAAAGAGGCTTCATTGTGACCAGGTTTAGCTACTAATGGCCTATTATAAAGGTTGAGATATTTAGAAGAATGAGCTGAAGTCACAAGTGTAAGGAGAATAGCAAGGACCTCATTTTGCTCCTCACTTAAGAGCGTAGACCAGCAATGTTGCTCCTCTCTCTCCCCTCTGGAAAGAGAACTCAGAAGGTGAGGCTCCTAGTGCTGGAGAACAACACACAGGGCAGGCTTTAAAACTGGACTGAATCAAAGTCCTCACTTAAGGGAAATTATTTGGCTCCTAAAATAATTCTTCTGTATAAATAAACAACCCTATTTTTTGTTGTGTTTCTGAATTCTAGAACTGGATATAACTATTGATGTTCAGTTAGCTTGGGGTTTCAAAGACATTTGATATACAAGTTATTTATATACCTAAGAAGGACTTTTATTTATTTACGAGAAATAGAATGGCTTTAAAATATATATTCAGGGCTTACAGAAAATTTTAGATAAATCTGGAAAGTTGTAGAGCAATAAAGAGTATCAGATATAAAATTGAAACCCTTATCCCTTTGATTTCCCTTCTTCCTCAGAGATGATCATTCCACTGAATTTGGTGTTTATTATTCTCATATATGTTTTTGTTTTTACGAAATGTACGTGTATCACTAGTATGTAGATTTGCCATGCGTGTATTTAAACTTCATAGAAATGATAAAATACGATTTCTTTTATTCAGTCTACTTTTCACTATATATTTTGCTTTTGGGAATTGCCTATGTTCATATCAGTCTAGTTATGAATTTTCACAGATGTAGAGTGTTCCTTTCTAAAAACAAGCTATATTTTGTTTATTTGTAGGTATTTATGTTATTTCTGATTAACCACTAGCAAGTAATAAAAACACTGCAACATATAGAATTCTTTACCATACATGTCTGTCTTCTTTATGCACACAAAAGTTACTTTCTAGATAAACCTAGAAGTGGAATTGCTAGGTTTTAGGATATATACATCTTCAAATGCATTAAGTGTTTTTTTCAAAATGATTATATTAATTTAGACTTCTAGAAGCAGTGTATGAGAGTTATTCTGTGCCAATGGGTTAGTCTCATCAGCCATTAATTTTTGTCAATTTTTAATCTGATAGGTGTGAAACAGTATATCACTGTGGGTTTTGCTTGCATTCCTTTTCCCTGATTTCTAGTGAAGATGAGCATCACTCATATATGTATTTGGCCATTTAACTTTCTTCAGTGAAATGCTCATTACCCTTTGCCCATTTTCCTCTGGGTAGTTTGTCTTTTGCTTACTAATTTGAAGGGGTTCTTTTTGTATAATGTATACTAATCCTTTGTAGTTTATATATGTTACAAGTAGTTTCTCCCAGGTTATTGCTCTTCTTTACTCTTATGTAGTCTTTCAATGTGCACAAATTTTAAATTTTAATATATGCAGATTTATCAAATATTTCCTTTTTGGTTACTCTTTTTGGTTTTTGGTCTAAAAAAACTTCTGTATCTTGAGATCTGAATGTTGTAAAGTTTTGTATTTTACATTTTTCACTTAAACTATCTAGAATTTATTTTTATATTTGGTATGAGGTGGGACTAGCTGTATTATTATTATTATTATTATTATTTTTTGAGATGGAGTTTTGCTCTTGTTGCCCAGGCTAGAGTGCAGTGGTGCGATCCTGTCTCACCACAACCTCCACCTCCCAGGTTCAAGTGATTCTCCTGCCTCAGCCTCCCAAGTAGCTGGGATTACATTTGTTAAACAGTCCATTACTTCCCCACTGATATGTAATAACACATTCGACATGAATCAGGATTCTGTCTGTGTATGAGTCTGTGTCATGGCTCACCGTCTCACTCCATTCATCCATGTTTTCATTCGTGCACCAAGACCACTTTCACGGGCAATCATTGTGGTTTCAGAATGGGCTTCATATCGAATGTGGCCAGTGCTCTGCTTTGTTCTTAGTCAAAATTGTCTTGGTTATCCTTAAAACCTCAGATCCTGTGTAAAAATTTTGGACTCAGCTTGTAAAATTTCATGAAAAATCATTTTGGGATATTGATTTGAAATTGTATTAATTGGAAAAAAGAAAAGAATTGGCATCTTGACTGCATTGATTTTTTCAATACATAAATGTGATATAGCCTTCTTTAGAGTCTTTTAATAAGATTTTATAAAGGTCTGTCATATTACTAGTTAAGTAGTTTGATAGTTAGCTTATGATTAACTTGGTAAATTTTTGCTGACATGTAAAAATGCAATTGCTATTTCTATGTTTTATATATAGAAGCTTTGCTAGACTCTTAATAAAATAACACAGGTTTTCTTGGATTATCTTTATAAGATGGTCAGATTATCTGTAAATAGTGGCATTGTATTTCTTTCCTTTCCTTATGCTTTTTACTTTTCTTAGTATTCTGGCTCGAACCACCAAAATAATGTCAAATATAAGCAATGATGGAAACATCCTTATATTATTTTTAACAGTAAACTGTTCTTAATATTTCAGCATTAAGAATGATACTGGCGGGCCGGGCGCGGTGGCTCAAGCCTGTAATCCCAGCACTTTGGGAGGCCGAGACGGGCGGATCACGAGGTCAGGAGATCGAGACCATCCTGGCTAACACGGTGAAACCCCGTCTCTACTAAAAATACAAAAACTAGCCGGGCGAGGTGGCGGGCGCCTGTAGTCCCAGCTACTCGGGAGGCTGAGGCAGGAGAATGGCGTGAACCCGGGAGGCGGAGCTTGCAGCGAGCTGAGATCCGGCCACTGCACTCCAGCCTGGGCGACAGAGCCAGACTCCGTCTCAAAAAAAAAAAAAAAAAAAAAAAAAAAGAATGATACTGGCTGGGTATAGTGGCTCATGCCTGTAATCCCAGCACTTTGGGAGGCCAAGGCAGGATTGCTTGAGCCCAAGAGTTTGAGACCAGCCTGGGCAACATAGGCAAAACCCCGACTCTACAGAAAACACAAAAATTAAATGGGGCATGGTGGTGCATGCCTGTGGTCCCAGCTACTCAGGAGGCTGAGGTGGGAGGATCACTTAAGCCCAAGAGGTCAAGGATGCAGTGAGCCATGATCACTCCAACCTGAGTGACAATGAGACCCTGTCTCAAAAAAAAAAAAAAAAAAAAAAAAAAAGGGAAAAGAAAAAAAGATACTTAACTCTAGTTTTTAAAATTTTCCTTGCCAAATACCCACTGTCAGATTAAGAAAGTTTCCTTCTGTTACTAAGTGTACTAAAAGGGGTTTTTAAAAAATAACAAATGGTTGTTGAATTTAAAGTTTTTTCTGCATTTGCAGAGGTAGCCATGGGTTTTCTCCAATAAACTATTAACGTGGTAAGTTATATTCATTGATACTATCATCTCAAATTACCCTTACATTCATTGGACAAACACAATGTGATTTTGTTTCAGATTTTTGTAGTGGTGTTCATAATTGCAAATAGTATAGAAGTTGCTCTCCTCACACTGTTCTTATCTGGCTTTAGTGTCAGAGTGATATGAATCATGTAAAATGGGTTGTGGAGTTTTTTTTTTTTTTCTTTGTGTTTTCTGGAACTTTCCATATGTCTAACTTGAACTCTTCCTTCAGTGCTAGAAATCACATTAAACATCTGACTCTCATGGATTTTTTTCATGGGTGTGAATATATTTGTAATTAATTAACTCAATTTCTTTTGTTAGGTTAACAGAGCTATTCAAGATTTCTATTTCTTCCTCAGTCAGATTTGGTAAATTATATGTTTTTAGAAAATCATCCGTTTCTTTGATTTTTCAAGTGTATGATAAAAATTTCCCCTTATTTTTGTAATGTGTTTTGGTCACTGTATCTATAATTGTATTTATCTGTCATTCCTGAATATGCTCATTTGTGGCCCTTTTTCTCAAACAATTTTGATAGAACTTGTCTATTAGGTTTTTCACAATTATAAACCAACTTTTAGTTTTGTTGATTTTTGTCTATATACCTTTGTTTTCCTTTTTCATTAGTCTTTGCTCTTTATTTTTTTCTTTTATCTTCTTTGAATTTATTCTACTGTTGCCTTTCCAATTGTTGAGCTGATCGCTCATTAATTTTTACTCTTTCTTTTCTTCAAATATAAATACTTAAGAATAAATTTCCTTCTAAATACTACTTTAGAAGTATTCTACAAAACTTCATATTTAACTTTTTCATTATGGCACCCTTTAAATGTATTCTAATTGTCTGTGTTTTTATTTTTTTGACCTAAGTTATTAGACATGTTTTAGTTTTTCCAATTATATGGATTTTTTTCAAATGTATCTCCTTGTTATTTATTTTTCAATTCAGTTGCATTATGATCAGGAAGGTAGCTCGTGTGAAACCAGTTTGTGGCGTTCATTCTTGAGCTTCGTGGCAGAATTGATTGTCAATTTTTGAGTAGTCCTTATATATTTGAAAGAATATGTTTTCTCCAGTTTGGGCACCAGGTTATATAGATGTTAATCTATTAGATAAAACTTAATAATTGGGTTAAATGAATCTATTATATACATAACAATTTTATCAATTACTGTGCAAGAGGTATTACAAACCTCTTTACTCTGTTGATTAGATTTGGCTGGATACAAACAGGGAAAAATTCCCACAAAATAATAATAGCTTACAAAAGTTAGAAGTTGGTCTGAACTTCTTTTCTGAGAAAGATAAATAAACTCTATCTATGCCTTAGTGTCCAGAGATGATGAAAATAATTCCATAGTGAGCCTGGACTGTAGAATTTGGTTACTCCTTCCCTGTAGCTATCAGGGATTGTGGTTTCTTCCCTCCATGTTCCCTGCCACCTATGACTGATAGCCACAGGTGACTCACCTTTTCTAGGAAGAACATTTGTGGGACTCATGGCAGTCTGTGTATTATGAGAGTCACATCTTTCTCCTGCACTGAGACCTGTGTTCCCCACCTTGCAGGTATATTTTTCACTGAATCCAGGTAGGATTTTATCCACGCTATATCCTTGGATAAATAAATTGGCAAAATATATTTCATAAATATTTGTCTCTTTGTTTTTGAGGTTTTTTCCCATAAGTGAAGTCCCCAATTGTCCATAACAGATTTTATTCTCCAGAGATCCATCAGACTCCTTTACATAGCTAACCCCTTTCCTTATATGTCATACAGTCTACTTGATTTTATCTTCTCCCACTCATTCTCTGATTTAACATTTCCTGTAATACTCACCCTGTGGTTTCTGTCTGAGGCCTTCACACACATTTTCAGTAAACAGTCCAGACTGTTTGTGTGATGTTACTAATACCACTGCCTGTCCTTTGACCATGCTGAGTCCTTGGATGCTTCTTAACATACAATGTCATAGAATGAAATTTCCTTAATTCTATTCACATTTCAGCCAATTGCAAGTTTTTTTGTCCTCATCTGTCATCTCATTGCCTTGTTCAATTATTCTAAAGAAGTGTATTGTGAAATTGATATACAGTAAAATATTTTTAGTGCATGTGTAATAGAAAATAGTTTTCTAAAATCACTTTTTAAAAAATCTTAGATTTGGTGGTACATGTGCTGGTTTGTTAATCGGTGTCTTTCATGATGCTGAGGTTTAAGCTTCTAATGATCCCGTTACCCAAATAATGAATGTATTACCTGATAGCTGGTTAGAAAATAGTTTTAGATTGAAAGCTGGTTCTAACTTATCTACGTCTGAACATAGACCAACCGTAAAATGTATGTAGAATGTATATACATTCCTGGAATACTTCTATGATACCCATTTTTGAGAGCTGCTTACATGTCAAGCATGTTGCTTGGTATTTTCTGTCTGTTACCACCTTTTTTCCTACTAGCACATTCGCAGCATATTGCTTTTCCCCATCTACACACAAAAATCATGAAACAAGAAGACTCGAGGCATTCAGTGATTTCCCCCAAGCACTGCCTAGGTACCAGCAGACCCTCAGTTCTAACCAAGGTCTGACTGATGCTTACTTCAGTACTTTTAATCAAAGGCCAAGCAACTGAAACATTAACTCATTGTATCTGCAGGTCATCACCGAGTGGTCTTCTCACATCATCCTTCAGGCAGCACCAAGAGTCACTGGCAGCTGAGAGAGAGAGGCGGCGGCAGGAGAGAGAAGAAAGGTTGCAGAGAATAGAGCGGGAAGAAAGAAACAAATTCAGGTAAGAAGGATCTTAAGATTTTTTTTTAAATAATGAGTTAAAAATTAAAGCACGTGACTTTACAGCTGTATACATTTACTATTGGTATTAAAGGAAGTAATGAAAGTTCTGTCTGTATTTTTAAGGAAGAGAAAGACATACCTGAAATAGGCTGGATCTGGTTTGTTATGGCCTTTGTTTCTCTAACCATATGGCAGGAAGTACAGTCAGCCAAATACAATTAGGAACTCATGTATTCTTGAGTCCTTCATTGTCTGCAGTGGTCCTATCCAGGCCTTCCCGATGACAGAGAGCCTAATTATCTTAACTTAATTTGCCATCTCTTCCTAATGGTCCTCATGTTTTATTCATGCTCCATCAATGCCCAAAAGGAAATACTTTTCCCACTTTCTGGTTCGCCTTTTGATCCCTGTAACAATCATCAATATATTTTTTTAAACAATAATATCTTGCTATGTGGGGGGAAAAGTCATTGTGTTGATTACTCTCAGCCCATTTCCCCCTGATCTCCTGGTCTCTGTACAGCTCCAAGGATGTGTTCCTGGATTTAGCTCATTCCAGGTGCCATCTCTTGGCCTGGCTGTCCCCACCGATCCCAGTGTGCCTTGGCTTCTCCTTCAGCCAGTCCACCTGTTCTCCACATTCTCCAGGTCATCCTCCTTCACACCCATCCCCTGGGCTTAATGCTGTGCTGTGCTTTATGGAATGAAAAACAGTTGCTATGTCTCTCCTTACATATTACTTCCTTCTACTCTTCCTTATCTCCTTTTTCCATTTTTCCCATTTCTTCCCCACCTCCTCCTCCTATACGTTCTCTTCCTTCTTAATCCTTCCAAGTCATTTCTATAGCTTCTACATTCTTTCCTTTCATTTATCTCCCCGTCTCTACCTCCTGTTTCCTTAGCTCAGTTTCTTTTTCAAACAATATTACCATCAATTATTCCCCATTAAATCTACAAGGAATATAAGGCATTGTCAATGAAGATTTAGAGATTTAATAATATGTGTTTTTTGTTTGTTTGTTTGTTTTTGTTTTGTTTTGTTTTGTTTTGTTTGAGACAGAGTCTCACTTTGTTGCCCAGGTGGAGTGCAGTGGTGCGATCTTGGCTCCCAGCAACCTCTGCCTCCCGGGTTCAAGTGATTCTTCTGCCTTAGCCTCCCAAGTAGCTGGGATTACAGGCCACAGCACCACGCCCAGCTAATTTTTGTAATTTTAGTAGAGATGGGGTTTTACCGTGATGGCCAGACTGTTAAACTCCTGACCTCAAGTGATCTGCCTGCCTTAGCATCCCAAAGTGCTGGGATTGTAGGCATGAGCCACCATGCTCGGCCAATAACTTGTGCTTTTTTGAAGCCAAGAAGTGTATGTGTAATTGTAAAAATGATCAAAATATGAGCAGAGTTGTGAAGTTGCTTAAGTATAAGTCACTACTTCATGAAAACAAATGCCAAGTCTGTGAAATGCTAATCCTCATTTTTCTAAGACTGGGTGAATGGGCTGCATGAAGTAAACCAACATCATTTCCCTTCAAGATTGTGTAGCACACCCTGAGCTGTTACATTTCTACCAAATGATATGTGGAAATGCCAGTTCTGTATGCACCATTTTTCATGAGGGTAGTTCTGGAAGTTGTCACTTTTAGAAAGACCAGTTCTTTAAATCTCTGGAACAGGTTAAATGTTTCCTGATTTATGGTTTTCTGGGAGATTTGCATATTTTACCACCAAATAGCAGCAGAGAATCTGAGTGAAATACATGGAAAATTCAGAGATTAGCTTACATCCAAAGTTTTTTATTGAAAACCTCTTGAAACAGGGTGCTGGTTCTGGGGAAAATGGAATTCGTTCACTCCATCCTGTCTCTTCTTCTGCATTGCTGAATGCAATCATAAACCATGGAGAGAATGTGTGGAGCTCTGAAAACTCTGAAATGTAAAAGAGAGCAGGTGAATTAGGAAGGGAGAGTAAAATTAAGTTTTACAAAACCAGTGAGAATTTACCATTTTTTGCCTTCAATATTACTTGGCATGTACTCAAAGGCACCCAAACCTAGAAGTGTATGCCAAATCTGGACCAAAAGAGCCCCAGAAGAAGTCCTCTTTTTCCAGACCGAGGCACAGCAAAGGGAATTTCTAAAGATAAAAGTGTAGAGAATTCCTCTTATTTCTTTATCTCCTACTGTAGCCTCCCAAGCAATATTGCTACAGAAGCACAGCAATGGCAGCAGTGTCCAGGCAGGTGCCTGAAATGGGAGGGGAACTCTTGCTCTGACCATAAGAGCTACAACCCCATGATCACTAGGCGTATCACTTTGCTCTCCTCCTGCTGTATTGTCCTGGATGCAGATGCAGTTACCAAAAGTATGTGGCAGGACGGGGAAAATAAAGCCCAAGCCTTCTGTCTGGAGGACCATAAAAGGAAACCCAAGGAGCCAGAAGGTGTTAGTTAGGAAAGCCACAGAGAGCAAGGACATCAAGAGAGCACTCCTGAATGCATGTCTGATTTGTGCACATGTGGCTTCAAACCTACACGGCATGCCATAGCCTTTAAGAACTAAGTACAGAGTGGGAGTGGGTGACCACCCAGATCCCAGAAAACTGAATTAATATTGGAACCAATGTCTGAAGGCAGGTTACAACTTGCAGACTGAACTTGACCTGGTTGATTACCTGCTAATACAAAATAAAACAAAAATCAAGATTCTTTGTAGAATTTAAATAAGACCCCAAATCTCATTACAAAATAAGTAAAATGTACAGAATACAATCCAAATAACTTATCATAAAAATAATTAGGAAAATGTTAACTCGAAGGAAAAAGAGAATTAAAAGGTGGCTAACCACAAAGGACATAGATATTATACATTTAAAGATTTTAAAGTAGCTATTATAAATATGCTTTAAGAAGTAAGGGCAAATACTCTTGAAACAATGAAAAGATGTCTCTGTAAAAAAAAAAAATAAAGGATATAAAGATCCAAATATAATACAGGAAAATTAAAATAGAAAATTTGTCAGATGGGCCAAATATAATTGCTATGAGAGAAGAAAGTGAACTCATTGCTATGAGTGAAACTGAAGATAGAACAACAGAAATTTTCCTCCTGAAAACTAAGCAAAACAAACAAAAATTGAAAGAAAAATGAACAAAGCCATAGGGACCTGCATAATAACATCAAAATGGTCTAGCATTCCTATCAGCAGAGTCCCAGAAGTATAGTAGAATAGGACAAGAGTGCATTGGCTTTTTTTGTTTCTTTCTTTCTTGAGACAGGGTGTCACTCTTTTGCCAAGGCTGGAGTGCAGTGTCACGATCTTGGCTTACTGCAGCCTCGACCTCCCAGGCTCAGGTGATCCTCCTACCTCAGCCTCCCAAGTAGCTGGGACTACAGGCATGTGCCTGGGACTACTGGCTAATTTTTGTATTTTTTTTTATAGAGATGGGGTTTCGCTGTGTTGCTCAGGCTGGTTTTGAACTCTTGGGCTCAAGTGATCCTCAGCCTCTTAAAGTGCTAGACTTATAGGCATGAGCCATTGCACCTGGCCATGCATTATAATATATATTCAGAATTATGTTATTCATATGTGTATGTTGGCAGAGTAAGAGTTAGGCCTAGGCAGGTTGTCGTCAGAGGCCATGCTCGTAACTGTTAACCATTTGCTCTTGATTTCTAGTGATTCTAACTTGTCATTTAAAAACACAGAGAGACCTTGGCAAAATGGCCCTCATCCAGTAATGACTGCTAATCAAGGACAGACCATAGGCAACTATTAATTGTGGTGACTGCAGTTCCATATTTCTCAGGATGTGAATGGAAAGAAATTCAAAAAATATATAGGAAAAGCTTTCTAAAGTAGTCCCCGAGATTACCCAAATGGCTGACCTTTTATCAGCCATTTCATTGATTTAAATTGTTTATGCTCCTGGTACTTCTTGTAAAACATCTGAAAGTTGTTCTTTATTGTCATTTTTGTTGAATATGGTCTTAAGCCTTCTGAGTTATAGGAAATTTTAGTTCTAGTGTGGAAAGTGATGAGGTTGGATGTTTATAAATGATGACAAATCTGAGTCCTTGTTGCATTTTTCTCCCGGTCCTATACTGCTGTAGTCTAACTTACTGTCCCTTTATATCCAGTTACCAGTACACCAAGAAATAGAATATTTAAACTATATTGTGAGGTCCAGTGTTGAAAACCATGATGTTAGGATTCTTCAAGAAAGTAAACAGTCCAGTGAGAGATGACTAACCACATAGTCTTAAACTTAGATTCAATTTGGAACCTAACCAGCAGGAACAGAAAAACAAAACATTAAAATTAATCAGATTTGGGCATCTGTGGGTACAGACAAAAGAGAAGGAACGAAGGAGGAGCTTCAGTGATCCCACAATAGAAACTGAGAGTGTAATGGATGAGGAGAAGGAATCCTGGGTTGTCACTGTGGATGAGAGTGTGGCGATTCCTCAAAGACCTAGAACCAGAAATACCATTTGACCCAGCAATCTGATTACTGTGTATGTACCCAAAGGAATATAAATCATTCTATCATAAAGACATATGCACACGTATGTTCATTACAGCACTATTCACAATAGTAAAGACATGGAGTCAACCCAAATGCCCATCAGTTGATAGACTGGATAAAGAAAATGTGGTACATATACACCATGGAATGCTATGCAGCCATAGAATGGAATGAGATCACGTCCTTCACAGGGACATGGATGGCACTGGAAGCCATCATTCTCAGCAAACTAATGCAGGAACAGAAAACCAAACACCACATGTTCTCACTCGTAAGTGGGAGCTGAACAATGAGAACACATGGACATAGGGAGGGGAAAAACACAGACTGGGGCCTGTCAGTAGGGGGATGGGGGAGGGAGAGCATCAGGATAAGTAGCTAAGGCATGCTGGGCTTAATACTTAGGTGATGGGTTGCTAAGTGCAGCAAACCACCCTGGCACACATTTACCTATGTAACAGACCTGCACACCCCACATGTATCCCAGAAATTAAAAAAAAAAAAAAAAAACTCCTGGATTGTGGAAGGAATATTCAGTTCGTGGAGTGCAGCATAAAATGACCAAGGCATTTAGATTTAATTTTTAAGATGGCTGTAATGGAGCTACCAGAGCTCAACTGGATGCTAATCACCTCCAAAAGCTATTGCTTGCTTGTTATTGCCATATTTTAGTTTTGGATTTTTAAAAAACTTCTCTTTCCTCAGATGCTTACATTCTTTCCAACAAGTAATTAGTAGGGTTTCTGGGTGAATCCAATAATCCTATGTTTTCTGCAATCCCTGTGATTGTATTGAAAATCAATTGTATTTAATAATTTGGGAGTACAGCCTTTAAAGTTTTAAAAATTTAGCTACAACTATTTTACATTTCTGAGGCAGTGGCGGTCTTTCATGATATACTGTTTATAATTTATTGGTAATTATCTGAGCATCTAATTCTGTTATTTTCTTTTCCTGTTTATTTGTTCTACATATTTCCATTAGCCGAGATTATTTAGACAAAAGAGAGGAGCAAAGGCAAGCAAGAGAAGAAAGGTTTGTGTATTTCTTCTTTCCCATTGTAACAAATTGCATGTGACTTTGCACTGTTAACCTAGCATGCAGAGAGAGTGTTGATTAAAATATAACTGTTTCACTTAAAACCTTGCATAGCTGACATTTTGCAGAACAGAGTGTACTAGTTACCTAAATTTTCCAATAAAAGTTTGGATTTGTCATTTGGTGCCAGCATGGTTAAGTGTGTCTGTTCCTTCAAAATTCTCCTTCAAATGAGCACATTAATGTTAGCGTAATTGATATAGGGCGTATATTTGAAATACCCTGCACCACTGCTACTAAGCCCAGAGTAGGTGTTCCTACTACGTGCTTTCATGTCACATGATCAGCACTCCTTCAACAAATATTTTAGTATACACACTGTGCCAGGCAGTGGCTGGGGGCACTAAATATACCTGAGACTCTTTCTGGGTGTGACTGGTCACTTACCTGTCTCCCTACTGAACTGTACTCAGCTCCTCAATGGCAGGGACAATGCCTGGATTTCCTTTATTTCCCCAGTACCCACCACAGTGCTTGGCATGTAGTTGGGACTTAGGAATAATATATGGAATCAGTAAATGAGTAAATGAACCAACAACTTTATTTAAAATATTCAAGCTGTAAGGTACTTTCTTTTTTCATTTTAAAAACTACTTTATTTATGATACAAATCTTTGTGGTTTGTGATGCTAACCAGCAAAGGCATGAATACATTTTTAAATTTCTGTCCACAGAATAGTTATATGCAATTTTGTAAGAAAAACATATATGAGATACATTACTTTATAAGATTAAGAAGTATGTTATTAAAATGTTGCTGTAATATTCAAACCAGCCTAGGTCATATAAAGGAACAGCTCAAAACTCTGGTGTTGATCAGTAGTATATTTCAATGGCAACATGCTTCGAATCTCAATAAAAGATACAAAGATGTTCAGTGTCTAATAAATGCAGATAAACAGTGGAAACTGGTTTTACAAGTAGACTGGCAAAAGGCAAGTTTTTACCCCCAGCTCTTTACAGCCTGCAGTTGTCCCCTCTACCACCAGGTGGGGTGACTGCATGGAGAGATGGAAAGGCTGATTTTACACTTTCTATGCTGGAACCAGCTGGGGACCTAACAGTTTCTGGACTGGGCCAATAAGAAGTAGAGTTGTGCTAATTTTCTAAACACCACCTAAATACATCAGGACAGTCTGAGGTAGGCAAGAGTAGAGACTGCCTATCTTCAATTTAAGAATTAGATGCTTAGATTAGCCTCTTAAATAAAATGATGGCATTGCTTTGATTCCAACATTCTATTTGATTATTATCATCCTAATAACCAGTTGTGGTGGCGAATCGAGAGTGAAAGATGCTGCTAAAGAAATGGGAAACTTATATTTCTCACTAGTACCTGTTTTTTACATCAGAGGACATCACATATACTTTCACTGAAAATGCTGTTGACTTCCTGCCCAGGCATGAGGAACTCAATTTTATTTTTCAGTTCTCCCCCCAGATTCTGTACTTCTTTGAGCTTTCAACAACTTGACTGTTAGGTTATGTCCACACAGACAAGGCTTGGCAGCTCCTGGGGAGATGGTTTAGGTGCTGTGTCTCTGAACTGGCTCAGGCTGACTTAAAAATTTCCCCAAACCACAGAAGTCCAGCTCTTTCTGGATATTATTTACTGCTCTTTTTTTCCAAACAAGCCTTCACTAATGTCTGGCAAACTTGTAAGAGGAGGTTGCTGCTTCTCCTGTCTCCTCTGGTTCTGCGCTTAGTCTGCTCCCAGGCTGCCCATCAGCCTGAACACAGGAGTGTGCTCTCCAGGCCCACTGTGGGATTCTTTCCTCAAAGACACCTCTCTGTTTACACAGAGGCCTGGGGAAGCAGCCATGAGGTTTCCTTTGGTTTGGCCCAGCCATTTTTCTTGTTTGTTTTCTTCTTGAATAACCTGGTGAAGATGGGAGGGGAAATAGACTTTCATCCCTGTTTCGAAAGCTGTTGAGAGTTCCTAGTAAGCCAGGAAAAAGTAAGATTTCCAAGTGTGATGGAATTTGGAAATGGAAACTAGTAGAGATCAGAGGTGGGAGGGAGAACAGAAATAAGGAAAAGTAGCTCTTCCAGATAGAGCGATGTGTGTTCGTCAAGTCCCACATCTCTTACCCTTAACGCAAGACTCGGAAAAAGACAGAGTCACAGCAGATGGTTTTTGAGATTTGTATCATGTAACTGTAACAAGATGACTGTCATCTTATTTTAAGGTGTAGTGACCATCTGGATACCTGTTACATTATTTCATATCATCTCACTCCATAATTTCAGACAAACTATGTTATTGGCAATGGTGCAGACCAGGACTAAATTTCTGTTGAGATGCTACTTCTCATCTTTTTAAGTATTAGAAGAAAGGCTTTATAGGATAATGATTGATTAAAATGACATTCACACATAATTTAAAGGAGAAAAAAGAAGTGTGTGTAGTAAGGAATGAGACCAGGCTGGGGGTGTGTTGGGGGGTAGCACAGGAGGATACTTCAGTGTGGGTTTGTTGGTCTGAGGGAGACAGCAGGGCATGGAGAGGAAAAGGTTTAGAGCAAACAGGGGCTATGGGAACAAAGTGCAAAGAAAAGGTTGGAACTGGGCTAGGGTTTTGGAAATTGTGCATGAAAATGATCAATGAAGCAGGAAGAAAGGATTCTGAGCCTTGCTTAGAAGGACTGAGAACAGGGCAGAAGTTAGAAGGAGCCAGATTTTAGCTTAATGTAAATGAGAATTTCCAAATAGAAGTGTGGCAGGAAAAGTCATCAGTAAGTAGGTCTAGGTTAATCTAAAGTCAAGCAGAGTTTCTGTAGGGCCCTGTGAAAAGAGACTGAGCCGCAATACCAGCCCTGCCACTGAGTCCTGGTGGATGTTGGAGTTCATCCCAGTGGTTTATTTGTCTCTCTCTTCCACTGAACTGTGAGCTCTGTGAGGGTGGGATTTTTCCTTGTTTATTATTAAATCTTGAGTGCCCACTACAGTTCTTAGCACATGACAGTACTTGACAGATGTTCAATAAATAAATGGAAAGATGAGTGAAGAAACAAATGATCTAGGCGGAGGATAAACGGGAATGTTTGGATGAAGGCAGCAAAAGTAGGAAGTCTTTTCTTGGGGCTGTGGTTTGTGGATAGAAAGCCTGGTGCTTCCCACAGAGGAGGCTCCGTCGGTCTGTGGATTGAGTGTGACTTCGCGTGGCAGCAGGGATACGTGACAGTCATTGCATGGGCCGGTGGGTCCTCAGATCAAGTACTGTTGGGCCCCATAGCACTTACAGTCATTGTTTAGGAGAAGGTTATGACATAGGTCCAGCTTCCTCCCCAAGAACTGCTGGAGGTTCATGTAGGGCAGGAGGGGTCGCTAAGCTGTAACACCGTAAATGCCTGTGACATGGCCATCCCCGTGTACCAGCCCACCACCTTCACCACTCTGGCCACTGCGGATGAACACTGCTGATGCTTTTTCAGAAAGGTTTAGTGCTCTTGACCTCCATGCCTCTCTGTCCCTGCCGTGTAAAAAAAAATTTTAATTATGATCAAATGCACATCACATGAAATTGACCATCTTAACCATTTTAAATGTGTTTTTCAGTAGCATTAAGCGCATTCACATTGTTGTGTAACGAGTCTCTAGACTCTTCTCATTTTATACAACTGAACCTCTTTCTCCATGAAACCACAACTCACCATCCCTCTACCTCTGCTTCTACCATTTTTGTCTAACACATAAACATCATTTTTCAGGACAATTCAGATTAAACCTTTAACTCTTCCCATGTCTTATGGATCTTCAGTGATGGCATCTGTGAGGCCGAGGGGTGCACAGGAATAGCACTTGAGTCAAATCTATCCAGGCTCTGGGATGAGTGGCCCCTGGAGACTCCCAGAAAGTGGGTTAAACCCTTTGGCTGCCGGCAAGCTCCTGCCTACCTGGCTGCCCACAGGGAAGTGTGCGGAAGGCCAGGACCAGGAATGAGCCAGCAAAAATGAACACAGTAAGTGGGTTGTCCTCCTGGCTGGAAGCCTTTCACAGGGCTTCGTCACCACCACCCACCCCGGACTCATTTGATTTCTTGCCCTGGGATTCTGACCTCCTGAACTCCTGGATCTGTCCAGATTCTCTTATTTGCACTCATTTCTTGTCTGCCCCTTTATCCTGTTGCAGCAGCGTGGGAATACCTGTGCTCACAACTCCTCCTGGACTTAGGCATTCCTGGCCTTGAACTTGCCACCATCCCATTTAACACATACCTGCCGGAGGCCCTGCGTCTTATCCTTAAAACTGTTTTCTTTCAAGGTGGTTGTTACTTCCACAGCCAAGTGGCTTTTTCTTGCTGGCCTGAATTAAGTCCAGAAACATGTTCCTTTTGTTGCCTCTCTTATCCCTCAAGAGGTGGTGCTGTTGGCCAAGCTTCAAGTGTTTGTATCTACATATACACTCACTGCACACCTTTTATCAGAGATTCACCGTGAATGCAAGTTCATTCCCCACAAAAATGAAATGGGATGCATTCGCCCCCTCGGCATCCTGGGCTTCAGGTGGGCCTCTGCAGGTGGGGTGCCACTCTGCAGGCTTTTCCCTGCAGGCTCTGCCTGCTTTTCATCAACCCATAGCAAGGCACTGAGGGAAAGAACAAAGGATGGTAATCATCCTGTTCACGAAAATCCTATTATCTGCTTTTTGAAAACAGACGTACGTACACATGTGAAAAGATGACTAAATATGCCAGGCAGTAAATGCAAAATGCCATCTGAGCTGAAGGGACTACATATCCGACATGAGTTCAGAGGCAAGGCCAAGATCACTTTCACCTGTGGTGGTCAAGGCAGACCTCCTGGAGGGAGATGCGCATGCAAGCATGGTCCGAAGGGTGGACTGCCTTTGGACTGGCAGAGAGAAGGGGTGAGGATTACAGACGGGGAAACCACACCCACCTTGAAGATGGGATGCAAAAAGTGCATGCTTTCTAACTGCATTGTTTTAAAATATTTTAAATATGTGCTCTGCTTTATCTGGGTAAATGAACAACACCCTGTCTAATGCCCATTGTGAGGAACTGAAGCAGTGAATTGGATAGATGCAAAGTGAGGGTCTTGAGTAAGCTGTTCCAAAGTTTAGTGGTGGGTAAGATAGTAAGTAACCTGCTACAGCTGAATGCATACATTTATTTCTGAAAAAGATAATGGTGAGTAAAATTAGCAGACATCTGGAAGAGGCACACATTTCAAAGTTATTTTGGTCTGATCTATAAAGTGCACTATGAGGAATATGATTGGTAGCTGGTCTTAATAAACAGTTAGTGGGTTCTGCCTGCCTGAAATGCAAAACAGATGTATCTTTGTTCTTTTAAACTGACTTTGATGAATAAACTATATGTGACGTCAGGTTCAAGCTATTGGATGTCTGATTCCTACTCAGAAATATTTTAGAATATAAAAAAAGTTTCCATGGTCAGCACTGAGAGAACAAAGTAAATTCCAGTTGCATTGCTGTTAGCATTGAAGCAGGTTCAGAAATTCAGAGAGGCAGGCCTTCATCCAAGCAACCCCGTTTGGTATTTGGGGGGCATTTTTTTTCTCTCTGCCACACCAAGCCACCCACCCATTTCACAGCTGTGAGCTCTGAGGGGTTTGATTTTCAGCCATCGCTCTTGTGGCTTTTTGATGGTGATTATTGCTGTTTTGCTTATTTACAAATGTTCCCTAAAAGAGCAAGATAGGATTCTGCAGCAGTGATCCAATATCTACGGGCTGTGTGATGCTGCCATTTCCCCCAATTTGCTTGGTTATGAGTGATGTGGGATTTTTAATCATTAGCATCTTGGCTTTGCTGGGTGTTTTTGGCAGGCTGACCCTCCAGCCAGCCCTGCACTGTGCTGTGTGCATCAGGAAACCGGCTCATTCTGCAGGTGTTTCATCCATAAACAAGCATCAGCCACGGGCTCCTCTTTCGTTTGACGGAAACCCTTTGGAATTTAACTTTCAGATACAAATACTTGGAACAGTTGGCAGCTGAGGAACACGAGAAGGAGCTGAGAAGCCGGAGTGTGAGCCGGGGCAGAGCCGACCTCTCCTTGGACCTGACCTCGCCGGCAGCCCCAGCCTGCCCGGCTCCTCTGAGCCATAGCCCCTCATCTTTAGACTCTCAAGAGGCTCTCACAGTGTCTCTCTCCTCCCCAGGAACCCCTCACCATCCCCAAGGTGAGTACAGGGAGAGTAGAGGGAAAATGAACGGGTTAACATCAGATGGGCTTCCTTGGGGGCAGTAGTGATGATTTCAACCTGCAGACTAATATTGAGACAGCAACTATGGGTACACTTTGTTGATGGGGGCTGGGGGTGGTGGTGACTGCAACTGCGTGGTCACTAACAAACTAGACATCTTCAGAGTCTCAAAGTAAAATGATTCATCAAAGTTGTCAATGTATGGCCGTGGAAAAAGGAGAATATGGAAAATAAGCTTTACTTTGACATTTAATCTTAAACACTGGGATATTCATTTAATACTTTATCATTTGGAGATGTGGGTCTGCCCAATCAAGCGACCACATTTGAATGTTCTTACCCGAGGAACTGTTAGTCTGGTTTAAATTAAACTGAAGGAGAATAAAATTAATTACAGCAAGCAAAGAAAAATGTAGACCTAGTGAAAATAGAAGGTAATATTCTTTAGGAAAATAATTCAAATTGTAAAAATTACTGGTACACGGTTGGGTGTGGGTGTGTGGGTGTGTGTGTACGTGCTTATGTACGGACAGGCAAGCTCTCCCAGGAGATACTCTTGTCTTTGCTTTATTTGGAGAGGCACGATGATATTGTACACTGCAGCCTTGAGCATCAGCTGTTTTCCTGCCTGCTCTGCACACTGTGGGACCGTTTTCTTTCACATTAACACAGGGACGGTTCGCAGGCACCAGCGTTTACACAGTGTGTGTTGATTAACCCTACTGCTAGCACTGTTTGGTTTAGTCAAGTGTTATGGCTTAGAGCCTGATGTAGACTTAGCCAATCGAAGACAGCAGAGGCTTTTAATTCTAGGAGAGTTGACTAAATATGGCGTAAAGTTTAATTTAAGCAAGGCCAGACTCCATGACCTTAGCAGAACTGGATATAGCAGAACGATATTGTCTGTCCAATTCTTTGCTGGCTCTCCTAGCCTTGGCTCATTCTGCTGGACCAGGTTGGCTCCTCCACAGCTTCCCATGATGTCCCGTTACTCCTGATCCCTGAGCCATGGAAGATTGTCCCAGGCAGATGGCTCAGTCATGGATGAGTAATGTCGGTCTTAAAATATTGAGACGCTGAGAGTCAAGACAACAGACTGTCCTATAACCGCCGTGTATTTTCCAAACCCTGCCTCATATCATTGCTATATATACATTGTGGTATTTCTAGAGGCAATATGAGAGATACCCTCCTGCAGAGTTGTGGTTCAGCACTTTATCCTGGGACTTTTAACTAAAAGTTGTACCTCCAGTCGTTTACAGAATGATTGTCTAAACTGTGAAGTATAGAACAGCCCCGAGCTGAGAGGGAATTGTCAGTATCTGTAAATGTCATTTGTCCTCATATTTTTAATCTCCTTGATGTTTGTGGCAAAAGACAATTTCTTAAGTGTTTGATTGAATTACAGTTTAACTCGAGACCATTCTAGCCAATGCAAAAGAATATTTCAGCTTCAGTAAGAATACAGAAAATAGTCATTGTGTGTGTGTATATGTGTAGTATGCATTTGGGGAAAATAACTTATGTCAGTGTGCTTTCAAAAGAATATTTGCAGCTGGGTGTGGTGGCTCATGCCTGTAATCCCAGCACTTTGGGAGGCCAAGATGGGTGGATCACCTGAATTTGGGTGTTTGAGACCAGCCTGACCAACATGGAGAAAACTGGTCTCTACTAAAAAAAAAAAACAAAAAAATTTGCCAGGCTTGGTGGCCCATGCCTGTAATCCCAGTTACTCAGAGGCTGACAGGAGAATCGCTTGAACCCGGGAGGTGGAGGTTGCAGTGAGCCAAGATGGTGCCATTGCACTCCAGCCTGGGTGACAGAGCGAGACATCATCTCAAAAATAAATAAATAATAAATAAATAACATTTGCAAGTGTTATTTTCTCTTCAGAGAAGGGATTAATAGAGACTGAGAGAATGTTTGACCAGAATTACACAATAAATGATAACTGCTTCTCAAAGAGGAATACCGGGCTTGAATCTGCACATAATCAAGAATTCATAAACTAGCATCATTTGATGTTGTTTGCTTTTTTTTCTGGAAAAACATCAAAAGTACTGGCTCCTGTGAGATCTATAAGAGCTGTCCATTGTATGTTAAGTAATCAGGATCCAAATCAGCAAGAACACACAGTCTTCCTTTTCCTGATACGTAATTGATTTATAAAATTGGAAATCTCAAGTGTATGAAAAGATGGTGGTCTCAGAAAGAACCACAGAGGTTTCCTTTTGCTTTGTAGACATTTGCCCTTATGACAGAAATGCAAAGTTGGTATAACCGAGTTGTTCTCAGCCTAGTTTATTCTTTGAAGCATTCTGTTAGCATCCAAATAATAGTATATTCTTTTTACCAAGTCCCATTTTCAAATGTCCAAAAGTAACCTTTTGCTTATCCCTAGTATTTCCAGTATCCCAACATCTGGAGGAAGAATCAAAAATATAATCACACATCCAGATGTTGGTCCTGCACCAACACCTGGCGTGATGTCCAAACGTGCCAGGGATTGCCTTGCCTTTTCACTCTTTACCCTTGTGGGATCATGCAATCGTAATATGCTTTACATTTTGGTAGTGCTCTGTCCCTTTTTCTCAAACGTATCTGGGTAGGTAGGGGAGATGTTATTATCCACGTTTTACTGAGGCCCGAATAGATGGAAAGCTGTGCTTCAGACCATCCTGGCACAGTGCTGGGAGTGTAATTAGTGTTCTGATGCCCATCTCAGCCATTTGTCATGGAGTCATGGCTCGACCATGTTTGCACTGCTGTTCCTATTAATGCCACACCATCCCTTTGCTAACCTTCTCACCAATATCTGCAAAAATTGCAGCCTACATTTCAGAATTATGTTTACAAGAAAAGGAAAAACTAATATTTGTTATTGACTTTTCTATGCCTCAGGAGTACAGGTCCCTTTATGGGTTCTTTCTTTTATAACTCCTGTTTCAGATTCTGAAGAACTTTCAAAAGAAGAAGATATGAAAACATTAAAAACTCCTTTTCCTTTTGTCTTACAAAACGTACTTTTTAAAAGGGAAAAGCTAGTGATAAATACTGGTAGCATGATATGCCATCTAGTGAGATCTCTCAGTCAAAAGCTTTCCCAACTAAATCTGCTATAACTTTTGTATGAATGATACCACTAACCCCCACCACCAAGTCAATATATACTTGAATTATTTTTCTGTCTGACCCTCTTGTGGCTTAGCAGATGTATGTCCCTATACTGCCTAGACTTGGTGATGATGGTCTAAGTATTTTCCTTTTTTCTAAAAGTACCAGCCCAAGGGAGGGAAAGGCATATATATATACATGTTCCCATTTGCGCTGTGTTGGAATTAATGGAGGCAATCAGCCCAAAGTTTGGGCAAACATGGAAAGGCATCTCTTCATTTGTTGCTTTGATATCCTTTCCTTATTTTCACTGATCCCTGGGGGTAGACATCAGAATATCTACTTAGTAAGCTTATTTCCTATTAATTTTAGAAACTCATAGATGATTCTGAAAGCACCTAAGTGATTCTCATGATCAGAAAAGGTACAGTGTTCTTATTAGGATAGAGTTCTTCAACATAATTCTTGAGCAAGTTGCTCTGAGGATGAAAAATAGTAATAATAATCTGTGTACCCACAAGTAAAGTCAAGATAGCCAAGTAACCTCTTATCCCAATTTGTGTCAGATCCAGGTAACCTATTTCATGGAAACAGAGTACAGAGAAACTACTCATCTGAAAACCAGATGTTGATGGTGGTCCCTGGAAGGGTGTCCCAGGGTTGAGCTGCCTTCTCTGGAGAGCTAGAACTGTGCTCCCTCCTTGCTCCCTCTTGTACACGAGTCCCTCCTGAGGCCAGATGGAGATAAATGACATTTCCCAGTGGAAGGAAGCAGCTGTCAAGAATTTAGAAGTGGCTTTCACCCACTAACTTAGCCAGGAAAGCAAAATTGTGTCTACATTATTTTATTATGAGCTTGATACTCTCCATATTGCACACAGAGATAATACATCAGAGATGCATTTGAAAATCATGCCACACTGTATTATTTTTATTTATGTCAGGGAAAAATATGTTTGACAGTGATTTTTTTTCTCTACCTGTAATTGGATTCCAGGGTATTTCCAAATGTCTGATTGTTTGGCCCTGGAGATATATATGGCCTATATGGCCATGGCCTACTCACCAGCAGCACTTACATAAATTATTGACAAAGGTTAACAATACTTCCTCTCACAGATCCAGGCATTTAAAGTATGGGTAAATATGGTGATTCCTGTAGCCTCCTGATCCTCAAACCTGGAAATAAAATTTAGACATAGAGTATCATGAAATGTTTAGTTTGTCTAAATGATTTTTCCTGTGGGCATCCATTTGTCATTTTTGGCTGTCATCATTATTAGCATTGACTGCCTTTGTCATCTTCGTTGTGTAAGATGTTTTGAGTACTCCTTCAGGTGTAGGCACTCTCTGAGGTTATCTAATCCACACAGCAGAAATCAGAAACATCTGGTGTCCTGTTTCCAACTGGCACGGTAGCAATGGAATATTGTCCATCATCAGCCTAACACTGCATGCTACTTCTCTTGCATAAACCTTTTGGATGCCTCCAGTTCAGTGTTTCATGAATTGGCAGGAAACTAGATTCCTTGTGGTTCTTTGACTCAGGGCTACCCCCCTCCCTGCCTCACCTGACTGCTGCTACTTGATGCCATTTTGTCAATTGGACAAAATCTTTCATCAATTCTACCCAAGGCCGAGGCCCTACCTGCTACACCTGCTGTGGGCAGCCTTTGCAAATCATCAAGTTTTTCTGCCTTGCCATTTCTCAGTCTCTAAAAATTTCCCTTTTTCTCCTCATAGAAGTGAACTTTGTCTGCAGTGTATCTTCTTGCATCATATTTGGAAACATTAATCAGGATTGAATCCTTCTGAAGTAGACAAGGTATAAACCTTAAGTAAAGATAGGCATAGAATAGCACTGGGAAAGGTGGTAAAGAAGAGCATTATTTATAAGGCAAGAGGATAGCTTGAACCCAGGAGTTCAAGGCTACGGTGAGCTATGGTCTTGCCACAGCACTCCAGCCTGGGTAACAGAGCAAGACCCCAACTCCAAAAAAAAAAAAAAAAAGAGAAGAGGAGGTGGATATTACCTGATCAAAATGATTATTTCCTAGGCAGCTATTAGGTGTCAAGAGCTGTGAAGGGACTGAAACATTACCCTAATTGTAAGCTAATATGCTGCCTTGCCACAATTCCGTGGATGCTGGCAGAAGACACAAAATTCCTGGGTCAGAGACAAAGGACTTCATTACTTCTAGTGATAGCAATAACCAGAGTATCAACATTTGTGCCATTTCCCCAAGCCCCAGTTCCCACAGGGTGATGTGAATAGGGCCCAGTAAAACCTGCAGGCACATTGTGGGGAAAGGAACCCTGAGCCTTGGGGACCTGAACTCTTTTATAATGGGCAGTAAACATGCCTTCCGTTTGTCCCAGAGGGAGACATTGTCTTTATTACAGGGGGCAGTAAACCAACTACATCTTTGCTCTAGAGAGACCCTATTTCTGTCTTCTAAGGCTCTTTGCTATGCACACATCCTTAGAAAGATAGTGCAGAAAAAAGGCTATCAGTGTCTTTGCTTGCAAGACTGAAGAAACATGGGAGAGCTGTAGAGAATTGTTTCCCAATATTAGATTATAATGGTTTTAAATCAACCTTTACTCTGAAATTTGTATCCTAAAGTCTGTTTAGTGTAAACAAAAAATTCAAGTTTTGAACAGCAATTAGCTTATTCTTATTTAACCAAAAAGTAAGTGCCTCGGGAGCTGCAAGACCCTGCCTTGAGCAGGCGCTTGGGATGAACAAGTTTGCTGCATCTGGAGACACTCACAGAGAATCTGGGTTGTTGGCTGGGTGAGACATCAGCGCCTTTCATCCCAGGTGGAAGCCTTGGATCAGTGCTTCCAGGTGCAGTCAGGAGGCTCCACGTATCAGGACAATGAGGATTCTTGAGCCACCATGGTACTTTGAATTTCCAGACAATGACTGAGACCAGTGAAATTAGCAAAGAAGAATAACTCTGGGGCTCCTTCTAGCATCCTTGTCCATCCTCAATTTCTTAATCACTACTCTGCCATCTCCATCACTCTCACTTTCCCTCCAGCAGCCCTGCTTTCCCCCATCCATCTCTGGAACACATTTGTTCAAAATGAGACAACACCTGCAGTATAGCAAGACACACTCGCGTTGATTTTCTGGTAACTGAAATACACTTTTTCAGGAGAACCTCTGGGTTCAGTGACTATGTGGTGTGTCTTGTCTGCCTCTGGACGTGATGTGCATCTTTGGAGCCTTTTGAAGTTCTGACTTCTGTGAGAAGGCTGCCTCTGCCAGATACATCAGGAAGTTCAAGTCACTTTTGGTTCACTTTCTGGATCCATCCCCCTCCAGATGCCTCTGTGTCCTCTAGATAATCTCCAGGCTAAACAGGATAGTTGCCTTTTGTGTCGTGTACATTTCTCATTGTTTTCTCACCATTTCATCTCAGTCTTTTCTCATCATTTGGTCGCAATCCTCTCATGGACTCCTCTTCTGCCTTTTTACTAAGTGGTGGGTTTTTGTGAAGTTCCTCCACAGCTCCCCTCTCTTTTCATGCCACATCCTGTCACTGGGCCCTCGCATTCCACCTGTGATTTTTACCTACCTCCCATATGCTTTAAATTCCCAAGGTCTGTACCGCCAGCCTTGGCCTCCCTGAGCTCAGGGTGTGTGTATTGCACTTCCCCAGCCATCTCCATTGAATGCCCCTCCGACCCTTCAGACCCACCAGGTGCCAGGCTGAGGGCTATTCAGATGGGAGGTGATGTCTTCTCTCATCCAGAAACCCCCACCCCAAACCTGCTTGTATTTTCTAGGCCCCACCTGGGTAAGGCCATCTCTCTTGGCCCAACCATTGAAGCTGGAACATACATATAATTTTTTATTCCTCCTTCAACATGTACCTTACATCCAATCAGTCCCCAAGTGTCTTTTGTGTTGTTTTCTCTCAAATCAGCCCTCTTTCTTTTCTCTTCATTGCCAGTGCCTTAGGCCTGGGCTCAACCATCTCTGATCTGGGCCATTTCAATCACTTCTGATAGGTCTCACTTCTTCCAGGTTCTTCTCAGCAACCCAATTAAAAACAAAGATCTGTGTACCTTTTCTTAAAATTATCAGGTGGCTCTTCATTATCTACCACATAAATTCAGATCTTACGTGACATTCAAGACTGTTTGTTACTCATACCAACCACCACAGCCACCCCCCAACAAATGTTACACTCCATCCACACCAAACCACAATCAGTACCTGAAAATGCCATGCTCTGTGCTTGGAGTACACTCTTTCATTGGGTGCCCCCTGGACTGTTCATCAAGCTGAGGCACCTTCTCTTCTCTAAAGCCTTCCTTGGTTCTTCTCTTATGTTTCCCTTGCATCTTGTGCACAGTTGGGATGCAGGGCTTACTTCACTGTCCATGTGATAATTTGTTCCTCCCAAGTGTCTATGTGCGCCTAGGGCAGGGCACGTGCCTGTGCCCACCTTTGTTATTCCCAGTGCTTGGAATATTCCCAGGTATTCAGTACATGGGTTATGAGTTGGCAAATAGTCAAGCATGACAAAAGAAAGCAGACACACGAATCTGCAGAGACAGCTGTTTCCTGTGTACCCAGGAAGAAATTTATTACATGAGCCATGGGTGGAGGACACATCTTTGACTATGCAGGCCACTCCATAAGGACTGAATAAATGATGTTGGTGTAATTAATAGAGAGGAAACTTTTACAGAGAGTTGACATATCTGGGCCATTTCTTTCTGAGGATCTAACTTTAGTAGAATAGTCACACTATATGTTAGCAATATGAGAATAATTGAGCCTGAAATTGTCTTCTTTTTTATCCTATATGATACTACAGTGGCGTTATATACATATTAAGCAAGTGAACACTATCAGAAGTGTAATCTGAGGGGCAAGAGAGTGGGAAGTGGAAATTCTAATTTAAATAGTGCTTTAAATCCTGTCTAATATTCATATCAAGTGTATGTCCCTGAGGGAGCATGACCACAAGGAACATGGATCTTTTCTTCTTTTCTTTGAACCATTCCTGATTCCAACATGCCCCTTGTAGTATGAACAATTTGCTGCTTTAGAGTTTACAGATTTGTATTTGGGGGTAATATGGCCCATGAATGCAATCCCAGCACTTAAGGAGTTCCACTGACACTGAATTAAAACCGTGATTGTCGAAACTATGGAGAAGTTATGGGATCTATAAGGTGGCACTGTCCAAAGGGACTTTTGAAGGTAATTTTGACTCTACGTGGTCAAAATTGTTCAGGTCAAACAGGTTCAGGCCTAAGCCATCTCTGAAGATGAAAACTATCCATCTTCAGAGGGGCTTAGATCTGAAGCTCTTTGGAAAACCAAACTCTGAAACTTGAGGACAAAACATGGCTTAACTTTTAAGGCATAAAAATTAGGCTATTGAAATCAGTATTTTGCAAGTGATGAGCTGTTTCTTTTGTGAGGCTTGAGTAGAGTTTCTTTTGTGAAGCTGAGTTTGTGCCTATCGTCGTGCAACTATTCCTGTAGAGCAGTGATTCTCAACCAGGGGTGATTTTGCTCTTCTGGGGGACATTTGGCAGTGTCTGGAGACATTTTCAGTTGCCACAATAGCAGAGGAGAAGTGGAGGGTTGGTGCTGAAGCCTCTAGTGAGTAGAAACCAGGGATTCTGCTAAACATCCTACGGCTCATGAGGCAGTCTCCCAGAAGAAGGAGTTATTCAACCTAGAATACCCAGGTAGCCAGGCTGAGAAACCTTGCTCTAGAGTGAATCCAAGTGAACAACCTAGCAAGAACTGGTCTAACACCAAAGGCAAAGTCTAAAGGATTTTCAAAGTTGTAAGCTTTTTTCTCTTGGGACCTTTTTCAGATTTCTGTGATTAGAACACACGTCTGTAGTCAATCGTGTTAGTTATTAGCTCTGAGCTGGGGAGGTCCCTGGAATCTACACAGTTTGGAGCAACTATTATAGAACTGGCTGGCCCAGCCCTTGGTTTCATAAGACCTGCCAGAAAGCCAAGTCCTGGCAAAGTCATCAAGGCACTACCACAGATTGAAATCAACTGAAGCCACCCAGAGATGTATCAAGTTCAAAACTCTACCATCAATTTATCTCTTCAAAGAAAAGTTGCATGACCAGAAATTCTAATTGGACACTCTAAACTCAGCTGTGAGGGACATGGATGAAAGCAGAATTAAAACATTCCTGCCGTGTGTGTGTGTGTGTGTGTGTGTGTGTGTGCGCGTGCGCGTGTTCAGGAATGATTAGATCTTTCTCCTTGATTGCTTAAGTCACCACCACACAGTATAACCCTGTGATTAACATCCCAAGCTTTGTAGTCCAGCTGATCCAGGTTCAAATCCAAGCTCCGTTAGCATGAGCTCTGCTTAGCAGTGAGGTCCTGTTGGTCAGAGGATTACTGAAGATATTCAGTGAAGGGACTGTTTACAGAGGTATAGGGAGGTCATGAGACCATGAAACTGTGGTGATGCTTCACCCAAAGACTAGGCAGTAATGGGACACTGTTCTCACCTTCAGGCCTGACGGAACTTGGTGAATGACTAGGACTTGGTAAGAGCTGTGGCCAGAGGAGAGAGACCAAGGGACAGAAACAGTGGCCTGACAACCTCTGCCAAACTAGGGCCCTACGTGAAGGAAGCAGGGGTGTTAATATCCCAGCTTCCTTCTTCCTACCTTTGCTAGAACCTCCAGGGGCCTAGCCAGGGAGAGGGAGAGCAAATACAGGTGGTGTTCTCTGCGGGGGTCAGCATCCTCAGGCGCAGAGCAGAACAGAGCATGGATCAAACAGTCAGAGAGTAGCCAGCCTGCTGTGTAGCTCTGGGCAAGTTGCTTAACCTCTCTGAACGTGTTTCCTTATTTCTCACGTGGGGACATCAATCTTCACTTCATATTGTAGGTATGGGAACTAAAGATGATGTAATATGATTCCTAGCACAGCACCCGGGTATAGAAGGTGCTCAATATGTAGTGAGTTTGATTTTTACTGCACTAGGCAAGCAGGACCTGATGTCCAGTGAGGTTTTGGGGACCAGATGAGGAGTTGATGTTGGGATTTGGGAGGGAGAAAGAAAACGAGATTGTGTGAGTGAGCGATGGTCTGCCCTGGCTGACTTTGCACAGGGACCAGCTGGCTGAAGTCCTCAGGCCGACTCGTTCCTCATTTCTCTCCCCATTTTGTGATCTGCCTGAGGAAAGCATGGTCACATTCTCCATCTGATGGGGCAGCCTTTACATTCTCATACCTAAGACAAGCACTTAGCTTCTCCCCCATGCTGTGGGGTTCTCATGTTGATAGATTCCCATCCTGGTTTCCCAGCTTCTCTCACTCCAGTAATGTCTGTTTCTTTGGTGTGAAGAATTCCTTTTAGTGGCTGTGTTCTGGTTATGGGTTCTTCCCTACAAGCTGATGACAGCCTAGTTCCCTGTTATGTCACTTTGAGGATACCCTGGACCCCTTCTTTTCTATTATTTCTTCCTCCTTGCAAAAAGTATCCATTACCTCATCCTTTTATGCAGTTTAGTGTTGATTTTTTTATTTGGCCCTTGTATTTCCCCCTACCCCAACCTTCAAATCTAGCTGCAAGCCCTCAGAGCCAGGTCAGCACAGGCTCTGGCCAAACACATTTTTCTGGTCTTTGCTAAATGCATCCTGGCAATGCTGAGATCCCATCGGTCTGCACTCTTGGGCTGTGATCCAGGAAGATGGATCCCGGTTTTGGATGCCTGTAATGTTACCAGGCATTCCTTGCTATGTCTTCCTTTTATTTCCAAATGCACATCCACTGCTAGGAGAAGGATTGCCTGGGCACCTGACCCAAGTCCTTCCTGCAGTTCCCCTCCCGCCTTGCACAGCCCAGGAGATGCAGTCAGATCTTTGTGTCCCTCCTCCATCCAAGGTAGTTATGGAAAAGCATGGCAAGCCCTGGCATCTCCTGACCTGCCGGGTCTGGGGTATCACTGTCACTCCTGAGCCTCCCTTGAAGATGCTGCTGCAGAGTTCTTAGAGGCATTACATGCTGGGGAAGGGACACTCTGCTCCTTGCAACCTGACCACCCTGGCACGGGCCTTCACTGTTCTCTCCTGGCCTCAGGTTTCTGAGGGCAATACCAGAGCCCTCCCCATAGAAAGGCTGTGAGGGCTTTGGAAGGCGGTTCCTGTGAAGTGCTCAGTAACCATTCCTCAAAGGGAGCCAGCAGCCCTGCTAACTCCCTGCCCTGCTCCTGTGTGAACAGAGTTCCTCCCCCAGCTGATGTCTGGGATGGAAAAACCTCCTGCTGTTCAGAGTCTTAATCCCTTTCCCATGTGTTCTTCCAGTGGTGCTGTGTTTTTATTTTCTTTTTCTCTTGAGCTCCACTGATTGCCATTCCCCTCTTCCTCCTCTGTCTCTCTCTCTCTAAGGGTTTGCTTCGTGGACTCTTTTTTTTTTTTTTTTTTGAGACGGAGTCTCGCTCTGTCACCCAGGCTGGAGTGCAGTGGCCAGATCTCAGCTCACTGCAAGCTCCGCCTCCCGGGTTCACGCCATTCACCTGCCTCAGCCTCCTGAGTAGCTGGGACTACAGGCGCCCGCCACCTCGCCCGGCTAGTTTTTTGTATTTTTTTTAGTAGAGACGGGGTTTCACCGTGTTAGCCAGGATGTTCTCGATCTCCTGACCTTGTGATCTGCCCGTCTCGGCCTCCCAAAGTGCTGGGATTACAGGCTTGAGCCACCGCGCCCAGCCGCTTCGTGGACTCTTGACTCCACACTGACTAGGGGCCTCACCCCACAGCTCGCAGGCACACCCAAGCTGTTTCCAGCAGGAAGCCTCGCTTGCCTGTGATGCAGGTGGAGACAGGGCTCACCTCAGACTAAATGAAACCCAGAACAACCATCACTGCCCTTAGGGTAAAGTCCCAGATCCCTCCATCAATACACAGGGCTGGTTGCCCTGGCCCCGACAGCCACCCAAACCTCCTCTCACTCCTCCTGCCAGGCCACACAGCTTTCGTTCCCTCTGGCACGCAATGGGCTCTGGGTCCCTGCATGTGCACTTCCCTCTGCCCAGGACACTCTCAGTGTTTCCCCTCTTTTAATTCATTTTTATCCCTTGAGACTCTACTTAAACGTTATTTTGCCACAGAGACTTATGTCCCAGGCCTGGCCAAAGACCCTTGCCATGCGTTCCCAGGGCACCGTGCATTTTATCTTACACATCCATCACTCTTACAAACGTATTTTTGTTATTGTGTCTGCTGATAGTTGAGAGGTGGGGGTTTCCCTGTGCCCACTAGTGGCAGAGCTCGCTCACTTTTGCCACATTGATGTCACGGCAGGTTGTTCAGGATCTCTCTAATCTGCTTCTCTCTAGCCTCTGTGACACAGCTGGGTCAGTCTCATGGGTCGCTGTGTCTGTCTTTTACCACCAACACCACATTGTCTGGCCAGAGAAAGGCTCATTAAATTCTGGGACTGGTAACAGTGAGAAGTTCCTAGGAGGGAAACAAACACCTTTCCTCCCTAGTTGTTGCCAAAGGTCGTAGCTCCCTTTAGGACTTTTCCTACAGGATTATATGGCTTCTCCTGTTTCCTGGGGACTTGGTGGGTATAAATGAGACTTTCTCCTGCATCCACCCAGCGGGCAGCAGACCTGGCTTAGAGACACTAACTCAGAAGGAGCTGGGTGTGTGTGTGTCTGCGCGCGTGTGTGTGTCTGTGCACGCGCACGGAAGGAAGTATGAGTGAAGGAAATCCTGCTGAAAGATAATGGGAAAGGGGAGGAGAAATGTTCCGGAGTTCGGTGTGGAGTCTCAGAGCTGTCCTGGGTGCTTTCTGAATATCAACAAGAATGCTGTGAGCAGACGCTGGCCCCAGGACCACGCTGGGGCTCTCCAGCAGGAGAGGAAGGCAGGGTCTTGGCCCTCAGGCAACTTTCCTGTGTTTGGTTAAGACAGCTGGAGAAGGGCTCTGCCATGGACCCTGGCAGTTTTGCTTGACTTGAACGTGTGTGACAGTTATTTAATTTGTTCATCATTAGGACGGCCTCAGATTTGCAATCAGACCTTGTAGACACTGAGTCATGTATTCTGGGCAGGAGATGACTTTGCCAATTACTACCTCCCCAGCAGTCATGACAAAAAGAAACCACCCCAGTGGTTGAAATCACAGATTGAAATATGTGATTCCAAGAAGTTAGGCCCTAGTGTATTGGAATGAAATTGTACTGCTCCCCCGCAAGAGCGTGGCTTTTCCAGATCTTGTGTGTCTGTTAGCTCACCTGCTCAGGGCCAGAGCCGCTGCTTGGGTAGAGTCCTGCATGTTCAGTGGAATGGAACACGGCAGTGCACACACACAGGCTGAAGTCAAACAGCCATCAATCACAGAGCCTCCCTACTCTGCCCAGACCCCTGGGGGTGGTGAGTAGACACAGGCTTATGGCAGCCAACTGACCCCACGTCCCTGTCTGTGATGAAACCACCAGGAGGGGCCCTTGCTGGTTTTCACCATATGCTTACCAATTAAAACTTCAGTCCATGCCACATGCTGGGCTGTTGGAAACACATTTTTATTTTGATGTGGCTATTTTGAAGTCCATGTGTGCAAAAACATGTGCTTTCTGTCAACCAAATGATGACGCTGCCGCCGCTGAGGCCGTGCTCTTGCCATGCTTGTAAAACTAATGGGGTTTTGTATCTCTCCTAAATACTCTATTATCAGATGAAAAAGAAATTACCATAAAAATTCCTTCAGTACCAAAGGGAATGTTTCTAAAAGGGCTGTTCACTCCATCCCATGACCCAACACAGTTTTTACTTTTAAGGAAGAGTGTATGATGCTCTCATTCTCAGGCGCGCAGCCTCACAGCTGTGTGCCCACTGGTTTCCTTCTGTGACTGCCACCCATGCCTCTCTGTCTGGAAACTGTGCCCTCAGATCTCCAGTTCCCCTCTTGGGATGCCCAGGAGGGACAGCCCCTCAGCTGCAGAAAGGACTTTGCTGCCCCTCCCCATGTTCTCCAGCCTTCCCGGGAAGCAGGTTCCTGCCCCAGGCTGGAGTTCCCAGTAGAAGATGCACAACTACAACCTGTAATCAGAGGAGAGAAATTTACTCCTCTACCCCCAAATTCCTACCTGGCACTCAGGGACATTCCCACAGAGGAGTGGGATTTGGAAGTTGCCCAGGAACATAAGGAAAGGTGGTATTTCATCCTCTCCACTGCATCTTCCCTGCCCAGCTAACTCCCTTACTCATCCTCAGAGGATGGCAACCTGAGAGCAGATGAAGGATTGGGGGTGATGGCCTTGTGGGTCCTGAAGAATGAGTTGCTGGGAAGCTGGGGTTAGCTGGACCCCATGCCTCGTAAGGTCTGAATGTCCCTCCCCCTTAGTAATGCCCATGCCCAGCCTGCTGAGGGGCTGGTTCTGTGTGCCCCATGGCCAGCCGTGCCCATTACCTGGTGCAGCAGGATGCCTCCACAGAGAGCTGCCCTGATCTGCATGTTCTCATGGAGTCTGGGCAGGTCCCTCTCATCCCCTGCCATGTGCAGACCCTGCCAGAATTTCTGTGTTGCTTTGAGCAGTGTGTACCGAGGGTTCAAGCACACGCCCTTAGAGTCCGTTGCCAGGGTTCCAGAGGAGTGGCTTTGCTCAGCCTGAGGGCAGTTCCTTTAAGAGTGAGCCGCCCTCCTCCAGCCTTCATGTGTGGCAGTTGGCTCAGAATTTTGTGTATTCTCAATCATTTTGCTACATATCCACAGCTCATAGCTGAGAGCTTTGCTCAGCAAAAAAAAAAAAAAAAAAAAAAAAAAAAAAAAAAATGCATAAACCAGATTGTGCCATTTCCCTGTTCCCTAGAGTGTCACGTGAGTGAGAACATGATCATCTTACCTCAGTGACAGCATCAGATCTCCAGCCTTGATAGGTTTGCAAATAGACTGTGACCATGAGTGATTCTTCCAAACTGCTTTCAAAATCAAACTAACTTCACATTATGAGCAAACATAACCCAAGAGAAGGGTGATGAACCTCACTGGTTCAGCCAACTGATTTCAGAACACGTTAGCTGATTTTCATCAGCTTGATCCACCATGGATTTTGTTTCTCTTTCCCCAAACAGGCAATAGGGTTACATATTAGTTTCGTATTGCTGTGTAACAAGTTTCCACAGACATAGCGATTGGAAACAACACTCGTTTATTATCTCACAGTTTCCATCTGTCAGAAGTTTAGCACAGCTCAACTGAGCTCTTGACCTTGGCTGTCCACTGCCACAAGGCTGAAATTAAGGCTGCGGCTGGCTGAGCTCTTACTAGGAGACTCTGGGAACAGTCCACCTCCAGCCTCGCTGAGGGTGATAGCAACATCCAGGTCCCTGTGCCTGCAGAACTGAGGTCCCTGTTCTGGTAGGCTGCTGACCAGAGGTGGTTCTCAGTTTCTAGAGGCCACCTGCATTCCCTGTCAGTCAAGCAGTAGTGATGTGGCAGATCCTTCTCCTGCTTCGAATCTCTGACTTCCTTTTCTGCTGCCAGTTGGAAAACTGTCTGCCTTTAAAAGGCTTTCCTGATTGGATCCAACTCATCTAGTTACTCTCCATATCGTAAGGTCACTGACTGGGACTTTCCTGTCATCTGCACAATCCCTTCACGGCATGGCCTCCGTGAGTGTTTGAATAGCCAGGGGATAGGTCTCTTAGGGGCTGTCTTTGGACATCTGCCCACAACAGAGAAATCAACCTCACATCCATTCTCACCTCACATCACCCTTCCAAGAAATCTGTTGTCAATATAATCTCCATTGTTGTCTCCACCAGCAAGTGCCGGGGATCCTGAGCCTGAATCAGAGGCAGAACCGGAACCAGAGGCAGGGGCAGGGCAGATTGCTGATGAAGCTGGCCAGGACATAGCCTCTGCCCACGAGGGTGCAGAGACCGAAGTGGAGCGGGCACTAGAGCAAGAGCCGGAAGAAAGAGCCTCCCTCAGTGAAAAAGAGAGGCAGAACGAGGGGGTGAACGAAAGGGACAACTGCTCTGCCTCCAGCGTCTCGTCCTCCAGCAGCACATTGGAGAGGGAGGAGAAGGAGGACAAGCTCTCCGGGGACAGGACGACTGGTAAATGAAGCCCCTTGTTTCAGTCGGCATGTGCCAGGGAGGCCTGGGGTGCAGGGGCTGGTTCGCTAAGAGCCTGTCCGCAAGCTGGTCTCTGAGGTGACCTAGGTCAACCCACTCATGCGGCTGTGTCACCCAGTGTCTGGGGACGAGGCGTGTGGCCATGCTGGCAGCCAGCCAGCAGCTTTCTGCCCTGTAGAAAGACGGCCCCCAAACCCTCTGCCACACCATCACATTCATTACCTCCACACCTGAGGAAAAGGGCCCCGATAAGTGAGGGCTTTTCCTGAGGAATAAGCCCCAGAAGAGAAACCTCTCACTTCCCCTGACTGTTCCATTGTGAATAATAGTAAGGTTGATAATAGTAAGGCTTTTTCCAGTTTTGATAGAAGTTTAGAAACTGTCACATTGTCGTCTATTCCTTTAAAAATGTGATTACTGAAGAGTGTTAATCATTTTGACTGGACATTTCAGACTGGAAAAGATTTGTTTAAATGGATTGAATGAGTGTTTCCAAAAAATTGTGGTACGCAGTGTACTGAGGTCAATTTGATGTCCTGGAATATGGATAATTTGTTTTCTACATTATACTCATAACCATTCTTTTCTTTGTATAAAGAACAAGCTTTTCCTTATGGAAGTATATCTTTTTGGTGTTACGCGTAATACTCATTCAGTTCTCCTGTGAATGGTAACTTTAGAATTAGGGACCAAATGGAATGTTAGATTATAGGTTTGGTTTAGCTTGAAAGAACCTCACCAAGGACTTGAGGAGGGCGCCATAGAGGGTTATAGGAATTATAAATAATTCATACGATCTGTGACATCAGAGGGTTACTTTTCCTACCCATGACTTACGTGCTATCAAGGTGGTAGAATGCCTCCTTTTCAACAAACACTCCTAACCAGTGGAGTCAGGTCTAATGGACCAGCCTTCGTTAAGCTGCATATGAGTGGTACCCACTCAAGTCAATGTCTTAGGCCCAAAGGACAATATGACGCCTCTACCAAGGCCTGCCAGCCAGTGCCATGACCCATGAATAGCTTATTAATTCCCAGATTAAAAATACATTGTCTCAGAAGCGTGGATGAACGAATGAATGAAACCAGAATGTCTTCCAATAGACCTGTCAATCAATGGCATAGTCTAAAATAGTTACTATTTGGATTTTTCCCAGTTAGAATATACTACTAGATTTTATACTTTATATTGCTGGTCACTATGATGCAGTAAAAAAGAGAAGATAAAAGACTATTAGTTTACATATTAGGAATTATTGCATTGAAAATCCAGTGTCTTCATTTGGTTGAATATGTATGTGTCAAAAGGTATTATATATACTGATATTTACTTAGTTTCTTTCAAAGTCAGATACAGTTAGTCCCCCAAATTCTACTTCTTATTCATATTACTGTAATTATTGTGGTAATACTGGATGTAGGGTAAGTCTTACTGGTCAGATTGGTCTTAAATCATGTTTTATTTATTAGGAATAGCTTTAAGAATTATTCATCATAACTGGGTTTAGCAGGCCTAAAATATATCAAGAAATTGGATTAGTAAAAATATACCAGGCTACAGAGCTTTCTTGGGTCAGATTGTCCAGTATTCTTCCAAATAAGGACAATTTTCCAAAAATGGAAAGTGCTCCCAGTGAAGAACCATTGACTTTCTGCCAAAAGTGGGCAGTGTCCAAGTGTTTAGAAGCAGGAATTAGGGCTTTGCAATGATTTTTCTGCTTTGCTCCGGTGCTGTTAAGAGATTTCGTCATGTTTATTTACTGTAGCTTATTGGATCCTAAAATATCTCACTGTTCACAGGCATCATTGGCCACTGTGGAGTCAGGGCAGCTATGTCATTATAGCTCTTGCTTTTCAGAGTGCTGTCAAATCACAGAGCAACCTTAGAGATAATTAAAATGATTCCCAAACGTATTTCTAATGACTATGTCAAAAATGAATTTGTAGGACTTGAAAAAGTCTCATTCCAGTTATGTGGTTCAATTTTTCTTTGTTTCATGTCTTCTACTCTAGGGCATGCATGTGAGAAGCTTTATCATAGCATGAATTATGCTTTTTTATAATTACTTGTATAATTGTCCTTTGTCTCCACTTGAATGTCAGCTTTGTGAGGATGGGGATGTCTGTCTATTCATTGTGAGTGCTCACTTCCTAGCAGGGTCTCACAAAACAATCGATGAATAAATGAAGAGGAGTCTGGCTAAGATGGGGAAGCTTCATTGCTCCTGGGTTCTCCCCTCTTACAACCAACATAGCAACACCCTGAGAATACCAGAACAATCCATCAGAGGAGGACTGTGAAATGTGGAAAGAAGAATGCAGACAGCCTAGGAAGCTCTAGACTTAAATTACATGACAGTGAAGTTCCAAGTAAAGCTTATTTCCCTAGCCAAAGGACTGGGAAAAGGATTGCCTAACAGAACGGAACACAGGCTTTTTACTTATTAATACTTGTTGTACCCTAGACAGGCACTAATGAAAAACCTGACCCAGAGTCAATGGAGACTGATAGGGAGCTGAACCTCTGGCTTCATTTGGAGGCGATACGGCAATGTGAGTCAGTGATTTAATTTCCCTGGGAAGGTAGTGGGGCCAAGGGAGGGGGCACTGACCTTCGACCCTCCTCATCTGCAATGAGCCTGTGTGAGTCAGCACTCTTGCTGGGGTGGTGACAGCAGGATCCAGCAGGGAGCTGAACATCTCCCTCCACCAGCATCTGTATGCTATACCTAAAAAGGCTGACTACCTACTAACAGATAAGATAGGATCCAAAGTCTAATAATGCACAAAATATCCAAGACATAATGGAAAAATCACTCATCATTTCAAGAGCTAAGGCAATCGCATCTTGAATGGGAAAATGCAATAAACAAATGCCAACACTGAGATGAGCCAGACGTTGGAATTATGTGACGGAGATTTTTTTTTTTTTAATTTTTTTTATTTTTATTATACTTTAAGTTCTAGGGTACATGTGCATAACGTGCAGGTTTGTTACATATGTATATTTGTGCCATGTTGGTGTGCTGCCCCCATCAACTCGTCAGCACCCATCAATTCATCATTTATATCATGTATAACTCCCCCTCCCCATGATATGCCCCAGTGTGTGATGTTCCCCTTCCCGAGTCCAAGTGATCTCATTGTTCAGTTCCCGCCTGTGAGTGAGAACATGCGGTGTTTGGTTTTCTCTTCTTGTGATAGTTTGCTAAGAATGATGGTTTCCAGCTGCATCCATGTCCCTACAAAGGACGCAAACTCATCCTTTTTTATGGCTGCATAGTATTCCATGGTGTATATGTGCCACATTTTCTTAATCCAGTCTGTCACAGATGGACATTTGGGTTGATTCCAAGTCTTTGCTATTGTGAATAGTGCTGCAATAAACATACGTGTGCATGTGTCTTTGTAGTAGAATAATTTATAATCCTTTGGGTATATACCCAGTAGTGGGATGGCTGGGTCATATGGTACATCTAGTTCTAGATCCTTGAGGAATTGCCATACTGTTTTCCATAATGGTTGAACTAGTTTACAATCCCACCAACAGTGTAAAAGTGTTCCTATTTCTCCACATCCTCTCCAACACCTGTTGTTTCCTGATTTTTTAATGATTGCCATTCTAACTGGTGTGAGATGGTATCTCATTGTGGTTTTGATTTGCATTTCTCTGATGGCGAGTGATGATGAGCATTATTTCATGTGTCTGTTGGCTGTATGAATGTCTTCTTTTGAGAAATGTCTGTTCATATCCTTTCCCCACTTTTTGATGAGGTTGTTTGTTTTTTTCTTGTATATTTGTTTGAGTTCTTTGTAGATTCTGGATATTAGCCCTTTGTCAGATGAGTAGATTGCAAAAATTTTCTCCCATTCTGTAGGTTGCCTGTTCACTCTGATGGTAGTTTCTTTTGCTGTGCAAAAGCTCTTTAGTTTAATTAGATCCCATTTGTCAATTTTGGCTTTTGCTGCCGTTGCTTTTGGTGTTTTAGACATGAATTCCTTGCCCATGCCTATGTCCTGAATGGTACTACCTAGATTTTCTTCTAGGGTTTTTATGGTATTAGGTCTAACATTTAAGTCTCTAATCCATCTTGAATTAATCTTCGTATAAGGAGTAAGGAAAGGATCCAGTTTCAGCTTGCTACTTATGGCTAGCCAATTTTCCCAGCACCATTTATTAAATAGGGAATCCTTTCCCCATTTCTTGTTTCTCTCAGGTTTGTCAAAGATCAGATGGCTATAGATGTGTGGTATTATTTCTGAGGACTCTGTTCTGTTCCATTGGTCTATAGCTCTGTTTTGGTACCAGTACCATGCTGTTTTGGTTACTGTAGCCTTGTAGTATAGTTTGAAGTCAGGTAGCGTGACGCCTCCAGCTTTGTCCTTTTGACTTAGGATTGTCTTGGCAATGCGGGCTCTTTTTTGGTTCCATATGAACCTTAAAGCCGTTTTTTCCAATTCTGTGAAGAAACTCATTGGTAGCTTGATGGGGATGGCATTGAATCTATAAATAACCTTGGGCAGTATGGCCATTTTCACGATATTGATTCTTCCTATCCATGAGCATGGTATGTTCTTCCATTTGTTTGTGTCCTCTTTGATTTCACTAAGCAGTGGTTTGTAGTTCTCCTTGAAGAGGTCCTTTACATCCCTTGTAAGTTGGATTCCTAGGTATTTTATTCTCTTTGAAGCAATTGTGAATGGAAGTTCATTCCTGATTTGGCTCTCTGCTTGTCTGTTACTGGTGTATAAGAATGCTTGTGATTTTTGCACATTAATTTTGTATCCTGAGACTTTGCTGAAGTTGCTTATCAGCTTAAGGAGATTTTGGGCTGAGACGATGGGGTTTTCTAAATATACAATCATGTCATCTGCAAACAGGGACACTTTTACTTCTTCTTTTCCTAACTGAATACCCTTGATTTCTTTCTCTTGCCTGATTGCCGTAGCCAGAACTTCCAACACTATGTTGAATAGGAGTGGTGAGAGAGGGCATCCCTGTCTTGTGCCAGTTTTCAAAGGGAATTTTTCCAGTTTTTGCCCATTCAGTATGATATTAGCTGTGGGTTTGTCATAAATAGCTCTTATTATTTTGAGGTACGTTCCATCAATACCTAATTTATTGAGCGTTTTTAGCATGAAGGGCTGTTGAATTTTGTCAAATGCCTTTTCTGCATCTATTGAGATAATCATGTGGTTCTTGACTTTGGTTCTGTTTATATGCTGGATTCCGTTTATTGATTTGCAAATGTTGAACCAGCCTTGCATCCCAGGGATGAAGCCCACTTGATCATGGTGGATAAGCTTTTTGATGTGCTGCTGAATCCGGTTTGCCAGTATTTTATTGAGGATTTTTGCATCGATGTTCATCAGGGATATTGGTCTAAAATTCTCTTTTTTTGTTGTGTCTCTGCCAGGCTTTGGTATCAGGATGATGTTGGCCTCATCAAATGAGTTAGGGAGGATTCCCTCTTTTTCTATTGATTGGAATAGTTTCAGAAGGAATGGTACCAGCTCCTCCTTGTACCTCTGGTAGAATTCAGCTGTGAATCCATCTGGTCCTGGACTTTTTTTGGTGGGTAGGCTATTAATTGTTGCCTCAATTTCAGAGCCTGCTATTGGTCTATTCAGGGATTCAACTTCTTCCTGGTTTAGTCTTGGGAGAGTGTAAGTGTCCAGGAAATTATCCATTTCTTCTAGATTTTCTAGTTGATTTGCGTAGAGGTGTTTATAGTATTCTCTGATGGTAGTTTGTATTTCTGTGGGGTCGGTGGTGATATCCCCTTTATCATTTTTTATTGCATCTATTTGATTCCTCTCTCTTTTCTTCTTTATTAGTCTTGCTAGCGGTCTGTCAATTTTGTTGATCTTTTCAAAAAACCAACTCCTGGATTCATTGATTTTTTGGAGGGTTTTTTGTGTCTCTATCACCTTCAGTTCTGCTCTGATCTTAGTTATTTCTTGCCTTCTGCTAGCTTTTGAATGTGTTTGCTCTTGCCTCTCTAGTTCTTTTAATTGTGATGTTAGAGTGTCAATTTTAGATCTTTCCAGCTTTCTCTTGTGGGCATTTAGTGCTATAAATTTCCCTCTACACACTGCTTTAAATGTGTCCCAGAGATTCTGGTATGTTGTATCTTTGTTCTCATTGGTTTCAAAGAACATCTTTATTTCTGCTTTCATTTCGTTATGTACCCAGTAGTCATTCAGGAGCAGGTTGTTCAGTTTCCATGTAGTTGAGCGGTTTTGATTGAGTTTCTTAGTCCTGAGTTCTAGTTTGATTGCACTGTGGTCTGAGAGACAGTTTGTTATAATTTCTGTTCTTGTACATTTGCTGAGGAGTGCTTTACTTCCAATTATGTGGTGAATTTTGGAAGAAGTGCGATGTGGTGCTGAGAAGAATGTATATTCTGTTGATTTGGGGTGGAGAGTTCTGTGGATGTGACGGAGATTTTGAAGCAGCCATCATGATACCGCTTCCGTGAGCAGTTACAAACACTTAGGGAATACATAAAAAATAAAATATCTCAGCAAAGAAATAAAAGATATTAAAAAGAACCAAAGGGCAATTGTAGGACCTGAAAAACACAGTAACCAAAATAAAATACTTACTGGATGGTCTTAATAGTAGATTAGAGACAACAAAAGAAATGATTAGTCAACTCAAAAACAAATCAGTGGAAATTATGAACTCTGAATGACAGAAAAAAACAGACTGAAAAACATGAACTCAGGGACCTGTGAGACAGTAAGACTCGATCTAACACCAATTCATTGGAATCTGGAGGGGAGAGAGGGTGTAATGCTGAAAAATTATTTGAAGAAATAATGGCCCAAAACTTCTCAAATTTGTCAGGAAGCTGAGCAAACCCTAAACAAGACAAATTTAAAGACATTTACACCAAGACAAATGATAGTCAAACTTACGAAAACTGAAGACCAAAAACAAGCAAACAAAGTTTTCTAAGAGGCTAGAAAGAAACGTTTTACCCATAGGGGAACACCAGTCCAAGTGACAGCACATTGCTCATCTGAAACCATGGAGGCTAGCAGGAAGGGGCACAATATTTTGCTAGTGCTAAAACAAAAGAACTATCAACTATAAATTCTATATCCCGCATATGTATCCTTTAAGAATGAAGGGAAAATAAGACATTCTCAGATAAAGAAAAACTAAAAGAGTGGGTCCCTAACAGACCTACCCTCAAAGAATTACTACCGGAGGTTCTCCAAACAGAAAGAAAATGGTGACAGAAGTCTTGGAACTTCAGGAAGGAAAGGAATGGGTGAAAACACGGATAAATAAATACTTTCTGCTTATGAGTTCTTAAATCATACTTGATGGTTGAAGCAAAAATTATAACATCATTTGATGTAGTGCTCTGTGTAGGTAGAGGAATACTTAGGACAACTATACTTTCAGAGTGGGGAAGCTAAAGATATCTAAATGGAAGTACGTTTTCCACACTTCAAAGTGGTTAAACAGCAATACTAGTTTACTGTGGTTAGTGTGTATATTGTAATACCTAGAGAAACCACTACAGAAACCAGATGAAACAATGTACTTGAAAACACTATAAATAAATCAAAATGAAATTCTAAAGAATATTCAAAGGGGATCAAGAAAGATTGACTAATGGGTACAAGTATACAATCCAATGGAGAAAATAAGACCTAGTGTTCTATAGGATTAGTAGGGAAATTATGGTTTACAATAATGTGTTGTGTATATTTCAAAATAGCTACAAGAGAATACTTTAAATGTTGTAAAAAAAAGAAAAGACTATTTAAGGTGATGGATATCCCAGTTACATTGATTTGATCTTTACAAATTATATGAACTTATTAAATTATCACGTGTACCCTGAAAATATGTATATCTATTATGTATCAATTGAAAAATTTGTTAAAGTAAAAGTATTCAAGTAACCCATAGGAGACCAAGAAAGGAGAAACAGGAACTAAAACAAATGGAACAAATATGACAAATAAAATGGCAGACTTAAGCTCTAACATAGCAATAATTCCTTTAAATTAAAAGATAGATGGCAGAGTGGATAAAAACCCAATTTTATGTTATGTATAGAAAACTCTTTTCAAACATAATGACACAGGTAGATTGTAAGTTAAAAGTTGGGGAAAAAATTTGTAGGACTAGGTATAAAAGGAAGAAAAAAGAAAAGAAAAAAAGTTGAGAGAAGATATATTATGCAAACATTAAATCAGAGAAAAGCAGGAATGACTACATCAGATAAAGTAGACTTCAGAGCAAAGGAAATTACTAAGGACAAAGAGGGATAGTACAGAATGATAAAAGGAGTCATGAATGAAGAGAATAAGCAAGGAAACTGGCATTTAAAATATATTACCTGTTTGCCTGGGTGCAGTGGCTTACACATGTAATCCCAGCACTCTGGGAGGCCGAGGCGGGTGGATCACTTGAAGTCAGGAGTTTGAGATCAGTCTTGCCAACATGGTGAAACTCCCATCTCTACTAAAAATACAAAAATTAGCTGGATGTGGTGGTCCACACCTGTAGTCACAGCTACTTGGGAGGCTGAGACATGAGAATTGCTTGAACTCTGGAGGTGGAGGCTGCAGTAAGCCAAGATCACACCACTGCACTCCAGTCTGGGCAAGAGTGAGACTCCGTCTCAAAGAAAAAAAAATTCTTTTCCTTGTTGCCAAAATAAGAAAATGCTCACATTTCCCAAGAAATGGAGAAAGAGCGAGGCCGTCTCTTGAGAAAGGCTCAGCTGCTTTATCTGCTGCAGCCTCCTGGCATCAAAGTGGACTCTGTTCGCAAGAGTGTCTGACCACTTGTTGGAACTCCAGCTAACCACATTTTTTGCTCTTCAAATGGCATCTCATCTCCTTTTGATGATGATTATTTTCTAAGTATATTTTGTTTGTAAAACCTAAAAGAGGGTTCAAGAGCTCCTTGTTCTGGTGTTGAGATGGCCTAAGGTCCCCTGGTCAGGTTAAGCCATTGTTGCACCGAGGACAGAGAATAAAGCTACACTGGAAATCCTGGGGGACCTTGTGCTCCCCTGGTCAATGCCTCCTCAAGCCAGGGCCCACCCTCAGCCTGTTTGAGTGGGGATGCTCCTTTGGCTGAATGAAGCTCCCAGTGCTGACCTCCCAGGCCTGGGTCTCCTGCCACATCTCAACACCAGAATCCACTGAGGTCCTGGAAAGCTGATGGAACTCACCTCCTGAAGCACTCACCACCTGGCCCTGCCAGCTCTGATATGGTTTGGCTGTGTCCTCACCCAAAACTCATCTTGAATTATAGTTGCCATATCCCCCATGTGTCACGGGAGGGACGTGGTGAAGATAATTGAATCATGGGGGCGGTTTCCCCCATTCTGTTCTTGTGGTAGTGAATTCTCACAAGATCTGATTGTTTTATAAGGGGCCTCCCCCTTCGTTGGGCACTCACTTTTCTCTCTCCTGCCACCACGTGAAGAAGGGCATGTTTTCTTCCCCTTCTGCCATGATTGTAAGTTTCCTAAGGCCTCCCCAGCCATGATGAACTGTGAGTCAATTAAACCTCTTTTCTTTATAAATTACCCGGTCTTGGGCAGCCCTTTATAGCAGCATGAGAACAGACTAATACAAGCCCCAAAGAGGCAAACCCAGAGGAATAACATTCCTGATCATTCATTCATTCATTCAGTTGTTCCAGATGTTGCAGAAACAACAGTAAACAAAACAAACCCAAATCCTGTTCTCATAGAGTTTACATCCCATGACAAAGGCAATTTAATGAGTAATTATAATCATTCCAGTGATAGGGCAGAGGCAGACAATAAAATAAGTAAAACATGACAGATTTGGCAGTCATAAGAGCTGTGATGAAAAATAAAGCAGGAAAGGATGATCAACAGTGTTGGGGGAGGATTGCACAGTTTTCACTAAGTGGTCAGGGAAGACTTCACTGAGAAGATATGGTTTGAGTAAAGATAAGAGGTCAAAGATAAAAATTGTGTGATTCACTAGGTGTAGTTTATCCCAGGAGGGGCTGACACCCTGAGGCCAGATCGTACTTGGTGAGTTCTAGGAATGGGAAGAAGTTGCTATAGCTAACAAGGTTTATGGGCGTGTGTGTCTGGGGGTCGGGGAGTCTTGTTGGTGGTGGGCGATGAATGAAAAGTAAGGAAGGATCATGGAAGGCCTTGTGAACATTGTGTCATGGCTTTTTCTCACAGTAAAAGATGGTGCTGTTAAAAGACTTCGAGCAGAGAGATAGGATCAGACATTTTTATAAACATCATGTGGCTGTTGGGGTAAGAACTGGCTATCAAGGGACGTGACTAGAAGCAGAGAGTCCAGCAGGGATGCCCGTGCAGTACTGTAGGCAGGAATCCATGCTAGCCTGGCCCTTGGTTGTGGTAGCAGAGGTGCTGAGAAAAGCAGCTGGATTCTGGATATGACATGAAGGTGTAGCCAACAGGATGCCCAGCAACACTGGATGTGGAGGATGAAAGAAAAGGAGTCAAGAATGACTCTGAAGTTTTTGGAATTGCCAGCAAGATGGATGTAGTTGCCGTAGCTGAGACAGCAAAGGATTGCAGGAGAAGCACTTTAGGTTGGGGACTGCATGGGTGGAGAAGGTGGTGTTTTATGGATGGCATTTAATGCCTTGAAACTAGATGAGACTGAAAGAGTGCAGATGGAGAGAAGAGGTCCAAGGACATTTAAAGGTTAATGATAAGGAGGAACCAGCAAAGGAGACTGAGAAGGAGTAGCCAGATGTCCTGGGAGCCCTGTGTCATACATCATATCTTGGGACCCCTGTGAGGGAGGACGGAGTGGTTGACTGTGTCTAGTGCAACACAAAAGTCACTGGTACCTGAAAGCAGCAGCTGAGAAGGGTAGTGGGAGCAATAGCTCCCTCTGACTGGGTCCAAGAGAAAAGGAAAAAAGAAATTGGAGGCAGTGGGCAAAGCAACTCTTATGAGCAGCTTTACTTTAGAGGAAAGGAGAAAAGTTAAAGTTAGGTGATAGCTAGAGGGATGAGTGGGGCCAAGGGTGATTTTGCTTTTTTAAGATGGGGGAAATTATATATATATGTATGTTAATGTGCCAGAAGGAAGACTATAGTGGGAGGGCCATGGGAAATGCAGGACAGATAATTTCTGGAGTGGATTACTTATGCACAAGTGGGCACTCGACCCCTGCTAAGAGGTATGTTTATGAGGCAGTCACAGGAGGAAGACTGTGTTCTAAGGGTCAGTGCAGGTGGGAGAGTAGAGGTAGAAGGGAGGCTCTGGAAGATTCCTTCTGGCTTCATCTGTTAAGTCCGTGAACTTGGAGGCAAGGTTATCTCTGAGGATGAGATGGGGCAGGAGGTTAGAGAAGAGAGGGCTATGGAAAGTCACCTTGGAGAGGAGTGAGTGAGATTGTCAGGCAGCATTCAGTCCCCTGGAGACTAGGGACCATGATAAGGAATGAACCTAAAGAGTGACCAGTGGCACAGTTTGTGTGTTTTTGAGGCACTTTGAGCTACACTAGTGTAGATTTGGAGTAGGGGAGAGAAACAGAGGTAATCTTCCAGGCTCTCCAACACCTGCTGGGGCCAGGGAGTGGCTTCTTGCCTCTCTATCTCAAGTTAGGGCAGAGGCTCCTTAGTTACCTGTGGCTGAGTGGGTCCTGACCTGCTGCCTTGGGTGGGCAGGAAAAAGGAGGAAAATTTCTCCCGTGAGCCCAGGTAGGAGCCAGCAGCATCATGCCTGGAAAAGTCTTGGGTCCTCGTGTGGGTCTTTGGGACTGTAAAGCAGCATTTCTTCTTGCCCAAGAGCATCTTGTTGGCCATGGTTTTGACTGTTCGTGCAGTGTCTTCTTTGAAGTCACTCCCATGTGTCAAGCTCACTTATTGTCTAATCGGTTTTCTCATGGAAGCGAGGCCCCCTTGCCACTTTCTCATTTTTCTCTCCCGTGTACTTTCAGGTTTGTGGCCTGCAGGTGTCCAGGATGCAAGTGTAAATGGACAGTGTGGCGACATCCTCACCAACAAACGGTTCATGCTTGACATGCTGTATGCCCATAACAGGAAGACTCCGGGTGATGAGGAGAAGGGGGATGGGGAGGCCGGGAGGACCCAGCAGGAGGCAGAGGCGGTAGCCAGCCTTTCTACCAGAATATCCACCCTGCAGGCCAACTCTCAGACCCAGGATGAGAACGTCAGGAGGGTGGACGTCGGCTGTTTGGACAATCGAGGCAGTGTGAAAGCATTTGCTGAGAAATTCAACAGCGGGGACCTTGGGAGAGGTTCCATCTCCCCTGATGCTGAACCCAATGACAAGGTCCCAGAAACAGCGCTGGTGCAGCCAAAGACAGAGTCTGATTACATCTGGGACCAACTCATGGCCAATCCAAGAGAACTCAGAATCCAAGACATGGATTTCACTGACCTGGGGGAGGAGGATGACATTGACGTCCTAGATGTGGACCTAGGTCACAGGGAGGCTCCTGGGCCACCTCCCCCACCCCCACCCACCTTTCTGGGTTTGCCGCCCCCACCCCCTCCACCCCTGTTGGACAGCATCCCTCCCCCTCCTGTCCCTGGTAATTTATTGGCTCCTCCTCCTCCAGTGTTCAACGCTCCTCAGGGCTTAGGGTGGTCCCAGGTACCCAGGGGTCAGCCCACATTCACTAAGAAAAAGAAGACCATCCGTTTGTTCTGGAATGAAGTTCGGCCTTTTGACTGGCCATGTAAAAACAACCGACGCTGCAGAGAATTCCTGTGGTCAAAACTGGAACCCATTAAGGTGGACACTTCCAGACTGGAGCACCTGTTTGAGTCTAAATCCAAGGAACTGTCTGTCTCAAAGGTACTGCTAGTCTTCAGCATGCTTCTTGATTGGAAGTTGGGTAGGGCTGATGAGATTTGTTCTGTATAAAATACTATTTTGCATTGCTTTTGCTATTTGGTAAAAAGTCCATTGCTATAAAAATCTGATCTTTAATATAGTGTTCCTTCTGCCACGTGCTAGGTGTAGGCTACATGAGTCAGAGACCCTTATTAGCTAACATAGTCACCAGCTTACTTATATTAGGCAAAGGAGCTTTCAAAGAACCAGATAGCCCTGAGGAAAAGACAAAAATGGTCAACTAAGGAAAGTCATCATAGCCCAATAGCAGATGTTGATGTTAACTAGAGAAAGTGGACTTGCTGACTCACCAAACATGGGCTATGCTTATTTAATCTTACCTTCATTGATTATGACTGATAGTAGTAGTTTGAACTTTATCTGTAACCACCCAATAAGCTCAAAGGCAATAATCCAACTGACATTTCTTTGACTTGGTGCCTGATCAAGCCAGCATTCTGCAGCTATCTAGTTTTCCAGGAGCTGTATATTTGGCATCCTGTCAATATTACACATGCATCTAGATTTAGTATTTTGGATAAATGTTTGAGAATCCTATAGGCACTGCCGCTGTGATAGTAACAAAGATGTTATACCACTTTTATCAATGGGAAACACTGTACATAGTTACTGGGCACCAAAGGCTAAGTCATGGTTAATTTACACGATAAACTGCAAGATATTGATCACAGATTTTATATCTAATGATTCCCTACATTAGTAGAGTCTCCTTCGCATATCTTAACTGACTTTTAAAAACCCATTCTGGGTATTTTCCAGTTTTAAAACAGGTTTAAGTCTATCTCCTCTTTCCAGGTACTAGGGGTAGGAGAAAGCACTTTGTAAAGTATAATTTAGAATAAACATGCAAGAGATTATAATCATGAATTAATTTTAACTCCCTGTGTTGCTGCATGCATGTATCTTTTTGGGTGAGTATGAAACTGTCTGAGTCAGGTTCCCAGCCCTGCCAGTTGGACACCAATTCTGTATCAAAAATTACATGGAGGATCCTTGGAATGAGTGAGCCCTTCAGATGAGGAGCACAGTGACAGAGTTAGCGCCTGTCACTGCTGTGGGATGCTGACAGGCCAGCCAGGGGAGCTGTAGTTGGTCAGCTTCCTTTCAAAGCATGCTGGGATTCTTAAGCTGCTTGCTGCCCTTCACTGGTTGGCATTTACCCCAGTGTGTGTTTCTCAGTGACCCCATGAGTCTAAATCATTTCCAGCCTCAGGAATCTCCTCAAATCAGAATTACAGTTTTCTCATTTACAAATCTACACTGTTAGGATCCAGTGTAAAAAATCATGCCCAATCAGTCCTGTCCTTCAGTTGAAAGTAGACCCAGCTTTTGTCCCCTCCAGAAAATAACACCTAAGAAGGGGTTGCCAGACACCCACTTTTGTTGTATGTGTGTCCTGACTTCCTAGGACTGGTACCAAGTGGTGCCGAGCACATGCCCCATTCCAATTCTTTTTTTGTTTTGTTTTGTTTTTTTGAGGCAGAGTCTTACTCTGTTGCCCAGGATGGAGTGCAGTGGTGTGATCTTGGCTCACTGCAACCTCCACCTCCCAGGTTCAAGAGATTCTCCTGCCTCTGCCTCCTGAGTAGCTGGGATTACAGGTGCCCACTGCTACGCCCAGTTAATTTTTGTATTTTTAGTAGAGATGGGGTTTCACCATGTTGGCCAGGCTGGTCTCAAACTCTAAACCTCAGGTGATCCACCTGCCTCGGCCTCCCCAAGTGCTGGGATTACAGGAGTGAGCCACTGCGCCCAGCCTCCCCCTTCCAATTCTCATAGGCAGCCTGACATTTAGGAGAAGACCAGTTGCGATTAACACAGCAGTCTGTGGTTGCTAGAAGTTACCCATGACCTGACTTACTGACACCACCCTCCAATCCACTGACCTAATTGGACAGAATACTCCTCCTCTCCCTCCTTCTTCTCCCTCTCCTCCTCTTCCTCCCCTCGTTGCCCACTTGGCTGGCTGTACCTCTAGGCTTCTTGTGGTTCCCTGTCAGGTTGCTGGGCAGGGGCTGCCCCTTGACTCAGTATTGGGAGGAATAAAATGAAATAAAAGTACGGAGATGAAGGCACTCCTAGCTTCATTTTTACAAAATTAAAAGTTTCCTCAAGTAGGCCCAAAATGAATGCTTCACCTACCTCCTTCCTTCTCTTGGTCCCACTGCAGCCAATTTGGTCGGTGATAATATTCTAGCCTCTGCCGTCTCAGCCCAAAGTTGCACGATTGCCTGAAGCAGGTAGTGACCTCTAGAACAATGTATTGCCTAGCTAATAGACAAACGTTTGTATAGTTTTTATCAAGTAGGAGTATAAGAAGAAAGTGATATATTAAATGAAAAGTTTACCAAACTGATTCCAGAATGTTCTATAATGAGACCCCAAAACCCCTACCTTTGTTTTTGGGATAGGAAATGTGAACAGGAGCTAGTTTACAAAATGTTACAAAAGTTAAGAATGCAAGTTAGGATTAAACACATCACTGTGTTTGGCCATGATGGGTGGCTCATGCTGGTAATTCCAGCGCTTTAGGTGGCCAAGGCAGGTAGATGGCTTGAGCTCAGGAGACCAGCCTGGACAACATGGTGAAACCCCATATATATATATAGTAGAGATGGGGTTTATATATATACGTGTATATATATATACACACACACACATACACACACACACACACACACACACACACAGCAGGCATGGCAGTACATGCCTGTAGTCCCAGCCACTTGGGAGGACGAGATGGGAAGATCGCCTGAGCCTGGGAAGGTCAAGGCTGCATTGAGCTGTGATCACACCACTGCACTCCAATCTGGGTGACAGAGCAAGACTCTGTCTCAAAAATCAAAAAACAACAACAAAAAAACCCACATTACATTGGAGAGTTGAATCCATTTTGCATATGTTACTACTACAGATGTAACCAATCTCATTTCTGTTTCCAATCCTTGACTGTGGTTTTCATAAATCACAATGTAAACAGCCACTTCTGATTTCTGGCTCCGAAATTTTTAAATTAAGTACAATAAATAAAATGCAACAAAAATAGAGTGAAATAGACTTCACAAGACAGCACAAAACAAAGCAAATTCGTTTTAGGTTTCATCAAAAAATCTAACATTAGACCAGAGTTATTGGGCATGGCTGTGACTAAGCCACCCAAAAACAAAGATTCCTGAGCCAGATCTAAGGCTGGGGTGACCACCTAATGAAAAAAATGTTAAGACTGAAAAGATGCACTTTTTAATTTTATTTCAAAATAGTTTTTGGAATTGGATCAATTGTTCTCTATCGGCTGGAATTATATGGTGTTTTAATAAGATGAATCATACTGTGTTTTATGGTGAAAGGTAGAAATCCTGTGCTGAATTTCATTATGTTCTGACTGCTGCTCTAAGATGTGATGAGCCCCATAGGAGATAAGGTGACCCCGGAAAAAGATGTCAGAGCAGAAAGCCCTGGGACTTTCTTGGGCTTGACATCACCCTTGGGAGGCCCAGGAAAGTGACTTTCCAACCCTTGTACCTAACCAGGGGCAGCAAAATCCCTCCTGCTCTCAAAGGGCAGCTTCTATGCCCCAAGTTACAGCCAGACCAAAACAGACATGGAGTGGGACTCAGTTTCCACTTTGGGGACCTGATGTTGTCTTACTCTCTTGCATTCATTAGGTTTATCACAGGGAGGGAGTCCAGAATGTATCTGGAGATGTTTATTTACCTTGAAGTTTCTAAATCTATTTGAACTGGTAGCAGCAACTTTTAAAGAAAAATTAGGTCACGTTGAGCCTTGGCCTGGGTTATTTTTCTTATTTTTATTTCTTAGAGACAAGGTGTCACTCTGTCACCTAGACTGGAGTGCAGTGGCACAATCATAGCTCACTGTAGCCTCAAACTCCTGGGGTCAAACGATCCTCCCACCTCAGTTTCCCAAGTATATTTTTAAAAGCTCTTCAGGGATTCTCAAGTACAACCAAGGCTGTGAGCCACTCTGATTTCTGGTGAAAAATGAGGCACTGAAGGAGCACTGTGTTCCCCACAACCACTCTCCACATTGACACTCCCTGACCCTTTTGATTTTCCTGAGAGTAGATAGAAATCTTCCTACGCTATATTCAGGTTCAGGACATAAGAAGTTATTTAACATTACCCTCAGAAATCTGAATTCTACCTAGAATCTCTGAACACAGCTCTGGGACTTCAGCAGGGCACTCATACATCCTTGTGTGCCCAGACAGTTCTGGTGTGTGCCTGCTGATCCTATAGGATGTGGTGAATCCTATAGGAGAATAAAATAACCCCAGAGAAAGATGTCAGGGCCAGAAGTCCCTGGAGGGCATGGAGACTCCCTTCTATTCTCCTGGGTCTCTGGATTAGGATAACAAATAAACTGAATTCACGCAGGAAGTCTGTTTAACAGTTGACCTCTACTCTAGACAACCCAAAGGGCACATATGAGACATTAATACTCTTTCCTTGACAATAAGGCAAACCTTACCTGGCAAGACATTTTGTTTCTAAGGATTCCTCCACCTTTGCTTGGGCTTAGCTTTTGTTTTTGTTTTTCATGTTAGGGTGTGTGTGTTGGTGGGGGTGTAGATGGGGGGCTGTTTGCCTTAATGCTTTCCTATACACCTCCCTGTCTCCCTTGTTTCAAGACTTCGGGAAAATTCCATAGTTGTCACATCTTTGTGACATCTGTGTCATTGCATCCTTGTAACTGTCACTTTCTCAACAGACAGTTTTGAAAATATCCTGTGGTGTCACTCTTTTGGCAGGGAGCGAGGAGGGATGATTTACCATTTCTAGAACTTCTGCCTCTCTGAGCCCAACCCAGGGTCTCCAACAGTGATGCAGAGAAACATTTGCAAAGGTCTGTCGCCTTTCATGGACGCACTCTCAGACTCACCAGCACTCCCCAAACCTCCTGCCGTTCTTTTAATAAACCATGTCCTCAGCCCAGTGTCTATTGTCAATTGCAGCACCTTCTGGGGTGGTATGTTCTATGTTAAATATCCACTTTTTAAATATTGCATCCTCTGTTATAGTAAAATACTCTTTAAAATTGCAAAGGGGCAATGTGATGTGGCAACATTTCAGGAAGCCTTAAGCTTAATGAATACTATTAACGATTTAAATTTTTTTTTCCTAACTGCTACCTGAATCCTCACTCTTCTTTTTCCAAAATGGAATGTCTGTGAGGGGGAAGTTAGATCTTTTTCTTTCCCAGGATGCCGACTGAAACTAGGTTGTGGTCACTCTTGTATGATGGTCACTCTTTTCCAATAACCATTCCGAATCAAGTTTGAGTCTTTACTTGCAGATTCTTAAATACTTTTCCTTGGAGGCAATACTTTGTTCTATCCGAAAGCCTGACTTGGGCATCTCCTCCACATGGGCATTTTGCCATCCTTCTCTGCATCAAGGATTAGTGTCTCACCAAGGATCCACCTGGGTGGACTTGTGGCTCTGCAGTGCTTATATACAGCCGAGCCTAAATATCTGGCTTAGCGGTTCTAGAAAATATTCCTATTACCATATGTGACTTTGTGCCTCATGGAGTGGCTGAGTTTGCAGGGTCCTACCTCCTGGGGTTGCTGGTTCTAGAAAGCGGACTCCCAACCCAGGCAGCGGCTCACCAGCTGAATCTGAGAACAGGCATAGCCCTTCCCCGAAGCTTTGGCAGTTGACAGTCGCTACCTCCCCTTCTCAGGAATCTTGTGACCCTTCTAGCCTTGAGTGTGTCTGTTTGAAGCCTCATCCTAGAGGGGCTCACCTGCATCTTCCTAGAAGCTGGATCCTCTCCCTGAGTTGCCTTAATGACCGTCCCCCCACTCCCTTTGAGTTTCCTGCTGGCCTAGACAGCCTCTCTTTCCACAAAGGGTAACCTCTGCCTCTCCCTTATCTTGGCTGTGCACACCCCTGCTCCCTCTCCCTGCACTGTTCTTAGCCAAGTCAAAAACAAAAACAAATAAAAGCCTTACATGGCATTCATCCAGAGACTGTCTTTCCTCCAGGGGAGACGGGCTACTATGGGCATGTTGGAGGCTCCTGGTAGTTGGAGATCTGAAGGAGGAGCTCTGCCATGGGAGTTCAGCTTAACTAGGCTTTCTGGAACGAAAACAGAACCTGGCTGCTTCCCAGGCTTCCCCCTACTTCCTTAAAAAAGCAAGTTCCTCTCTTTCCTTGAGCACTTCTGGACGTATTTGGGAAAGCAGCATGTTCAGAGATGGCCCTGCCATGGTTTCCCGCACACTGTCTCATGTCTGCCTTTTTGCTGACCACCCAAAGATAGTTGTTCCTGTTTTCACATCCAGCCAACTCCTAGTCTAGCATCCTGTACCTGGAGCCTGGGCTCAGGCACCTCCTTCCATCATCACTTCCTCCCTGATAGTTCTTGGAACTTGCTGAGGAAGAGGGCAGAGCTTTGGCTAGTTGTTCTTTTATCAACAAACTAAGACAAAACCCCCAATGTCCTGTTGCTCCAGAACTGACCATGGGTGTTGGGGACATCCTGGCCCTCCACAGGTATGCATTTTTTGTTAGTCTGCATGGAAATATTCCCGCTTGAGAACCAGGCACCTCACAGCAGGCACTCAGGAAATACCTGTTTAAGGAAATGGATTATATATCAAAGAGAGGCAATAAATATAGGGAAGCTTCACAGTCAATCAGAAAGAGACCATCAGGGACTGCGCTTGTTTCTCAGCCTCTTCTGCACCTGTGCAGGGTTCAGCATCATGGACCATCACTGAGAATGTCTTGAGACTCCAGGCAGCAGGGTGGTGTCATACCCTAGTCAGCAAGGTGATCTCCTGCCTATGGTGTACTCATGCCATGCTAACACTTGGCTGTTCCCACACCAGCCTGAGTTCCTGCTTTCTCTTGGCCATTTCCCTTCCCAAGAAGGACCATGTCAGTCAATCCAGCCTGTCAAACAATGTTCATTCGCCATATCAGTTTGTTTGGCTTAAAGTTAGTTTTTCTGATTCCATATTAAAAATGGATCTTTTTATGTTAGATTCTGGGTCACTAATCTTAGTGTCTTTGTTAGAATGTCCTGGACCATTGTATAAGAGCTTTTTCTGTACTATTATTCTATTCTGTTCTATTATTCCAACTATTCTAGGGCCAGTGCTACACAGCTGATAGCTGATTGGGTAGATATTATGTATAACTCTACATTTTAAGAACCTGTTTGACACTTTCATACAATATTCTTTCATGTTCACTTTAGACATTTTTTTCTAATTCCAAAAACAAATCTTATGGGAATTTTGATAGGTTTACATATACGGAAAATAAATGTAATATATCTACTGGACAGCCAATATATATATTACTTCTATATATATTTATGTTTTATATATAAATATACATGTTACATATATAAATATATATAATTAGATAAGAGATAACTAAAGCACACTTATGATATTGAAACTTCCTATCTAGGAACATGAAGTTTCTCATTTATCCAAGTCTTCGTTTATTACTCTCAAGAAAATGTTGGCATTTTCTTCAGATAGAAGATACAAGAGGGTTTTTGCTTTATTTCCTTGTTTAGGTATTTTTGGGGGGTGTCTGGTTTCTTATCAATTGCAGAACAACTTTCTGATTTCCTACTTAGAAGCATTGCTTCCTCTCCTGTTCCTGATACCTGTCTGACCTCTGCCCCATCACAGCTCACCCCCTCCTTCTAGATGCTGTCCCTTTCAAGAAGGGCATTTACATTTTCTAACCTTCACAAGGACCACTCTTCTCTGACCTCTGCTTTATATCCCCTTCCCATCAATGACCAATTTCCTTATTTTCAAATTTTAAATCATGGGCAAACTGTGGCTTACTGGCCAAAGAAATGCACTAAGCAAAAGTGCCTCTTTTTTTCTTTTTTTCTTTTTTCTTTTTTTTTTTTTTTTGAGATGGTGTCTCCCTCTGTCACCAGGCTGGAGTGCAGTGGTGTGATGTCTGCTCACTGCAACCTCACCTCCCGGGTTCAAGTGATTCTCCTGCCTCAGCCTCCCGAGTAGCTGGGACTACAGGCACGTGCCACCACACCCAGCTAATTTTTGTATTTTTAGTAGAGACAGGGTTTCGCCACGTTGGCCAGAATGGTCTCAATCTCTTGACCTTGTGATCTGCCCACCTCGGCCTCCCAAAGTGCTGGGATTAGAGGCTAGAGCCACTGTGCCTGGCCAGAAAAGTTCCTTTTAGCAAGAGTAGGATGGATGGGTTAGGGAGAGAAGAGACCAGAAGCAGGAGGCGAGTGCTGGGCTGCTCTGAGAAGTGGGGTTCTGGGTGGTCAGGCCCAGGGTGGAGAGGTGGGAATGGAGGACGGATGGTGATGAGACACTTTGGGAAGGAAGAGTGGACGATAGTTGCTCTGTCATAGGACCATGTGGAGGACCTAGTGAAGTTCACTATTGCTGATTTGAGGCTTTGGCTCAGAAGGACAATTCAAATGGATCAGAATAGATGACTGCCAATCCTTGGACATGGACGTGGGCACAGAGAGCTCTGGCTTGTTCTTGTAAGTGCTGCTTTAGATTACTGTCAGAGGGAAGGAGAGAGTTGGACGGCCTTACCCAACCCACTCCCTCATCTCAGGCAGTACTAACCAGATGACACGTGAGTGTTTAGTAGCATCTGGTGGAGGTTTATTGTGATTATAAAGAACAGCACTTAAAGCACCTTTTTGCTAAAATCTAGAGTTTGCATAATTCCATTTCAGGTATTTCTTTAATGCTTATTCTTTCTTTCATGATATGGGTGGAAGTGCTCTGCAAATGTGCAGAATCTTCTGTGGGGACAGCTCTCCCATGATCTCGGGGTGCTCAGTGGCTCACCCCTCCCTGACTTACAGGGGTGTGTGTGGGCATGTATGTTGCTGTAAGTTGAGCTCTACTGAGAATGGGGCCAAGGGCATGTCAGGCTCAGGGCCACCACGTAGGTCTGTGTAAATTGCTTGCTACACGTGGACACTGGCTGCCAGGGATGAGGCTGGAATCTGAGTAGTGCTTCTCTCCCAAGCTGTTTGCCATGGGACTGAGTCTCAGGGTGATGGCAAGGGGCTTCATTTTGCATAAAGCCTCTGGGTGAGCTGGCTGGGCCTGCTCTGGCTCTCTCCAGGCTCCTAGAGTGATGGGGACTGTGTGGATGAGGGGTTAAGGGCTACTGGTTCCCAGGGAATCCCTGCTGCCATCCTGTGCTCACGAGACATCTGCCACTGCGTCTCCAGACCCATATCTCCATTCTAGGCAGGAAGAAGGGGGAAGAGCAGAAGGCATGGCCCACCAGGTCTGTTGCTTTTTAATCAGGAAAACAAAAGCCAGAACCAAGTCACGGGGCCAGCTTCAGTCGCAGAGGGTCCAGGGAGGGAATTGATTTAACCGACAAATGTGTCTGAAAAAAATCAGCCTGAAAAAAACCAGAGTCCTGTGGCTGAGTGGGGAAGAGGGCATGGATTTGGGGTAGGTGCCCAGCAGTGCCCAGAGAAACAGGCCTCAGCACCACAGTGTTGGCATTGCTAGTTGTAACATCCTTCTTTGTTGTCTGTATTCGACATTTTGTCGAACTTTTCTCATTCCTTTAGCATTCCACACACAACATACAATTAGATTTAAAAGCTAAATTGAGGATTTCCGGAGACTCCGGATAAGTTTCTTAGGTTAACTACGTAGAACAGAACACTTTCCCTGAAGAGTGGGGAGGCATGTATATATGCCACGTGTCCCTGGGAGCCCAGTGTTCAAAGCTGACAACCCTACCCACAGGAATTGCCCCTCCTGGTCACCAGGACCCAAAGCAGCTGGGATGTTTTCAGTAGTTGTTGTTGGTTTTTTGTATTGTGTTTTTGTTATGAAGAAGTTTGAGTTTATTCCCAACTGCATATTTAAGGATCTAAAATAGAAATTTAGCAACTAAGTCTGGAAGGTTCCAGGAGGACTTAAGTTGGACTTGAGCCTGTTTCTCCTTGATGCCTCACGGTCCCTGGGGCTACAGCAGACCAGCTTCTCTAGCTGGCTTGGCTGCTCCCAGGCCCAGCCAGGGTCCCTGCTTTAGAGAACAAGGTGAGGCTTCAGTGTAGGAGATTGGATGATGAGTGGCAGTTAGTTGCTCAGTGGGAACCTGCCTGCACAGTGTGGTCGGAGCCGCTTGGCTGGGTCAGCAGGTCCTCTGGGATGTGGCCCCATCAAACTTCCAGCCTCATCCCTGGCAGTTTTTAACAATCTAGACAAAGCCACTTCTTATCTCCTGAAGGTCTTCTCTCCCCAGACTAGATCCTAGACATTCTTTAGGGCCTAGTCCAAGGGTCAGCCCTTCCAGACCCTGAGCCCCTCCACCACCAGGTGAGTTACAGTTGCTCTGCTGTTGAGCTCCCTCAACAACAGAGGGCGCAGCACACCCCATTACTGTGCTGAATGTATCTTCAGGAGAGCCACAGTGCCTCATTCATCTTTGTTACTCTAGACTTGTTACATGAGTCAAAATAGCCATCCTCCCAGGTGTGTTTGCCTCAGGGGAAACCTGAGCAAGAGCAGGGAGCTTGTGGAGCCAAGTCTTCTTCCACCTGCCCCCAGTGCCACCTGCACCCAACTTCCTGAGAGCTGAAGAGGAAAGCTAGGGGCCTTGTGGTCACAGCTCTGGCCAGTGACAGGGTTGACTCATCACCCCACACATACTGTCTTAGTTCGCTAAGACTACCATAATAAAATACCACACACAGGTGACCTAAAGAGCAGAAATTTATTTCCTACAGTTCTGGAGGCTGGGAACTCCAGATCAAGGTGCTGGCCAGTTAGGTTTCTAGTGAGGGTGCTTTTCTTGGCTTATAAGCAGCCACCTTCTTGCTGTGTCTTCAAGTAGCAGAGGGAGAGAACTAGTTGCACTCTGGTCTTTTCTTATAATGACACCAGTCCCATCATGAGGCTCTCACCCTCATGACCTCATCTAAACCTAAGTAGCTCTAGCTCCAAAGGCCCTACCTCTAAATATCATCACTTTGCGTGTGAGGGCTTCAACTTAGGAATTTTGAGGGGACATAAACATTCGGCTCATAACACCTGCTTGCCAAGCTCCCATCTTGTCTAATTCTGGGCTGGCTGCAGAGATGAGTGAAGCCTAGGACCTGCCTCTGAGGACCACGCAGGCCAACTGGGAAGCCACACATACAAGGACTTTGAGAATGCCAGGACACTTCTTATTCCCTGCTCCCCTCCTAGGCCTCTAAGTCAGTTCGTCCCCTATTCATCCTCACCAGTGCATGCCTTTTCCTTTCTTTTCATTGGAAGACCCCTCTTCATTCATCCACCAGGCAGCTGCACAGAGGCCTCAGTTCACAGGAAAGGTAGAGGTGCTCTGGTATAAGGGGCATGGAATGTTTGAATGACAAGGTGAGGGCTTTGAGACAGTATAGCTGTAGATCTGGAGAGGCTGACAGGCCAGTGGTGCTGTATTCTCCTTATTGATCCTCTTCTCAGCATGTAAATCAGCTGTCTCTGGGCACACACCGTATGTATGAAGGCCAACCAAGACATTCTGACACCTCAAAGCCCACAAGAAAGGAACTCTGAAAGGTTTTAATATTGTTTTCACTGCTTCTATGGAAAAACAGATTTTTTTCCCTTGCAAAATATCACATTTTCCCAATTGAAGGAAAATCCATTTTATTTTTGTATGTGTCTGACTCTTGAAGTTCTGTTGCTGACCCAGGCTTGGCAGCCTCTCAGAACTAATCCCTGATCCTTTCTGTGCTGAACAGTAGCCAGTCCTCTGAGCCGAACTAGGGCCATTTGTTTTCATCTCTAAGTAGTGAGTGCTTTTAATACTGAAATGCAGAAAGGACCCAAGATGGTGCATTAATCTTGGATTCTCCTTTTTTTATCACTAAGAAAACTGCTGCAGATGGAAAAAGGCAAGAGATCATTGTTCTGGATTCCAAGAGGAGTAACGCCATCAATATTGGTCTGACGGTGCTGCCCCCTCCAAGGACCATTAAGATCGCCATTTTGAATTTTGATGAGTATGCCTTAAACAAAGAAGGAATCGAGGTGAGGGAAGCTCTATTAAGCATTATTTGTATTTTATCATATACTGCACGTATAATATGCTGCATGTCCACATTTCAAAAGATACGCCTTTCTGTGCTCAGCTAGACTGTGAATAAGGTTAATAATTCTTACATGTGTTAAACTTTTTGAGGGGAGGGGAAGTCTCACTTTGCCTATGAAGTTCAGCAATCTTCACTCAGGTTCATTTACCAATCTCCCTCTGACCACACTCTGCCTACCTCAGAATGGAAGAAGAGTAGATAAACTCCTTGGGAGGCCACTAGGGTTTTTTTTTCCCATGTCATTTTGAACCACATAACATTTAACACTTTCAAAGGTAGGTTTTCAGAACATGCGCACATCCATGTAAGAGCTTTATCTCTTGGCATTTGTTGGGGTTCAGAGAGACGTGTTTCATTTGATAAGCCAGAGAGCTCAAGTCAGCTGAAGCTTTAGCATTTATTGATCTGAATGTCACAAAGTGGAGCGACATTGGGTGGCGTGGCTGTGGCCACACAGCTGGAGCTGGAGACAGGGTTCGCCTGTGGGGCCTGGGTTTGTGTTCTTCCACAGGCCACGCTCTCCCTCCGCTGTGGGTTGCTGCCAGTTTAGCAGGTTAAATCTCTTATTATAAAAAAAAGAGTGAGCAGAGCCGATGTGTCCCACCCACCAATTGCTACAGAAGGGTGTTATAGCTTGGGGGCCCACTGGGTCAGAGTGGGGATCTGGGGACACTGCTTTGTGGCATTGGGTGGCACCTAACCCATCCTCCTATTGGCAGGGAACCCCAGACTCCTTTAAAGCCTCTCTGTGACTGGGGTTCATCTTCTTGTTTGAGACACTTGGGCGTGGATGGAACCTGTGATATCTGACTCCAGAGTGGGAGAGCAAGCCTTCTACAGAAAAGTTGAGAGTAAGGAAGGGCCTAGGCCTCTGGCCAGAATCACCCATGGCCCTGGGAATGGGAGGGAGCAGTGTACACACAGTACGCAGAGGGGTCTGCACCCAGCCCACTGGGCATGCTTTCATGCTTTGGAAGGAAGGGACCTTCACAGGAAAAGCCATTACTAGAGGCCTGAACTGTAGGCTCTAGTAAGTGGACCCCCAAATTCGTGCCCACCCAGGATGTGACCTTATTTGGAAAAAGGGTCTTGTGCATGTAATCAAGTTAAGATGAGGTCATACTGGATTCAGGTGGGCTCTCAATCCAGTGACTGGTATCCTTATAAGAAGAGGGAAGTTTGAATACAGAGAGGAAAGTGCTATTTGAAGACAGAGAACACACAGAGAGATATACAGAATGCCTTGTGATGACGGAGATGGAAATCAGAGTGATGTCTTTAAAAGTCAAAGAATACCAAGGATTGTGGACAACCACCAGCACTGAAAAAAAGCAAAGTTCATCCCCTGGGGCCTTCAGAGACAGTATGGTCTCTAACACCTTGATTTTGGACTTCCACATTCTAGAACTGTGGGAGAATACATTTCTGTTGTTTAAGCCACCCAGTTTGTGATATTTTATTATGGCACCCCTAGAAAACCTATATAAGGCCCAGGCAGCTCTACTCTGAGAAACATACACTTCCTTTTCCAGGAACAAGTACAATAAGGGAAATGCACTTCTTTCCTGGCAGAAGAAGTTGTGCCCTGAGCTCTGGAGCCAGGCCAGGCAGCAAAGCCGGTCAGCATATCCAGGTGTATTCTCTGTCTTCAAACAGCATTCTCCTCTGTGTTCATACTTCCTTCTTCTTATAAGGATACCAGTCATTGGATTTAGGGCCCACTCAAATCCAGGAATCCGACCTATTGAGGGAGTAAGGGCACACAGCAGACCGGAGCAGGGGACATGAAGGAGTGAGTGGGCGACAGCTGGGAGATACAGAGTGAGAGACTGAGGCAGTTGCCAGATCGCAGGAAGGGGCAGGCCAGGCCTCAGTGTGATGCATCCCACTCTGGGACCCTCCTAGAGGAACAAGGGAGGAGCAGGGCAGTGGCGTGCTGTTGGGTGGACCTGGATGTACCAAGTGCAAAGTGTCTGTCTGCGGGGTCCGACCTGCAGACCCTAACCCAGTGACAGATGAGAGACATACACTGACAGATATTTTGTCTGTCAGTGTGGCTAAGGGGCTTCTGCTCCTGAATCTGCAGCATCCGCCCTGATAAGCTAGTGAAGTTCACATTTATTTAGTACAGATTAAATGACAAAGGTCTTGAGTAAACACCACTAGAGGGAAATTAACACTGCCAACCCCCCAGTAGAGAGCAATCATGCACCTGCGGATAATCAAAGGTTAGTCTTAGGACCACATGAGTAAACAAGCTATTTAGATAAACTCCCCAACATTCCCTTGTTATTTGCTCTTTTGGTATCAACTCAAGGTAAAGAGGGTTAGGCTGCTTTCAGTCAAATCTTTTACTAAAGCTATGCAAACCCCCCGGCCTTCCAAGAAGGTTTGCTTCTCTTTCCTATAATATCCTCTTAAAATTTTTCCCACCGCCCTGACTGAATCCCACATCTGTCCTCTAGGGGAGACAAGGCAGTGGCTCTTGGGCCATCCTATTTACACAACAAGATCCTTCAGAGAGCACAAACGCTTCAGATTCATACAGAGAGAGGCTACAAAGATAGCCAGAGCCAGCCTGATTAAAAGAATAAAAGGACAACTGACCCTTTAAAAATATTTCTCCTCCGTGTCATGAGAACTTGAAAGTCCCTCAGGAGAAATTTATTCCTTTGATTTTGCCTTTGTTCTTTCCTGAAATGCAACTTTCCCCAGGTGGGGAAAGTTTCAGATACAATAAGTTACTCAGATTCTAGAATGAACCAAATTATTATTTTTTCCTGTCTGGCTGGTTTCCAGTTGAATACCCTTTTGATCCAGGAAGGAATAATTACATCTATGATGCTGATGGATATGGGAGTAGCAGCACAGCACCAAATCTGACTTTCATAGGATTTTTACTGTGGGCCAGGCACCAGGTAGGCACCTGCCACAGATTCTCATCAAAGCTTATGAGGTACATATGCTCCCCAATGTGAAAATGAAGAACGGGAGTCCTAGCATTAGGGTGTGCCCAGGCTCCCAAGCCAGTGTGCCAGAGAGCCGGGGAGCCAGGATGCAAGCTCTGAAGCTAGAATCCAGAATGCAGGCTGTGGTTTTGCGGGGTGGCTGGCCCTGAAGGGGCCCTCCAAGCCTGGGTTTGTGTGCCTCAGAGAATAAGAGGGAATCTGAAAGGAGAGGGAGAGACATGTACGCAGCAGCGCAGCCCTTTACACTGTGCTGCCTACATTTGCTACCCAGGAGTAACTGACTTACGGAGCAATTTGAAGTGAGGAGACACAGCCATAGCAAACACTGGTAGCCCTTACTGAGATTTTATTGCATTGGGAGTCCTCAGTAAATTCATAGTCACAACTGACAGAGAGTTACATTTTTATGTTCTCTTCTAAGGTGGGTTTCTCAACTTCAGTGCTACTGACATTTTGGGTTAGACAGTGCTTTGTTGTAGGAGGCTGTGCTGTGCATTATGGGATGTTTAGCACATCCCTGGCCTCTACCCATTAGATGTCAGTAACACCTACCCTCCCCCCACAACCAAAACTGTCTCCATACATTGTCACGTACCCCCTAGGAGCAAAATCACCCCGGTTGAGAGCCCCTGATCTAAAGGCTGTCTGTGTGAATCCAGAGACTATGTAGATCCCTCAGCACTTCCCAGTTACAGCTGAGACGACTCCAGTCGAAACAGCCCTCTTGGAGAACATGGAATCCAGGGCACTCTCAGGCATCACCTCCTATCTTGGGCCATTGATCTCAGGGACCTGAGAGGTAGAGATAGATGATCTAGATCCCTGTGCCAAACCAATACCCAGAGCTTGTTCTCTAGGCTTGTTCAAGAGTTAAATCAGGACTGAGAAGACATGCAATTGGGTACATACAGATCTTTGTTAATGAGATTTCCGGCTTGCACCCAGAGGGCCTTTAGCCAAACTGTCTGCTTCTCGGATGCAAGCACTGTAGCTTGGCACCATGGCTTAATGGGGTTGTTTGAAAGCTCTGTGTACCTAAATATAATTAGAATGTTTTCATCCCATGGCTTTGCTTAGCAACCTAATGATATGTATCCAGGTTTGTCATGAAAACTTGAAGGAGTAGTTAACTTCATTAAGGAAGTCATTTTTCATAAGAATATTAAACTTCAGAAAATCATTTTGCAGCCATCTTTAAGTAGCATTAATGATATTTCCCCAAGTAAAATGGCATCAAATTATCATAAATGGAAGTATGACGATTTTTATTTTCTTTTTCTTTCTTCTCTAATTTTTGTAGAGTCTGTGTCCACTCAGAGGGTAGCACAATTGAATGGTCCCAAACAACATTTAACTTGGCCCAACTTGGCTGCCAATCCAATCGGCATCCTAGAAACAGAAATTTTCTTTGGCCACAGATAAAAAATGACAGCATCTTTGAAAGCAGTTTACCCTGCACAGTGCCTGTCCACAGGTGCCCAGCTGCGTGGGTGCCGGACATATGCAGACGAACCTGACCACAGAGAGCCACAGTTGACTCAGCAGTGCCAGGGAACCAGAATATCTTGATGACTGAGTGGCTTAGCTGCACTGCTAATTTGCATTTATGGCTGAATTTATTCACTATTAATTTGAATCCCTATGAACTATGGGGCTAGTGCTAGAAACTAGAGGTAGCCCCTGGATTCTTCTCTAGCTCTGCCTTGGTTGATCCAGCTTAGCTTCAGGCAAATCATTTTGTCTGTGAGTTTGATACAGTAATTTCTGCCCTAATGTGCCTCAATGAGTAATCTAGGGATGAAAGAAGATACTATCAAGATGCTTTGAAGTTTTTTTGTTTTTTTTTTTAAGTTGCTATAGGAATGTAAGTACATGGATAGAACACTATTTTCTCATGCAAATATGCACACTGTATGCAAACCAGGCATAGCCCTCAGGGCTTCAACTTTCTACTGCAGTCACCAAAATCCTTGTGGCAGATGCTTATCCAAAGCTGTAGCCAGGGTTCTGTTTAAAACTCCCAGGGCAAAAGAATTACTCATTATGGTTTCATGTGCAGGTAAATGAAATGGCCGAACCCAATAGTATTGGGGTCTATTTTAAAAAAAAGGAGATTTCTGCATTTTTCTCCAAAATACATGACTTTCTGATACAAAAGCAAATATACTTAGAGCAGTGCTAGAGGGACGCTGTCTAGGCAAAAGCTAAAAACATGGAGGTTATCACACTGAAACAGGACATTTTCCCTGACCCCTTCACAGGCCTTGTGATGGGAGTGCCTTGCTTACTCAGCTCATAGCTCTCAATTCCTCTAAGGAGTGGGAGCACACAGGTGAGTGAGTGCAGGAGCCGGGGCATGTGCTTCTGGGCACCGGCAGGAGCAAAACTCCATGTGGGCCCTGCAGCAGTGTCTGGTGGGGAGTACCCGCAACCCCTGAAACCCCAGAGGGCATGTGTACAGTACGACTTTTAGCTTTGCCATCGTGGATGGCTTAAGTGTTAACTCAGTTGACCCTCTGCCTTTTTGTGTGAGGTGGTTGCTCTCCACCAGTGAGGGCAGAGGGTCAGTGTGACAGCCTTTAGCACCCACATCTGTGACACCAGAGCTCTTGTTTGGCGTCCAGAAAAAAATCAGGTCACATAAATGAATTGAAGGATGGTGAATATAGAGGGTTTTATTGCCAATGAAAATGGCTCTCAGCAAGAAGGGGAGCTGGAAAGGGGATGGAATGGGAAAGCGATCTTCCCCCAGAGTCTGGCCATCCCCAGCTGTACTCCTCTTGGAAGCAACTCTGTCAAGCCATCCCTCTGAAGTCAAGCTGCCTCTCTCTGACATCAAACCACAATTTCTGATGTCCTGCTGCTTCTCCTCTTCTCCCCTTCTCTGCTCTCTGCCAGTGGAGCCTGGGGTTTTTATGGGTACAGGATGGGGGTGGGGCAGACCAGGGGTGGTTTTGGAAAAGGTGGGAAAACGGGGATGTAAAGTTCTCACTTTGGGCCACAGTTTCAGACTTGAGGGTGGGGCCTTTGCCAGGGACCCTACCCTTTTCTGTCTAGAATTTCTCTGCTTCCTATCCCTATCAACATATTGGTCTTGTTTGATGTTTGCTTTCCTGTGAAATGATACGATGATCATGAAATTATCAATAAATCTACTGACTTAGAAAAGCAAATTAAAAATACTACCTCATAATCATCACATTATCATCTGCTCACAAAAAACAAGGGCCATCAGCTCATAGGAGGGGCTCATAGGAGGTGGCTTTAACCTACCATTCCACTGTCTTACAACTATTCTTATTGTCAGTGATGTGTAAAAAAAATAAAATAAACTGGCAGGTGGCAACCTCATAAATCTTCAACGTTGACCAAGTAGTATAAATTAGATAAATTAAAAACAAAAAGAAGAGTAATTGCTTTCTCAAAGGAACAAAGCAACAAAATTCATTACAGGAAGACGTCTTCTGAAGGTTGTACAAAGTGTTGATAGTTTTTCATTTTGGAATTTTGGTCCTGCCAAAAACAATGGCAGTGCTAAGGAAATTAAAATACAAATTTTAGTGAAGCATTTATTTTGAAAACTAATTGAATTTAAATCATGCATGTTTTTAAAGAGGCAACATCTGCTTGAAGTGTCTTGGCTGTCTCTTAATGCTATCTGCGTGAACAGGTGGGACATGTGCCAGGTTGTGGGAAAGCAAGGAGCACTGCCACCACATATCTCTCCAGATGCTCAAATTCCACCCAAAGCCTCAGTGATTGGAGAGCCAGTGAAAGGAAAGTTGGAAAGGGAGGTGTCTCAGGCTCACCTTTGGTAACTTTACACTGACTACAGCCTGAATGCACAACTGCAATGCAGTTTTGCATCGTTGGTTTCTGATAAACTAAGGCAGGCCTGCCGGTTAACACCCTCATCAAGCCCAGGACTACATCTATCCCAGCCAGATACATCCTGATGCACACTTGTGTAAACATCTGCATATGTAGGGACTGTGGTGTCAAGAGTCCTGTTTCTCATTTTGTTATTTATTTTCTTAGTTTTTGAACTCATATGGAGTGCAGTCGACTTTTTGGTATATGGTTCTGTGAGTTTTAAAGCATATAAATTCATGCAATGACCACTGCAATCAGGATTTAAAACAGTCCCATCTTCCAACAAAACTCTTGTGTTGCCGTTTTGTGGTTGTGCCCTCAACCCACCTCTGGCACCTGGTGACCACTTATGTATTCCCCATCGCTATGGTTTTGTCCTTTCAAAAATGTCCTGCAAATAGCATGTAACCTTTTGAGACTGGCTTCTTTCACTCATCATGATGCCTTTGAGATTCATTCAAATCATTGTACATATCTATAGTTTGTTCCTTTTGTTGCCGAGTGCTATTGCATTGCAGGGAATCTACTACAATTTGTATATTCACCACTCAAGAATATTTAGCTTGGTCCAGTTTTTGGCAATTATGAATAAAGCTACTACAAATATTCATGTACAAGCGTTTGTGTGAAAGTAAGTTTCCATTTTTCTAGGATAAATACCCAAGAATGGAATTGCTGGGTTGTATGATAATTCTATATTTAATATTTTGAGGAACTATAGCTTGTCCTCTATTCTCTTAACAGTGTCTATCACAAAGCAAAAGTTTTTAATTTGGATGAAGTTTAGTTTATTAACTTATTCTTTTTTGGGATCATGTCTAAGAAATTTTTGCCTAACATAGGTTATAAAAGTTTTCTCCTATGTTGTCTTCTGAAAGTTTCGTAGTATTCCATTTTATTTTCAGATCTGTCATCCATTTTGAGTTTGTTTATGTATACTGTAAGGTTTAACTTGAGGTTGCATTTTTCTGCATATGGAGTCTAGTTGTTCTAACACCATTTGATGAAAATAATATCCTGTCTCTATTGAATTGCCTTGCACCTTTTTCAAAATCAATGGGCCACATTTGTGTGTCCTGTTCTGAACTGTCTGCTCTGTCCCATCGATCTAGGTGTCTATCCTTTTACCAATGACACACTGTCTTAATTACCATAGCTTTTTATTTATTAAAGTCAGGTTATATGATTTCTCCAAGATTACTCTTTTTCAAATTTAGTTGTTCTAGTTCTTCTGCTTTACCATGTAACTTTTAGAATCAGCTTGTCTGTGTAAGGTAGGAGACCAGCAGGACTTGTTTTCTGGTCCCAACCCTGATGACCAAAACAAGATCTGGTTCAGATGGGATAAAGCAAAAAAACTGATGCAAACCACAGACAGAGACAAAAGCAATCCTTAGCTGCCCTCATTGCTCATAAGTATAAGCTACTCCCACTAGAGCCACGACAATTTGTAAATGCCATGGCAACAACCCACAAGTTACCACCCCTTTCCAGGGCAAGACCCAAAACTTACTGTCCCTTTCCTAGAAAGTTCTAAACAACCCACCCCTCAATTTGTGTTGACCTGACCTTTAATTTGCATATAATTGAAAATAGATTTACATGAGTATAAATACTGTTGCCAAGAGCCCATACTTTGCTAACCCTGGGCACACTGCCTAGGAGTTAGCCCTGCTCCAGAAGGAGCAGTACTGTTCAAAAAAAAATTTCAGTCTATCACTACCAGTTTGCCCTTGAATTATTTCCTGGTTAAAGCCAAAAACCATCCCAGGCTAAGCCCCAATTTTGGGGCTCGCCTGTCCTGCATCATATATCTACAAAAAAATCATCCTGGTGTTTTGATTGGAATTGAATTAAATCTATAGATCAATTTATAGAACATCTTGTCTGTGTTGTGTCTTTCAGTCCATGAATATAGTATGTCTCTCCATGTATTTATTGTTTCTATCTTCTTTGATTGCTTTCATCAGCATTTTCTAGTTTCTAGCATAAAGATACTTAACAGGATTTGTTAGAGTTATACCTATGTGTTTCATTGCAAATAGCATTTTTTTAAAACTTAGTTTATTATAAATGTGCAGATAATGAACTAATAAGATGGATTTTTGTGTTTTGTGTTTTGTGTTTTTTGTAGGCATCATACATTGTTAAACTCACTTTTTTTGTTTTAGAAATTTTTTGTAGATTCCTTATAGTTTTTATACAGACAATTATGACATCTGTGTGTATGAGCAGTTTTTTCCTTTCCAGTCTGTATGCCTTTTATTTCTTTTATGTACCTGGCTAAGGTTTCCATGTGATGTTCAATAGGAATAGTAAGAGTAGACATGAGAATTTTTACTTTAAAAAATGTAATCACAAAGGAATTTGAGTGTATGAGAATTGTATGTATTCTGGTGCCTTTTTGCCTTCTCTGCCTTCCACAACTGATTTTTACCAGAAACAAATAGAAGTAAAAAGATATACTTCTTTTATTAGCTTGTATTTCTAGATACCATCATAATTTTTTCTGTAATCAGACTTTAGTATTACTTAAGGTACTATCATTTCTATGTAAGTTAAAATAGTTATATGTCACATGAACAAAAGTCAATCTGAGTTACTTGAAAATGATTCATTTTTGTAAGCTTTTAAGTTAATCCAGAAGTGCTACAAAGCATATTTTTGACATGTCTTACTCTACTTCCTAGGGAATGGGGAGCTGTTCTCTAATCTTGTATCTTGTTTTTCATCTTTTTCTCACCTCCCATCTCCCTTTCTTGCCTAGAATGTCCTTTGTGTGCAAAACCCTGAAATTTTGGGTCAAGTTGCTTCAAGTATATTCGGTTTATGATAATATAACACCTGTAGATACCTCTATTACCTGGTTGGAAAATTATAATATGAATTTTATAACATTGAAGGGGCAGGGGAGGGTCCATCACTAAGAGAAAATATATCATCTCATATTTCCAGAAAATTCTAACGATGATTCCCACCGACGAGGAGAAGCAGAAAATCCAGGAAGCTCAGCTGGCCAACCCTGAAATCCCCTTGGGCAGTGCAGAGCAGTTCCTCCTCACCCTCTCCTCCATCAGCGAGCTCTCTGCACGACTTCACCTCTGGGCATTCAAAATGGATTATGAAACTACAGAAAAGGTAAGCTCTCAGTAAGAGAGGCAGCTGATCCCACATCCACAGGGTTGAGAAAGGCAGTTTTTCATTGATCAATATTAAGGCAGTGAAATGTCATTCTTGGCATAGGGTGTGGAGGGTGAGTTGACAATGAGCAGATCGTGTGTATACCAAGTGATCAGCAGCTGGCCAATGGAGGCTGATTCTAAAGTGTCTGCCTGGTGCCAGCCTCAGACACTAGATTGTGGGCACCAGGTGATTGATTACAAAGCAAAACAGTTAATTTTTTTTTCAGGTCCTATATTCTCATTGTAGAAAATGTGGAAAATACAGAAAAGCACAATACAGAAAATTTCCTATAATCCTTCCGCCTGATAATAATCGCCTAAACTGCCAGTGACTATGGCAATTAGCAGGTCTTTGGGTCCCTTTGAGAGAGGATCCCTGGTAGAAAGTTGAAGATGATGCCTATTGCAAGAGTTTGGGAGGAGAATAGAAGGAAAGGGGCCTTAATGGAGAAAGCTTGAGGAGGCTCCTCCTGAGTAGAAAGCAGAGGACATGGGCATCCTCTCTGGAATAGGGCAGTGGGAGTTTGATGCAGGCTGAACAGAAGGAGCCAGTGGAGAAGAAAAGGGAGAGATGGAAAGTGAACTGTGTGGGATCTTAGTTGAGAGGAAGTCCCCAGAAGAGACAGATTCTATAGGCCAAGTGGGCCAGGTGCAGTGGCTCACACCTGTAATCCCAGCACTTTGGGAGGCTGAGGCAAGAGGATGACTTGAAGTCAGGAGTTCAAGACCAACCTGAGCATCATAGTGAGACCCTGTCTCTACAAAAATTTTAAAAACTTAGCCAGGTGTGGTGGCATGCACTTGTAGTCCCAGCTACTCAGGAGGCTGTAGCAGGAGGATCACTTGGGGCCAGGAGTTCAAGGCTGTAGTAGGCTATAATCACCTTACTGTACTCCAGCCTGGGCAACAGAGTGAGACCCCCATCTCTAAAAACATAAAGCCAAGTGGAGAGGCTATGTGGTCTCCATCTTCTGGCAAAGGAAGGAGCAAGGTCCTATACTGAGGGCCAGATAGGTGGTGGTGGGTTTGGGGGACTTCAGGAGGGAACTACAGTATTTGAATTCATCAGGAAGTCAAGCAGAGAGAAAGACACCTAGGACTGCTGAGGTGACTGCTATGACTGGGTCACAAGACCAGCCAGCATGCTCAGGTGACTTTCTTTAGCTAAGGGAGGTAACATCATGGAGAAAACAGATCACTCGGTCAGTCTGGCAGGACCTGGGCTGGAGAAACTGAAGCTGGATCTCCTGGCTTTGGGATATAGTCTGGGGGAGAGCCTTAGTCAAGACAAAGGAGTGGGGGCCACAGAACAGCAGCAGAGAGGGTGGGGGAGATGGAGGCCATGAGGTTACAGGGTGGGCTGGAGGTCTGAGGGAGGGGGATCATGAAGGCAGTGGGGTAGTGAGGGCAGTAGCCTTCTGGTGAGCAGCCCAGGCTGAGAGGTGGCTAGCCATAGAGTGCCTTGAAGGGAGGAGGAGGCCTGGGGCAGTTCAGGGACATCGAGGCCACAACTTTCATTGCCAATCTGCCTGGAACGAGAAAAAGCAAAGAAGAAGACTCTGGTCTAGAAGCTGAAGGAAGATGGGAAGGAAGAGTTTCCCAGAAGTCCGCCACAGCCAGGAAGGAGAGTAAGAGGAGGGCATTCCCTGAGGCAGGAACGGGGAGTCCAGAACCCTTGTCACCCCAGCACAAGATCCTTTTGGTCTCCACTGCAGGGTCTGGGGAGTAGAGGCTCTCCCTGCCACACGTTTCCATACCTAGGAACAATGCCCATTGTGGGGGATTGCCTCGTGCTGGGGAGAGCACCACGTGTTCCCTTATACAGAAAGTCAAAAAAAACAAAGTAAAGCCAAATTGTACATTTTTTTATCGTCTAATTTTTTTTTAACTGAAAGGAAGTAGCAGAACCACTCCTGGACCTGAAGGAAGGAATAGACCAGTTGGAGAACAATAAAACCTTGGGCTTTATCCTGTCTACTCTCTTAGCCATTGGAAACTTTCTAAATGGAACTAATGTAAGTCGTCCCCATCCCTCATCCTGCAGCCCCCCCCTTGCCACAAAATCCCTGCCCAGCAATTGCTGATGAAAGTTGTACCTCAGGTCCCCCAAAACACAGTAGAACAAATGACTTTTGTGTCTTCTTGCTGAAAATCTAGAAGGAATTTTGTTCTTAAGATATCAGGGCCTGGGCTGGGTGCAGTGGCTCACGCCTGTAATCTCAGCACTTTGTGAGGCTGAGATCACGAGGTCAGGAGATCGAAACCATCCTGACTGACATGGTGAAACTCCATCTCTACTAAAAATACAAAAGATTAGCCAGGCATGGCTGCACGTGCCTGTAGTCCAGGCTACTCAGGATGCTGAGGCAGGAGAATCGCTTGAACCTGGAAAGTGGAGGTTGCAGTGAACTGAGATCTTGCCACTGCACTCCAGCCTGGGTGACAGAGCAAGATTCCGTCTCAAGATTACAACCAGTGTCTTGCTATCAATAAGAAAACAGAAAACACACACATGATTCTTTATGAAGTGTAACTACTCTCAAATTTGACATTGGAAAACTTTCTTCTGCCCCATTTTTTCCCCTGAGCTTATCACTCAAATATTCACGCTTACATGCATTTTGATGCTTAAAGAAAAACAACTTTAAAAAAATATTTTTAAGTTCCGGGATACATTTGCAGGATGTACAGGTTTGTTACACTGGTGAACATGTGCCCTGGTAGTTTGCTGTACCTATCAACCCATCACCTAGGTATTAAGCCCAACATGCATTAGCTATTAAGAAAAGCAACTTTTTAAAATTGACCCAGCTTTGGCCAGGAAGTAGGTGACAGCAGGCAAAGGGAGGAGGAAGTAGATAAACAGATGTAAGAGGCTAGTCCCACAGCACCCTGATTTAGGGGTGAGCCCTGGGACATGGCTCATGGCTGTGGTGGGAAAGGGCTAGAGGCTCCCTCATTCTCAGTGTGGCTGGCCCACGTGTGATCAGCCCTAGTTCATGGAACATGTGGCCCCAGGAGCTTCAGTCACAGAGAAACTGAATGTTGGGGCGACTGCAGCTGGGAATTGATTCTAACCATCTGTGCTGTTCTCTAAGAGCGTGCGTGAAACTTGTCTTTTATATTGATGTTTGCGCAACAGGCCAAAGCGTTTGAGTTAAGCTACCTCGAGAAGGTTCCAGAAGTCAAAGACACAGTGCACAAGCAGTCGCTTCTCCACCACGTGTGCACCATGGTGGTGGAAAACTTCCCAGACAGCTCCGATCTGTACTCGGAGATTGGGGCCATCACCAGGTCAGCCAAGGTAGGTCTGCGGATGCCGAGGAGTGGGCCTGGTCTCGCCACAGCCACAGGGTCTTTATCGGTCATCCTCGGGGAACACGTGCCCTATTAAGTAAAATGCCCAAGTGCTGCCTGCATTCTCTGCTCTAGAGTTTGTGAATATGATTTGTTTTGTGGCATTTCTAATGAATTTTAAGATTTTTTTTCCTATCTCTGGTTCTCGGTCAGATTCTTTCCTACTGAGGTATGCAAGGCAAGCCTGCCATCCCATTCCTAAACCCTGTGTCCACTGTTGAGCACTGTTACTCACCAGGGTGGATTCTCCAGAACACTGAAACAGCACAGCTTGTCTTAGGTGGGCAACCATGTCAAAAAGATGCAATTTGGCTCTTCCTGAGATGTCCATAGGACATTGCAGTGAGGTGTGGAGCCAGAAAGCAGGGCCCTTCTGGCCCCCGCTCACCAGAGATCGGCAGTCCCTATGATCTTACCCAAAGAGAACATTTTTATAGGGCTGTAAACAGTATATGGCCTTGGCCCTCAGCTGTAAGCTCTTAAAGCAAGTGCAGAGTTAATATCTTCATGAACTTATGCTTCATTAGAAAAGAGACAGTCGCAGTATGTGGACACCTGGCTGCCTCTAGTGCAGGGGGTCACTGAGGCTGACCAACTCCTGGAGGGATCCCAAACACACCAGAACTGGGAGATGTGAAGGTCTTAGGAGCACAGGAAACTCACTAGGGTAGGGGGCAGGGGTGAAAGACACCATTAAATAGGGTACAGCAACCAGGCCAGTGTGAAGGAACCTTCTAGAAACACCCCTGGCTGAAGCATGAGAGCTGGCAGTACTGGGGTGTGTTGGAATCCAGCATGAGAGGAAGAGAGAGAGTGGTGGGCAAAGGTGGGGAAGGATGTGGGTTGGCTGCTGAGGCCTGCTTCAAGGGGCCCTTCCTCTCTGTCTGCCTTCTGCCACAGCCCTGGCTTGTGGGGACCTGGTGGCCGAGGGCCTCCTCCACCTACCTCCAGAGCCACAGGCTGGCGTCTGCCAGGTGCACCGAGCAGGGGACCCTGAACTGGCCTATCAGAATTTTTTTCTAAGCCTCATTGTATCATGAGAAATCGAAGCCTTTCCTTTCTGGACTCAGGATTCCTTTGGTTTCAGACAAATCATTTTCCTCAAAGTGCCATGAAACCCTGCATACTTGAATCCCAGGGGCTCTGCCTAAACTCGCCTTCTCTTTTTGATGCAATAGCATCAGGAAGTCAAGTACATACGGTGTCTTGCACGCCTCCCTGCCTCACACCAGACACCACACTGCGTGTCTTCATCCTGTTGGTGCCACAGATCCTCTCACAAAATCCATCTTTGCGGACTCTTTCCCCTACACTGTCCTTCTAAGGATGGGCCTGGAGGTCTGAGGTCACTCCAGCAAGTCCCCTGTGGGCTTCAGCAGGCCCTGCGCATTGCCTCTGTCAGTGGCTCCCTACCTCCGCGCACCTGCTCACCTCCACGCACCTCCCGCTCAGCCCCCCGCCACACCCTCCGCGTACCTCCCACTCATCCCCTACCCTCACCCTCCTCGCACCTCCCACTCAACACCCCCCGCCACACCCTCCTCGCACCTCCCATTCATCCCTCACCCCCGCACCCTCCGCGCACCTCCTGCTCACCCCCGCGCACCTCCTGCTGCTCTGGCTTTTGCTTGCTGGACACAGCCTTTCCCATCTTAGCTACTTTCCATCCACCTCAGGCCCCTCCTGTCAGCTCACCCACTATTTATCTATTTCTTCCTCCGCTCTTGTCCTTCTCAATTTCTTTCCCATCCCTCTATTAAATGTGGCCCTCTGATGTATTTTTTTAATGACTAAAAATCTCTCTGATTTATGTAATTTTTAGTCTGGAAATTCTATAAAATCATCACCTTAGAAAACTTCATCTCAGCCTCCTTCAGGCAACCCAGCCTGTCTGCACGTCCCTGAATTCACAGCCAGCGCTCTGTCACATCTGTCCCTTGCATGTGTGAGGTGCATCTGCTGGCAACCCTCACACCCACACACAGGCACACACACGGGCCTGGCTGGGGCTATGTGTCCTTCAGAGTTTGGGAATCACCTGTGTGTGCAGTCAGCCTCCTTGAGAACAGGAAGTTGTCTCATTCAGCATTTGTGTTTATGTTCAGTGCCTGGCATAGAGACTGGTGTAGTTTCTCCGTGAGTGTTGGTGGAATGAATGAGTGGTTAGGTGAATAAAACAACTTGTCACTCACACTATAAAGGATATCATCACGAAGAGAAGGTGGTTGCCCATTAGTTGGTCCCCAGCATAGCAGAGCCATCCTCGTCAGACTAGGGTGCATTTCTCAACTTTAAGAGAAATATTATTGCTGAAGAATAAGAGTGCTTTGAAAAAAATTTATGAGACATCTTCTTAGTTCATCTTGTACTAGGGTTCCTTGATATCATGTTTTAATTTATAGTTCCCAAAGATTTATTTCCAAATATGGCCAAAAAAGGTGACACATGTATTGAGTTCATTTGGAGAACAGTTTTATCACTAAATAATGTGATGTCAAGATAATGACAAATACACATGTGAATAATTTTTAGCCTGCAAATATGTTTGTATTTCAAGATGTGAATTTGGTTTTGATGTTTGTTTCTCCCCAGAGGCAGTTTGGTCTCCCAATTCAGGTTGGTGTTTGGCGGTTTCAGTGTTTGCAATGTTCTCGCTCTGATTTTCAGGTTGACTTTGATCAACTTCAGGATAATTTATGTCAGATGGAGAGAAGATGCAAGGCTTCATGGGATCACCTCAAGGCAATTGCAAAACATGAAATGAAACCAGTTTTAAAACAACGGATGTCAGAGTTCCTGAAAGACTGTGCAGAGCGAATTATAATTTTAAAGATTGTCCATAGAAGGATAATCAACAGGTAAGTGGATTGAGGAACTTATAGAAAATCAGTACAGTGGCATATTGAAAAATTTGTGCTGCAAATTAAGAGCTGATGGTTAAATTTACAGATTTTTGCACATTCTTGGTACATAGCAAGTACATTGATGATACAGATGTTTAACAGTTTCATGGCTAATTAATTTTTCTTACACAATAATATAATGCCATCAAATCTCAAAGTTGGAAGGAATCTCAGAAATAATTTGATCCAAAAATCCTATCTATCAGGAACTGCATCTGTAAGATTCCTAACAAATTGAACCCTGCATCTCTGGGTCTGCTGGAAGAATTTCACCTATAGAGAGGACACTCCCTTTCAAGGCAACTCTCTGTGTTAGAAAAGTTCCTCTTTTACCTGATCTGCAGCTGGCCTTCAGAGGACCTTCCAGTAATGGATCCTCCAACAGCTGCTCTATGCCACAGCCTACCTGAGTGAGGTCCAGGCTCCATCACAGCACTGTCCTCGAGACCAGCCCTCCTCAGAGTCACAGGATCCCAGAAGACCCTGGAGACACAGCAGTAAGGTGTCCGACCTTGTTTTTCCCACAAGGAGAATGGGGTCTGGAGCTACCCATGGCTGTCCAGGGCTGTGCCACCAGAAAGCAGTGGCAGCCCGAAGACTAGAACATGGATCTTCTAACTTCCCACGCCAGGGCCTTTCCTACCATGGCTACCACTCTCTTCTCCTTTGCTTTGTCACAGAACACAGTTGAGGGACCCTCACCCATTCTTCCTTCCTCCCTCCCTCCCTGCCTTTCCCTTCTTTCCTCATCTCCTTCTTTCACCTTTCTTAAGCCTATACAGAACTTTTTAAGAACCTGATACTTTTATCTGCACATGAACCCTCTCCCAGCTTGTGTCAGTTTCTGCTTTGATAATCATGCTCCCAGGGTCTTCATCCAGACCACTGAGAAAATGGCAAGTAGTTTTTAAATGTTGGACAGGACAAAAATAAGGAGCAGAATCTTCCCTCCAGGTTGACAACTATCTGTTAATCAGTTCATTTGGAATTTAATTGTTCAACTATAAATCTCCCTGACTGTGCTCTATCTAGACCTTCTGGCTGTCCTTCCTTCCTCAAGGGAACTTTTAAGAGATTTTGTCAGATTTCTTACTGAAATCAAAGAGGCAGGGAATGCGATCTGGTTTGGCCCTCCGTGCTTTGTATTATGCAAGCAATTCCCCATTTAAAACACACACACACACACACACACACACACACACACACACACACACACAAACACAAACACAGAGAGAGAGAGAGAGAGAGAGAGAGAAAGAGGGGGGAGAGAGAGAGAGAGAGAGAGAACACCAACTATTATTTGGAATGTCATGAAACTGGAGTAATTTTTTGAACGTTTTATAAAGCTGTTGAGCTTGGTTACGTTAACCATTTTATCCGAGACAGATTAAAAACTCAGTTTGGTGGTATGTCTGTTTCTTAAGCTATAAAGTATTTGCTGTGATTGTCCCATTCTCCTTGGTAAGCTGGTCACCCAGATGATGGCTGCTCCTGCCTCACCTGTCTACATCCCATTGTGGATGACCAGGAGGAGCCAGAAGTTCACTGTGGTTTTGGTGTGGGTAGTAAAAGGGGCGTGACTAAAGGGAAGTGGTACCAGGAAGTGGCCAATCCAAACTATCTAAACCGTAGAACCCTGGGTTCAAATGAAATCTTTAGCTGGAGCCCTGCATGTAGAACTGATTAAAGCAGGACTCTCTTGTTGAAATTGAGATGGAGGACTGACAGCCCCAAGGACTGTGCCTCATTTTTCCTTCCCCCTCCCACCAACAGTCCTCAGGATCATAGCTGAGGACAGCTGTGATTTTTTTTTTTTAACTTAGCACATTGAGAAACTGAGGCACAGAAAGGAGAAGAACCCTAGTTCAGGGCCTTACAGCTGGTAACCAACCAGTGGGATCATCTTAGTCATGCAAATGAGCCTAAATACTTATATTTTGACTTCAGATAAAAAAGTTTCAAAAAGCTGTCTCTTTAGGTAAAACCTAGTTTTCAAAACTGTTTCCTGGCTAAGAAAATTTTGTTTTGGATGTTCAAACCTGCATTTGTTTTAACTTTTATTTTAGATTCAGGGATACATGTTAAGGTTTGTTACATAGGTAAACTCGTGTCAAGGGGGGTTATTGTACAGATTATTTCATCACCCAGGTATTAAGGCCAGTATCCAATAGTTGTCTTTTCTGCTTCTCTCCCTCCTCCCACCCTCCACCCTCATGTAGACCCCGTGTCTGTTGTTTCCTTCTTTGTGTCCATAAGTTCTTATAATTTAGCTCCCATTTATAAATGAGAGCATGCGATATTTGGTTTTCTGTTCCTGTGTTGGTTTGCTAAGGATAATGGCCTCCAGCTCCATCCATGTTCTCACAAAAGACATGATCTCGTTCTTTCTTATGGATGTACAGTGTTTCATGGTGCATATGTACCACATTTTCTTTATCCAATCTGTTATTGATGGGCATTGAGGTTGATTTCATGTCTTTGCTATTGTGATTAGTGCTACAATGAACATTCGTGTGCGTGTGTCTTTCTGATAGAATAATTTATATTCCTCTGGGTATATACCCAGTAATGGGATTGCTGGGTCGAATGGAAGTTCTGCTTTTAGCTCTTTGAAGAATCACCATACTGCTTTCCACAATGGTTGAATTAATTTACTCCAACGGTGTATAAGTGTTCCTTTTTTTCCACAACTTCACCAACATCTGTTATTTTTTGACGTTTTAGTAACCATTTTGACTGATGTGAGATGGTATATCATTGTGGTTTAGATTTGCATTTCTCTAGTGATCAGTGATGTTGAGCTTTTTGGTCATATGTATATCTTCTTTTAAAAAGTGTCGTTTCAGGGCCGGGCGTGGTGGCTCAAGCCTGTAATCCCAGCACTTTGGGGGGCCGAGGCGGGTGGATCACGAGGTCAGGAGATCGAGATCATCCTGGCTAACACGGTGAAACCTTGTCTCTACTAAAAATAAAATAAAAAAAAATTAGCCGAGCATGGCAGCAGGCACCTGTAGTCCCAGCTACTTGGGAGGCTGAGACAGGAGAATGGCGTGAACCCGGGAGGTGGAGCTTGCAGTGAGCTGAGATGGTGCCACTGTATTCCAGTCTGGTGACAGTGATACTCCATCTCAAAAAAAAAAAAAAAGTGTCTGTTCATGTATGTCCTTTGCCCACTTTTAGTGGGGTTGTTCATTTTTCTCTTGTACATTTGTTTAAGTTCCTTAAAGATGCTCGACATTAGACCTTTGTCAGATGCATAGTGTGCAAAAATTTTCACCCACTCTATAGGTTGTCTGTTTACTCTGTTGATAGTTTCCTTTGCTGTGCAGAACCTCTTAAATTTAATTAGATCCCATTAGTCAATATTTGCTTTTGTTGTGATTGCTTTTGGTATCTTTGTCAGCCTGTTCCTATGTCCAGGATGGTATTGCCTAGGTTGTCTTCTAGGGTTTTTATAGTTTTGGGTTTTACATTTAAGTCTTTAATCCATCTAGAGATGACTTTTGTATGTAGTGTAAGGAAGGGGTCCAATCTTCAGCATTTGACTAGCCAGTTATCCCAGCACCATCTATTGAATACAGAGTCTTTTCCCCATTGCTTGTTTTGTCAGCTTTGTCAAAGATCAGATAGTCATAGGTGTGCGACCTTATTTCTGGGCTTTCTATTCTGTTCCGTTGGTATATGGGTCTGTTTTTGTACTAGTACCAAGCTGTTGCAATTACTGTAGCCCTATATTATAAAGTTGGGTAGTGTGATGCCTCCAACTTTGTTCTTTTTGCTTAGGATTGCCTTGGTAATCCAGGATCTTTTTTTGTCCCATATGAATTTTAAAAGTTTTTTTCTAGTTTTGTGAAGAATGTCTTTGGTAGTTTGATAGGAATAGCATTGAATCTGTAAACTGCTTTGGGCAGTATGGCCATTTTAATGATATTAGTTCTTCCAGTTCATGAGCATGGGATATTTTCCATTTGTTTGTGTCGTCTCTGATTTCTTTGAGCAGTGTTTTGTAATTCTCATTGTAGAGATCTTTCACCTCCCTGGTTAGCTGTATTCCTAGGTATTTTATTCTTTTCGTGGCAATTGTGAATGAGATTGCCTTTCTGATTTGGCTCTCAGCTTGACTGTTGTTGGTGTATAGGAAAGCTAGTGATTTTTGTACATTGATTTTGTATCTGGAACTTTGCTGAAGTTATCAGCTGAAGGAGCTTTTGGGCTGAGATGATGGAGTTTTCTGGATATAGAATTATGTTATTTGCAAGCAAAGATAGTTTGACTTTCTCTCATCCTATTTGAATGCCCTTTATTTCTCTTGCCTGACTGCCCTGACCAGAACTTCCAACATTATGTTGAATATAAGTGGTGAGAGAGGGCATCCGTGTCTTGTGCTGGTTTTCAAGAGGAACGCTTCCAGCTTTTGCCCACTCAGTATGATTGGCTGTGGATTTGTCATAGATGGCTCTTATTATTATATTTTGAGGTATATTCCTTTAATACCTAGTTTATTGAGTGTTTTTAACATGAAGGGTGTCGAATTTTATTGAAGGTCTTTTCTGTGTCTATTGAGATAATCATGTGAGTTTTGTCTTTAATTCTTAAACGTGCATATTAACCTTTCCTTTTATCCTTTTGTACTCTCTGGATGTGCAGACCCACCCACTCACTCCTGTAGATCCATTAGGTACAGTTGCACTGTGAAAGGCACAGAGAGGGACCAGGGGAGAGGAGGAGAAGAAAACTGTTATTAGTCCATTCTCATGCCGCTAATAAAGACATATCTGAGACTGGGTAATTTATAAAGGAAAGAGGGTTAATTAACTCACAGTTCTGCACCGCTGGGGAGGCCTCAGGAAACTTACAATCACGGTGGAAGGGAAACCAAACATGTCCTTCCTCACATAACGACAGCAAGGAGAAGTGCCGAGCAAAGCAGGAAAGTCCTTATAAAACCATCAGATTTCGTGAGAACTCACTCACTATCACAAGAACAGGATGCGGGATACTGCCCCTATGATTCAATTATCTCTACCTGATCCCTAAACGATACATGGGAATTATGGGAACTGCAATTTGAGATGAGATTTGGGTGGAGACACAGTCAAACCACATCAAAAGCCTTCCTGGGAGGCCTAGCAAACTACAGCAATGGACCGCCATTCAAGGGGGAAAGACAGGCAGAAGACAAGTAAACACCAAGACTGGTGTGCCATTGCCCAAAGTCCACCCCTCCCCATTCTGGGCTAGACACACTACTCAGTGGCAGGCTTGAGTAAGAGGCAGATGATGGAACAGATCAAAGATGTTTGACTTGTGCTTTGGAGTACTGGTTAGGGGGGCCAGCCTGCCCATAACCATACGATCTTCATGTCATGTATTCTAAAAGTTACAAACTAAACTGAAAAAAATTCCTTAAAAGTTTTACGGCCTCAAAGTCATATCCCTTTTGTTCTTCTGAAGGAATCCTATAATCTCTCTCTTTTTAAATGTGTATCTGGATCTTTTTCAGACCTTTACTTGTTTGTTGTTACTCTCCTTGTTTGTAAAATATATGCTTAAATAACATTTCCAATTTATATGTTAAGTTTGGATCCCCTGTGCATCTAAAAACAATGCTCTAGAAAGTGTAGGATAAAGAATCTTGGGTTGTATCTATGTATAAAGTAGGACCCAGAACATTAATATATTAGAATGAGGTGAAGTGGTTAACTAGCTGTGGGCTGATGGATTCTCCCCTCAAATCTTCCTGCATACAGATCTTGAATAGTTGTTATATTGTACTATCCAATCCTAATATCATATCATATATTTAATATATAATATCAAGTGGTAATAAGAGCCAGGAAGAAAAAATAAGAGTATAAATGGTTAGGTAGTAACCTGACGCAGGGTGGTCAGGGAAGGCTTCTCGGAGGAGGTGGTATTTTGGGCAGATACCTGTAGGATGAGTGAGAGCCATCCGTGCAGCTGTCAGTGGGAAAAACGTTCTAGACATGGAGAACAGCTGGTACTGGATACCTTGTCAAACCTATGGTCCTACCCTGTGGAGTGGCCTCCTCACCCCTCCCCACAGGCCCTGCAGGCTTTCAGCTCCTTGACCTCTGTGTCCCTCCAGGGCTCCTGTACACTACACATGGTATCTGGGGCCCTGAGGTGGGCTTTTTCAGGGAATAACCAGGAGTCCAGTGTAGCTGGAGTCACAAGAGATGAAGTCAGAGAGGTGATGGGGCCAGTCATCCATGGCCTTATTTGGAAATGCTATATTTAGTTTATCCATGCATTATATTCATTATATCCATCCAATGCTATATTTAGTGTATCTGTCCATGGACATTTGGGTTGTTTCCACTTTCAGCTATTATGAATAATGCTCCTATGAACTTTCATGCAGAAAGTTTTGTGTGTACACATATTTTCATTTCTTTTTATGCAAAGGAGAAAAATTGCTAAGTCATATAATAACTCTGTTTATTTTTTTGAAGAACTGCCAGATCATTTTCTATGGCTGCTAGACCATTTTATGTTCCTACCAGCACTGTGGAAAGGGTCCAATTTTTCCACATCCTCACTAACATTTGTTCTAGCCTGTCTCTTTTATTACAGCCATCCTGGTGGGTGTATGTGGTGTCTCCTTATGGTTCTGATGTGCATTCCTTAGTGATGTTGAGAAGCTTTTCATGTATCTCTTGGCTGTGTGCATATCTTTTTAGTAGAAATGTCTATTCAAATCCTTTGTCCATTTTTTATTTGTCTTTTTAGTGTTGCATTGTAAGATTCCTTTATATATTCTGACACAAGTCCCTTATTAGACACATGACTTGCAAATATTTTCTCCTATCTTTTAGATTGTCTTTTTAGTCTTGATAATATCCTTTGAAACACAAAAGTTTTTAAGTTTAATGAAGTCCTGTTTATCTACTTTAGTCACTTATGCTTTGGTTGTCATATCTAAAACCATCAATCCAAAGTCATAAAGATTTCTACTTTGTTTTCTTCTAAGAGTTATGTAGTTTTGGCTATCATTTTTTAGGCCCTTTACTTTAAATACAAGTTATATGTTTACTTCATTATTCTCAAAAAGAGTAAGCCAGTGTCCCTTATTTTAAAAAATCCATATTCAAACTGCACAAATTAGAGTGATCAAAATTTTTTGTCTATAAATAGTGGTATCATTTACATAATATTGTTTGCTCCACAGAAAGCTTTCCCTCTGTCTCCTACTGTGTTCTTTCTCATTTCCTAATAACTAAAAATTGGGTGCTCATTTGCTTACGTAATTTCTTTTACAACATTTTAAAACAATGTCTAATTATTTTTGTTTACAAATTAAGTCGGTAAAATAAGTTTATTTTCTGCTTCTTTGGTGTTTCCTAATTAAATTAAGATTATATGTAATATCGCAAGAAATGTTTAAAAGTATTTACTCGGAAAACAGCATCTATTTACAAACTATGGATTAACATGTTATTCATAAGTTCACGTCAATTTTAAGTGTTCATTAAAAGAATTTCTAAGCAACATTTATTTATTCCTATTCAATTCTCATATCATCTAGAAATGGTGCAATATTTTTCTAAAATACCACTTTAACATTTTTCTTACAGAAGTTTTACATATATCCATTTTAGAAAAATGTTAAAACACAGGTATGCAAAATGAAAAAGTAATCTGTTGAAGTCCTACCACCTAGATATAACCTCCATCACTGGGAAAGTGAGTTGAACTTCTGTTTGCATTTTCATTTGAGAAGAGTCTTAAAATTCAAAGCCCCAGGAATGAAGGACAGTGTCTTCTTACTGAGAGTGTGGCTTGTTGGTTTCTTTATTAGTAGTAGTAGTAGTAGCAGTATTTATTTTAAGTTCTGACATTGGTTTCTTACTGAGACATTTTAGACAAGTAATTTTTGTTTCTGAAAACTGAAGTCATTGCCATTACTGTTTTTTTCCTTGCAGATTCCACTCCTTTTTACTCTTTATGGGCCATCCACCTTACGCAATTCGGGAAGTGAACATAAACAAATTCTGCAGGATCATTAGTGAATTTGCACTGGAGTATCGCACAACCAGGGAAAGGGTTTTGCAGCAGAAACAGAAACGGGCCAACCACAGAGAGAGAAATAAGACCAGAGGGAAGATGATCACTGATGTGAGTTTCACACAGTCTCTCTCCTTATGTCATTCATTTTCAAAGTAAGATCAATCAGGAATTCTCCCCACAGTTAAAAGCTGTGCTTTTTTTTTTTTTTTTTTTTTTGACTATAAAAAAAATTCTTTCTTTGAAAAAGTGCTCTTAAAGTACTCATCCACCATTTCTGTGAAAATCTGCTATATAACAAACAAGGACCTAGGAGATGTAAAGTTCAGAACGTGTGGCTGGAATAGGAACATGGAACCCATTTTGGTGTGTTGCATGTTGCTGATGACATTAAATGTTTGGTTCTATTTTTACCTGTGTGATGTGGGTAAAGTTGGATGAAGACAAGTAAAATATAAAAGATAATGGCACTTATCATAGAAAGACAAATGTACTGATTGGGGAATTGAGTCAGGATTTTAATCATCATAACGGTGCTATGTAACCAATCAGTTGACACATGGACCACCCATTTTGGGCATCTGAATAAATTGATGTGATTGCTCAAAGATATAATCTAATGGGCTCTCGCCAGTCCCTTGAATCATGGGACATCAGGGTGGAAAGAGATCCCAGAGGACAGCGAATCCAGTAGGAGTTTCCCTATAGCACCCTGGGGAGCCCCTGCACACTTACATGCCTCCCCTGCTCTTGGGCTCTTTCCCCATCTCTGCCGTCTCAGCCCCAAGCCCACCCAGGTCTTGGGGGGCAGTGCATATTCAGATGACAGATGCTCAGTAAAGTGGAGTGTGAAGGATACTTGAAGATGCCAGAGACCAACGGAGATACATAACGCAGGTTCCTTTTTCTTAATCTGCCTTCACAAAGCATAAAAACCAGGCTAGTATCTCACTTACCTCATCCATTACTGTAAGGTCAGTTCCAGGCAAAAGGCTGAAATTTTCTGGGAATCCTCCTTTAGTCACTATTTATTCTTTCTTGAACAGACTCAACGATAATAAAGTCATCTTTTTTGATATTGACAGGTCATATTTGGAACTTGTTGAAGGACTCTAGAGTGTGATTTTTTTTCATCGTTTGGATTGATGCCCATGGATTTCTCCCATCTGTGCATGCATTTGAGTAGCACATGGACTTCTGGCAATAGAGGGAATGGAATGAGGAAAGGATTAAGCCACAGGGCGTGCCATCATCTGGGCAATTACACACTTCAGCTGAACCCTAGTCAGGCAGATTTTTTGGGGGGGAGGAAGAAAACCAATTAGGAAGACCTCACTGAGGCCGCCCTATGTGCACAGACATGTGTATATGTAGTCAGTCAAACAGAGGGCACTTGGTTACTGCTCTCTGGAAGTTCACATTCCTGAGGGTCTGACTTACATGGAAGGCCAGATGCATTAACTTACCAATTTTGTTGTTATTTTAAGAACCATGGGATAATCATTTCTCTTACGTAAGCTCCTTGTTTTCTTGGAATTTTCTAGACCTTTAGGAAGTGCTCAGGTCACTTTTCTGCAGAAGGAGCCCTTTCTACAGCTCTACCCCTGACCCAAGCAGTTCTGAATTCCAGTAACATCAGCCAAGAGTCTTCTGTCTCCTCTCCTGAAATCTCAGTTCAGTAGGGATCCTTAGCCTCTTGGAGGACAGCAACCCAGGAAGCGTGTTGGATCGACTAGGGCAAACTGTAGCCCACGTTTTATTCATAGTATTATTTTTTAAAGTTTAAAAACAGGGATCGCTTATTTTTGTGGCTATGAGACACATTGGAGGGTGAAAAACACAAGCCGAATATGCTTATAGTTATGTGGATACATCAAAATTTCTTGCTAAATTCTTGAGATTTTTTACAGATCCCACTAATTTTTACATTCTGTCTCTGAAAACATGTGGCTTTCCCAATCATAAACAGAGGTGAATGTTTCTGGAGTTTGATTGAAAAATATTTAAATTCCCATTAAAATCTGGACAGGACAGGCTTCCATCAGGAATCATTCCCAGCCTGGTCCATGTTTTTAATGGCCAAAGTGGCATCATTCATGTAGAAAGATTGCCCTCTGCTGGAAGATTAGGATATTGTCCATTAAGGAAAAGTGTACAGCCTCGGGTTTTTGCAACTCAATTATTAAGAGCTCATTGTGCACCCAGCAGTGCCTGGGAAACCAAGGAAGATATGAGTATAAAGAAAAGCTTATATATCCCAAAGACATCATAACCTGGTTAAAAATGGCATACACACAACTTAAACCACTGAAAACAAAGCCAGACTATAGACTTAGAATCACAGACCCCCTGAAAGTTGGAGCTAGAAGAGATTTTAAAGAAAACTGTTTGTAATAAGTCACCTTGAATGTACATGCTGAATAAAACGAGGATGCAAGTGGTAGCATTTAGAGATGAGAGGTCTGAGGGTAAAATCTGCAGCCCCCAAGCACCAGCTCCTGAGTACCTACCTCTCTTCTTCTCTCCCTGTTCTGGGTATTCAGAAGGCTTCCTTTCTCATCATCCAGGGGTCTTGCCAGGCCAGGATCAGTGAGCAACTAATTCCTCATCCTGTGTACAAAGTTGTCCCTAGAGCAAATGGTGACAGACAAGGCAACACGAGGCAACTACAGCCTTTCTGCCGCATTCACACTCCCGATGTGGGCTGTGAGAACCCAGGCTGGTCAATCCCAGGCCTCCCATGTTGGAGGGAGCGGTAATCCTGGGAGAGACCCTTAACTTATCTCAGCTTCCTCTTTTATAGAAAGGGAATGATGATTACTTTTAGGGATGTTGAGAGGGCCAAGATTTTATATATGTAGCACCTTGAACATATGTGAATTTCTGGAAAAATGCCAGCCTTCCCAGGTTATATAAATAAGATTTTTTTAAAAAGAGTAATGGAACAGGGCTATTGTCTCTTGTCACAATGCCATTTGGGTGAGGCAGTGTGGATTGTGATGGACTGGAAGTGGTTTGTCATTTTAACTTCCAAAAGCGTAGTTCATTCTCAAAACACTTTAATCTGATTTGCTGGCCTGGCCCTGTAACCTCATGGACACTCCTAAATTTAAAGTGTGTTTAATTTGTGATCAAGAGATTGACATGACTTTTCACTCTCAATTTATTTTAGAAGAGGGATATTTTATTTAAAGTAACTTAAAGCAGTTTAGTGCTAACATCATTAAAAGTATGGAGAGTCAGTTCAGGTGGCCACCATGAGAAACAGGTGAGATGTTAAAAAGGAATTAATTTCATGCTCCTGAGGAGAGAGTAATCTGAGCATGCTGCTGGAGCAGTTGTCCCACTTGTCCTGGCTGGCCTGCATGTGGAAGGACTAGCGGTAGCCCAGACCGGCAGCCTGGGCAGGGAGGGATCCTGCGCTTGGGATGGGATGGGAGGGGAGGGCCGGCAGCTGACAGGCAGAGCCAAGCAAATGGAAGCCAGTCCACTTAGAGAGACCTTGGTGACTGTCAGGCAGTGATGGATTCATAAGGATGTGGACAGCCATGCCATATGGTTCACAGAGCAGGACACTCTCAGCAGGATGCAGAGCTGCAAGTGAGGTCGGTGCTGGTCAGGGAACCGAATAAGCTGACTGTTGACCTCAGGGACAGCCCCAGAAGATTGACCTGGAGCCCTGTAAGGCTCTCTGGTCACAGGTGATCTTGGAGTTCACGCAAGGAGTGTTCAGATGAGGACAAGAGGGTGGGGCCTGGCAGCTCCCAACTCAAGAGGATGTATCCTGGTTGTGGTGACAGTTTATTTACTTGGAATTTTATGTGCCATTGAGATGATCTTTTTGCTGACTTCTGTGCCTTCTAAGAATCCCTTCTGTCTTTTCTGTCCTGTCCTGTCCTGTCCTCTCGGGTAGACTGATGACGAGGAGGAAGTTGAGGTATGACTGTTTATGAACATGAAGAATGCCACATTTGACCACCTCATGTATGCTCTGGTCTAACCTAACATAATCAGCATGAAGTGTCAGCACCATTCAGTGCTTTAAACAATGCATGGACATTTTTCTGGTTGGTTTTCATGTGATCACTAACCACCTGACAGGGGCCCTCATCATGCCATGTGTGCCAAGGACTGAAGGGTTAAATGCATTTTCTGAGCTGTCCCTGAGGCCTAGCTAATCAGTAACCATGTCACAAGTGGCAGGTTTAGCAGGTCTCTCCCTGCTGCTGGAAAAGTAGACAGAGAATTTTCCTTTGGCAACTTAAATATGAGAACTAGATTCCGGAATAACCACATGAAGAGGCCTGAAATCAAAGAGGAAGTGGGGCAGTGGCCAAGGGCCAGGCTAGAGTCTCAGCCCCTAGCCAGTAGGCAGCCTCTGATGTGTGCCCATTTCCTCTGCTGGTGTTAATGGCTCCCATGGGCCAATGTCCATGCAGTGATAGATGGCAGGGGCTCCTCACCAGACCCTGGATGCAGGTGCGAGAACCAGAGACCACGGGGGGCTAATTGGCCCTGGAAAATGAGGAGAGAGCTGTGTAGATGCTACAAGCCACAGATATGTCCCCAACCCTGTTGCTATGGCTGAGACACTGGGTGACAAAGGAAGCCAGCAATCTGTAGAGCTATTCTTTGCAAATGTTAATCTGACTTTTTGTTCTTCATCCAGGTGTTTGGCATTGCGTACGTATCGTATTCCAGCATACCTCTTTTAAAATATGTATGTCCTGACCTTTTGTTCAGTTAGAGAAAATCAGCATGAATTTCTGTGTCTTGTTCTGTGCCCTGACACTAATTCTTTTGGGGTCCCTGGCAAGCCATGTATTCTTGAAGGACCTCAGTTTCCTTTTCCATAAAAGCAAGGTGGGACTAGGTCTAGAAGAATTCTTCCCAACTCTTAACATGCTAGAATTCTGTGACTAAATCCCACTTTTGTAATTCTACCATCATAAGTGATACTTAAGAAAAATGTAACTGCTTTCTGGCACTAAGTAAAAAAATAAAGCCCAATATGCTTGGTTAACAATGCATATTTCATTTCAATTCTCGTATCAGGGCTTTGGTGTTAGAAATACATTTGGCTTTAGACTTTCCCAGAACCAATGCCAGTCGCTCCTGGTAGCCACCCTTTGAGGGGATCTGAGTGAGTGAGAGAGACCACTACAATGGATGAATGGGTGGTGGTCCTTCTGGGGGCTGGGGGCTTTTCTGTCTCATATTAGATCTTCCTGTAGGCACAGATGTTTTGTCATTAGTTAACAATTTCAGTGACTGCCGTAATCAATGTGTCTGCAAACAAAACAAGACAGAGGAGAGGAGGTTTTCCTCAACCATGGGTTTTAGAAGCTTGAGTTGTCTTTTTGGGGAGTCTCCCTTACCTGCTAACTTCCCCTTGGTTTTGCAGTCTGGCAAGTTTTCCGGCAGTTCTCCAGCGCCCCCAAGCCAGCCGCAGGGTCTGAGCTATGCGGAGGATGCGGCTGAGCACGAGAACATGAAGGCTGTGCTGAAAACCTCGTCCCCCGCCATGGAGGACGCCACCCCCGCGCTGGGCGTCCGCACACGCAGCCGAGCAAGCCGAGGTAACTCCTGGCTGCGTGGGGCTCATCTTGTCTTCTCAGGTTGGCCACTCCAGGGGCGTCCAGTCTCCATGGCAGGCTGTGGCCATGGCTGTGACTGCCCTCAGCTCCAGTGCCAACCTAACCACACACATTCCTTCACTAGCGTCTTCCTGACCCACCTTCAATAGCTTCATCTCCAAAACAAACATTCCCACGAGAGTACCTCACTTCACACAGAGGGAATCCTTATGGGGGTGATCTCCCGAGGGAGAGCTGGGGTGGGCAGACTGCGACCTGCAAGCCAACTCCAGCCTTCCCCCTGCTTCTAGAAATAAAGTTTTGTTGGGACACAGCCATACTTACTCATTTGTGTAGTGTCTGTGGCTACTTTGGCAGAGTTGAGCCACTGTGACAGACACTGTAGGACCCACAGAGCCTAAAACATCTACTACACAGGACGAGGTTGCCAACCCCTCCATACAGCACTACCCCTTGGTCCCTTTTTTTACATCCTTAGGCAGAGACAAAAACTGAAACTTCAAAATGGTGGCCAGATTCGAGTTTCCAGATTTGTTTTTATCATTAGAAGGGATTAAGATGCATTTGACATCTGTGAATGTTTCCTTGTGTTTCCTTGGTCTGGCCTGATAACCCGTTTACCCTCCTGGGTTTCCTCACTGCCTGCAGGGTGAAGCCCACACTATTCACACTGTTCTTGGAGGCTCCTGTAGGCAGGTCTTGTCCTGTCTCCCAGGCTTGGCTTTCCTTCACCCTGCATGGTCACCGCAGCGCTTCTCGGCACCCTGCATGTCCCGGAGTCCCCACTCTTCTCATGCTGCTCCCTCAGTTCAGGATGCCCGCTCCTCTGCCTGTCCTGTTCCATTCACCTCCATTCACCTCCACACCCCGTGGCACCCAAAAAGGCCTAAGACATCCCATGTTATAAGCCTCTCTGTGCCCAGCAGCTCTTGCAGGCTTTGTATGCTAGGCTAAACATGGCCAACAGGGATGTGAAGGAGAACATTAATGCCTGCATCATGGTGACCCCAGCCATCAGGACGGAGTCTTGAGCCCCTGTGCCTTGGTGGATGCAAGAGGAGTGCGGTTGAAGCCTTCTTAGGGGGTGGATCTCAGTAACGGAACATAAACAGGTTGTACCAATTTTAAAGGAAAAGAAACATCTTATCCTGACCAGAAAGGATGAAGAGAAAAGATGTTGCTGGGTTTGTACAACATGGGGTCATCTTTGCATATGAAAGGGATTAGAATGGGAGGCTGTTCAGTTTCTCTGCACATTAATGCCCATCTCAAGGGAGACTTCTGCTTTCATGTGTCATGTGTTACGGAGTAGACAAGTCACCCACCTGCTACAACAACTAGAAATAAAAATAATCAAGCCTTCTTTTAAAAAACATTATAGAACTGTAAAAGGAAAGAGGACTAGACAAACTAGAATTGGAGGTGAGCTGACATTGCCTCTCTGTGAGCATTTGCCAAATCTGGGCACAAGCTGAGGATTGGGCTTACGGTGATGGAGTGACTCAAATGGGAAAGAGAAGCCAGCAGAATTTGTAGTAGCTGTGTGAACTGGTATAAGAGATTGAAATTGAGAGGAGACCAAAATGCAGATGATTTTCTCATGAGAAATTTGCTAAATGCAGCACTGCGGAATGGGGGTTGGAGGGAGGAAGGTCAGTGGGTGATCCTGGGCTAGAAAGGTTGAAGGAGATGTCCTGCAGTCTTTAAACTGAGGAGACAAAGATAGGCTAGAGTAAGCACCTTGAACAGATACTCACTGATCTTGGCCTCAAGAAAAAGAGAGGTGGGAAGTGGACTGCTTGTGAACTAAAGCTGCTGTCTGGCCTAAACCCAGCTCAGTACCTCACTGTATCTGTTAACAGAAGAGAAAAGACTCTCTGGAGGAAAATAACGCTGTCTTCAGTCTCTACGTCCTTCTATACACAAAGTCCAGTGTAGTAAAAATTACAAGCCAGAGGAATAATATGAAAATATGACTGAAAATCAAGAAGAAAAATAGATAATAGCAGCAGACCCATAAGTGATTCAGATGTTGAAATCTACAGTCAAGGACTTTAAGTGACCATTATAAATGTTAAAAACTAAAAGGAAACATAGACAGATGGGTAAAAGGATAGATAATTTCAATAGCAAATTGGACTCTATAAATAAGAATAAAATGGATATTCCAGAACTACAAAATATCTGAAATAAGAAACTCATTGGATGGGCTTAATAGAGATTGGTCACAGCAAAAGAGGAAAAATGAATCCAAAGGCAGGTTAATAGAAAATGTACAAACAGAAGCATAGTGAGAAAAAATGGAAAGAATAGAATAAAATGTAAGATCTGAGGGACACCGTTGAATGGTCTAACGTGTAATTGGAATACTGGAAAAAGATGGATCAGAAGCAGTATTTGAAGAGATTGAATAGATTTGAAGAGATGGCTGAGAATTTACCAAAACTGATGATAAATGTCAACCAACATATTTAAGAAACTTAGCAAATCCAAGAAGAGTAAGTACAAGGAGAACCATACCATAAACAAAGTGCTAAAATAAATAAAGATAAAATCTTGAAAACAGAAAAGAAAGATACATTACCTCCTATGGAGCAATGGTAATAATGATGGCTCAATTTTCAAAAGGAACTATAGAAGCCAGAAAAAAAAGGAATGATACCTTTAAACTGCCAGAAGAAATAACTTCAACTACAGAAGTCTGTCTTCAGAGAAATTATCTTTCAGAAATGAAAGCAAACTTTTTACATTAAAACAGTACAATATCTATTTTGACTTAAGTGTTTTCCTTGTAGACTCTTTAGATTAGATTTCTATAAAGGGAAAAACAAATTTCAGTGCTTTCAAATCTCAGTCTTCATGTTTTAGAAATATAAAAATAAAGCGATAGTGTGCTATTATGGTCTAGAATGCTTTATCCTCTCCACCACATCTCAAATGTCTTGCTAACACTTACTAACTAACATGGTCCCCTTGGGTATGTAAAATGTGTGTGCAGTATTACCCTGATGGCTACGGTGTGGGTGCAAGGGTTCCAGGAAGAGGAATGTATACATGACTAAGAAGAATGGAAATAAATGGTAATCAGGCAGTGGGAAAGTAACCAACAGGAGCGGACATAAAGTAGAACCAGGAATGAAGTCTTAAGAGAATGAAGTCATCATAAAATTGAGTTTGACAATCTTGGACCTATGGCAAGATGTTTCCTTTCAGCATCTCCTGACACGTTACACTGACAGAAGATCCTTAGGGTTGTGTAAGATGGAAAAGTATAGGTAATTCTCAGAGGGAAGATTAGATGATGCCTTCATTTCTGGCCCAGTGCTCTGATAATGTATTATGAGCAAAGACAATTTATTGAGCTTTGCATGTTTTTAGAAGGTAGTTTGGCATTTTAAAGTAAGACAGAATTATACATCAGTAGGTAAAAGGGAACACAGGAAATTGCGGGGTAAAACACAATTGCACGATTGATTGCTCTACTCTGAGGAGGACCATTGTTCAGAGGATCTGCAGAGGCCCGGTCTAAAAGCTGTGGCATTATAAGGACTTTTACTTCCAATTAGAATACCTCGACCATTCTGAGAATGCAGACGCATTCAGCAGCAATTTCAACAGTTTATTTTTGAAAAGAGTCTATTTTTTAAAGGGTTTATAATGCTGAAAAAACTGACCTAATTTTTAAAGGGAAGTAGATCAAATTCCCTTGGGTATAAGCACAAAAAGTACAATTTACTGTTTTTGCATGTGCCCATGCTGTAGGTATGCTATCATTTAAAAAATAATAATAATAAAAGCTAACCAAAACAAATTAAAAAAAAAAAAACCTGTATCAATAATAACAGAAATCAGAGTCTCACTTTGTTGCCTAGGCTGGAACATAGTGGCGTGATCTCAGCTCACTGCAACTTCTGCCTCCTGGGTTCAAGCGATTCTCCTGTCTCAGCCTCCTGAGTAGCTGGGACTGTGGGTGCACGCCATCAAGCTCAGCGAATTTTTGTATTTTTAGTAGAGACGGGGTTTCACTGTGTTGGCCAGGCTGTTCTCGAACTCCTGACATCAAGTGATCTGCCCGCCTCAGCCTCCCAAAATGCTGAGATTACAGGTGTGAGCCACCGTGCCCAACCAACATAAATCTTACCATTTGAAAACATCATTGTTCTATAGCCACAGGTTTGACATACATGCAGGTGACAGGGCACCTGGTATCCTGGCTCTCCTTTTGCAAAGTGTGAAATATTTATGTATTTAGTTCAGTCATGAATTTTACTATTAGAAATTATGACTACTTTATAGCACAGTATGTATTTGCAGCAATATTTCAACTAACACACACACACACACACACACGAAAATCACAGTCCATTGAACTGTGATCCACTGTTCCCAACCATTTCCATTGATACCTATTTTTCTTGGTTCATTCATTACCAGTCAGGTGGTTGTATGCACTTAAAAAAAATTAGTGTGGGAGAACTCAAACATTTTAACTATTTATTAACCCTTTTTTCCTCCAAGTTGGGAAAAGCTGGCAGTTCCCTAGCCTGTGTTATACTTTAGTCAGGCTGGGGGTACTTTTGTGCCATAGGCAATGATTCTGAGAATTCTCACCTACAGGTTTCTGAAGTTGTTGTGCATCTACTATAAAATGAAGTGTAGGTGGTAGAAATGAACAATTTTGAGCATATTGTACACCTTTCCTCTTGTAGCAACATATATTCACTATCGTATAGAAGAGATTTCACAAGAAGGCTGGTCAATTACAAAGATGTAGTTCTGGATATATTACATTAGCATTAATTTCTAACTGTTTAACATTGCAGTTGACCTTTGAACAACTTGGATTTGATGGAGCACATCTACCTACATGCAGATTTTTTCCAACAATACAGATCAAAAATAGAGTATTTACAGGATGTGAAGCCCATGTATATAAAGGGCTGTAAACTCAAGTTCTGCAGGGTTGACTGTGGAACTTGATTATGCACAGATTTGGACATACTTGGGGGTGCTGGAACCAATCCCTCTGTATACTGAGGGATGACTGGTGATGCTTTCTTCTGACTTGTTTTAATATGTAGTTATTTATAAACTACAGAAAATGTGGTTGAGGGAGGAGATTTATGTACCAGAGAAAATTTAAGTTAACAACCCCTTTGCTGTTTAGAGAGGGGAATCCTGTTACAGTTGTCTATTAAAGGCTAGATAATTCAAAGATAAACTGTGGATTATAAAAATCTATTGCTTTCTACTTAGTGAGAATTTAGGGTCAGCTGACATTGACTAGGCACATACAACCACGGATAGAGAGCTGTCTCAATAAGACCTTCAGTGGGTCTCTACATTACTGGGTGTGCACCACCAGATATTGATGACTGTGCAGCAGGGTGTGGCTTGGGTCATCTGCCCTCAGATGATCACAGGACCTGGCAGGTAAAGACAACACACTTGGGTTGGAGAGTTAAATAATAATGAGAAACAAGAACACAGCTGTGTTACAGGGTGGTATGAAATAAGTGCCCCGTGTATGGGTTTGATCAGAGCCTGTGGGGTAGCAGTCACAGGGCCTGCAGGGTAGAGTGCTCCCTGCAGTGGGGACAGGTTAGCCCTCTGGATCTATCATTAGCTCTGGGGCTCTAACTGTGGCCTTCCCTGTGATCTGTTGCTGAAAGAACTCAGTTGCTTGGAGGAATAGTGCTGCGCATCATCTTTCGTGTTTTCCTTCTGAGTATGTTGTGCACTCTGGCTGTTTAATTCTTAGGATCCACTAGTTCCTGGACTATGGGAACTGATGACTCGCCCAATGTCACAGACGATGCAGCTGATGAGATCATGGACCGCATCGTCAAGTCGGCCACCCAAGTGCCTAGTCAGCGAGTGGTGCCGAGGGAGAGGAAACGATCCCGGGCCAACCGGAAATCTTGTGAGTGCATTAAAGGAGGCGTGAGTGTTCACCCCTACAGGGATCTGCCCTCCCATTCTATGTGAACTGGGAAAGGTGGAGACACAGCTCCAGTGAATTGTCAGTGGCTCCCAGAGTGCCTACTTGCACTCCTCCACAGAAGGTTTCAGGGTTGGCTGTCAACGTTGGCCATTGTGGAGGAGGGGAGCTGCAGTCACACCTATTCACTGTATCTGCCATTGGTGGCTAGGCCTCTCTCAATGCATACTTTGTTCCCAGGAAGGTATGAAAAGTCCTTAAGTGTCTGTGGGGTATAGGAGTGAGCACTAGTGGAGCCCATCGTTCAGTCCAGCCAAGATGCTCTGCTGGAGGCTGTGTTTCTGCCTTGCACCCAGCACCAGGGGGCGCTTGTGGGGCTGGAGACTGGCCCTCCTGGGTTCATCGCTGCCCACAAGCATGTTGAAGGCAAAAATCAGGGGTAGCAAGTGATTTGATGGTCACTGGGATGCTTGAAACATTTGACGTGGCCTAGGTTGACCATTTTTTCCTTTTCCCACGAAATAGAGGATTCAACTAAATCAGAGTGACTGATTTTCCTTTTTGGTCTGAACCTACTGCCTGCTCCTGCTCACCCAGCTCATGGGTGTGGGGTTGCCTCTGTCTGACCCTCTCAGGGACAGTGCTCCATAGGGAAACAGGATCCTGTGGATCCTTTGACATCTCCCTGCATGAGCTGTGGCCTTGAGTGTTTCAGAAGAGTGCTCAGCGCGCTGCTGGGCCACTCTAGAGGCTGCTTTAGTCTCCACTGGCTTTGCCTCTGAGAATAAGGGCTAGTGACAAGGAAAGAAAACCAGTGGCTTCCTCCTGTTTTCTCCCAAAAGTGAAATGAGTGTGAGTCCAGCTAGGCAGGGAGTTGAGTAAGGACTCAAATTCAGAGAGCCCCGAACATGTTCCACCCTTGAGATTCACACAGGAGGTGACCAGGGTGTGGCCTGTGTATGTTGGACCCAGTGGTTCTGCTTGACCCATTTACAAACGTTTCCAGGATACAGAACACTAACCCACATTCCTGTCGTCTCCTGCTCCTTTCCTATGATCTGCTTTAGTTTCTGATGAGAATTTTTCCCCAGAAAGGAAAATAACACTGGAGTTGAGGGTGGGAGTGCAGATGGGAATGGGATGGGGAGCGGGGAATGGGATTCTCATTCAGTAAGACAGGTGGACTGAGCGTCTGTTTCTGACAAGCTCCTAGATGAGGTGAATGCCTCTGGCCCTTGGTACACACTGAGTAACAAGGTTCTTGAGCTGTGGTTCTCAACCCTGGATGCACATTAGAATGTTCTGCGGAGATGCTTCAATTCCTGATATTTGGGCTGCACCCACACCCACTACTTCAGAACCTCAGGCGTGAGGCCTTGAGGTGTGGGTCCCTGCCCCTTGGATTAGTGGCATTAGGTGTGGGCTTTCTCTTTACTGTATGCCTTCCTCTGCTCTCCACTACGTTTATTTCATTTTTTAAATGGAGAACTATCATTCAGGGAGACTGGCTTGTACGTATTCAAGAATATGTTTATAGATTCCAACATCAATATCTAAGGCATTTACATTTCTTTCTTCTGATATTTTCCTATATTCTCAGTGCTACTATGAATTTTTTGCTTGTCTCCTGGTGCACTTGTAAGAACTTGGCTAGGGGCTTGCAACTCAAAGTTGGACCTCAGACAATATGAGTATCTCCTGGAGGCTTGTTGGAATTGCAGATTTATGGGGGGGGGGGGGCCCTCTTTCCAGGGCAACTGATTCAAATCTGCATTTAATGAGATCCCCAGGTGATTCAAGTTCATAATAAGATGGACAGCACTGGGGCGTGAGACCAGGAGTGGAAACTCTTCTCCGAAGGGGCGAGGCTAATCCACTCACACTCTCAGCTGCATCTCAGTTGCTCTAGGCCAAGGCAACGCTTCCATTTTTGCCTGTCTGCAGGGTGTGAAATAATATTTCCTGTGGTTTTAATTTACATTTCCCTTCACTTTAAGGAGGTTGAGCTTATTACCATTTACATCCATCTCTCCTTTTGTGTATGGTTTGTCTATATCATTGGCTCATTTTTTTGTGATAGGAAATCTCCTTAAATAGCTTTTGAAATGAAACTTCCAAAAGACTTTTTGAGGTCTTAAGTAGGTTATCTTCAGTAGTTGCCCTTTATTGGCCTCCTGTTCATTCAAGGAGGCCAATGGCTACTTCAAGGTCATCACATGGCAGGAACCTGCACACCAGTTAACTTCTGGTCTTTCTGGTGTGGGCAACCTCATTGCAGGGCTCACCATGGGGGAGGAGCTGGAAAGAGCCATGGAGAGGTGGGCCAAGGGAGAGGGTTGGACTAAGGCTGTGAAGACAGAGACATCCCATTTGTCAGGTGCATGGCACCCTGACAGAGGGTTGGAAGGTTTGGATCAGGGACCTCAGACAGGAGACAGCATAGGACATTGGACTGGCTGGTCCCTGGAGGCCCAGAGCATGTTCTCCTCCAAGCCTGCATGGCCCCATCCTCTGGTCTACAGAGATCCAAATTCTTAGGCTCCTAATTTCACTGGGCACAATAACGCAGTCATAATTAATTTTCCTCTTCAATCTGGCCAGAGAGATGTTTTGCCTGTTTTTGTGGCTGACATAAAATAATTTCCTGTGGTATCATTGCCATTTCAATTTTATGCAAAACAGCCATATACTCTTTTTATTTAGCCAAACACATTTTTCCTGTGATACAGTTACTATAACAAGTACAGCACAGAATGTATGTGTTTATCTGTAATGGGTTTATTAGTAATGGCATTATCAACAGAAATTTAAGAAGGGAGAAGTTAGACTTTGATTTGTTATAAAGGGATGATAAACTCCAGCTTTTCACAGAGGTTAAAGGAACAAGAAAAAGCAATTTGCAAAATCAATGTGAAGTTTAGCGGTTTGGGCCTCATGCTGAAACAGTGCTGTATTTGATTTGTTTAATGATGGCAATGAGGCAAGTGGATAATGCATAACCAACATATTTGGGCCATAACTCATTTGGCTAAAGACAATAATAGTTCTGCTCTTGCAGGAAACGAAACAGAATCCATCCCATAACCTTGAAATTTATGGCCCGCAAGGCAAGCCACTCAAGGATCAGAGATAATTAAATGTCTGCTTTCATGTTTGATGCTGGTGACTGGGCCCACATGTGCTGAACGTCCCTGAAGCCTGAACTTTGCAGTCAGCTGGGATAGCCAAGGGCATCATAATCGATTCACAGGTTCCCATGGCTCACGTCATCTGCTCTCCCAGCTGGTGCCAATCAGGGGCACATTGAGTAAAATGTTTCAAATCGTCCAGGTGATCTCTAGCCTGTGAAATGGCTGATCCAGCTTATCTCGGGCGCCCCCCGCCCTCTCCCCCCACTACCCTCTCCCCCCGCCCCCCCCCCCCCCCCCCCCCCCCCCGCCGCACCGGATTCTACCCGAGGATCTCCAGTAGCACCTAATGATTTCTAGAGCTGATTAAAGATGGACTAGCCCCTCCTGTAATGACAGCAGAGGGTGCCTGTGCATGAGCACAAGACATGGGACAAGAGGATAAACAGAGCAAGTTCAAGAGAGAACTGAGGTCTCTTCCCTAAACCCAGGTGGAGAGTCACTGCCTTTTAGAGGGCATCCCTTGCTGCAGAGCAGGGCCAGGCTGGAGGCCAGGACACTGATATGCTAAGTCAGAAAGTCGGGGCTCGGGTGGAAGCCTCGGGGTTAGTGAGGCGGATGCAGGAAGAGTTTTGAAGTGTTTCACTGCATTACATGGCTCTCTGGTGGTTTCACTTTTAGATAAATCACCCTCCCAAACAAGGGGAACTGGGACATTAAAGAGGAGGTTTGTCTATAAGTCCCCCCGGCAGTGTCCATCTGAGTGCCACGTTCAAAAGGATGAAGGAGCAATAAAAAGACGAATCCAAGAACCTGTCTTTCCTGCCTCTGAGAGCGTTTTTGAGGGGAGGCATAGGGTTCCCATGGTGGTACTTAGGGAGGTGTCATACACCTGACCAATGGATGTTACAGTGTTTCATCATTTTTCCTGAGTAAAAATGACAGACCCTCCGCTGTCTTTACAGGAGGAGCCAGTCCATCTTTAATCAGCTCTAGAAATCATTAGGTGCTACTGGAGATCTGCGGGTAGAATCTGGGCAGTGGGGGCAGGGAGGGGGGCACCTGAAGTAAGCTGGATCAGCCATTTCACAGGCTAGAGATCACCTGGACGATTTGAAACATTTTACTCCAAGTTCAAATGGAATCCATTTCCATGCTCAGGAATGCACACATGCCCACAGCAGGGATGGGGCCTGGGTCTCATGTGAGCGACTTGGCCTTACCGAGTATCAGTCATCTTTTGTACGATGAAGGCAGTAGTGCCAGCTTCCCAAGGCGGTTGTGGGGTTAAGTGAGGCATCTATGACAGATTCCCACCACCTTTCTTCCCTTCCAGGCTGTGTCTCACTGCTGCCCAAGGGACAGGTTGCTGATGTGAATTCGTTGCTGCCTGAAGGTGCTTAGGGTCTGCTGTGCACATCCTGACCCAACTGTCTGCTCCTTTCACCCACCTCACTCCCCACCACACCGTCCACTTCACTCTGGCCTGCTGCAGTTAATAGCCTAGACCGATCTTCACCACTTTTTACCCCCAGAATGCTTGCGCCTGTGCACATAAAGGCTGCATTGTCAGCCATAGCACTTGGCTAGCACTGTTGAGATACCCAGGCAGAGGGCTGACACTCTCAATCTGGGAAGGGGAAAGGCAGTTTTGTCCTGCCCAGAACTTAAAATATTGTGGAAAACTCTGAGTCTGTAGTTTTCTGAGCTGCCTTTCCTTTCTATCCTTAGTTTAGGTAAATTCTCCCAGAAAACAATGGGCAGAACTTATTTTTCCTTTCAGGCCAAACTCTCCCTTTGCCCAGCCCCAACATGACTCACAGGAGGAGGCAGTTGGTGCTCGCATTTTACCCAACAGCTTTCTGTTCTGTTCCTACCTAGGAACCAAAAAGACTCTTCAGGAGTACAGGATGCTAATGTAGCCACAGGTACAGGAGGAGGGCATGGGCTGGGCTCTGCAAGGCCAAGGAAGCCACAGCCAGACCAGTGACGGCAGAACGAGTATTTCTGAGTGCTATCTCAGCCTGAGTGAACTTCATTTTGGGTTAGATGGAACTAGGAGACTTCAACCTTGTCACCACAGACTGTCACTGTCCTGAAAACCCCACCTCTTCCTGCATCTCAGATGACAGTGATTTAAGTCAGGGGCCCCAAACCTGGTCTTCTGGTTACCCAGGGAAGGTTCAAATGCAGTGCCTGAACCTCTCCAGGAGACTCTTGGTGAGTCCAAGAAATTGAATTTCAGTCAACTAGATTTGGGAATGCCTGCTTTTTGTTGTTGTCCTGGGTTTTATTGCTTCAACTTTTTATTCTGAAAAAATATTAGACTTACAGAAAAGTTACAAAAATAGTAGGACAATTTTTGGTACAGTACTATTAACCGAACTGTAGGCTTTATTCAGATTTCACCCGTTTCTCCACGAAGGTCCTATTTTTGCTCCATGATCCTACCCAGGATTCCACATTGCATTTAGCCCTCATGTCTGCTTAGTCTCCTCTAATCTGTAGGGACAGTTTGTGACCTTGGTGTTTTTGAAAAGTGCCGGTCAGTTATTTTGTAGAATGTCTTTCCATTTGGGAAGCTGTGCATATGATGAACAGGATTTTATGTGAAAAAAAAGGAAGTCCCAGGGAGCACATCTGGCCCTACCATTTTACCTCCACTCAGAACAAGGCGGGTGTGAATGGATGGTGTGAACAGTGGCCGAGCCAGGGACCTCCCAGCCACAAGACATGGACATTTAAGGCATCTTTAAGTTCCGACATTAGTCAACTAGAATCCTAGACACATTGCTCCCAATATACCTGGTAGAAAATCTTTGGGATCTTAGGGATTAAAAAAACCCAAAAAACTGATTTTCAAATTACACTTGACAATTATGTGCAAAAAACCCAGAAATAACATCTGCCAGTGCTGCAAAGGTGAAAGCGCACAGATGGATTTCTGTCACCTGAAAGTAAAGTTGGGTCGATTTCCTGTTGATGTGAAAGATGGTCAGGAACGGTCCTGCCAAGCATCGGCAGTGCACAGCTGTTTCCAATGTGGGCTGTGATCCAAAGTCGACTCACACCCTTCTCTACCACTTACTTGTGAGCCTGCGGGCCAGTGACCAGGTTCTCTGGTCCGGGTTTGCTTGCTTATTGAAGATAAAACAAGAGTTCGCATCTCATAGTGTTTCTATAAAGATTAGGTGGAACAACCCATGTAAACACTCAGCAAATGGCGGCTGCCATTGCCATTGTTCTCGGATGCGACCCATCTTAGTAGAATCACCTGCGAACCCTTTGTGGGATTTTTTTAATGTTTTCATTTCTAGGGAGGAAGAAAAAGAACTTGGGTGTTTTTTTCCTGAGTTCCCAGACAGTCCTGTGCTGCATGCTGGCAGCAGAGGCACCCCGCATCAGATTCGTCCACCATCACTGACACTGTGAGAACTGTCACCAGGGCCTGGGGTGCAGGGTGGCTGCTGGTGCCTTCAGAGTGACCCATGCCATCTATGGCAGAGTTGCGAGACAGACAGGGATAAACATTTCCAGTCTGTTCTCTGTTATGAGCTTTCGGGGGAGGCCGTCCCGTGGGAAAGGCTGGAGAGCAGCTTTGATTCAGCTGGAGCATTTGAGTGGGAAGCAGAAATGAGTTGGGGGAGGCCCAGGTGTCATCAGACCGCAGCCGGCCCACCTTGCCGCAGTGCTGGAGAAGCCTCTCTACTGGGTGGCAGAGTTATTTCTGCTGTGGAAGTTTGCTGGGTACCATTTCATACCTTGCCAGCACCTGTTTGCTAGCCCCCTTCTTTTGTTCTCTTATGTCCCCAGCCTTTTTTTTTTTTGCTTTCTGGAAACTTTCTGAGAGCCAGCTCCCTGTCTGGACCCGGTCTACTGCCCTGAGTGTTTCTCCCCACACTGTATCCGTGTCAGGCCCTTGCCTTTCTCCGCAGAGGCTCGCATTGCAGAGGCTCAGGGTTCATATGCACATGATGTTTGATGAATGGCAAAGGAACTGCTCAGCAGACAGATGGTTGACCAGACACCCAAGGGGGCCCTTGTTGCACGTGACTTGAATTGGGTGCAAGACTGATTTCAGCTGATTACTTTTTTTCACGTGGTCTTTCAAGTGGTAAGGTGAATTAACTTTGGTTAACAAAGGAAGGGTTCAGATTCTCAAGGTATTTTTCATTATACCAAGGGGCTAACAGATATCTAAGAGAATTTATTTTTCACATTGCCATGGAGGTCCGTAGAAAGTAGGATTTCATAAATGGGGAAGACTTTTCCGTGAATACTCGCTTTTCAGGGATACATCTGGTAAGCTAAGGGAATGAAGCCTATGTTGGCTTTTCTCTCACAGCAGAGGACACATGAGCCCCGACCAGAGCGTGAAGGAGGGTCCCAAGGGGTCTGGAATATCCAAACCATGAGTAGACCCACGAGGGAGAGGGCACAGGCTCTGTGCTGTCAGGCAGCAAGGCCCATGCAGGTACCATTTAGTTCTGTTCCCTGAGCCTGTCCCAGATAGGCTGGCCCAATGCCCAAAGCTATTAAAAGACTGTTACATGAGCTGTAAGGTGACAGGGCCCTTATTCAAGTATTCATATTTATATCAACTGAACTGAGCAGTTACAGGACTAAAGCAAATGCAAACAGAAGTGTTGAGCATCTCTAAATACCTTCAGGGGTAAAATGTCTGTGGGGTCTTCTGTAGTCATTTGGCCAAAATATATACCTAAACAGACAAAGATTCATAGACTGATGTCCACACCACCTTCTGTGGCTGGTGAAATTTAAGATGCCCAGCTAGTGCAGCATGAACTTCTTTTTTTTTTTTTTTTGAGATGGGGCCTCACTCTGTCACCCAGGCTGGAGTGCAGTGGCACGATCTCAGCTCACTGCAACCTCCACCTCCCAGGTTCAAGCAATTCTCTGCCTCAGCCTTGCGAGTAGCTGGGACTACAGAGACGTGTGCCACCATGTCTGGCTAATTTTTGTATTTTTAGTAGAGATGGAGCTTCACCATGTTGGTCTCAAACTGCTGACCTCAAGTGATCCACCTGCCTCAGCCTCCCAAAGTGCTAGGATTACAGGTGTGAGCCACCGTGCCCAGTCAGCATGGACTTCTTTAGGAATTATTTTGTATCTTGGTTAAGAAGTCTCAGCAAGAGGTCTTCCTTGTCAAGAGAGATATTTTATCTTACTTACTGTTGTTAAAATTATCTTTCTTTAACAAACACTCTAAGGAGTCTTTAAAGAATGTAAAAGGTTATTACAAACTAGTATTTTTACTGCTGCCCCATAGAACAAATTCTTTTACTCAGCTGAATGTAATCTGCCTCCAGCTGAGACTTAGGAGCCAAGCATTTTGTCTTGTTGAGCCAGACATTCAGTCTGGAGGCCAAGAGATCAGGGGTGGGGGAAGTAGTAGCTAGTGCAAGAACAGCTACAGATAGATGGCTCTGGGGCCCAAAGCTAGGCTTGGAAATACAGTAGTTGCAGTGACACGATTTGAGAGAACCTCTCACCACATATCCCCTCTAAAAATCCATACTTGATGTCTGTGTTTTGATTCTTTGAGTTAAATGCTGAGCACACAATGAGTTCTCAATAAATCACTTGTTGATTGACCAACTGATGGATATGATGTTGACCCCTGTTCCAAGTGCTGATTCCTGGAAGAGAAGGAGCCCTTTATTTTCATAACAGATATCAGTCCCCATTGATTCTGCCATGGACATAGGTCTTTCAGATCTTTTGTCCACAGGCTGAGTGAACCTTTGTTTAGGGGATGATGGGGAGGCATAGACCACGTGGTGTGGCCTGCAGATGCATGAGGTGGGCCCTGGCCTCTGGGAAGTGGATGAGGGGAGTTGTCAAAGGAAATGGGGAGACATTAAGGTGAGCTTACTTTCTCTGAACTTTGATCAACAGCCTGCCCTGGTCATCTCAGGAACTCTGGCTGATTTGGGATTTAGAGTGAAGGCAGATCCATAACATTTCTCTTCTGAAAATGAATACCCCAAACTCTGTGTGACCTTTAAAGAAATGCACAGTGGGTCAAATACAATTTGTAAATTAAGGAAAATGTAATCAGCCACCCTTTCAAATGAAGACTTGTCTTGGGTGAGGCAGCTACCTCCTCATTCACCCTTATCCAGCCTTTATTTTGATGTTGAAATTGAAATACTGAACAATGGGAATACCATCATGCCAAGCTAAACACAAGCCAATTCTAAGTCAGTTAAGTATGAGCATCCCTCCAGTTGCCAACTGCAACCCCCCAGTGAGAGTGATCATAGGCCCTTCTTGAGTCTTGTGTGTTCCATAGAAAACAGTGACCAATTCCACCCAGAATAAGTTTGGCAGTTTGCTCCTTAGCCTCCATTCCTCGAGGAGCCACTGGTTATTTTAATTACTGTCTCTAGAGGCCTTTTAATGAGTTAAGGCTAAGACCCACAGTACTCATGGAGAGATCCGTCCTCACTGCTGCCCCTTGCCCTGGCTTCGTGAACTTGCTCTGTGGGGACATGGTTCTTGAGCATGTCCCCAGCTATCGCTGGTCCTCCCTTGGATTTGTGAGGTTGCTGGGTCTTGCAGAACCCCCCGCTGTGCACTGGTTGCCTCACCTCATTTATATTAGTGGAGCTTGCATTTTCCTCTCTGGAATCACCTTCCCAGCTCTGATACACTCCTCATATGGTGCAGATGCTGAGGTCTCTCCTGCCTTCTGCACTTGTGCAGTTTGTACCACTTTCTCAGAAGCCTCGTGAGGGTGAGCCCCTCCTTTCTCTCCTCTTTATAAGTGCCCCACCACTCCTTGCGGCCCTCCAGATCAGCACCTGTGGCATTGGTAGGCCAGCCTGTGTAGCCCCAAACGTTTGCCCTGGCAGACAGATGGCAGGGCACTTCAGCAAGAGCAGGAAGGTGCAGTGTGAACCCTCCGGCTTCTCTGGAAGTCCCTGGGGAGAAGGGGGGACTGGGGTGTTGACTGTCCCGTGCCTTGCTGCTCATACTTCCTTTTCTTTTCATCCCTTTGGCTGCGGCCTGCGCCACCACTGCAGTGCGAAGAACCCTGAAGAGCGGCCTGACCCCGGAAGAAGCCAGAGCCCTGGGCTTGGTTGGCACCTCAGAGTTGCAGCTGTGACACTCATGGGGTACTCCCAGGAGTGTGCTGAGCAGAAGGCAAGCTCTTGCTGGATGAAACCTCTCCAGGTGGGGTTGGGGAGACTTGACATTAACATCCAACAGTTTGAAAAGGGAGAGCTCAATTCCCAGTGTCACCCCATGGCTTGTGTTGCCTGCTACGCATTGACTTGGATCTCCAGGAGTCCCCTGCACATACCTTCTCCATCGTGTCAGCTGTGTTTTTCTTGATTCCATGACACCCGGTTTTATTAGTTCCAAAGTGTGACACCTTTTCTGGGCAAGGAACAGCCCCTTTAAGGAGCAAATCACTTCTGTCACAGTTATTACAATAATATGAGGCAATCTGATTAGCTTCACAGACTGAGTCTCCACAACACCAAAATATCCAGATGTAAACCCCAAACTTGTACACAAAAGAAAGCACAGATTGTTTACCAGTTGTGGATTTTAGATGTACCAAATGTTTATACAAATACATAAATGTACACCATGTTTCAAATACTAAATAAATAGAGTTTAATGCCATAATGAGAAACTTCTATTCTCCTGGGAACAGGACCTTAAACAGTTCCGCAGGCTCGCCTCTTCAGAATGGCAAAACTCTTATCAGTGTCATCAGAAGCACCCTCACTTGGAACGGCCTTCAGATCCTTTGGGCTATATTTTGTTAATAGAGTGAGTAGCATCAACAGTGTGCTCTTTGGAACTCCTTTTATAATTGGGCCTAAGTTCTTGTTATGGGACATGTTAGCTGTTGTTAACCTAACATCTATCACCTTACCTGTGTAGTTTTTTTTGCCCCATCATGATGTGAAAGCAAAAATGAGAGTAGCAGTTTACAAATCTGAACTATGCCACAACTCACTCACTGGCCTCTTATGTCAAAATTCATTTTCTCAAAAAATTTACTAAATCACCAAAACAAAATGGAAATGTAAAGCTTTGTGTACAGAGAGCCGCAGAATCGCATACTTAGTATAGTCATGCACCACTTAACGATGGAGATATGTTCTGAGAAATGTGTTGTTAGGCAATTTCATCATTGTGCAAATATTATAGACCATACTTACACAAACCTAGATGGTACAGCCTATTATGTACCTAGGCTATTTGATACAGTCTGTTGCTCCTAAGTCACAAATCCATACAGCATGTGACTGACTGAATACTGTAGGCAGTTGTAATAGTGGTATTTGTGTTTGTAAATATACCTAAACATAGAAAAGGTACAGTAAAAATACAGTATCAAAGATAAAAGGTGCACCTCTATAGGGCACTTACTATGAATAGAGCTTGCAGAACTGGAAGCTGCTCTGGGCAGGTGAGTGGTGAGTGAATGTGAAGGCCTGGTACATTACTGTGCACTTTTATCCATCTGGCAGCATAATAGGTTTGTTTACACCAGCATCACCACAAACGCGTGAGTACTGCAGTGCACTATGACATTATGACGGCTACATTGTCACTGGTGATAGGAATTTTTCATCTCCATTATAATCTTACGGGACCACTGGCATATATGTGGTCTATAGTGAACCAAATCACTGCTCTGTGGCACATGACTATGCATGCTTCTCAAGTGCAGGTCATCAACAGCTAAGTTCAGAGGGGAAGGCACCAGGAGAGACTCTAAGCAACTGTAGAGCAATACTGAGGGGGCTGAGGCCCAGGTGGTGGTCATACCCTCCACAAGCCCCTTGGCCTGGGGTCACATGGTCCCCTATGAGGAACCTCTGCCTCTGAAAACAGGGAAAGGTAAACCATTGCAGCAGGTATTTTGAGGGGCTGAAAAATCATCAGGTCACTAATTCCATCTTTGCCCCACTTTTAAAACCTCTGTAGGCCAGGTACGGTGGCTCACACCTGTAATCCCAGCACTTTGGGAGGCCAAGGCAGGTGGATCACGAGGTCAGGAGATCGAGACCATCCTGGGCAACATGGTGAAACCCCGTCTCTACTAAAAGTACAAAAATTAGCCAGGTGTGGTGGCGCATCCCTATAATCCCAGCCCCTCAGGAGGCTGAAGCAGGAGAATTGTTTGAACCAGGGAGTCAGAGGTTGTAGGATAACACCACTGCACTCCAGCTGGTGACATAGTGAGACTCTGTCTCAAAAGAAAAAAAAGAAAAAGCCTCTGTGAGTCTGCATTCCTGAATCTGGGGATATGTGATTTATAGGCAATGTGCAGTAGCATTGCTTAACAAGCCAAAGATAATATATTTTCCCCATAGGCCTCTGTGCCTGTGTTCCCCTCTCTGCTCTAACCCCTCTTATGGAGACAGGGAGCTTGTTGAAGCAGACATTTGTCAAATAGTACATGATGGATGTGAACACCCCAGGAGAGGCTAGAACTTGCAAGAGTTGGGTCTGTACATTATAGACTGTTGAGTTTAATCACCTTACTGAAAAGAATACATAGGGTAGTAATAGTCATTTTCCATATGCTTCTAAATAACAGGTCCAATATTCCGCTTATGGTTTAATAGTTTGTGAGAGTGTTCGCCTATTGCTTGGCACTGAATGCAGATTTGGAATATTTGTATGACATGAGATAATGATGCACAGACAAAAGGAAGCTGCATTTTTTCACACTGTTTAGTGAACAAATATGTCAATGTCCTCCTGAGAGTCCTTGGTATTCTGCTGAATTGTTGCTTTAGAATGGAAGGTCACATTTAGAAGGAAGTGATTAAATAAACCTAATTTAATTTTGTTTTAGGGATCAAAAAGTTCTCAGAAGCAGCAAGCAAGGTCAACTAATTTCTTGCTTACAGCTAAGTAAATAGGATCTCTTTTATTGGGCCCAGCAGCTTGAATAGTGCCACTGTAGTATGGGAATAAGATAGGGTGGTGGTTCCCAGCCCAGTCTACACATCGGACTGATCTGGGTGCTTTGAGCACTACTGATATTTCTGTCCCTCTACCAGAGATTGTGGTTTAATTGGTGTGAAGTGTGGCCTGGACTTTGGAACATTTAAAAGATCTTATCATCTCCTTCCCCCCAATTCTAATAAGAAGATAGATGTGGAACTCACTGGGAATTTTTCTCTCTCTTTTTTGTTGGGGGGAGATGGAGTGGGAGTTAGAGACTGAAGATGATGTTTTTGAGAACTTTGCAAAACCAATAATAATTCCCCCCCAAGACAGGACTGGTTTTTAATCACTATCAGGTAACTGATCAGCTAGGACATGTTTGAGCAAAGCTGCCCTCACACTGTGTGCCCAGAGATCTCTGCTGCTTCCTTGCCTGCCCCGAAAGCCAGGAGGCAGTGGCAACTGAGTCCCTCACTAAACATTTGGAAATGAAATGAACATTGGAAAAATCCCCAGTAACATGGGAGGAACATCGGAAGGCCAGCTCTTGCCACCTCTCTTTTTTCTTCCCCTACAGAAATGCCTGCCAGCTCAGTGGCAGGACAGACATGCTGAGACAGAGGTGAACCCAGAGCCCTGTCCACAAATATCAAGGAGCAGTCAGGGTGTGCCAGCAAGTCCTGGGAGCTCTAGAACCTTCTGCTCCAGATTCCTGCTCTTCCTCTTGGATTATTCAAATCCACTGGGGGACTAGATCCATCAAAAAAGGCCTAGAAGAGCCGATAAGAAAAATCAATTTGTGTTGCTAAACTTAGTGGTTCATTAGTTTTTAGTGAAACTAAGGGGTGTTTCCTATTGCTTGTTTCCCCTCTCTTGATGCCACTCATTCTGACGGCCTCTATGAGCAATTCTTAATTCAGGATGTTAAATTTTTCTAAAAGACCTTCAAGAAGCATGAAAGTGAATAGTACCTTACACTTATAAGATGCTATTCCTCATCTGCCTGGTAATGACCATAGATGTTCTTGCCCCTGTGTCTTAGCACCTATGTCCTAGTATGTATTGAAATTACAAAACTGCCAGAAAAAAAAGGTAAACACTTTTCAAAGGTGTTTGGATTTGGGTTTCTTTGGAATATTAAGGTTTTTTTTCTTTCTGTTTAAAAAATAACTTAAGGATCTGGGGATGGAGTGGGAGGGTGCACAGGGCCTTGGAGGGCTGATGACCCAGTTTAGTTTTCTTCCAAGTCCATTGTTAACACAGTGCAGTGGGGAAGAACAGAGGCCAGGAGTAGGAGACTTGGTTTCTAGGCTCCTGGTCTGTGAGTGGCCTCTACATTGTCCATGGCTCCCAAATCCACTATTTCTGTGTTCATGGATACACGTAAGATGGTGTATCACCAAATAGCACTGTAACAGGTTGAATGACGGCCATCTAACAGTAGCAGGTCCTAATCCCTGGAACCTAGAAATGTTACCTTCTGAGGAAGGTCTTTGCAAATGTGATTAAATTAAGGATCCTGATATATGGGGATTATCTTGGATCATCCGGGTATTCCCTAAACTCAGTGATGAGTATCCTTATAAGAGAAAGGCAGAGTGAGATTTGATACACACTAAAGGCAACATGAAGACAGATGTGGAGACTGGAGTGACCTGGCCACAAACCATGAAACGCTGGCAGCCACTAAGAGCGGTAAAAAGCAAGGAACAGCTGTAAAAGGCAAGGAACAGGTGCTGCCCTGGAGCCTCCAGGAACAGCACAGCCTGCTCGACACCTTGATTTTGGCTCAATAAAACTAATATTGAACCGCTAGCCTCCAGAAATATGATAAAATAAATTTCTGTTGTCCTAAACCACCAAGTTTGTGGTGATTCCTCACGGTATCCTCTAAGAAACAATACAACCACCCCAAATGTGCACTGCGCGCCCGTTACGGAGGTAACTGTGCGCCAGGCACTTGGGATTCATCTGGGAAAAAGGAGAGTCATGGTCCTTCCCCTTAGGGCCCTTTCCTGGGGCCTGGGAAGGAGTCATCTACTGAAATTAAAATTTTAATTCATCTACCACTCTGTAGCCATATCTAGATTTTTAAAATCAGAAATCATTTTATCAGAGAGAGAACTACAAATAACACCAAATTGCCTAAGATAGGGGATGAAATGCCTTTGCAAATGCAGTGAAGGTATATGATATTAAAATGCACCATTCAGTTTGTCAAAAAAGGTGGTCTATTTGGTAGAAAAATCAGTTGTGTTTGCTAGACAATTTGTGGAGGGAAAATGGACTTTCTGAGTGATTTCTAAAAATAGCTAAAATGTTGTTTATTGAAGGCATCTCTGTGTGAGCACTTCATAATGTATTATTTAATAGAATCCTTATAGCCACTCTGCATTTTCATTTTTCATATAAAGAAACTGAGGATGAGACATACTGAATAACTCTCCAAGGACAGACAATAAGAAGTGATATATCCTGGCTTGTCTCACTAGTACCTGCTTATTTTCTTGTTCTTTTAGAAATCTTAAGACAGCTGCTAGTTTAATATCAATAGTCAGCTATGCTTTGGGGCACAAAATATGCAGCCCAGTCTGAACTGGGGTGGGCCTGGTGGGTGGGGAGCCAGCCAGTTCTACCTTGACCAAGCTGAAAAGTCGTGGAGGCCTAGTCGTGTACAGGGTGGAAGCACTGTACCTTAAAATTTTCCTGGCCAGGCGCGGTGGCTCACGCCTGTAATCCCAGCACTTTGGGAGGCCAAGGTGGGCGGATCACCTGAGGTCAGGAGTTCGAGACCAGCCTGAACAATATGATGAAACCCCATCTCTACTAAAAATACAAAAATTAGCTGGGCGTGTGGCATGTGCCTGTAATCCCAGTTACTCAGGAGGCTGAGACAGGAGAATCGCTTGAACCGGGGAGGTGGAGGTTGCAGTGAGCTGAGATTGCGCCATTGCACTCCAATCTGGGTAACAAGAGCGAAATTCTGTCTCAAAAAAAAAAAAATTTCCTGAACACTGAAAATTTTGTTCAAGGTTGGCAATCATGTACAAATTTCACATCAATTATACTTAATTGGTAATCCATCCCACATCCAGCCATTGCTCCATCTATGTAGGTTCAGCACCAGTCGGAAGGTTCAGAAGTAGAAAATATTTTTTTGTGCTTTGATGATAGAGTCATTCCCACTCTGATTGGTGAATGGATATGGTGAGAGGTTATTTGGATTGCTGAGACTTGCCTGAGGGAGGACCAAGCCCATTTTATTCTCCTAATAAGCACTACTTAATGTCTTTAAGAATAATTTTTGTTTAAGAGGATTCACTTGAGGAAGTTAAGATTTAGGATTTTGGGGGATTTGTAGTTCAAACACAGTTCAGTTGTTGACAATAGAGACTGTTCCTAATTACTGGATTAGTGACAATGATTCCAGAATGTTTTGACATTTAAAACTACAGCATTATATGTACAGGAAAATTAAATAGGCTGGATAATTAGAAGTGTCAACAAAAAGAATAGGATCTGTAACTCTGGAGAGGAAACTATTTCTTATAAAGGGTCAACCAAAAGACAGGCACTTTGAGGGAGAGGAGGGTAGATCAGGGATTTATGCTGAATGGGTTGGCCAAGTATACATACTCAACGGTTACAGGAGAAGCTATGAATATTCACGAAGGTGGTCCTGATGCATATGTACTGAATAAACATGTGTTACATATGGCCCATGTTCACTGAGGGGTGGAGACTTTTAAATGTATTACAATTAAGCCCTATACATCAAAAGATGAAGCAGAGACACGAAGGCACTCAAGTGTGCAGCCTCTGTGAAACTGGCCAGGACCAGTCCATGGTTGGTGGTCTTTTACCAAGAGAAAGTTACAGAAATAAATGGCTTGTCCAATCAAAGCATAGTTATGGCTGATAGAATAAGGGGTCAGTTAGCATCTGGTGGTGCTCTGTCACCCAGGCTAGAGTGCAGTGGTGCAATCTCGGCTCACTGTAACCTCTGCCTCCCGGGTTCAAGCCATTCTCCTGCCTCAGCCTCCTGAGTAGCTGGGACTACAGGTGCCCACCACCACGCCAGGCTAATTTGTTTGTATTTTTAGTAGAGACGGGGTTTCACCATCTTAGCCAGGATGGTCTTGATCTCCTGACCTTGTGATCTACCCGCCTCGGCCTCCCGAAGTGCTGGGATTACAGGCCTGAGCCACCGTGCCCGGCCAATTGTTTTATTCTTTAAGTGTAGGGAGGGTGCATGACTTAACCCTTGGCTGACATGGCCTTAGGTCCTGTTTATTATTTGGTATCTTATTTTCAGAGTTGTTCCATCAGTCTTATGATGTCTATTTTAAAATCAATGCTGATCAGTTGTTGTGTCTAAAACCACAAAAGGGAGGGGGTATGATGAGGTGTGTCTGACCTCCCATCCTGTTATGGTCAGGAACTCAGTTTGTAAGGCTCTCTAGAGTCCCCTTGGCCAACAGAGAGTCTGTTCGCTTTTTTGGAGAGTTTTATTTGTAGTTCTCAGAAGCAACACCTAACAGTGAAAAATAGCACATTCTTGCCATAACTGAGGAATGATTGCAACACTGCTGTTCCCATGCCGTTGGATTGGTGCCTGCTGCACACACTGCAGCTCCAGGGCTTCGTGCCACTGGCTCTTTGCTTGTGGCCAGTCCCCATGCCTGCAGAGATACAGCTCCTCAGTTCCCATTGGAGGGACTCAACAGCCAGTTTCCAGTGAACACATTTTCTTCTATTCATTTTGATATTGTAAGTTATCTGGTGTAGGTGGAAATAGGAATACGTGGGTCTTGGTGCAGAATTTGAAGATATTCCAGAGTCATGCATAGCATGCATAGCATGTTACAGGTAGCACATTAAATCAGCCACAAGGTAATAGAGGGCCTTGTGTTCCTCTGTGTCAGCAGCAGTTTTCCTGAACTATGAGAGGTCACTGCAGTACGTGGACTATTCAGTTGGCCCAGCTAAGCAGAGGATTTGGCTTTTTCACTTTAAGAAAACTAACCAGAAATTTTGTTTCCCTTCAGAGAGAGACTCCACCCCTAATAGTACCTGCCTAAAAATGCTTTTAAGTCCTCACTGCTCTTTGGGGAGAGCGATCCCATTGGGGAACAGCCAGATGCTTTTGGGCAGGGCAATGGGCTAGGAAACAGATAAAGCTGCCTTTCCAAAAAACACTTGTCATGTACTCAAGGGAATAATTATAGTTTTTTAAATTCCAATTTTCAAATAAGAACTGAATAAAAATGTGGTAGTTATACAGGAAGAGCTGGCTGCCTGGGACAGTTCTTGTAGCCATTTTATCCAGTCCCTGTAAAGAGGGATCCTTGATGATACACTTATTTAGACAAGGTGATTTTACTGGAACTCAGCACACAGCAGCAGGTGGTAAACTGGCTACAGAATAGAGCAATTCAGTCAACTTCAGAGGCTTCTTGGCTTAGATGATTAGGCATGCGATTAGGAATGTTGTGAGAATAAAGGAGCTCATTCACAGAGATGCAGCACATCCTCAGAAATGCGGCCTCAATAGAAGGAAATGAGCTCTAATCCAGCTAGCTGTCCCTCTATGAGCAGGTGGTATGAAAAAATCACATGTCTTTGGAAGAAAAAATTGCCTGAAATTCTAAGGGTTGTGGTAGTTTAGAACTTTCTCAACCTATCTGTCTATCGATCAATCTACGTGTGTGTGTGTGTGTGTGTGCAAGTGTATACACATATAGAAGTTCACTAACTGTTGGGTTAAATGAAACTATATGGACTTGTGTTTGTGAACAAATGTAAGACAGATGTTTGAATTTGTCTTGTGCTTGAATTCTGTTTCTGATATATTGAAGATGGATTACCATTTTTTAATGGCCTAAAAACCTGATTTGTGAAGATAGTTATTAAGGCCACAGTCATCTATTTTAGAATCTAATTTTCAAAGGAAAATTGAGTTTTTCTGATGAGCACTGAGTTGCTCAATAAACATACATTCTAGAGCCCCAGCGTCATGTCCCAGAACCTGTGTAGCCAGGATCTAGAACCACCTGTGGTAGCAGATGTGGCCTGGAACCGCCAGGCACTTAACCCTCAAGCACCACCCATATCGCCGTCTCTATCCCATGAGATGGCCTTGTTTTCAAAATGAAATTGGAAAGTATAAAGCTGGGCGCTGGGGCCTTGGTAAAGGTGAGCTGTTTTTCCAGAGGTTTAATCTTGTCCTTAGTGTGTTCTACACTTAAAGCTTTTGCTTGAGGGATGGGGTTTCTCCTTTACACTCAACTATGCTCAGGCTGTTTGTGTCCCTGCCCTAGGGACACATTCTTTTCTAGTCTTTATGCTGGGGAAGAAAAATTAACCTAGCTGGTCTTCAGAGGAGTACCAGTTACCGCAAAACATGTTTTTTTTTTTTTTTTTAATTTTAAATTTTTGTGGGTACATAGTAGGTGTATATATGAGATATTTTGATAACAGGCATGCAATGTGTAATAATCAAATCATGGAAGATGGGGTATCCATCCCCTCAAGCATTTATCCTTTCTGTGAGAAATATTATTTCTTGGACAATTATTTCTGAGGCTAGGAGGATGATCCCAAACCTAGCCCCCTCTGCTCCCTAGGAGGGCAAAGGAAATGAGCTGCTTTAAGATGCAGAAAATCCTGAAGACCTAGAACCTGCTCCTTACTTTCCCACAGCTTTCCATACTGGAGACTGTGCAGAGACCCAGAGAGACTGGGGCTGCCTTGGGGTCTTTGACTATCACATGGGGAAAGCTCAGAACCTGCACAGCCCACTCTGCAGCTAAAATGGGTAGCAGCAGGCTAACTCATCCTTGGCTTTTCCTATGAGCCACGGGCTGCAAAAGTAATATGTGAAGTAGAAAAGGATGTTGTGTTTTAGGTAAAAAAAAAAAAAAAAAAAAAAAAAAAGTCTTAAGATTAGGTAAATATCCTTATTCTTTGTTGACTATAGCATAGTATAAAATGGCTTTTCTGCATTTTCAGAGTTATTCTGAAAATTATAATATAAAGCAAGCCATGCTTGCTCTGACTAGGGCTGCCCAGTGTAACGTTCTGTGATGATGGAAATGTTCTATATATAACTATCTAATATGGTAGCCACTAGACATATGTGATTACTTAATACTTGAAATGTGGCTGGAGATTGAGGAACGAATTTAAAATTTTTATTTTAGTTTATGGCTATGTATTAGCACAGGTCTGAGAGAATACATACCTTTATATGTACTTTATTGCTATTTATTCCTTTTATACACAGGAAGTTTTTATGTTAAATTTAATTTTGTATAAAATAGCTTTGGACTGCAGTTTCCTCCATCATGCACATGAAACAATGGCTAAGAAACTATATGATATGGTTTGGCTGTGTCCCTACCCAAATCTCATATTGAATTGTAGCTCCCATAATTCCCGTATGTTGTGGGAGGGACCCAGTGGGAGATAACTGAATCATGGGGGTGGTTTCTGCCATACTGTTCTTGTGGTAGTGAATAAGTCTCACAAGGTCTGATGATTTTATAAGGGGTTTCCTCTTTCACCTGGCTCTCATTCTCTCTTTTGCCTGCCGCCATGTAAGATGTGCCTTTTGCCTTCTACCATGATTGTGAGGCCTCCCCAGCCACGTGGAACTGTGAGTCCATTAAACCTTTTTCTTAAAAAATTACCCTGTCTTGGGTATGTCTTTATCAGCAGCATGAAAATGGACTAATACACTATGTCCACCCTCTGCCTACATTGTGTTCTGAGTCTTGGGAATTCTTATCCACAAAGGAGAATTCTATGTGAAGTCAATACTATCAAACATACACTCCTCTCTTGACATATCCCACCTAGAAGATGCAATCTCTCCTCAGCAGAGTCCACATCAGACCTGTGAGTATAACCCTGTGATTATAATACATGCCATGGCAGAACGCACATCTTTAACAGCTAAATCCACCTTACAATAATGCTTTAAAAAGCAGCATTTCAGTTATTGTGGTGGTGGTATGTGTTTTCACCGTCACACTGTGGCTGGTCTTCACTACTGCATTTCACCCTTGTCACCTGGGAATTCTGTTCACAAAATATTTTATCCATGTGAGACTATGTAGTTGGTTGGATACTGAAATCATCCAGATAGATGGTTTCTTTCATAATGCTCGCTACATTTATCAAGGATGGTATTGGACAAGGCCTGGGTGCTAAGAGCTATAGGGAACATAAGGATGTGAGATTACAAAGATCCCATTTTCAGAACCACAGAGGTACACTGTCAGATAAGAGTTTTGAGCCACAGCTAGTGAGTGGCAAGAGGCAGTCTGGGAGACAATGTTTGGATGCCAAGACATTGGAACATTGCTAACATCTTTCATTATGGCACAGTTTTATGACAGGGATGGTCTGTGGGCTGAACTAAGGTATCCTGCCTTTAAAATAGTGACTGTCTTTTTATAATTTGCATAAACATTTAAATTAACAGCATTTTTACTTTTTTTGTTTTTTTCTCAATTTTGCTTGTTGTCTGTTCCTACTGGTCTATCCTGAAGTATGAAGCAGTTCTTGATTTAGCACAAGATTATATATTAACTGATTTTAGGTTTATTAATGGTTCACAGGGTTCCATACTAAGTAGCAATGGATTTTCTAGCGTAACATAAAGTCCCTACCTGATATGGTCTGGATTTGTGTCCCTGCCCAAATCTCATGTCAAATTGTAATCCCCGGTGTTGGAGGAGGGGCCTGGTGGGAGGTGATTGAATCATGGGGGTGATTTCTGCCTTGCCATTCTTGTGATAGTGAGTTCTCATGAGATCTGGGTGCTTAATAGTGTGTAGCACCTCCCCGTTCACTCTATTCCTCCTCCTCCAGCCATGTAAGACGTGCTTGCTTCCTCTTTGCCTTCTGCTGTGATTGTAAGTTTCCTGAGGCCTCCCCAGCTGTGCTTCTTGTACAGCCTGCAGAACTTCAAGTCAATTAAACCTCTCTTCTTTATAAATTACCCAGCTTTAGGCAGTTCTTTATAGCAGTGTGAGAACGGATTAATATACCATCTCAACACTGAAGACACAGAGGACATAGGCAAGGTGACCAAAAGTTAATTGAGTGGTACTGGCATGAAGCACTTCACCTCAAGGAGGGTTCTCCTTGTGGGCTAGGGTTTCCCAGAGGCCTCTGAGGTGGAGGTAGACTGCAGCTGGACCTTGGGAGGAAACTCTAGGTGTAAAGGCACAGAAAGAGACCAAGCTGGAGTTTTGGAGAGAGTGAGTGGTTCAGGAGAGCAGGGCCAGATAGGTAATATAGAAAGTCAATGGCTGGAAACAAAGGTTGGGATAACATTATAAAAGAAGGGGCAAAAGAGGAGCTAACCTTTCTGAATTCTCAACTATATATTAGCTCTTTTAATGGTCACAGTTAACTCCATAATGGAGGTCATATGTATTAACAAGATAATGCATGGCTGGAAAACCAGAATCCAGTCTGGTTGCTTAAGCCAAAGAAGGAAATCTGGCTTGGTGTGGTGGCTAATGCCTCTAATCCCAGCATTTTGGGAAGCTGAGGTGGGAGGATTGCTTGAGCCCAGGAATTTGAGACGAGTCTGGGCAACATAAGGAGACTGCATCTCTATAAATGATAATAAAAAATTAATCAGGTGGTGTATGCCTCTGGTCCCAGGTACTTGAGAAACTGAGGTGGGAGGATTGCTTGAGCCCAGGAAGTCAAGGCTGCAGTGAGCCATGATTGCACCACTGCACTCCAGCCTGGGCAACAGAGTGAGACCCTGTTTCCAGAAAAAAAGAAAAGAAAAGAAAAGAAATAGGCAAATTCATCTCAAGATCCCAAGGGTAAGAGCACAGTCAACTTGGATTGGAAACCCACCTGGTGTTCAATCAACTGTAATGAAGGAGCCAGACTTTACTGGACAAATATAGCTACCAGGGACTCTGGGAGTGCCTACTGGAGAGAAAAAACTTATGGAGCAATTGCTAAAACATAAAGCAGTGTTGTGTAAAAACCAATAGATAAATTGAACAGAATTATTTAAACAAAACTGAAGGAGTAAATATGGGTCTACCTACGGCATGCCTGGTCATGAGTTGATAATTGATGAAACTGGATGATGGATACAGGGGGATTCATTATGCTCTTCTATCTTTGTAAACATTAAAAACTCTCCATAATAAAAGGTTTAGAAAAACACATGCATTTATGCAGAAACTATAAAGGTCCCTTGGTCCTTCCATTCTAGTCATTATATATGCTTTACTATAGCATATATAAAGACAGATTTTGAATTATTCTTCATGCAATAAAAGCAAAACCACCCAGACCCATTAAGTAACAAATTTCAGTCTCGGTAAGCATCACTGTCACCACTTCAGTTGATTAAAAATCTTGATGGCTGGACCCTTTCCTGGCAATTTTGATTTAGTAGGTCTGGAGGGGAATCTGGGTATCTTACTTTCTACACATGATTCTAGTGGCACTGGTGCATGTCAGCTTTAAGGGCTAGATTCTATGGATTATCAGGTGCAGGCTGCCCCTTTTCATTCCTATCTTTGGCTTAGTTACTTCCCTGCCAGCAGCATGATGATGTAGCATTTTATGTATAATCTTAACTACTTCGATGCATCATAAGGCATTCTGCCATTTATTCTCATTTTGTGACTGCAGCATACTTTCTTTTTCCTGGGCAGTTGATTTATAATACAGCCCATTTCCATTTTAATAGCTTTAGTTTCAAAACATAAATTTCATGGGTATTTTTTCCCAATTTAACCCACTCAACCTCCTGTTGTTGGGTCTTTTGCCAGAAGTGCTCCCTTCCTCCTTTACCAGAGCCAGCTTCATGGGTGGGCCACCTGTGCAGTCACACAGGGCCCATACTCAGAAGGGCCTCACACTTAGTTTAGTTCTCTTCTGGCCCTATTTTATCTTTGAACCTGTGTTCTGTAAGTGAAGTCTGATGGGACAACGGAATATACGCATGAGCAGAGGAGACATGTGCAACACATATCCAGTGTTCCTTACTGCCCCATTCACATGTAGCCTTTGTGATCCCCTGTGAGCAGAGAACTCCACTGGACCCATGATGTGTCAGAGCTCGAAGAGATTCAAAGTGAGTACAAAGTAAGCATCTTATATCTACAACTGAGTAAGTGGGGGATGCTGAGAGCCCCAAAAGGCTGCACTTCCCATCTGAACCAGACTGGCTTCAAACACAGAAAGAAGGCAATGGCATTCTAAGAAACACGAATGACCAAGGAGCCCTATCATATCCTTTTTTACTCATGTACATTCCTATGTTAGTCAACCACTTATGCTGAAAATACCAAGAAGTGAAACTAACAGTTGAGTTAGTTTTGTACAGTGTTTCTACTGTTGTGGTAAGAATGAAATAATTATGCATACGGTATGTAAACATAAGCTATAAAATACAAATTGTGTAATTTTGGTGATTCTGCATGAGTTAAATAAATGCTCATTTTCATTTAAAACTGGAATTGCATAATATAAAGATGAATAGTAAAATGCATGATAGGAATTTAACATTTACGTTTTTAGTTAGAACAGCATTAAGTAGCAAATAAAAAACACCGCCATAACAAGTTGAGAAAGACACTATGGAAGAAAGGAAAAACATTACATTTTAGTACCTGTAAAGGCAATGTTTTCCTGCTGTATGCACAAAAGCCCCACATGTTCATTTTGTACTGGATCCTGCATATCATGGAGTCAGTTCTGCTTTTCCCTGCTCAATCCTTCTCAGGCAGGTCTTGAGCCTTTCCTTATCATAACCCCCTTCCTTTGATAGCCTTTTGAGAACTCCCACTTGATTGCCACGGATTTGAGGGGCACCACTGACCTCCTGGTTCCTCCGCTGCTTCACTTGTGGAATCCAGGACTGATTTAGAAATTCTGTGATTCAGGGGATCCTCAAGTACTAAAAAAAAAAAAGGGTATCTGCTGCAGTGGAAGATGACATAACTTCTCAACTCCCTTCTAACCTCGCTTGCCTTGGAGAAGCAGCCAAATGCTAGAATCTCTTATCCGGTGCTGGTGGCTCTTCCTTTGATCAGTTCTGGCAAGAAAAATACTTCTGGAAGACTAAACTCCAGCTCTTGTCCTCAACAACTTGGTCTCTCTATATCCTTTTCTGCCACTCTATGAATTGTTGCACATTTATAAATCCTTGAAGTATAATAACCTAAACAATTAAAAGGGTCAAAATGTCTCCTAGAGAATATGTGACAGAGTCATGTTATGGTTAAAACACACACACACACACACACACACACACACACACACACACACACACACACACACACACGTTTAAATGACCACACTGAATTATAAGTGGTTAGTTTTGGGATTGCAAACGTAAGAAGTCTCGCTATTTTAAAGCAAATGAATAAGCTGTTAATACGAAGCTCAGTTTATGCTCCCAAAGACTTTCAAGCACTAATATTTCAAGACTTTGAACTATTACAAGAATGGGGAAGCAGCCAGTTAGAGCTTGCCCTGATCCTTGAAGCCTAACTTTTCACCTTGGTTTTCCTCAGGGGCCATGGAAAGTGGTAGGTGGAGGAGATATCGAAGCCTCTTTCTCATGAACATCTATCATTATTGTCAACAATCAAAATAAACATGTTTCAGAGCGAAAGTGCATGTGGAGAATCCTGCGGACTGCTCTTAGTTCCCCAGTGGGTTTGGAAGAGGGAAACCCTGGGTTGATTAGCAGATAGACACAGTGCAAAGGAAGGAAGCCTGGCCAATCACTGGGGTAGAGAGAAGTCAGGAAAGAGCGAGTGAGCCAGCTGGGACTGAAGTGTGCAGATGGTACAGGCCCCTGCACCTCATTCCTCAAAACTCCTAATTCTCTAACCTCTGGGACTTCAGTACAAAAACTGCAGCCACCCCAAGAACTTGGGGCTAAGTGGGTGACTCCCCACTTTCCCTGTTGGGAAGTAGGGTGAAGGCCTTGCTTCTGCCCACAGCCAGGACTGTAGAGGGAGGCAATAAATAGGCATTCCTAATTGAAAATCTGAGCAACCTTCTCTGTAAAAATTTCACTAAATGTAGTAGGTATGTCAGATTTATCTTGTGTCAAATATTAAGCATATGTAGGCTAGAGGTCTAGTACCCCCATATGTCAATGGGAAAGTGATTTCCGAATTACAGGCAACTTGCTTCCAAAAGAACTCTTGGAAGCCCACCCTGTGCTAAGCAGGAGACTGCTTGTCCTAAGGATGGCCAGGGACCAGGCAAAGTGACGCTGGACAACTCAGAGCTGTGGAGAGTTAGGCAGAGCAGGTGGAAAGCTTCTGTTAATAGTGACAGGCACCATTAAAACTTTTTCTTTATGAAGAGTTGCGCAAAGCAATGCTTGGGAATTTTTTGTTTTTAAATGGTAAGAATAGAGCGCAGCAGAAGTACACCTTTTTAAAAAAGTTAATAAGGAAGATAATTGTGGAACATGTATAAACAACATAACACAAAACTGGAAGCAAGAAACTTCACTGCAAACTGATGAGGAAGACAAACTTTATAGGAAGCTACAAAAGAAATGAGCAGAGCGAGATATTCGTGGTAAGGGATACAGAGAACATACAACTGTGTATTTGAGAGGTTTCATGGAACATTATGACCCATCAGATGAAGACATCAACATTATTTAACAACAAAAATTAATTGATCTGAGGAAGAGCAGTGTGCAAATATTAATGCAGTGCTGTCCAACAGAACTTTCTGTGGCGATGGAAATGTTCCATATCTCTGTGCTAATACAGAATCTACCAGCCACATGAATTCTCGAAATGTGGCTAATGCAACTGAAGAAATGAATTTTTCATATAATTTAATTTAAATTTAAATAGTCATATGTGACTAGTGGCTCCTGAATGAATGATGCAGTTCTAATGCTTCATGGGTCAAAACCAGTAGTTTCTTTTTGGGGGACTTCTCTAATCAGTGCTAAGGGATTGAGGGTTGAGTGTTGAAGAAGAGGAGAACACTCTTATTTGGGCACTTAAACAAGATCCCAAATTCCCCATTGCTTCCAGAGGCAGGGGACAGCACAATGTGCCATGAAGGCCTCACTAGGAGTCTGGCTAATGTCAGTGGGACTAAAAGGCTTACAATTTTGGTCATTCAGCTGGAAAAAGGCCTATGGTTCACACGCAAAACTGGAGGTCACCCCTAGGGCCATCTGTGCATGGAAACCACCACTCTGGAGCTGGTAGAGAGCTGGAGGGAGGGGTGCTCACTTCCGGATGGGGTTTCCAGAGCCAGAGGAGGATTTAGAAGTAGAGGAAGTGGAGGGACCGGAGGGTCCTGAGGGCCCTTTCTGGCCACCTGCAGGCTGCAGGGGCCCTTTCTTTGTTGGGATTACGATCTTGTTCTTGCTCTTAAACACTTTGCTGGGATCTAGCTTATTCACAAAGGAGTCGGTCTCTTCTGTGAGCAGGTTTGTGTTGTAGGTGATAGGTTTATACATGCTGAACCATTGCTGTAAGGCAGAATTGGAAGAGAAGGTCACAATTCAAAGGAGAAATGCCATTCTGTATGCTCTTTTTGGGGGATGCAGGAGAGCTGGGAACAGGAGGTAGAGGCACATTTTCATGAAAAACTGCCTAAAAATCTATTTGCTCTTCCTTTAAGTGGAAGTGATAACAGATCCCATCAACCTCTGGTAAGATACACACATTGCTTTGAGGTCACATGACCTTTAAGACAAATGCAGCATGAGAACTAAGAATCTGAGTATACTTTCTTCTGATTTAGTGAGTCCTGAGCCTGGGATGCTAGATCCAAAAGCACTAGAGGACAGCGTCTATTGTTCTGTCCTCAAACCAGCTACTCCCCATCAGGTGGATTCTGGCAGCATAATTTCCCCAGGAAAGGCAGAAGACAGAGGCCAGTGTGGGCCTCTGCTGAGGGATGTTATATCTTGTTGATGTTCTGTTTCCTACTGTTTTCTTAGGCAGCCAAGGGCAAAGGGCATCCACATTTATTTACCTTTTAAATCACAGTCGCCTCCCAATGTTGACCGGATAAATGTTATAATTATGTGACGTTTGAAGAAAATGAAGCCTACTAGATGAATATATACATAGTAAGGTGAGCTGAAGCTGAGTTCCTAATTTGTTGCTAATTTACAGCTGCAAGAAACCACCATGAAGGAGCCCAGATAAGCTCACTCTAGTCAAAAGTTTTTACAGCCACACTTGGTGTTTTCAAACCAGGTTGTATACCTTGCATCTCTGTGTCTGAAATGGTGACCAGACCTGTAATATAAATGAGGCACACCCACACAATGGACTACCCTGTAGCCACTGAGGAGGACAAGTGCTCTAAATGCACTGAAAGGGAATAAGCCCCAAGATGGAGGGTTATGTGAAAAGAACAAGATGCAGAATCATGTGGACAGTACATCATTTGAGATTTAGAAAAAATGAACAACAAAAGCGTGCGTGCATGCTTTATGTGCAATGAGTATCTTGGGAAGGGTATACAGGGAACTCGTAATAGTAGCTGCCACTAGGGAAGCATACTTGGAGAACAGGGGAGTGAGAGTCTGACTTTTGACTCTTCCTGGGTGCATGTACTGCCAACCCAGAACAAGCCATGGGACATAAATTATCCAATAGAATTTATTGAAAATAAAACTCCCGAGTTAATTCTGAGGATCAGTCAAATTTGGGAACCACTTAACTAGATGAGTATAAAGTGAGGCTGTCCATTGGAATGACCTGTCTTGCTTATTGAAAATGCAGGTTCCTGGGCCCCACCCTAGATCTCCTGAATCAGATGGGGAAGTTGGGAACCTGCAACATAACCATTTCCTCAGTAGATTTTGTTATATACCATAGTTTGCAATGGCAGGTGTTCCTCCCTTACCTTGGCCTGTGGGCTAATGCCATAGCTGGTGAAGGCATACTGCCACTGGGGCAGGCCCAGGTGGGTGATGAGCAGGCGGTAATAGGCAGTAAAGGTGTCTGTGAGAAAATGCCAGTATAACGCTCTGTCCAGGAACCAGATCTCGGTGTCTTCTGCTAATGCTGAATTAGAAGACAAAGGAAGTAAAAGATAAGGAATAGCTTTACAGTGTTTTCTTTTTAACTATAAAAGGTTATATTCATGGTCTAAAAAAATAAATCCCAACAGAGAGAATGGAAAATGTAAAGTAAAAGTTCCCCTTCTGCCCCACTTCTAACCCTCCAGTCTCCTTCTCTAGTGGCCACTTTACCAGTTCCTTTGATACTCTTACAAATTTTTGCTAGATTGGTAGATTGATCTATCTGCTGGTCTCTGACCATCTGGAAGTCCAGTCAGGCTACCCAGGCAGCTGCTCCTTTTCTGTGTGTCATCAGCACTCCCCTCCCCTGGTAGGGGGGCGGAATACTGTGGTCTCAGCTTTCCTGACAGAGAAAAACATTGAATGGCTTGGGTTTTTTTGGAAGAGGTCTCTATCAGTGCCATGAAAAACAAAAAGCGCCACAAAAAACCACCATGAAGGAGCCTAGCCCAGTTCACTCCTGGGAGTCTTGCCAATACTGTGGTGTGATGTCCTGCCTCACAGTTTCTGACTTTCCATTCTCACTACTTCAAGCCTATCCTACTTCCTCTGCTCTCTAGATAGCTGTAACATCTCCCTAAGTGCCCTCCATTATCCATCCAGTCTCTTTCTTTGTCAAAACTGCTGGTGGTCATGATCCCTGCCATTTTACTAAACAGCCTTCATTGACTCCCCACTGTCTTCCACATTATGTCCAAACTCCTTTGCTTGGCTTTCAAAGCTGTGCCTGAGAGACAGCAATTGGCCTTCTGGCTTAATCTCCTCCTCATCCCCTACATGAACCATGTGGTCCACTGAATTGGAATTATTTGTCATTCCCCACAAATCAGTTGTATTTTCCCATGTCTTGGCTTTTACCCATTTGTCCCTTTGCTTGGATGCTCCCTTGTCTCTTTTACTCCACCAAATCCTCCTCCCCACCCAGTATCTAATTCCTACCCCAAGTTCAAGATGCAAGCTCCAAGACTACTTTGCAACAATTCCTCCAGCTGGATGATTTCTCCTTCCCCTAGAGGTAAATCCTAGTGTCTGCATCCTGTCACCCCTACCAGACAGCTAGCTGAAGAGGGCTTGCCATTGTCCAGCTCTGTAGTTTCACAGTCCCTAGGCTAGGGTCTGAAGTGCTGTTAGGGGGCTAGGTGGCAGCTGCTGCTTGAGGGCATTCCTATCTGGGGTCTTTGGTCTAGTAATTCAGGTTTTTATTGCTGTTAATTGGCCTACACAGAGAAGTATAAAAGAAAGATAAAAGATAATGTGTTTTCTGAATGCTTATCTAGTGCACGAACTTGCTATAGGAGTCTATAAACAAAATGTCTATTTCTTTTAGTTTTTACTCCCATATTATCCTAATCTCATCAACTATTTGGCAATAACTCACAAATGAAGATGGATAAAAGGTCTAGTAATTAGCCCAGAGGGAGATGCTCAGAGAGAACCAAAGGGGTTTCTGGGTTTGGGACACACAAGGAACCTGGAAGCATCTCAAGAGGCCAAGGAGGTATGTGTCTCCTGAGCCATGGCTGACAAGCAAGGTCAGACAAGACCCTAGCCAAACTACAGGACCACACTTGTAAATGATTCTTACCTGGTTTCCCACTTTTGTAGACAAGGCAAACTTTCCCATTGCCATTGCATGAATCCAGCTCAAATATCACACTGCGAGAGTCAAAGTGAGGCTTCTCTGGCTGATCATCACTGGCTGCAAACCCAGAAGTTAATGGTAATGTTCAAACAAACTCAACTCAAACACATATTTATATATCCAACTTTGCCAGGTGGAAAAAAGCGAAGGAAAAAGCCTTATCTCAGACATATACTTAAGTAGTATTTTCAAATAAATTCTGTATTTGAATTAAAGCCCTGATCTCATTCATGGACTAGGCCTTCTGTCTGGGTTTTTCTATCAGCAACAGACAATGTCAGGGAATCTGGGAAAAGAAGGCATGAGAAAACCAAACTTAACTTCTTGGAAGTGGGACCACAGAGCAATCTGAATGGCTTGATGCTGACATAACTTCATTTCCTTTCCTGAGATTGTTTATTCTATAAAAGTGGGATTGCAAACACATTATCTGAATCTTTCTTTCTTTTTTTTTTTTCTGAGATGGAGTCTTGCTCTGTTGCCCAGGCTGGAGTGTAATGGGGTGATCTCGGCTCACTGCAACCTCCGCCTCCCGGGTTGAAGCAATTCTCCCACCTCAGCCTCCTGAGAAGCTGGGACTACCGGTGTGTGCCACCACGCCTGGCTAATTTTTGTCTTTTTAGTAGAGACGGGGTTTCAGCATGTTGGCCAGACTGGTCTCGAACTCCTGACCCCAAGTGATCCGCCCGTCTCAGCCTCCCAAAGTGCTGGGATTACAGGCAAGAGCCACCACGCCTGGCCAGTCATGGAAAAGCCCTCTAAGTCATGTGGTATAACTAATTCATTCTTTTTAAATGACTATTTCATAATCTGTGGGAGTGAAGTACCCTCATTTATTCCACCAGTCCTCTATTGATAGGCACTTACCTACCATTACTTGGTTGTGAATGCTACAATAATCTCGGTACATGCCCTTATATTCTTGTGCTTTCATTATATGGGACAGATTCCCTGCAAAAGAATAGATGTTGCCAGATTGTTTTTCAAAAAGACCTTTTTAAGATCCAGGGAGACAGACTGGAAGTCCTTTGTTTTTGAAAGATATTTTCAATGGGTATAGAATTGTGGGTTGATTTTTTAATTTAATTTAATTTAATTTAATTTTATTTTATTTTGAGACAGGGTCTTCACTCTGTCACCTGGGCTGGAGTGCAGTGGCATGTGAACATGGTTCATTGTAGCCTCGACCTCCTGGGTTCAAGCAATCCTCCTGCCTCAGACTCCCAAGTAGCTGGGGACCACAGGCGTGGCCACCACACCCGGGTAATTTTTAAATTTTTTTGTAGAGATGGAGTTTTGCTATGGTGCCTAGGCTGATCTCAAGCTCCTAGGCTCTAGTGATCCTCTGGCCTCGGCCTCCTAAAGTGCTGGGATTACAGGTGTGAACCACTGACCAACCTATTTTTTCCTTTGAGTATTTGATCTCACTTGAATTGCTTTTAAGGAGAAATATGCTGTTATCCTTATCTTTGTTCTTTTGTATGTAATTTGTCTTTTCCTTTTGGCTGCATTTATGATTTTCTCTTTATCTTTGATTTTGAAAAATCTGATTATGGTGTTTCTTGTTACCATTTACGTTTCTTGTTCCTTGCTTATGAAGGTTATTGGATATGTTGATTTATAGTTACCATGAAATTGGTAAGCTTTTGAGCCATTATTTCTTCAAATATTTTCTAGCCCCTGACCCCTCTTCTCAAAGACTTCAATTACACATACGTTATACCATGTGTTATCCCTCAGGTCACTGATACTCTTTTCATTATAAATACTTTTTTTTTCTGTGTAACTTTAGATAGCTTCTATTATGTGTTGAAGTTCTCTAGTCTTTTCTTCTGCAATGTCTTAGCCACTAATAATCCAATCCACTGCATTTTTCATATCAGAAACTAGTTTCCATCTCTAAAAGTTAAATTTGGGATGGATATAATTTGGGGGTATATATTCTCTCTATATACACATACAAATACATACACACACGTATCTTCCATGTCTGTTCTTATTTTTTTGACACAGAGAATATAGTTACAGTAACTATTACTATATATGCATTGCTGAGTGTTGGATATTTTTATATTTCTGTAAATATTCTTGAGCTTTGTTCTCTGACACAGTTAAGTTACTTGGAAACAGATACTTTAGGCCCTCCTCCTTCTTAGCCTTGACCTCCTGGGTTCAAGCAATCCTTCTGCCTCACACTCCCAAGTAGCTGGGGACCACAGGCGTGGCCACCACACCTGGGTAATTTTTAAATTTTTTGTAGAGATGGAGTTTCACTATGGTGCCTAGGCTGATCTCAAACTCCTGGGCTCTAGTGATCCTCTGGCCTCGGCCTCCTAAAGTGCTGGGATTACAGGCGTAATCAAGAAACACAAATGATAACAAGAAACCCCTCTTAAGATCTGTCGGGCAGGACTAGGGCAATATTTACTTAGGGCTAATTATTTTCCATTGCTGCGGCAACATTCTTTTGAGTACTCTATCTAATGCTGTCCAAATCATGAGGTGTCTTAGCCTGTCTGGCTGACGCAGGCACTATTCCTGGTCCTGTGTGAGCACTGGGCATTATTCCTCCTAATCACCATGAGTGGTTTTGTCCTCTGGCCTTGGACAGTTTCTTCGCATACATGTGCTTATCAATTCTTTTCCAAATATTGCAGATCTCTAGGGTTTTCCCTTTATGCAGCATTCACCTATCTGTTACTTTGTCCTGTGAACTCTAGATGTCTAGACTCTCAGCTCTGTCTTCTAACTCAGGGAGTGCTATGGGTCCTGCTGGGTCTATTTATTTATTTATTTATTTATTTATTTATTTATTTATTTATTTATTTAGAGAGGGAGTCTTGTTCTGTCGCCAGGCTGGAGTGCAGTGGCATGATCTCAGCTCACTGCAACCTCTGACTCCCTGGTTCAAGCAATTCTCCTGCCTCAGCCTCCCGAGTAGCTGGGATTGCAGGCACATGCCACCATGCCCAGTTAATTTTTGTATTTTTCGTAGAGATGGGGTTTCACCGTGTTGACCAGGATGGTCTCGATCTCCTGACCTGGTGATCTGCCCACCTTGGCCTCCCAAAGTGCTAGGATTACAAGTGTGAGCCACTGCGCCGTCCAGGTCTCCCTCTTTATGCTGTGGATTGGAATCTCTCTTTAGGGAAATTGTAGGGCTCACCTTATTTGTTTCCCATCTCTCAGGGCTCACTGTCCTTTGTTGCCTGATTGCCAGTGCTTGAAAATCACTGTTTTATGTATTTTGTCTGTGTTCTTTGTCACTGTTGCTCCAGGTGGGTAGATAAATCTGTTCTGTTACTCCATCTTGGATGAAATAAAAAGTCCAGTTGATGTGTTCCCACCAAGTTTTAGCAGCCCTGCCTGGTGCTGACTGAGGTCTGTCTGCCCTTAGGTGAAAAGTCGTAAGAACAGAAAACTCAGTGTGGCTCCTTTCTGCCAACTGTAGACACCACTTCAGCTTCTGCCTGCTTTTGACTACTCTCCAGTCTTTTAAGACACATGTTTTTAAACTCCTTCAAGAGTGCAGAGTATTATCTGCAGAAGCCTTGCTCTGGTAAAAGAGATTCTGCCATATTATAAACCCAATGTCAATATTTGAATTTTTTTTTCTTCAAATCTATAATGTCACTGTTTTTTTTCAGTTCCTCCCTGAAATTTTAGTTTGGTTTTACCTCCATGGGGGCATATAAGCCTATCGTTTTGTACTCCATATCTAATGACGTCACTCTTAGTAGTACCAATGGATCTCTCTTGCTTTTTTTTTTTTTTTTTGAGATGGAGTCTTGCTCTGTTGCCGGGCTGGACTGCAGTGGCATGATCTTGACTCACTGCAACCTCTGCCTCCCGAGTAGCTGGGATTACAGGTGCACGCCACCACACCTGGCTAAGTTTTGTATTTTCAGTAGAATCGGGGTTTTACCATGTTGGCCAGGATGGTCTTGATCTCCTGACCTCATGATTTGCCCACCTTGGCCTCCCAAAGTGCTGGGATTGCAGGTGTGAGCTACCGCACCTGGCCCTCTTTTTTTTTCTTAATTAATTTTTTTAAAGTTTTATTTTTAATTGACAAATAATAATTGTATATATTGATGGAGAACAACATGCTATTTTAAGACGTCTATGCATTGTTGAAAGATCACATTGGGCTAATTAGCACACCCACCACTAGTATTTATCATTTCTTTGTGGTGAGAACATTTAAAATCCTTTCTTTTAGCTATTTTGAAATACACATTATTAGCTATAGTCATTATGCTGTGCAATAGATCACCAGAACTTATTCCTCCTGTCTCACTGAAACTGTGCCTGTTGACCAACGTTTCCCCTTTCCTTGTCCAGTCTCCCCACCCCAAGCCTCTGGTAACCACTGCTGATGTGTTACATGTTCTCTGTGCTGGTTCTCATTCATGGGGTTGTGTGTCCTCATCTGCTGAGTTAATGTCAGTCTGCTTATTATTCCCTCACAAGTAATTTGTTATTTTTGCCTAGAAGCTTGTAATTTTCTCCATATCAGGATATGCATAGGTGTCTGTGTTTTCTCATCTGCTCAACTTGGGTCTAGGTGAGCCCTTTCCATCTGCAGAGAGGTTTTTTTTTATTAGTATGTATTTACTACCTTTCCATCCATTCTCTCTTTTTTGAGCACCTATAATTCCAATGGAAAGTATCCTGAATCTATTTTCCACTTCTCTTAATTCCTACCTTTTCCCTCATAATTCCCCTCTTTTAAATTTATTCATCTATGCTTTAAGATATTCTTGCACTTGATTTTTCAGGCTAACTCAGGTCTCAATAAAATACATACACTCTTCTACAATTCATGTAGTCAATTGTTTGATAATCTTTGTTTTTATCCATAGAACACTTTATGTTGTCTTAAATCTCCTTAAGTATTCTTGTTCTTATTTATATTTTTATCTGTGTCCTCTAGCAGTTTTATTTCTCTGGTTGTATATATTTTTTAAAATAGTGATGGGATCTCACTATTTTGCCCAGGCTAGAGTGTGGTGGCTATTCACAGGTGTGATCACAGCATGCTACAGCCTCAAACTCGTGGGCTCAAACGATCAGTGGTGATTTACAGATGTGATGATAGCACACTACAGCCTCAATCTCCTGGGATCCAGTGAACCTCTTGCCTCAGCCTTACAGGTAGCTAGGAATATAGGCTCATACCACTGCACCCAGCTGATTGTGTATTCTATTTTTTCCCGATCATCCTCTCTCTGACTGCTGAGTCCCCTGAGAAAAGCCACTGTTTTTCCATTTAGGTTTAATGAGACTTAGGTATACTTGTTGCACTATCCTAAAATGCATGAATCTAGCAGGTGTCAGAAGGCCAAGTGGTTTTTATCTCCAATTGTATGTGGAACAATGTGATCCCAGGAAGCCTCTCTGTTATCTACTCTACCACTTCTCTTCCAGCCTCAAGAGCAGGGAAGACTTAGCCCACCTGTTTGACTACTTCTTCACCTTTTAGAGAAGCCCACCCCACACATATAAAGACAGTGAGACCTTTTTCCTACCCCTGGAAATTCCACAGATCTTTGTGTGACAGGCTCTTTCCAGGACCCATCACTGTCCAGCCTCTGCCCCTGAACTCCTCTGGTACTATTCTTCAATTGCTCATCCAATCAGAGGAGAAAGCCTTACACCAATTTTCTCTGCCAGGGCTTAGTGAACCCCCAGGTCAGTATTGGAGACATTAGTTGACTATTCACTGTTTGTTTCTCCTTTCTTTCTTAATGAAAGCCCAGTTCTGTTCAAGGAAGCCATACTGCACAACTAAAAGTATTTACCTTCTCAGACCCCTGGCAACCTGGGTTGCCATTTGACTCTTCTAATAGCTATCAGGAGGTGCTGTGGAGAAAACTATTGTTTTCTTGATCAAAAGGGAGAGATTCTGCAAACAGCCTGGTATTTTGCCCTTTGCCTTTTACTGGTCTTTTTCCTGACAGGAAAAGCCCACCTTCCTCAACCATAAGGATGAAAACCAAATCCAAAGGCTGGTGCAGCACAGTGCCAGAGGGAGACTTTATCACTGACTTTCTCAAGCAGCTACATCAGCCTAGTTCCAGATATCTTGTTATGAGAAAAATAAATTTCTATTTAAACATTGTAACTACATCTGTTATATACGACTAAAACAACTCTAAGTCCTCACTTATACCCAGCTGCTCCTAGGTTTTAGCAGCCACTTGACTTATGAGCCATTTCACTGAGAAGTGGCAAAGAGCCTGGAGGTAAGAATGGAGAGGAAAGGAGCTGTATTTAGATTGCTGTGTTCTCTGAATCCTCCTGATACTGAAATGTTGAGTGAAGTTTAATCTTTAACATTCATTCATGCACCAAGATTCATTAAGTACCTACTATGTGCCATTCATGCACCAAGATTCATTAAGTACCTACTATGTGCCAGGCATGGAGCTGGATGCTGGAAACAAAACAAAGATACCAACCCTGGCATCTTCTTCTTACCTTCATGTGTATCGTCCTCCAGGTCTGCCAGAGTGGGTGCATTAGGAAGTGAATACATGGAAGACTGGGTGAGCTGAGTCAGTTTTGAGATGCTGTTAATTGCCATGCTGCCCAGTGGAATGATGTGCTCTAGGGGAACATGTGTAAGGAAAATTACATGGAGTAACAGCCTAGTTACAATGGTTATCACAAGATTCTGCTTGAATAACCTAAGCCCAGGTATTGTTTGGCCCCATGGCTGAGGAATCTGATGGAAGGTGGGAAGAAGAGGATTACTCACTGCATATTCCAAAGTACCAACCTTTCATACAAAAAAGGAAGTGGGGGCCATGGGTGATGAAGAGCCCCCATTGTATGTATTAGGGTAGAGTTGAAGAAAATTTTCAAAAGGAATACCAACAAAGAACTGGGAAATCTGAGCTTAGGGACATCTGAAGGGTAAAGGACTTTAAAATGTTTTTGCTTCCTTTCTCCTTTGTTTAGGAAGTATTCTGCATAAACATTTTCTGAAGGAGTAATACCTTTGATTATATAATGGACCCCTTCTATTCTTCTTGTTATAAGCTTTCATGATAAAAAATTTCCTCCCTTCTCTTTATCATTTTCCCTTACTCAGTGATAAGAATTTGGCAGCCTTCTTGCTTGGTTCTAGTCTTCTGTGATTAGGGTGTACATATGGACTAGGAAGCTGCATATTTTCTTTATTTGACTGCTGAAAAAACTGGAATGGCTTAAAGCAATAAAACAACCTGTATATAGACCATGGAATATATAAGAAGAAAAGACCACTAAACAGGCAAACAGCAGAAGATGCCTCTGTTGCCTTTTCTGTCACTGACTTAGGCTGTTCAGTATATAATGGTTATGGTAATGGGATAAGAGGACTGGGCTTGGGGAGATTAAATTAGAGAAGGTTTTACAACAATGAACTGGGACTCATTCATGAAACGTTTATTCTCTGAAGCAGGCTTGTGAAGGGGCTAGCCTGTTCCAAGGATGTGGGCCAGGGAGAGTCCGCCAGTTGGCTTAGTCTCTGTCCCCTCTGTGTTGCTCCAGATACCAAAAGCCACAGCCATGTTCTGATGCTGGTGACAAGGATGGTTTCTAAGCCATTGGAGGAAATGATTCTAAGATAAAAGCTAATGTTCAATATTCACTAGCAAGCTATAAAAAAGTACCTCAGGCTGGGCACGGTGCCTCACACCTGTAATCCCAGCACTTTGGGAGGCCGAGGTGGGCAGATCATGAGTTCAGGAGTTCAAGACCAGTCTGACCAACATGGTGAAACCCTGTCTCTACTAAAAATTCAAAAATTAGCCAGGTGTGGTGGCACATGCCTGTAATCCCAGCTACTCAGGAGGCTGAGGCAGGAGAATCTCTTGAACCCAGGAGGCGGAGGTTGCAGTGAGCAGAGATCGCACCACTGCACTCCAGCTTGGGCAACAGAGGGAGACTCCATCTCAAAACAAAAAACAAAACAAAACAAAAAAAAGTACCTCCCAGTAGTGCATGACAGACAGGAAGGCTTTGGAAATCACCCAAACAGGGAACTCAGGTGTGTAGGTAGAAGGCCGAGGCAACGAAGGGGAGAGGTCTGCTCTGTAGATATGCAGTGCAACAGAAGTCACAGTGGGGAAATGTAGGGTACTTCCCAAGGCCAAAGTAGATTTGGTTGGAGTCAGAGACAATAATGGACTGGAGGGGAGGGACTGGGGAATCTGTGCCAGGAATGGGCTGGGCTCCTGTGGCTGGACAGGGCTTTCTAGCCTATGAAATGTTTTCAAGAGTTTTCACCTAAATGTTCAGCACTGCCTTTCATGCCTACGTAGTACTTAACAATCTGACATGTACAAACTTGTGAGTTCCCACATCCTCACACATGTTTTGTCCTAGACACATTAAAGGATAAAGATGGCAGCCTGTGAATTGAGATAGCTGGTGACTTAGGCTGAGGTGATGTGAAGGAGAGAAGCAAAGATTCTGGTTTGAGGGTTAGGGCCCTGAGTTCTTTATGATGGTGGGAATAAAGGAAGGAGCCTGAAAGAGATTAAGTGGCCCCCATCATAAACACTAGAGACCGTCAATGCAGCCTACCCAGAGGGGTTTGCTCCAAGGTGGAGTCTTCTGAGGCTTTATGTGTGAGGGGGCTAGGGTTTTTTATGTAGTAATTAATGATTTTCTCCACCCTATTCCTACAGGTAGACTCTAAATTGAACATCCAGTTCCATACTGCTAGACTGTCATGGGGCTTGTGGTGGGTGAAGCAATGATGGTATCTGTTAGTTTTGTGACATAATCACAGCTTCTGGACATGACACTTGAGGAGTACCCATGAAAACCATCCAGATTCAAAGACTCAAAAATCAAACGGCCCTCAGAGTTGTCCCATTCAATCTCTCAGCCAGGGAAATGTTCCCCTACAGCAAGGAGACTGACTCACCATCCAACTTCACACTCCATGTCATGTGGAAGCCATTGGTCATCAGGTAAAAGTTCTTCACATCTTCAGGCATCACACAGTTATTCTTCTAGAATCATAAAGCATCTAAGTGTCAGGTCAGGGCTGGGAAAGAGGCTACAGGGCCATGCCTCAAGGCACTGGAGACATGTTTACCATGTTATAGGTCCCTGAAATAGGAAGGCTCTGATAGTTACCTACAAAACTCTATTAGAGAGGCACTTGGGGTCTTGCAAGCAGAGTTCCAGTTTGCCTTTTTTTTTTCCTTCAGCAGCTAAAGCAAACCAGGTATCTGCTCTGCCATGATTATGCCTCAATGGGCAGCCACCTGGCAACGGAGCTCAAAGGGATCAAGCTGAAGAGGAGACAGGGGAACATGGTGAGAGGGCAAGTCCTAGGTAAAGTCTGACAATGTTCAAGCAAAGCAATCAATGCCATATATTTCAGACCCATGCTCATATATTATTTTCTGAAACAAATTATTGGACAAATAAGAGCATCTTAAAAGTGAAGAGTATATCATTCCCAGAAAACTTATGCAATGTCTAAGTTCTGACAGCTCTTAGAAGGTAACCATATATACTCAAATATTTCACATATCCATGGACACGAAATCATCCAAACTGTTGGCGGAGAGAACAAAGAAGGAGCTCAGTATCCTTTCAGGAGCTACCAGGAACAAGCCCTATATTCTAAGTAACTCACATCTGTGTGTGTGTATGACCAGTCTTCCCTAGCCAACTCAAATCCCTGGAGTGTGCAAAGGATGAGTTCTCCAATTCATTTCCTAGGCCCCGTAGAGTGACTTCTTGATGTAGTTATAGAGGCAAAGAGGCAACATGTTAATAACTATCCAAGCTTGTGGCTTACTGGACCCTTCTGAGATGTGATACTGACAACTGCTTATGTCAGGATTGCATTAGGTCATCCTGTCAGTCAGTTCTAGGTACCCAACGCGTGGGAAAGCATCATGTAGGATGATCTGAGTTCACTTCCCAACTCTGCCAGCAGCTGAGTGACCTTGAACATGTCACTCTGTGAATCTATGTTCAAGAATAAACTCTAAGACTTAATATACAGAACACTGGCAGTACGAGGGGGTGTGAGTTTGACAGGAAGAGAGGAGACTAGGAAATTATTATTATTCACAGCCACAGCATCTTCAGGAACTATAGATAAAGAGAAAGCTTCAAGCTTGCCAGAGATTTTAAGCAGTGTTTTTAGATTATTAAATGGACAACAGCTGTCATTTTAATGAAACGTTTTAAATTTCCTTTATTTATGAACTAAAATGTATGTTCTGATCAAGTTTTGTTTTTTCTGTGTCCACTATTTAGTACCCAGTCTCACAGATGTGAAATTTAAGAGACTCTCAGACTCCTTGGACTAATTTGTTTTCCTACTATTTGGAGTTAGGGGCTTGCTCCTATTGCCTCCTGTGTGGCCACATTATCTGTGCTTTCAGCAGAAAAAATGCACTTGCAGAATGCCTTTCTCCCACCCCTAAAACCCTGGTACAGGAAGCCTACAGTTACCAGTGTTCTGACGAGGTCCTTGCTCCTCTTGTCACTCCAAAAGGCCAGCATCCCTCTGACATTTTGATCACTAGTGCCATCTAGTGGTGAAGACGAGGAAACTACTGTCTGTCAGCCTGTCTTAATGGGGATTCCATGAGATCCAGGCTGAGGGCTGGTGGACTATTTGGCATATTTCATATGTAAGTCAGGCTGAATAATTTCAGTAATAGTAATTGTAACACTTGTTATGGTATTTATTTCACCCAAGAAAGAGATTTTGGTATTATTTTATACCAGTAATTTTTACAATTATTCAAAATTCATACAAATAGAAAAAAATCTGTGAAATCCAATATTTAATACACATTTCACATACTAATATACATAAACATTTTCAAGTAAACCAACTTCATGAAAAACATCAATCCCTCACTGTCATTCTAATTTAAATGACTAATGGCCTTGGCTCTGCTGCTCTTTGCTGCAGACCCTTCTGCCCCAAGCACCCCTGGGACAGTTGCTGGGTCTGCAGTGCTCCAGCCTCCCTACTGCATGTAGCTCTTCCGAGTGGGGCAAATCCAGGAAGAAAGGTTCACAACCAAAACTTAAATGACCACATACCTGCTTTAGTCCTTTCAGGATGGAGAGAAACATAAACAACCTCTCCTAATTTTAAGGTATTTCACCATTTTTTTTTTTCTGGCCAGTGACTCAGTTACTGCCATTTTAAAATTTCTCCTCTAACCAACCTGAAAAGAGTTTGCTTTTCCACAGGGGGCAATCTGCCCACATCAGAGGGCTTCTTCCTGCACAGATTCATGCTCAGTCTATATTTTGGGGGCTGTAATAGGAGGGTGGGGAGGAGGAAGACTGGCAGAAAGTGAATGGACAAGGGTATTATCAGGGTTGGAGGGAGGGTCCGGGGAGAAAGCCAACAAGGAAGAATAACACCAACTGGTGTCTGAAATAACAGCTGATTGCATCAAGATGGTATCTGCAATCTCTAGCCCAATGGTGATTCTGTCCCATAGTTCCTAATTTTTAATCTTTCTTCTCCTGAGACAATCTACAATGGTTTCTTTAAGCTACTTTAGAAAGAGTCCACCACAAGCTCTGTTACTCCTTCATTGGATGAAGGACCTGAGCCACTTTTTTGTTTTGGGAGCTATCAACAAGACTCCAGACAATCAATAGCACTGGGCCTTAAGGGAAGGGCTAGGGGCTGTCCATTGCCTTCTACTCACCTTTTCTACTCCTGGACAATCCTGCACCCCATTGTTCCCCTTACTTTTAGAGGCCACTTCCCAGCTTGGGAGCAGATGCAGGATCAGGTCAGCATAGGGGCCACAGGACAGAAATCAATGTTTCTATAGGTACTGGTCCTCGCTGAGCTGGCTCTCTGGCTGGTCTGCAACCAGGGTCAGGGCTGAAGAGCTGCCCAGGACATCCATCAAGAAGCATGAGAACACTGCTGGAAATTGTGGCAGTGAGCACGACGGCACCTCCTGAAACTCTTCTGAGGGAGGACACTCCACAAAGAGGAAAACCTGGATGAGCTGTGGAGGGATGGTGTGAGATCCCCAAGAGAATTCCCGAATATATTCTCAAACTTCCACCTTAGGGGAGGTGGAGGGCTTCGTTAACTGAACCCTTTTGTTTTGCTTAGGTTGCAGAATCTCCTGCAATTAGTGCTGGACATTAAAAAATGTAAACACAAGTCCAAAAGACAAGGTTTCTAAGAAAACTTTCACTGTCCTGTTAAAAGGTGACAGATGTGCCTAGGAACATCCCTTACCTCTTTTTTGTTTTTTGAGCTTGGAAATGAGAGCTGAGACTTTAGCAGTTATTTTGCCACTATGATATTGTGAAATACATATTTGGTCTCTGTCCCAGATTCCTGGCATACAATTTCTAAAATCCTTGGAATCTCCAAAGTGATATCTTTTTTCACAAATGACTGGCATCTCCAAGGTAGCTGCAGGATGGGGGATTCTCACCAGAACCACCAAGGCAGGGAGTGGGTTGGAACTTTCAGCCCCACCCCCTAACCTCAGGGAGGGAAGAGGGGCTGAAGGGTAAGTTGATCATCAATGGCCAATGGTTTAATCAATCATGTCTACATAATGAATCCTCCATAAAATGGCAAAAGACAGAGTTTGAAGAGCTTCCGGACAACTGAGCACATGGAAGTTCCTGTAGGGTGGCATGCTCTCGGATGGCAGGGAAGTTCCCCGCCCTCCCACCACACCTTGCCCTGTGCATCTCTTCATCGTTTACTTTGTAATAAACCTGTAAATGTTAAGTAAGTGTTCCTCTGAGTTCTGTGAGCCACTCCAGCAAATTAGCTGAACCTGAGGAGGGGGTCATAGGAACCCCAATTGATAGCTGGTGGGTCAGCAGCACAGGTAAAACAACCTGGGACTTGCAGTTGGCATTGGAAGTGAGGGGCAGTCCTGTGAGACTGAGCCCTTAACCTACGGGATCTGACACTATCTCCAGGGAGACAGTGTCGGAATTGAATTGGAGGACACCCAGCTGGCATTCACTGCAGAACTGATTGCTTGTTGATGTGTTTGAGAATTCCCCCTTGCAACACACACACATTTGGTCATGGAAATTTTCTGTGTTGATTGTTGCGGAATAACAGGAGAGGAAAAACAGTGTGTGTTTCCTCTACTCAGAGGCACCATAAAGAAAAAGGACAAAAGAATTACAGAGATAACAGCTTAACATTATCAGGGCTGATGAACCAACTGCAACTGTCTACCTCAGGACTTGTTACATGAAAAGTATCAATTCCTATTTGCTTAAGCTATTGCTAGTTTATCTTTCCTTAAATCAAACATAATCCTATTTATATAGAGACAAATGTTGAACAGGTAAGTGTTGTGGAGCTGAAGGGGCAAAGAGAACTAGGAGGGAAAAGTCTGCGAGGAAGGAAAGAATCAGAGTTGTGCTTCTGCATCCAAGGGAGGAGAGGCTAGCAGAGAAGGGACTGGCTAACTGGGAGGCATGCAGGAGCGATACCAAGTGAGATGAAGTCAGTCTTTAGCCATGGAGAGGTCCTAGTGATTTTGACAGAATGGTATCCAAGAATGGTGCTGACTAAAGAGAGGCTGTGGCAGGATGAATAATTGAGAAATGAAGGAAGGATGGTAATTCGTAAACCATGGCCACTGGATCTACCCTGTCACTTGTTTTTGTAAAAATGTTTCATTTGAACACAGTCACACTCATGCGTATCAGTACTTCTGATGGCTGCTTTCACAGCTACAATGGCAGAAATGAGTAGCTGTGACAGAGACTGTAACACCAGAGCATAAACTATCTGGTCCTCTAAAGAAAACATTTCCCAACCCCTGGTGTAGACAATTTTTCTACACACTTGGCATGAAAAGGAACAAATAGCTAAATAGCTAGAAGGAGACATACGTTGAAGGTTTTTTGTTTTTAATTTTAAAGAGATGGGATGCCCCTATGGGGAAGCTGCCAGCAGAAAGAAGAGAAGTGCTAGAGAGAAGGGTTGACTGGTGGAGAATATAGAGAATCTCCCAGGCAGAATAAGAGCATGAGGTGAGGGGGTCACTAGTGACATGGTGTCGCAGGGTGATTTCTTCTACTGGAAATGCTTATCATAAATTCACAGTGGGGCATGTAAGGAACAGCTCTTCAAGAAGGTTCAGAACCCACTCTGCAGACTGTAGAAAAACTGAGCCTGAAAAAAAGGAGATATTCTGCTAAATCGTTTGGTTTCTGTGGACCATGGTTTCACTATCAGTAAACTGAATTTTTATCTGGGGATTGGTGGGTGTAACCAATCAAGAATTGTAAAGCCATCTGCAACTATGAAATGTCACTGAAATGCTTAATAATAACAGAACTCTCCTGGCATCAGGATGCCATTAGAACTAAGAGGCAGATGCTTTCCTGGTGCTTGAAAGATGAAAAGCTCAGTGTAGGCACTGGGCCTTACTATGGACCATCACGACAAAAGGCAGGTAGCAGGCACAATGAACATGAATCATACAGCTGCACAGAGGCAGGCAAACTGAAATTGTGTATTTAAGAAGAAAAAATGGTGAAATATATAAAAATGGAAAAAGGTTGTTCACATTTCCCTCCAACCTCAGGGGATTACAGCAGGTATATGATCATTTAGGTTTCAGTTGTCAACTTTTCTTACTGGATTTGTAGTACAGAATCATGAAAGACTAGATTACAGCTGGACGAGTCCTTCAATAACACTGATTTCAAATTACTTATTTCATACATGATGAACATGAGATCCAGAGAAGTTACATGACTTAGCCAAGGGTCCAGAGCTGGCATAAGACTTCTACTCTAGTCTGGTTTTCCCACATCAAAATGCTTCCATATCCTTACTAGTATAATGTATCTGTGAGCTTCCCACAGAGTTATATTTGCCTAAAGGGGCAGAGGGCCCCTTCTCGGGGAGCTTTATCTGAAGGTATTTATGCAGCTGTGGTTACCAGGTACACCAGAGGGAGGCTGGGCTCTAAATGAGGTGTCTCCAAGGAGATGGGTCTCTAGGGTCAGTTCTCTAAAGAAGCAGGAATTATCAACCCCTTGGGATCCTCCTGCTTCTCTGGTACAAGCACTTCTGGAAGCAGGCACACAGCAGGGGTGGCTTATCAAGCCTGCTCCTGTGGCAACATGCTCTTTAGTAACCTCTAGGGTGAGAAAGTGAGACAAGGGAGTTTCAGAGCAGTCCAAAACTTCTACCCTCCACTGCTTAGGAGATAAAAGTAGGTAAGAAAATAGCACATCGAGTATTGCCCCATTTTGAATGAAAACATTATACAAAAACTTGTTTTAAACTTTTGGGGTTATGAGTTCCTTTGAGAATCTGAAAAAGCCTTTTCCTCCCACTTCCCCCAAAAAACATATCTGACATACATTTCAAGGAGTCCATGGACCACTTCCCATTCATGGACTTGTAAGGATCCCATTGCCTACCCTCCACCCACACACATAACCAAAAATACACCAACTGTGGTTATGTCTAGGTGATAAAATCCTAGAAGATATTTAAAAAAATTTTTTTTTTATTTTCAATACACCTTTTTGACTGTTTTGTTTAGCATAATCAGAAAAAAATAGTGTTACATAAAAACTGAATCTTAAAACAAAAGTACACACCCCAAAGGCTATCTTCCAAGCATCCCACAGGCCTTTACAAGCCCAGACATGCTGAACTCAGGTGAAAGAAACGTTTTTACATTACTGATCCGGATGCTGTTCGTATCTTATTTTAAAAATTTTTATTACTTATTTACTTTTCAAGAGACAGGGGTTGAGGAGTTGTCTCATTATGTTGCCCAGGCTGTTCTTGAACTCCTGGCCTCAAGCTATCCTCCTACCTTGGCCTCCCAAGCAGCTGGGACTGCAGGTGTGCACCACCACACCTAGCTTGTGTATTAGATTTGGCATATTTGAACTTAGATCTGAGATACTTTAACTAAAGAACTCAAAGGAAAATTCCAAATCTATATATCTGATAATTTTAGGTACCTTCATAGGTATTCTCCCAACTGAATATGTCTGAAGAAAATGTTCCATTAAACTGTCTCAGTTAGTTAAAAATCTCTTTCTCTCACGCTTACCCCTTAATCCTTTTAGATCTCTGATGGCTATTTATCTAGCACTACAACTGCATTTCCCTAAGTGTCAGTCTAAGCTAAAAGGGAACCCAATAAAGTTGCATTGTCCAGGAGGCAGATTAGACCCCAAGAGATCCCCTGCAGACTCTATCCCTGAAACACAGCTATGGAAGGCAGCTCCAAATGAAGAAACTACAGTATAAGTAAAACTGGGACAAATGGGTAATGTCTTCTCCTTAAAGAGTTCTAAGGACTGTATGGTACAAGACACAAGGAAGAATATGCCTCAGGAATCACTTTATTCCAAAGAAACTTAATAGTGTTCCACCCTAGACAAGGCATTCCTGTCCTCTCATCTTCCAATGCAGGTCCTCAGCAGACACGAAAACACCAGGATCTGACTCTCACAAAAGAGCCCTAAGGCAGTTCTTTTTTTTTTGTGAGATGGAGTCTTGCTCTGTCGCCCAGGCTGGAGTGCAGTGGCGCAATGTCAGCTCACTACAACCTCTGCCTCCCGGGTTCAAGCGATTCTTCTGCCTCAACCTCCCAAGTAGCTAGGACTACAGGCGTGCACCACCACACCTGGCTAATTTTTGTATTTTTAGTAGAGACGGGGTTTCACCATATTGGCCAGGCTGGTCTCGAACTCCTGACCTCGTGATCTGCCTGCCTCAGCTTCCCAAAGTGCTGGGATTACAGGCGTGAGCCACCGCGCCGGCCTGGCAGTTCTACTAATACCTAAAGGGCTGACTTAAGCCCAAAAAGAATCAAGAGGAATGTCCTCCATCATATCTTTTCTCTTACTGTTATTTATAACAAACAAAACGTCAACGAGGCCACAATGGCATAGTCACAGAAGTATCAGGAACAGGTGTTGACAGAATCAGCCAATAAGAGTTTCATAGACACTGTTCTGGAATTCCCTTTTCCTATGATGGGCTGTGAGTAGAAATGGAGGTGGGGGCTGAACGAGAAGAGTTGGGATGCTGCTGAGCTGAGGTCCTGGATCAACTCCCAGTTACTGAGCTGCCAGAAAAGCTGCTGCTGGCTCAGCCCAGGGAGGGGAGTCAGGCTGGTAGGACTGCTTGCCTGCTGAGGGCAAGACTCCCATGGTGTTGTCCTCTGTCAGAGCGGCAGCCTGGCAGAGCAGAAAGGACATGTTCTTAGAGGCAGGCAACTGTAAGTTCAAATTCAGGCTCTGCCACTTGGTCGCTATGTTACTCGGAACACATCTTCCTTCCTTCCTTCCCTCCCTCCCTCCCTCCCTCCCTCCCTCCCTCCTTCCCTCCTTCCTTCCTTCCTTCCTCCCTCCTCCCTCCCTCCCTCCCTCCCTCCCTCCCTCCTTCCTTCCTTCCTTCCTTCCTTCCTTCCTTCCTTTCTCTCTCTCTCTTTTTCTTTCTTTCTTTCTTTCGCTATGTGACTGGGAACAAATCTTTCTTTCTTTTCTTTCTTTCTTTCTTTCTTTCTTTCTTTCTTTCTTTCTTTCTTTCTTTCTTTCTTTCTTTCTGTCTCTCTCTTTCTTTCTTTCTTTCGCTATGTGACTCGGAACAAATCTTCCTTTCTTTTTCTCTCTCTCTCTCTCTCTCTCTCTTTCTTTCGCTATGTGACTCGGAACAAATCTTTCTTTCTTTCCTTCCTTCCTTCCTTCCTTCCTTCCTTCCTTCCTTCTTTCTTTCTTTCTCTCTTTCTCTCTCTTTCTCTTTCTCTCTTTCTTTCTTTCAACGAAACAAGGTCTCGCCCTGTTGTTCAGGCTAGAGTGCAGTGCTGTGATCATAGCTCACTGCAGCCTCAACCTCCTGGGGTCACAGGATCCTCCCACCTCAGCCTCCCCAGTAGCTGGGAGTAAAGGTGTGTGCTACCATACCTGGCTAATTAACATTATTGTTTTGTAGAGTTGGAGTCTTGCCATGTTGTCCAGGCTTTTCTTGAACTCCTGGCCTCAAGCAATCCTCTGCCCTGGCCTTCCAAAACACTGGGATTACACGTGTAAGCCACTGTGCCAGCCAAATTCTTTAAACTCTTTCAGCCTCAGTTTCTTCATCTATAAAATGGAGATACCAATACCTACCTTGCAGGGTTTTTATTTATTTAGTATGGAATGACTTATGGGGTAAGTGTTAGCAGGTACTTATTAAATGGTAGGGCAATTTGTTGCCACTTGCCCCAGTCAAATCCATTTGTTACTCTACAGCCACAGTGGTCTTTCCAAAGTATAAATCTAACTTCATAGTTCCCTATTTGAAACATTTCAATGACTCCCCTTTGCTTCTAAGATAAAGAGCAAACTGCTGAAAACCTATGAAGCCCCGGATTTCCTGGTCTTTGGTGAGCTCTCTCTCCCTTGCTCTCCTATGCTCCTTCTTCGTGATCTCAGAACAATGTAATCCTTCTCATCTTGAAGCCTTCATAGAGGTTGAAAGTCTCATCTTCCTAGATCCCATATACCTGGTTAACAACTTCTTATTGCTTCTTTGGGAAAACTTTTCTCAACCTCTAGACTAGAGCAGGTCTCCAGGCAATGCTTCCTTTACCTGTCTTTCACGTACTCAGGCCAGTTTGTAATTACATTCATAACAATCTATACTATGTCTTTGGCAGTAAGATCAAGAGGTAAAAACAGTGCCTTTTAAAAAAATTACCATTTAATCCCCACAGCTCAACACCAAGCACAACGTCTGGCCCATTGTAGAAGCTTAAAACTTTTATTGAATAAATGAATTGAAGTTCAGAGGAAAATTGGAAAGCATTAGCTTTTAATCTGCTTAGTAGTTATGTGCAACACTTAACCATGTTCTGGACAGTATGACACTTATTAATATATATCCTTTTCTTTCCTTAATTGATTTTTAGCTTTGTTCTATACAACTTTGAATGTCCACTGCTTCTATAGGAGAGTAGGGCTCAGGGGAGACACTCCATGCTGGGTAAGTGGCATAGAACGAAAGGAACTGTTAAGTGGGCTGGACAGAAACATAGAAAAGGTAAACTCTATGTTGAAAGCAGCTGTGGTCTGAGATAAGTACTTTTCCTCCCCTAATCTTTCCTTCTCAGGGACATTTACATTGACCTCTCTTTGTTGGGAGGTAAAGACTTCACATGGCAACACTTACTTGTTCCCAGGAAGAAATCATATGACGTTCAGCAGGAGGCTTTTCTATGATGGTCACCTCTGTCACACCTGGGGAAGATTCTGGAGGAGAAAAAAGAGTCTGTAGAGTTGCAGCTGGTCCACTGTTATACATTTCTATGTTAGATATTGACTAACTGTTGATGACTGCTCTAAGAACACCCAATCCTTCTCATAAACACTTATTACCTCTGTGATCAAAGCAGAGAACTGGTTGGCCTCTGAAAGGCATGGTCCCATAACCCAGGGCAATGTAGTCTACCTGATAGAAAGGATATGCACAGACTGTGCTCTATACTGTCATTGCTCAGTCATTAATCTTATTGAACAAAAAACAGAGATTGTAGATTCCTAGTGATTTTACACTGAAATTCTCAGTGAGCTAAATCTATATACTCAGGATAAAGTGAAAAGAAATGAAGAATAGCAACCCACTAACTTTTATAAGACATAAAACTTGTTTATTAACTTTTCTTCTAAATAAAACTCATCTTGAACATAACCTTCTACTCTATGAGGTCTAGGATTTCAAAGCTGGGTTAACATAAAAAATAGATTCTATCCAAAAATATACTAAGAAAAAAAGTAAGTCATATTTCTAAATCCTTGAAGTAGGAAAAGGTCTCCAAATAATCTGGTCTGCTTCTCTTTGTGGAGCTGTGTTCTATCATTCACTCTGAGGGACAGCAGAAGCCACCTGGGAATACTACAGAGTTCAATACCTCCAACAACATTCTCCATTTGTCTGTGGCCATGCAGACTCAAGATTCTGAAGTCCTTAATCCAAGACTTAAAATTTGTCATAAACGCTGTTATGACTTGAATTCTGTCCCCACCCCCACAAAAAAAGATGTCGAAGTCCTAACCCCCAGTACCTCAGAATATGACCTTATTTGGAAATAGAGTTACTGCAGACATGATTAGTTTAGATGAGGTCATAGTGAAGTAGAGTAGACCCCTAGTCCAGTCATTGGTGCCCTCATAAACAGGACAACATGTAGCTAGGTATGGCAGTGCATACGTGTACTCCCAGCTACTCGGGAGGCTGACACAGGAGGGTAGCTTGAGTTTTTAAAATCTCTAGGACTATGACAGAGACTTCTAATCATTTTATGTGGTTCACTGATCCTATAATTAAGCCAGTGCCCTTTTCATGCATATACAATTTCCTCCAAGTTGCCAGAAACTCAAATCTTGGGATGCAGCAATAGCCCAATATAGGAACTAAGAATTCTAGACTCTACCTATTCTAGTCTTGCTTTATACATTTACTAGTTGTATGACCTTAGATGGGTCTTCACTTCCCTTCACCTTCAGTAAGTCACAAGAGATCTTAGGTTTGAAAGAGGACACATACAATTATTTACTGTTTATAACAGGCCTACGTGGAAGGCTTATAGGTTCAGACAAAACTACTGTGATGCTACTGCAGATGGGGTCATATCATAGTTAAGCTTGGAATACTCTCATGATAAGGTAATTGGCCAACATATTGACTTTAATAACTTTCAGATAGTAAGTTGCTTAGGAAGTATCCATTGTAGAGACTCCTGTATCCAATATAGTACTTCGGAATTGGTGAGGAGAAGGTATTGGGGATATGGAAGAGAAAGGCATGCAGTAAATTCCATTTGTATAATGCTCTGTTACAGGAAATTGGCATAAATTATCCCATTTAATCTTTCAACAATCTTGTGAAGCAGGTATCCTTACCCTCGTTTTAAAAGATAAGGAAACTGAGGTTCAAGGGTGTGAAATAATTCATAAAATGAAATATCTGACCAAAGTTGTGGACACCAAGCCTAATGCTGTTTTTATCATGTTGTCTTAGTAGCCTATCATTTTGGTGAGATAACTAAAAACATTTGCGGATGTACTGGAAAGCAAAAGAAATTATACATTGTCCTTGGCCTATCAGGATGCCATATATGAGAAGCAATATCTGAATACGCATAGCCATTCTCCCTGTCCTGCCTTTGTGACCAATGACAAGCATTTGTCAGCAGCCTGGCTGGAATAACCTGCATGGCAAGAGTAAGAGATACGAAACTCAGATCTTTAGACTCAGCACAGTCCACTCTAAGTAACTGTGTGATATGCCGTGGATTAAAACTCTCTGTGGTAGCTTACTCCAAAGGTGGGTGCTATCAATTCCTTCCTTCCCTGCATGCCCATAGCACTTCTTATTGAGAACTGAGTCTATTTCTCCAACTTCTTGAGTTTGGAGTTGGCCTGAGAGTGCCTTGCCCTATAAAATATGGTGAAGAAATGGTGGGCCAGTTTTGGACTTAAAATTTAAGAGAACTGGCAGTTTCCCTTTGCCTTTCTTTGATTCCTGAGCCATCACATGCTAAATCCAAGCTACTCTACTGGAGACAGAGGGCATACTGAGAAGTATTGAGGGGGGCAGACATTCGAGTGCAGAAGCCATTTGATGATCCCAGTCCCAGCTGCTATCTAACTGTGACCACTTGAGAGACCCCAAATGAGAACTACCCCAGCTGATTCAGTCAATCCACAGAGCTGGGAGAGATGGTTAATTGTTGTTTCAAGCAAACTATGTTTTGGGATGATTTGTTATTCAGTTATTGATAACTGGAATATATTTTCTAGTGAAAAACAGTCTCTCTGAGGTATTTAATGAGGACCTGCTATGTCCTAAGCTTTGGGAAATTACTACCAGAGATTAGGAATTTAAGTAGGAGATACTGTTTGAAGAAACTTATTGCTTAGTTAGATAAATAAGGCAAACATGAAACAAAAGTGAAAACTCAAGATAATATGTAATTATGTGTTAAACTAGGTGATACTGACTGTCAGGGCCACAGGAGTTGAAGGCAGAGGGAGGTTGACAAAGACTGAACAAGTGATAGAAAACATCAGAAACTGCACACAGCTGATCTGGGCCTTGAAGGATGATGTGGCAGTTACTGCAGACCGGCTCAATTAACACCTCCTCCTGTTCCCCGCTGGCGTGCTTTCCTTTATTTTAGACTCGTTAGCTAAAGACTTCATTTCCTAGATTCCATTGCAGTTAAGACTCCCTCTGGTGACTGGGATGCCTGCATGGAAACATACACTCATAAAACCTGGAAGAAGGGAATCAGTAGACGAGAAAGAGAAAAAATGGGGAGACCAGGTCTTCTTGCAAGCATAGTTTCACAGGTGTTTTGGTCTCAGAGGGCTGGAAGTTGTAGCGGTGGCTGTGGCAGCAAAAGCATTAACAGTTTTTGATTCTGCAGCTATCCTTCTGGGAGTCTGAAATTTTGAGAGCTGTGGCTGGTTGTTTTGCCAATGTGAACAGCATTCAATAAACCCCTGGAAGTTGAGGCTTAAACAGGCTTTCCAGGGAAGAAACACTGCACATATATTGTTGAATTTCACTATTTAAGGAAGAAGTGTATTGTATGTGACCACCAACAAGATGGAACACTTCAGAAGATTGTGCATGGATTCCTCTAGATTCTATGTCTTTTCCTCCTGCTAATCAATGTAATAAATTATACTTGGGATTAAAACTGTTTCTGAGTCCTGTGAGTCTTTGCAGTGGATCTGGTGGATCTAAATGTGTGGGTGGTTGTGGGATCCCAGAAACATGCATCCATCTTTTTATATTTAACATTTCTGATTTAGTTTGATTTAGGTATGTTTTTGAAAACAGCAAATAACTGGGTTTTGTGAGTCAGGTTTAAATCTTTTTCTATTAGTAGGTGACATAAACCTATATGTATATACTTAAGAGACAGGGTCTTGCTGTCACCCAGGCTGGAGTGCTGTGATGTAATCATAGCTCACTTCAGCCTCAAACTTCTGGACTCAAGTGATCCTCCCATCTTAGCCTCCCAAGTAGCTGGGACTACAGGTGCACACCACCACACTGGGCTAATTTTAAATTTCTTTTTTTTTTTTTTGTAGAGACAGGGGTCTCACTATGTTGCCCAGGCTTGTCTTGAACTTCTGGTCTCAAGTGATCTTCCCACCTTGGCCTCCCAAAGCACTGTGATTACAGGCATGAGCCGCCGTGTCCAGCCATGACCATTTATATTTATTGTTATGACAGATATGTTTGGTCTAAACGCTATCATAATAGTTCATAATTATGTGTGCTGTATTACACTTGTGTTTCTTTTTGACGTGCACATCATTTGCTCTTTTCTTTCAAACACTTGGGGGAACGTTTTCTATTGCTGAGTAATAAATTACCACGAATTAGCAGCTTTAAACAACACCCTTTTATTAAGTCACGGTTCTGTAGCTCACAAGTCTGGCATGGCATGATTGGATTCTCTGCTTAGGCTGAAATCACTGGTCTTTCTTTACACCAGGTGCGCTGACAGGTATTTTAACTGTTCTATTTTCATCTGGATCTTGGGGTCATCTTGGAAACTCATTTCTGTTATTGACAGAATTCAATTCCTTTTGGTTGCAGGACTGAAGTTTCTATTTCCTTGCTTGTTGTCAGCTGGGGCCACTCTCGGCTTGCAGAGGCCACCTGTATTTCTTGTTAAAAGGTCCCATCCATCTTCAAGTCAGCAACAGCCTAACAAATTCTTTTCCTGCCTCAAATCTCTTTGACTTCCCTGTTAACAGCTTGTTTTAAAGGGCTTATGTGATTAGATCGGGCCTACCTGGATAATCTTGCTTTTGCCATTTAATGTAACATAATTGAGGTGTGGTGTCTCATCATCTTCACAGTCCTGTGGATTAGAGTAGGAATTCTAATAGTACCGTGTTTAGAATTCCTTTTTAAAAATAGCTTTACTGAGATATAATTCGCATACCATAATTCACCCTTATAAAGTGACTTCTATATTCAGTTATGCATCCTTTCCCCCAAAAGAAACCCATACCTATTATATTAGCAGTCCCCTTTCCTACCAGCCTCTGGCAACCACTAATCTACTTTCAGTTTCTACAGATTGGTCTACTCTGGACATTTCATATAAATGGAATCATACACGTGGCTTTTGCAACTGGCTTCTCTCACTTTGATTTCAAGATCATCCATGTTGCAGGATCAGTACTTCATTCCTTTTTATGGATAAATTTTTTTTTTGTTATATGGATATATCACATTTTATATATCATCAATTGATGGACGTTGAGTTGTTTTCACTTTCGACAATTATGAATAATGCAGCTATGAACATTTGTCTGCAAGTGTTTTCATGTAAATATCTTTTCATTTCTCTTGGAGAAATGAAATCCAGAAAAGGAATCCAAAAATGGAATTGCTGGGACATATGGTAACTCTAATCTTTTGAGGAAGTGCCAGACTAGTTTTCAAAGCTGCTGTGCCATTTTACATTTTACATCCCCACCAGCAGTATATAATATCTCCATACCCTCACCAACAATTGCTGTATCTGTCTTTTTGACTATAACGATCTTAGTGGGTATGAAGTGAAATCTCATTATGGTTTTGATTTGTATTTACCTAATGGCTAATGGTGATAATCATCTTTATGTGTGCTCACTGGCCATTTGTGTATCTTTGGAGAAATGTCTACCCTGATCCTTTAAAATTGAATTATTTGTCTTTTATTGAGTTGTAAGAGTTCTTTGCAGATCTGTAAGTCCCTTTTCATATATATGATTTACAAATATCCTCTCCTATTTTTTTGGATTGTTTTGTCACTGTCTTGACTGTATCCTTAAAAGCACATTTTAAATTTTGATTAAGCCCTTTTTCTTTTGTCGCTTATGCTTTTGTGATATGTAAGAATTCAGTGCCTAATTCAAGGTCACTTTAAAAAGTAACCTAAGGCCTGTTTTCTTCCAAGAGTCTTATGGTTTTGGCTGTTACATGTAGGTCTAAGATACTTTTGGAGTTAATTTTTGTATATCATTTGAGGTAGAGGTCCAATTTCATTATTTTACATGTGGAAATCTAGAACCATTTGTTGGAAAACTATTTTTTCCCATTGAGAAGTCTTAACATATTTGTCAAAAATCAATGAATTAGGCTGAGTGCAGTGCCTCACACCTGTAATCCTAGCACTTTGGGAGGCCGAGGCAGGTGGATCATGAGGTCCGGAGATCAAGACCATCCTGGCTAACAACCTGGTGAAACCCCGTCTCTAACAAAAATACAAAAAATTCGCCGGGTGTGGTGGCAGGCACCTGGAGTCCCAGCTGCTCAGGAGGCTGAAGCAGGAGAATGGCCAGAACCCAGGAGGCAGAGCTTGCAGTAAGCTGAGATCATGCCACTGCACTCCAGCCTGGGCAACAGAGCGAGACTCCGTCTCAAAAAAAAAAAAAAAAATCAATGAATCATAAATATGATGTTTATTTTTGGACTTTCAATCTTATTTCATCCATCTAGATTTCTATTTTTATGCCACAACCACTCTGAAGACAACTGTGGTTTTAAATTTTTAAAATTGTAGTAAAATACACATAACATAAAATCCATCATTTTGGTCAATTTTAAGTGTACAGTTAAGTGGCATAAAGTACATTCACACGGTTGTACAAACATCACCAGAACTTTTCCATCATCTCAAATATAGTATAGGGAAATGTGAGTAAGAGGAACTTTTTTCCTGTTTTGGAAAGAAAAGTTTGTTTTGGCTACTCTGGGTCTCTTGCATTTCTATATTATATTTTAGGATTAAATCAGCTTCTCGATTTCTACAAAACAGACAGTTGAGATTTTGATGGAAACTGTAGATCTGAGATTTGTAGATCAATTTGGGGAGTAACAGATTTTAACAATATTAACTCTTCCAATCCATAAGCATGGTATGCCTTCTTATTTATTTTGGTCTTCTTCAATTTCTTTCCACAGTCTTATGTACTTTTCATGGACATCTTGTGTTAATTTATTCCTATTTTATTTTATTTATTTATTTTTGAGATAGGGTCTCACTCTTGTCGCCTGGGCTGGAGTGCTGTGATATGATCATAGTTCACTGTAGCTTCAAACTCCTGGGCTCAAGTGATCCTCCTGTCTCAGCCTCCTGAGTAGCTAGGACTAAGGCATGCACCACTACACATGGCTAATTTAAAAATATTTTATAAAGACTATGTTGCCCAGGCTGGTCTGCAACTCCTGGTTTCAAGCAATCCTCTCACTTTGGCCTCCCAGTGTTGGGATTACAGGTGTAAGCCACTGTGCCAGCTACATCTTATTCTTTTTGATACTATTATAAATTAAATTGTTCTCTTAGTTTTATTTTTGTATTGTTCATTGCTGGTGTATAGGTTTTTTCTTTTTTTGTGGATTCTTTAGGACTTTTTATATACGAGATCATGTCATCGGCAAACAGATAGTTTAATTTCTTCCTTTTCAACTGGATGTCTTTATTTCATTTTCTTGCCTAATGCCCTAGCTAGAAACTCCAGTACAATGTTGAAGAGAAGTGATAAAAGTGGAATTCTTGCTGTGCATAAAAGAGTGAACATAGCAGGCCTGAGACAATAATCCTTAGAAAGGCCTGCCAATCAGGCTGCCAAAATCCTTTTGTTGTAATGAATCATAGCCATGAGTAGGACTATCTCCTGAGTCCTGTAATCCTTGCATCAAATCATTGAATCTGGTGTGATCTTGGGGAACCCTAATACAATTTTTGTTCCTGATTTTAAGGGGAAAGCTGCCAGTCTTTCACCATTACATATGATGTTAGATGTGGGCTTTTCATAGACGTCCTTTATCAGGTTGTCTAGGTCCTTTATCCTATCCTATTTCTAGTTTGGTTTTTTTTTTTAATCAAGAAAGGATGTTAGATTTTGTCAAGTGCTTTTTCTTTAAGATGATTATGCAGTTTTTGTCTTATTCCATTCGTAAGTTGTATTATATTAATTGATTTTTTTTTTAAGTTTCTTTTTTTTTAGTGACACAGTCTTGCTATGTTGCCCAGCTGCACTTGTACTGGACTCTAGTGACCCTCCCACCACAGCCTCCCCAGTAGCTAGAACTAAAGATATGGGCTGCCCTGCCCAGCTATTAATTGATTTTCGTATGTTAAAACCACGCATTCCTAAATCACACTTGGTCTTGGACTTCTTCTATTAAAAGAGACACACATTTTAAAAATCAACCGAACAAATACATAATTTCAAGTAGTTAAAGTGCTATAGGAATAAAAGAAAAAGCAGGGTAAGGAAAGAGAGAGCAAGAAAGACGGTGGTTATTCAAACTATATTCAGGGAAGGTTTCTCTGAAGCGATGACATTTGATCAGAGATCTGAATGACCTGAAGAAGTGAGACATTCAGAGAAAGATAATTCCAGGTGCAAGGACTAGCAAATTGCAAAAGCCTTGAAGCAGGAACCCTCTTAGTGTGTTTAAGATACAGCTAGAAGGCCATGTGGGCAAAAGAGTGGAAATAAAGTCAGAAAGAGATTAGAGCAGCTCATACAGGGGCTTGCAGGTCATGGTACAGACATTTGGATTTATTGTAATTGTGATGGGAAGGCACTGAAGCATGGTTTTCAGCCTTCTTAAAAGACCTTTCTCCTCCTTGGTTTTCTGGCTAAACTCCCATATGTCTCTCAAAATCTAGCATCATCTCCTCTGTGACATGTTCTTTAACATCCCTGATAAGATCAGTCCCTTCCTCTGTGACATCTCTGAGTAACAGCAGATTACTGATCTCTCTTCACACTCCTAGGGCCCTCATTTGTTTATTTTTTCACAGAACTGTGTTTTTTCATATTTTAACCTCACAGTCTAACATAGTGGTGAGTACTAAAGAAACGTTTGATAGGCCAAGCGCGGTGGCTCACACCTGTAATCCCAGCACTTTGGGAGGTCGAGGCGGGTGGATCACCTGAGGTCAGGAGTTCGAGACCAGCCTGGCCAACATGGTGGAACCCCCGTCTCTACTAAAAATACAAAAAATTAGCCGGGCGAGGCAGGAGAATTGCTTGAACCAGGGAGGCGCAGGTTGCAGTGAGCCGAGATCGCGCCATTGCACTCCAGCCTGGCCCACAAGAGCAAAACTGTCTCAAAAAACAAACAAAGAAATGTTCGATAAAAGAAACACTCTAAGTCATTCAGTGGTGCAAGGCTGGAATCCTTTCAGACCCGAAGTAGTTGTCGCCCTGGCAGGTCGGGTGCATCACTTCTCTCAGAGAAAGGGCTTGGGTCTCGGGGAGAATGCCCTGGCTGAGAATGCCTCCTAGGGGGAGATCCAACCTCCCAGCCGTCAGGTGCTTGCTGTGTTCCCTTTGCACGACTTTGTACGTCCTTCCAGGGTGGGACCTTGGGTGGCGGTAAGTGGAGGAACCTTCAGGCTTCCCAGTTTTGCTTCCGAACACTCCTGGCAAACACTTCCAAGGCCTAATCACAAACCCAGGTCCCCCATTTTCCTCCGTAACAACGGAAGTCACAACAGCGATGTCCACTCCTGTTCAGGGGCCAGCGTCGCGCCGTCCACCCCACACCTCATCCCTCCACTCCTCCTTCCTTCTCCTCCACACCCTCTCGGCACCGTGCCCCCACCCCTCACCTAGGATGCGCGTGATGCCCAGGGTGAGCTTCTCCAGGTGCGGCTTGCTGCAGCCCAGCCCCGGGGGCGACGCTTCCTCCTCCATGGCTCGCGAACCCGATCCGCGCGCGGCGGGAGCGGGTAGAGGACCGGACCCCGCCTCAGCGCCGAGGCCAAGTTCATGGCATGCCGGGAACTGTAGTTCTCGGCGCCTGAGAGCGCGGCGCAGTGATGATAGGGGCCCGGGGTTGGTCTGACAGCAGCAGCTCCGCGGGGCGCCGATTCCCGCGGCCCCGCCCGGTGCCCCACACCGCACCTCCGGGACGCAGCTTCCCTTTCGCTCCGACCCTCTCGCCTCGCAAGGGCCGGCCGCGCAGGAGGGGGCGGGCCTCTGCGTGGTGCGGCCAATCGGGACCGAGCCTGCAGGCCGAGGCGTGGCGGCCCCGGCTCGACGCCCCGAGTGGCGGTTGTTTCAAGATGGCGGACGTGGCGGGCCCCTCCCGCCCCGGTGCCGCGGCGTTCTGGAGCCGGGACTGTATCCTTTGCCCGCCTGACAGGGGGCGCCGGCGCCCTCCACGGGGCGGCGAGCGGCGAGCCGTCGCGTGGCAGTCTGAGAGCGGAGGAGAAGCTCCGAACTAACCCCGGGGACGAGGACGTGCTGCTCGGCCTCAGTCTAGGTGCTGGGCTTTCCCCTTGCTTGGGTGTTAGGTGGCCGAGAGACTGGTACTGTCTCCAGGTGCGGGGACACGGCGCAGATGCTTCCCAGCCCTCACTAGCGGTGAGCTCGAGAAAGATAGCCTAGAGTCCAGGCTCAGCCTGGAGCTGGGAGGGCCCTCCGAGATCCCTCTGCCCACCCTCTCAGAGTGCCCCCACGCTGACTGTGCGAAACGAGCTCGAGGTTAAGGGAGGAGTGGGTGTTGGCTGGACAGGGAGCCTTTTTGTTTAGTCTGCGTTGGTAGGAACAAGTCAGGACCTTGTCGGACTTCAAAGGCCCTCCAGTGATGATATATTTTAATACTGGGATTTTAGGAGAGGTTTGGAGCTTGGTTACTGGGATGTGGTCTGGTGGTGCTGGTTACTGCGTAAGATGGGAATCATTGTGTCTGCAAGTATTGCTGACTTACGTGTAGGGTGTGGGTCACTGGCAGTCATTGAAGTTCTTGGATCGTTGTGAGGTGGAGAAGCAGTGGAACTTTTTAGTCCGGTGGTAGTATTACCAGTTCAGCGGCAGTGATGAGATGTTTGTGTGACAGGAGTGTTTTTTTCCCTGGAATAGGTAGACTTATCGCTTGAGCTTTGGTCCTGATAATTTACTTCACGTTCCTTAGAGGGGTTACTGGAGAGAGGGAGGGCAGTCAGTGTTACTGAGCGCTTGCAGAGGCAGCTCTTTTTCTGTTGGTTAGGATTGGTGATGGCTTTATTTGAGGCGTTGCTGTCACCTTTGGTAGAATCACTCTTTGGGCATTCTTCTTAGCTCCCGGTGAAACTTCCAAAACTGTGTTATCAACTCCTCTGTTGAGTTACTAGGATTAGTGTCTTGTGTAGAGAGAGGGATATGTTTGTATTCTGTGCTGCTCGTGTTTAGTGTTTGCACTTACTAGACCGTTGCACTTACTTACCATTTGTCTCTGATAGGTTGGTGAAAAGGAAATGAAATCATGTACATACACTGTGGATGAGAGCATACTAGTGCAGTGTGCAAATTAAACATTTTTTCCTTTACCTATCAGAAGAGAATATGTACACTGTGGACAACTGGGCTGAATTAGGAAGTTAGGAAATTGGGATAAGTCTTTTCTCAAGAAACGCTGCTTCTGCATTGACAGGATTTTGTGATGGAGGAGATACTTGAAGATTATTAGCTTATAGCATCCTATGGTATTGTTCAAATATAGAATCAATGGTTGGGGGGAACAAGCTATTGCAGTGGGACTGAATAAGTTAATTAATAGATATATGGACTGAACTTATGCTCTTGGTCTTCGCACCCAGTACTTTCACTTACTCATGTAGTTATATCACTCCCTGTTTTATGTAGAAGTCGTATATACCCCCTTATCTCCTGTATTCTGACTCCCAACATTTAATGTAAAATATTTGTCTTCTCATTGATAGTGAGGAATTGAAATTGTACAGGGGAAAAATGGTGGTGATTATATCCTATAAGATCTAATTCAGATGTATGAAAGGAATTGCAAGGTTACTAGTGTCACCTTTTCCCCCAGTCTGTTCCACATAATGACCAGTTAACAGCGAGCCTCAGATATTTTCATTTTAAATCTCCCTAGAGAATGTCACTGTAAGCAATGTCAAATGTAAATTTGTTACTATTTGCTGAAAAGCATAGTGATAGTTATTCATCATTTGATTTAGCTACATGTCTTTGGATCTTGATCCCTTTGTCATATTGATTATTTCCCAGACCACCCTAGAGCCTTTATAGTAGAATTTTCAATAGAAAAAGACCAAAAAGTATGTACCTATAATCTGGTATTCTTTTCACATTATTGAAAAAAGATTTTCAATACTTCACGTAAACAAATAGAGAAATGTGATGGAGAGATTTCTTAGTCCTTGATGTTTCCATTATGAGAGGACAGATCATCTGTGACTGAATGCCCCCCCGCTTTTTTTTTAACTGTTGTGCTTGTGAGTTATGCACAGTGTGATTCAGCAGTGCTGTTTTGCATAAGGTATGTTTTAGTACCTCATGTGTAAACAATGAGTGTGTGGGGTTGTCATTTTATGGGTTAAATCTTCCAGCAAAATATGCTCCTTCAGTTTAAGTTGCCTTTGACCTTCGTTACAGTTCCTAGTAATGTCAGAATGAGTTAGTGTTTCAGCAGTACCTAAATTTGACTGCTTAAATGCACTCAAGTGTATTACCATTAGCAATATCAGGGACTTGATATTAAAAAATATGAACTGCAAGTTACTTGGTCAAAACATAACAATATAATCTCTACTGTTGAGTTTTCAAATGGAAACAAAGACTTTATGTTGTGGTAAAAATAATACCCAGAAAGTCTCTGGTTGAAAGTAATTACATATACATGTATTGCTGGTAAAACTCAGCAAATTAAGAGTAGAATGGGCCGTACTGAGCTTATTTCCTTCAAATCCTGGAGGTCTGGAATAGAGGTACATCTTCCTCTCTACCACTTCTGCCTGGGTTTCTAATTACAGTTAGCCCTCTGTATCTGCTGATTCATTGAAATGTGGATGGAAAATATTTAAGAAAAAAAAAAGAAATAGCACAACAACAACAACAAAAACCAAATTAAACTATACAATTTAACTATTTATATAGCATGTACATTGTTTTAGGTATTATAAATAATCTAGAAATGACCCACTAGTAGGGCCACTATACATTTGGTATATAATGTGTCTGACTTCCCCATAAAATATACATTTGTTGGGAAATTCTACATTTGAAGGAGGTGAATATTTGGGTTCTTAATATAATGAGATGAAAATACATTACAAATTATTAGAAAGGATAGAGGCAATTTCAGATATCCTTATTTTAAAAAATTGAAGTTGTGTATTTAGAGTTTTATATAGTCGAAAAGAAGTTTGGCATGGATGTAGCTGAAAGTAAAAGATTTTGTTGGCCGGTTGCGGTGGCTCACACCTGTAATACCAACACTTTGGGAAGCCAAGGCAGGTGGATCACGAGGTCATTAGTTCAAGACCAGTCTGGCCAACGTGATGAAACTCCCGTCTCTACTAAAACTACAAAAAAATTAGCTGGGCATGGTGGCGGGTGCCTGTAATTCCAGCTGCTTGGGAGGCTGAGGCAGAGAATTGCTTGAACCTGGGAGGTGGAGGTTGCGGTGAGCTGAGATCACACCACTACACTCCAGCCTGAGCAACACAGCAAGACTCTGTCTCAAAAAAAAAAAAAAGTTTTGTTTGCATATTTTGAATCAGAGAAAAATAACATTGAAGGTTGTTGGACAATGCCTCATAAAATTAAATAAATACTAATTTTATTCTTTCATAGATGGAGCCAGACATTCTTTTATGTTTGAGAGTACAACACTGAACAAAATAAAACATAAGTCATCACCTTCTTGGTGCTTACATTTTAGTGAGATGAGATTAGGTCATGGATAAGGAAAATACATGTTCAGTGATTATTGGTGCTGTGGAGAAAAAATAAAGCAGGAAAGAGACAGTTAGTAGGGGAGGTAGGTAGGTTGTGGGAAGAGAGAGTTTTGCAATTTCAGGTACCTATATGGTTAGGAAGTGAAAGCTTCAATCAGAAGGTGACATGACATGACATGTGACATTAAGTCCTAAAGTGAGCCATGAAGATATTTGGGGAAAGAGCTTCCTGGGTAGAATAAATCATACATGCAGAAGCTATAAGGTAGGAGCTTGCATAGCTCGTTAACAATTTTAAGAAAGCCAGGAATGAGTGAGAGGAATAGTAGTAGGGAGTGAGATCAGAGACGTAACAAGTTATAGGCATCAGATCTTGAGCATGGTAGGCTGTTGTTAATACTTTGGCTTTTAATCTAAATTAGAAATGACGTAAGTATTAAAATGATCATTCTAACCACTGTGTAAAAAAATAGGCTGTTAAGGGAACATGCCCAGAAGTGACAGAGAGCAGTTAGGAGCTTATTGCAATAATTCTGGGAGAGGAAGAGTTGAGTTGGATCAAGGTGACAGTTGAAAATGGTGTGTTACAATCATAGCCTTTCTAAATTTCTCCCTTTGAAACTCATAATGGTTCTTTTTGTCTTAAATTTCTTCTACTTTTTAAATAGTAGGGCTTCTTGGGATATTTTATGAATGCACTGTAGAAGATTGAATAATGTCTTTGTGTTTGCATGATTGACTTGCCCTCAGCATTTTTTCTTCAAAGCTAAAAACCATCTTGAAATTATTTACTCTTCAGAATTGTCAGTTCCCCAATATGACCAAACTGGTGCACTTAACTTTTTGTTTACAAAAGGAAAGGCAAAGAAAAGGAACCTAATAGTAGAGTATATATTGCAGGGTAACCCACTTGAGAGTGGATAAAAGTTTCATGGAACAAGACCTTCCAAGATTTTTATAAGATGTGTAGTTGTAAATATATAAAGGTGAATTTTTAGAGAATATTAATTTTGTTACATTTAATTCAATTACTTTGCTTTCTAACTTTGTTTTTAATTCAATTACTTTGCTTTCTAACTTTGTTTTTAAAAGTTAGTTATAAATTCCCAGGTCAAAAGAAATTATGAATTATAAGAGTTATACAGAACAGAAATGGCATTTGGATGCTGGATAATATTGTATTTTCCTTCATGTTCTCCTGCATAGTTTCTGATGAAGAACAATCAGTAGTGTATGTTCCAGGTATGATTTTCTATGTTAAAATTTGGGAAGCTCACTTTGGTCCTTAAATGTTAGAAGAAAATAAAGCTATTAGAACAGTGTTGCAGGTATAACTAACTGGATGCAGAGCAGTACATCAAAACCTAAAATTTGTTTTTTGAATATTTGGCATAGCCCTATTGAGGTTTGAAATACTGGCTTATCTTTGGGATTGGCTGGCCCAATCAGCTTTTAACGAACTTGTAGAACATTTCATGTGGTAAGGGGCAAAGATTCTTCTCTTATTTTTTCTTTTACAAATAATAGCCAAATTTAATATTTCAAAGAAAAGTATGACCGCTGCTTGATACAGGGTATATGTAAGAGACACTTTGAGTTTAATGGTTGTAACTAGATGGTAGTAAAGCAACTATTGAAGGCACCCTCATTATATAGGGTGAAAAATATAGATTTCCCTCTAAGTTAACGTATATTTGGCATATTGTAATTTATTGGTTTTAATGTGACTTATGAACATTAACAGTACCCTTTACAAATATTTCAGTTAAGCTGGACATGGTTGCTTGATCCTGTAGTTCCAGCTACTCCAGAGGCTGAGGTGGGAGGATTGCTTGAGCCCAGGAATTCGAGTCCAGCCTGGATAAACATAGGAAGACCCTGTCTCTTTAAAAAAATAAAAATAAAAACAAATTTCAATTCAATCTTTAGTATATTTCTTTAAAACATATTCTTTTTATGATTCATATAGTAAGAGCTTTAAAATTAAGTTTATAAAGTATAAGGAGAGTTTCTTCCATCACGTCCCTTAAAGTAGAGGATTCCAAGGAAGCAGGTGATGGGGGAGGCTTTAAGATAATAAGATATAATTTTGAAATCTTGTTTAATGGAAATCCTTAGGCATTTCTACTGAAGGAAATGTCAGATCAAGACACAAGCTGACAAGTCCAAAAGCTGATGTTAAACTTAAGACTTCCAGGGCGACTGATGCTTCAATCTCTATGGAGTCCTTAAAAGGCACAGGAGATTCAGTAGATGAACAGGTTAGTATTTTTTTAGTCTTTTTTTTCCTTGTTCTCCAGTCTTTATGAGTGCTGACCAAAAAGGGTAGAAGAACCTTTGGAAGTATACTAGGTGATAAACAAACATTCTTAAAAAGGGGATTCCAGGATCCTTTGATGATGCCAAGTTTGAGCCTAAATTATCTAGATTACTCAAGGGTTTTGCTCTAAAACATATGACTTGCTTTAAGCATTAGCCATGATGATGTATTATCTTGATATGTCTCAAAAGAACTACCTTCTGATCTGTGTGGCGTTAGTAAATCAAACTGACAAGAATTGCTTTTTTAATTAGGCATCCTTTTTGATTTTTATTCTTGTGAATTTATTTGATGGATGAACCCTTTTACATAAGAAAGATACATTATTAAAGAAAATTAGCCCTTATTATTTCCCTCAGTTGGAAAATAGTATCATAAAGATTATTACTTTTGAATCTTTATGATATCTTTATCTTTCTTACTATTACTATGCCACATTATTGATTTATCCCTTGTAAAGATGAGGGACAAATCAATGTCTGGGCATATTAATAGTATCGGTGCATTCCTTTGGCACATGTCCTATCTGACCAGTTTATTTTACTTTAATTTTTGTTATGTTTACCCTCTGCAACCAGAGTTGTTCAGTACCACTTCACACTCACTAGGATGTCTACACAAAACATGTATATAAATGTTCTGGAATCTATAACCTGTGGACCAAATCCTTCTCCTGCCTGTTTTATAAATAACTGTTTTTTTGGAATACAACTGTGCTCATTGTTTTACATAATTGTCTATGGCTGCTTTTGTGTTACAATGGCAGAGTTGCTACAGAGACTGCGTGCCAACAAGCTAAAAACATTTGCTATCAGACCTTTTATAGAAAACTTTTTTTAGTCTGTGAATTATGTTCTCAAAGATATTTCCAGTGTGTCTTTTATTACTACGGGATTTTACTGTGATTGAGTCAAAAGGCCTACTTTATGTTACTTGTACCAGTGTACTCACTTCACACTAGGGTGTGAATAGTTGAATTTGCAAGTTTTTATCAAAAAAAGTTAAAAATGTTTTTTCACATAATGATTGATTTGTTTTACATTGAACAATAGCCTTCTTTTAGATTAAGTTCATGTTTTTGTCCTATTGGCTGTAACTTTGGATTGGATTATTTCAGTGGCTTCTTTAGAGATTATAGTATACATCTTTAATTTATCATAGCCTATTATCAAGTGATACTTTCCCACATCACCTATAGTTTAAGGACCTTTCAACATTGTACTTTATTTCTCCCCTCCTGACTTTTTTGATATTGTTGTCATACATTTTACTTGTATGCACAGACCCCAAAACATGTATTACTTTTGCTTTAAATAGTTAACTGTCTTTTTTTTTCAAATTGAGATGTAATTTGCATATAAAATTCACCCTTTTAAGTGTACGATTTATTATTTTGATTTTGTGTGTGTTTATATTCACAGAGTTGTGGCTCCATCACCACAGTCTATTTTCAAAACATTTTTATCACTCTAGGAAGAACCCCTATACCAATTAGCAGGCACTCCTCATTACCTAGTCATTTCAGCCCCTAGCAAACACTAATCTGCTTTCAGTCTCTGTAGATTTGCTTGTTATTGATGTTGCATATAAAAGGAAATCATATAATATGTTGCCTTTTGTGACTGGCTTCTTTGATTTAGCGTAATGATTTCAAGGTTTATCTATGCTGTATCATTACTTTATTCCTTTTTATGTCTGAATATACATTTTGTTTATCAATTTATCAGTCAGTGGACATGTTCAACTTTTTAGCTGTTATGAATAATTCTGCCATGAACATGCATATACACATTTTTGTGTAGACATATGTTTTCAGTTCTCTTGTGTATATACCTATAAGTAAATTGCTGTGTCATGTAATTTTATGTTTAACCTTTTGACAAAATTCCAAACTATTTTTTAAAGTGGTTACACCATGTTACATTTGACTAGCACTGTATGAGGATTCAGATTTCTTCACATTCTTGCCAACATTTATGTCTGTGTTTTTTGAGGATGGCCATCCTAGTGGATGTGAAGTGGTATTTCAGTGTGATTTTGATTTGCATTTCCCTAGTGACTAAATGATGATGAGCATGTTTTTATGTGCTTCTTGGCTATTTGTATATCTTCTTCAGACAAGTATCTAGTCATGTCCTTTTTTAACTGGGTTACTTGTCTTTGCTCTGTTAAATTATGAGTTCTTTCTAAATTCCATCTACAAGTCCCTTATCAGATACATTATGTGCTAATATTTTTTCTCATTCTATGCATTGCCTTTTCACTTTTTTATTGTTGTTCTTTGAAGCACAGAAGTTTAAAATTTTGATGAAAACTTCATCAATTTATCTAGTGTTTTGTCTCCTTTGCTTTGGTGTCATATCTGAGAAATTGTTGCCTAATCCAAGGTCACAAATATTTGTGCCTACATTTTTTTCTAAGAGTTTTAAAGGTTTAGCTCCTGTATTTAGTTCTCATTCCATTTTGAGTTAATTTTTATATATGGTGTGAGGTGGTAGCTTAACTTTATTCCTTTGCATGTAGCTATCCAGTTGTCCCAGCATTTGTTAAAAAAACTGTCCTTTCCCCTTTGCATTTCTCAGCACCCTTGTCAAATATCTGTTGACCATAAGTGCAAGGGTTTATTTCTGGACTCTCTGTATTCTGTTCCATTGATTTATATTTTTATTTTTGGAATTAGGAAGTATAAGTCCTCCAACTTCTTCTTTTTCCAGATTGTTTTGGCTATTTTGGGTCCCTCTGTTTCCGTAGGCATTATAGAGTCAGGAAATGTTTTATACTTTTTGATGTTATTAGAAACACAGTTGTTTTTGAATTTCCCTATTGGATTGTTTATTGCTAGTGTATAGAATTCAGTTGATTTGTGAATTGATCTTGTATCCTGCAACTTTATCAAACTATTTCTAATCCAATAGTTCTTTTGTGAATTCCTTACCATTTTCTCTATATAAGATGAAGTTGTCTGTGAATAGAGATAGTTTACATATTCTTATTGGATGCCTTTATTCCATTTTGGATGCATTTTATTTTAATTGCCTTTTAAAGAAATTTTACAAATGCACCAGAAGTCTTTTAAATCTACTCATGTAGTTACAATTAGAAATCTCGTGATTTCATTCTTTTGCATGTATCCAGATTTCCTAAAAGACTTCCTTTAACATTGGTTCAGGTATACTAGGAAATAATTTTTTTAGCTCATGTATGCCTGAAAAGTCTTTATTTCTCTTTTCTTTTTAAAAGATATTTTTACTGGTTATAAAATTCTGAGTTGATAGTTTTATTCATTTAGTGCTTTAAAGATGTTGTTGCACTGTTTCCTGGCTTGTATTGTTTTTGAGAAGTTGGCTGTCATTTTTATTCCTCTTTATTTTTGTGTATGTGTGTGTTTAAATTTGGCTGCTTTTCAGATTTTTTTCTTATCACTGGTTTTGAGCAATTTGGTTACAGTATACACTGGAGTAATTTTTTTTTCTTTTTTGAGATAGAATGTTGCTCTGTTGCCCAGGCTAGAGTGCAACCTCCGCTTCCCAGGTTCAAGTGATTCTCCTACCTCAGCCTCCTGAGTAGCTGGGATTATAGGCACGCACCACCACACCCGGCTAATTTTTGTATTTTTAGTAGAGATGGGGTTTCACCATGTTGGTCAGGCTGATCTTGAACTCCTGACCTCGTTATCTGCCCTGCCTCGGCCTCCCAAAGTGCTGGAATTACAGGCATGAGCCATCATGCCCAACCTAACTTGGAGTAATTTTTTAAGTATCTGTTTTGTTTGAGGTTTGTTGAGCTTTTTGGAACTGTGGGTTTATAGTTTTCATCAAATTGAGAAATGTTTCAGCCATTGTTTCTCCAGATATTTTTGTGCTTCCCTCTCTTTCTAGTGACCTTAGTTACAAAATATTAGGCCTTTTGAAGTTACCCTCTCAGCTCTCTGATCCTCTGTTCATATTTTTTTCATTAAATTTTTTTTTTATCCTTGGATAGTTTGTATTGCTGTTGCTGTGTCTTCAAATTCATTAACCTTCTGCAATGTCTAACCTGCCACTAATGTCATCCAGTGTATTTTTCATATGAAACAATGTAGTTTTATCTCTAGAAATTCAGTTTTGGTCTCTTATTTTTATTTACACCTTCCATGTCGCATTTGACATGCTTTCTTCTAGGTTCTTGAACATATGAAACACAGTTATAATAATTGTTTCAATATTCTTGACTATGAGTTCTATCATCCAAGTCATTTGTGGGTAGGTTTCAATTGAGCAATTTTTCTCCTAATTATAGGCTGTATTTTTCTGCTTCTTTGCCTGCTTGGTTGTTTTTTATTAGATGTCACAAGACAGTGTGCATTTTGCCTTTTTGGGTTCTGAGACAGTGATAAGTTATTTGGAAGTAATTTGATTCTTTCCAAGCTTGGTTTTGAGCTTTTAAAGGTGGTGCCAGAGCAGCTTTTAGTATAGGGGTAATTTTGCCCATTGTAGGGCATACCCTTTTGAATACTCTTCCTGATGCCCCTTAAATTACAAGGTTTTCCACTCTGGTTGGTGGGAACAGACTGTTCTCCTATGCTGTATTAGCTACAGACATTGTTTCCACTGTTCATTTTCGACTTTTTCCCTGGGATGAGTAGTTTTCTCACATACATATGCTGGTCAGTGCTCAGTAGCTGATGCAAAGGGATTATGCAGATCCCTGGAGCTCTCCTATACAGCTCTATCCTTGCCATTACTTTGCCCTGCAAACGCTAGAAACCTTGGCTTTCCTGGACTCCCAGCTGTATCTTTTCAACTCAGGAAGATTGCTGGGCTCTGTCTGGGTTTACTGACCTTAGCCCTGAAAACTCTTCACAGCAGTTAGCTGGGACAGTTGTAGGGCTCACCTTGTTTGGCTCTGCAGTTCCAGTGATCATAATTCTGTGTTGCCTGCTATCCAATGAAAACTATTGTTTCCTGTCTTTTGTCAGGTTTTTGTTTTGTTTTCTGAAACTAGGGTAAATCTGGTTCCTGTTATTCCATCGGGGCTAGAAGAGGATGTCTTACATAGGGGGTATGTGTGTCTGTGTATGCTTTTTCTTAAGACTAGAAATGGTGATGTGCATTTTTTTCCCTTTTTTTCATTGAAGAGCATGTCTTGAGATTTTCTTTTTTTTTTTTGACAGAGTCTCGCTTTATAGCCTAGGTGAAGTGGTGCGATCTCGGCTCACTGCAACCTCTGCCTCCCGGGTTCTGATTCAAGCAATTTTCATGCCTCAGCTTCCCAACTAGCTGGGATTACAGGAATGCACCACCATGCCCAGCTGATTTTTGTATAAATAGAGACAGGGTTTCACCATGTTGACCAGGCTGGTCTTGAACTCCTGACCTCGTGATCCACCCACGTCGGCCTCCCAAAGTGCTGGGATTACAGGCGTGAGCCACCACGCCTGGCCATCTTGTGATTTTTTCTGCATGTAGTCTTTGTTGGTATTGATGTTCAGTATCCTTAATTCATTAGGATTTCACAGTGGTAATTAGGTCAGTTCAAGTCTTCTGGGAAGCAGACCGCAAGATGGAATTAGAAATGGAAGACATTTAATGAAGGAAAAGCCTATAAAGCATAAAGAGTAGAATGAACAGGAATAGAAAAGGGGAGTTTTCAGATTTCACTACAGTCCGGCACCTGTGACAGGAGAGGAAAAGAAGGAAGATTGACTAGGAAGAACCTCAGACTTCAGATTGCCGTGCAATCTGAGATAGTGTCCATTTTGCTAGTGAGGAACCCCAGAGCAAGTACTGACTTTTGAGGGTGCCATTTGGATCAGAAATAGCTCAGTTCTAATGTCTCTACTGTTCCCAGTCATTGGCATTGGCATGAACACTGCAGTGGATCCCAGAGGTTTGGCAACTGGAGACTGTTAGCTGATTATACTCTGCAGCAAGTTCCTCTCTTTTGTGGCCATATTGCTTTATTTTTCACAGTTAAGCCTACTATTCATCAGGAAGTAATATGCACGTGTAGTGTAAAGTAAGGGTCACAGTTCATTGCAATTCAGAGGAGAAAAAAATCTTCTTCCCAATAGATGGTGTTGGGCCCATAGACTGCCAGTACTGGGTCAATAGACTGTCAGTTTTGGCCCAACACCATCTATTGGGAAGAGGATTCTTTTTCTCCTCTGAATTGCGATGATGCCGTTGTTCTCAGTCAAGTGACTGTAGATATGTGGCCTTTCCTTATCATGTCTTCTTCTTTGGTAATTCCTATTCTGAACTTTATGTTTATAATTCTTTTGTTTTTCTATATCAGGGGTTGGCAGACTTTTTCTGTAAATTGGACAGATAGTAAGTAATACTTTACTTTACTTTACTTTACTTTAAAGTAAATACTTTAGCTTTTGCAGGCCATAATATTTGTCTCAACAACTCAACTCTGCCACAGTAGCATTAAAAGAGCCATGAGCAATATGCAAATGAATGAGCATGGCTGTGTTTTAATAAACCTTTGTTTACAAAAACAGGCAGTGGGCCAGATTGGGCTTGCAGCCATGGTTTACCAAGCCCTATCCTATAGTGTAAATATATTTTTTTTGAAACAGTGTTTAATTTCATATATATTTGGAACTTTATATAAATGAGCTCATGTCCATTTGTATTGTGTGATTTGCTTTTTTATTTCATATTATGTTTATGAGATTTCTTGTTTTTTTTTTTTTTTTTCCCCCCTCTATGGCTCTTCCAATGTTATGTGAGATTTCTTTATGTTGTATGTAGTTATATTTCATTTCTTTTCACTGATGTCTCAGGGTTTAGTCAGTTATTTTAACTTAGAATATTTTAAAGAAAAAATTATTGAATAGTGCTAGAGAACCAAAAAGGCAAAAAGGGAACATTAAGGTAGCATGAAAGTAGTAACTGTAAGAAACAACCACAATCTCTAGAACTGGATGAGAGGGCAGAATAAGTTGGAATTATTGAAACTTAAAAGCTTAGAGGAGGGGCCCCTTAAAGCTGCAACTTGGACCTCTGGTGATGGGACACTAACCTGGCTGGTACTGACATTCCTGAGGAGGCCTGATAAAGGCTGGTTCTGTAAGGGCTGGAAAAAATTGCAAACTGGAATCAGCAGTACTTGCCAGGGTAAGGAACTCAGGGGTGACACTGTCAGTAACAGGAAGGAAATATCCTTCATTCTTTCTTCCTGGTCTTCATCTAGTTCTTTGTGTTGGTAGGTTCAAGAGAGCACCAGGTGGCAAAGGAGAAATGGTGTTTCCAGAGTCTTAGCCTTAACACTCAAAGCAGAGGATGGAAGGGTAGTTTTGAGGGGGAAAGTTAGTAGCGTAGCTGCTAGTACCTCTAGATTTTCATTGTATCAATATGCCAGCCACAGTTTTACTATTCTCTGGTTAATAGACATTTGTGTTTTCAGATTTTTGCTGTTGTAAACACAATGCCGCTAATTTTTTTTGCCTAGGTACAAAGATTTCTCTTTTGTTCTTTTACTCAGTGCATCACTAATGAAATGCCTTTTCATGGGTTATCGGCAACTTCTTCCATTGCCAAATCCATTGCCTTCTTCCTCCAGTCTATCTGTCTTTTTTGATCATTAGCACTGTTGAACCCACACCGTTCTTGAAACTTTTTCTTTCTTGTTTTCTCCTACAATGTTATATGCTTCTGATTCTCCACTTGTCCTTTCAAATGCCACTTTAAATTAAATTAAAATCCAATTACTTAAATTGAAATTAAAATCAAATGCCAATTTTCTTGGACTTGTAGATGATTTTTAAAATACTGTTTTCTTAATTTTAAATACATAGTTATTAATGAAAAATTTAAAACATAGAAAAGTATAAAGAATAATAAAAAAATCTCAACATTGTCCATAATACCATACAACTGACTTTTAAATCTTTATGATTTTCTCTAGCTTGAAAGCTAGACCTACCTTTCCAGCTTCCTGCCTAGACATTTCCACATGAATGGCTTGCTGGCATCTTACATTGAGCATTTCTAAAACTGAACTTATTTTATCTTCTTTTCTCCATTTTTTTCCTACTCTCTTTCCCACCTTCGGCTATTAATATTTCCAGAATTCACTTTAGGGATTTTCAGTTATTCTTGGCTACTTGAGGTAATTGGACTAACTTAACTTTGGTGGTTGTGCAAATGCCAAGGATTGTAGCTCCTTCCTTTTACATGTTACCTACGATTCCTTCATGACTTCCTGAGTTTATGTCTCTTTAAGGACTCCTCTTAATGATGCTGAGGTACCGGGGAAAACTTTTTGTAGCACAAAAGATTAGAATAATATGGCGTTTAAAGAGCATAGACTCTGGAACCTGTGTTTGAGTCTTGATTCTGCTGTGTAATTGCTATAATCCTGGATACGTACCCTTAAAGTAGAATAGGAATAGTAACTATTAATACTCAATAGCATTGTTATGCAAATAAAATGGAATAGTAAGTACAAAGTACTTAACGACATTCCTGGCATGCAGTGAGCACTAGATGTAATTGTTAGCTATTGCTATTATTACTCTTTGGTTTAGTAGTCTTTGGGGTGAACATTAGGATATTTTGAATGCTTAGTAACTGGTGCCTCTGCTGCTGTTAGTATACCCTTAAGCAGCGTGGGGACTATGGCGTAATAACAGTTCTCAGTATCTTCTGTTGAGTGTTTGTTTCTATGACATTCACAAAGGGAAAGTTGTTTCCCTAATACACCCTAGTATTTAAGTGGGGGACATCTGCGTTTAGTTTCTTTCTGTTTGCTTCTCTGTGTAAATCTCATGAAGTGTCCTAGTGGACAGTCAGTTCCTTAGCCTGTTTTTAGTTCACAGTAGGTTTAAATTGAAACAGGTAGATAGTGTTCCACCAGATAAAAGATATCTAAGAAATTTCACCTTGAACCTAGGTTTCTCGAAAAGACTTTAAAAATTGGCTTTAGAAAAAGTGTAACTAAATTTTTTTTTTTTTTTTTTAAGAATTCCTGCAGGGGAGAAATAAAGAGTGCATCACTGAAGGATTTATGTCTTGAAGACAAAAGACGCATTGCAAACTTAATTAAAGAATTGGCCAGGTGAGATAAAACTTTATATGAAATGACTTATTATACAAAAGACAATTCTGATTGAAAACAGAAAATTGCAAATGTATTTTGATGACGTAATATCTTTGATCTTATGGTAGCAAAGAGTTTTAGAAAAAAGACATTCTGTGATGCCAGAATCCCCCCAAAAAGGTTAAAAAACAAGCATCAAAAGCAAACTACTTTCCAATTTACATTTTCTTATTTACTTAACTTTCCAAATTTTTTGATGCAAAGATTTGTAGCAGTCCTCTATTAAGGGAAGTTTTGGAAACTACTGTTGAAGTAGGTTGATATTGTTGTAACCAGAGGCATAGCAGTTACCTTTGATTTTTCGTCGGCACCTGAAGAAAAAATATTTCACTCCCAAGACTATCTGTTGTTGCCTTGCTAACTCCTAATGCTTTTCAATTAATGGATTTTGAATTTTGATAATGATATTTCTTACCTCTTTGGGAGTACTATTCCAGTTTATTAATGATGTGTATGAGACACATCTACTTTGTACGTGTAATTTCTTTGTCAGATATACATCCCCAGTTTTGGGGGGTCTTAAAAAGTACTTAATAAATGAAGGTATCTGTAGAGAAATGGATGAAAATAAATTGTAAAAGTTAAATTTATGGAGAGACCATAAAAGTTGATAAAATAGTACTACTTTTTGTCATTGAATTGCAAATAAAGATAACAATATTAGGTATGTTTTGAATGTATTTTGTGTTGAAGCCTTGACATAAAGTTTGTAGAGGCTTTTAAAAAGACTGAAGTTAAAAAATTACCTTACTCTAAATCATAGAATCATGAGTATCAAAGATGACTATAAAAAAGTGATGTTTTGGAAGCCAGAATATATGGTGTGAGAATTCAAAGTACATGCCTTAGTCTGAATTTGATATGCTACCTGAGATAAGTAGTGATCTCTTTCATTAGAATTCTTTGGCTGTCCTACTTTCTAAAGTAGAGTTTTCATTAACTTCAGTGTTCTTTTATTGGGAAAACATTTCATTGTTATCCTCAGTATTTGAAGATGATGTTCTTGTGAGGCTATTTAATACATAACAAGTCCTTTGATGAGGAGTTATTAAATATGTTTTGATGGTATTGAAAAGCTATTGCTATTTGTTTGACTCTGTTTGTTAATGGTCCTAAGTTGCCATTATTGTCCTGCTGACCCATTTTGTTTGAGCTGCCAAGCTTGGAGAATACCTGAAATATTAGAGCATGTCATTTTGGTATTTAATAACCCTCTACTTCCTATAAAATATACTAGGTTTTCTTTTTTTGTAATTTCTTTGTAGAAGGTCAGTGTGTTAATACAAGTTCAGTGTTAGTAAAAATCTGCTTATACTGCTAAAGAATCCCATTATTACTATATTTACTGTTAACATACAAGTATATGGGAATAATGTGTTCTTGATTTCTTAAAATTTGCTGAGTTTCCTCTATTGGATATTTCAGTCTACTTTGTCTACTTTTGTCTACTCATACTTTGAAATGTTTTCTTCGCTTTTTTGTTTTTTTATTTGTAAGACTGTTCGATTGACGTGGGACTGTAGAGAACAGAATCTCATATAAAGCAGTGGCAACAAAACATTTCCAGTTTTTATATTCTTTTCCCTCTGAATTTTCAATCTGGTTTGAAATAGTTAAATATACTTATATCTCTTTTATCTTAAAAGTGCTCCTTTCCTTATATATTTCCCCCTAGTCACTGCCTTCTTTGCATTACAAGACATAACCTTTTTTCTAGAAAGAATAGTCTATATTATTTTCTACTCTGTTGCATTTTATTTTTTTATCAAGCATACTTGCTTGCTTATCAATCTGTTTATTTATAAATATGTCAAAGTGCAAATTGCATGCAATAACATGAACCAATTTTAAGTGTAGATTTCAATGAGTTTTGACAAATGTAAGATATACAAGATTTCCTTTTCATGATATACAGCATTTATGTTACTCCAAATAGTTTCCTCTAGACCTTTTATAGTCTGTTTTCCCTTTCTCCCCCATCCCAGTTAGTTTTCCCTTTCTCCCCCATCCCAGGCAACCATTAATATAGTTTCCATTATTATAGTTTAGTTTTACATGTTCTGGTACACCACATAAATGGCCACACAGTATATACTCTTTTACTGTCTTTTTTCCCTCTACCTAATGGTTTGGATGGGGGGTGGTAAAATACACCTAGCGTAAAATTTACCATCATAACCGTTTTTAAGTGTACAGTTCATGGCATTAAGTACATTCACAGTGCTGTGCAACCATCTCTACCATCCATCTCCAGAACTTTATCATCACAAACTGAAACTGTACCCATTCAATAATACCTCCTCCTTCTCCTTTCCTTCTTGCCCCTAGTAATAACTTCTCTGTGTGTCTCTATAAATTTGAGTAATCTAGGTAACTCATGTAAGTGAAATCATACAATATTTGACCTCTGTGTCTGGCTTATTTTACAGCATAATGTTTTTAGTTGTTTTCAAGTTGTTGTGTATGAGTGTTCATTTTTTATTGTTGAATAGTATTTCATCATATGCCCATACTTTAATTTGTTTATCTCTTCATCTATTAATGGGCATTTGGGTTGTTTAGATTGTTGCCTTTTATGAATGAAGCTTCCATAAACATTCATGTACAAGTTTTTGCATGAACATAATTATTTTTCTTCAGTAAATACTGAATTATATGTTAAGTATGTCTATAACTTTGTAAGAAACTTCCAAACCGCTTCCCAATGTGATTGTGCCAATTCGCATTTCCACTAGCAACTTACGTGAATTCCATTATGCTGTATACTCATCAACTCTTGGTATTGTCATTTTAAATTTTAGCCCTTCGAATGAGTATAGTGGTTTCTCCTTGTAGAATTAATTACTGTTTCCCTGGTAACTAATGTGATTATTGGTGTGATAATCACATTATAATAATGTGACTAATGTGTCATTCTTCCTTTGTGAAGTGTCTGTCAAATCTTTTTCCCCTATTTTTCACCCATCATATTCTCTTCTTAATATTGAGGTATTAGAGTTCTTTATATGTTCTGTACGTGAGTTGTCAAATATGCATTTTATTCTCAGTCTGCAGCTTCCTTTATAATTATCTTAATGTTTTCGATAAAATTTTGGATCTTGACAAAGTTCGATTTATCAATTTTTTCCTTTCGTGGTCCGTGTTTTTAGTGCTCTGTGTATGAAATCCTGCCCATCACAAATTGCAAAGATTTTTTTTTTCTATGTTAGAAAAGACTTCCTACAGAATTACCTTAGCCTCCTTGTCAAACTCAATTGAACATATATGCATGGTTTATTTCTGGACTTTGTTTCATTCACTGATGTGTATGTCTATTCTTATGCCAACACTGTACTAACTTGATTAATTTTGTAGTGTCTTAGAATCAGGTAAATCCTTTAGCTTTGTTCTTATTTTTGAAAATTGTTTTGACTCTTTGAGGTCCTTTGCATTTCATTGTAAATTTTAGAATCAGCTTGTCAATTTCTAACAGAAAATTGTTTCCTGGAGTTTTAGATGAAGTGTTTTGGACATACAGATCAATTTGAAGAAAACTAACATTATTGAGTCTTCCAGTTCACAAAAAGTTATTTATTTAAATTTTCTTTAATTTTTCTAGGCAGAGATATGTAATTTTCAGGTTACAGGTTTTGTTATATGTATCCTAAAGTTTTTTTTGTGGCTTTTATACTGTTGTAAAGGGTGTTATTTAAAATTTTATTATACATTCAATTTTCAATTTTTTGATTGCTCATTTGAAAAAATAGATTTTTAAACATATATTGACTTGGTATCCTTCAACCTTTTAAAATTTGCTTGTTACAGTCACTTTTTGGTAGAATCCTTTGGATTTTGCACATAAAAGATGTCATCTACAAATAAAAACAGTTTTGCTTTTTTCCTTTCCAATCCATAGATGCTTTTTTTTTTTTTTTTTTTTTTTTTTTGCCCTTTTGCATTGGGTAGTACTTCCAGTACAATGTTGAATGAAAGGGGTGAGTAGACATCTTTGCCTTTTCTTGTTCTTGATCTTAAAGCTTTCACTATTTTCACTATTAGGTACAATGTAAGCTGTAGATTTTTTAATAGATGTTCTTTATCAAATTGAGAAAATTTAGTTTTGTTTCTAGTTTATTGAGAGTTTTTATCTTTAGTCATAAATTGGAGTAGAATTTTGTCAATTTTTTTTATCTTTTATTGCTGAACATGTAATTTTTTTATTCCTTTTTTCCATTAATGAGGTAAACTACATTGATTGATTTTTGAATGTTTAATTTACCTTGTGTTCCTGGCTTAAGCCTCATTTGGTCATGTTTTGTTTATTTTTATTTTTACTCTGTTGAATTGATTACCTGTTATTTTGTTAAATATATTTGTATCATCAGAAATATTTGTAGTGTTCATGAAATGTCTTACTATATTTTAATTTAATTTTTAAAATTACAGTGAGATATACATAAAATTTACTATTCTAACCAGTGTTTTAGTGTACAGTTCGGTAGTGGTAAGTGCATTCACATTGTTGTGCAACCAGTCTTCAGAACTTCCTCATCTGCTGTAAAACTCAATGTCCATTAAACAACTTCTCATTACTCCTCTCACCAGCCCCTAGTAACCACTGTTCTACTTTGTATAGCCAGGAATTTTACCTCATCATTTAAGTGAAAATAGTATGTATGTATTTTTAATGTGGTAAAATACACATGACATAAATTGATAATTAGTGACGTTTAGTATACTTACAGTTTTATACAACCATCACCATTTTGTAGTTCTAGAACATTTTCCATAATCCCAAAGGAAACTGTTCACCAGTTACTCCCCATTTTCCTATTCCCCTGTGACTCTGGCAGCTTCTAATTTGTTTTCTGTCTCTAAGGATTTGCTGACTCTGGTTATTCTCTCTAACTGGAATTATAGAATATGAGGCCTAATATGTCCAGCTTCTTTCTATTAGCATAATTTCAAGGTTGACTGAGTAACAGTTCATTGTGTGGATATGCCACATTTTGTTTATCCATTTATACTTTGATGGTCATTTGGGTTGTTTCCACCTTTTGGCTATTTAAACTACATGAATATTTGAATACAAGTTTTGTTTGAGAATGTGTTTCAGTTGTTTTGTATATACCCAGGAGCGGAATTGTTGAGTCTTATGGTAATTCTATGTTGAACTTTTTGAGGAAATGCCAAAGTATTTTTACAACAGCCAAACCATCTTGCATTCCTATCAATGTGTGAGGATTCTAGTTTCTCCACATTCTTGCCACCATTTTTTGGATTATGGCCATCCTAGTAGATATGCAGTGGTATTGTGTGGTTTTGATTTACATTTCCAAGGTGGCCAGTGATGCTGAAAAATCTTTCCATGTGCTTTTTGGCCATTTGTATATATCCTCTTTGAATAAATGTCTATTCAAATCTTTTGCCCACTTAAAAAAAATTGGGGGTGTTTTTCTTTTTTGTTATTGTAACTGGTTTTTTAGATATTCTGGATGATAGATCATTATCAGATGTATGATTTACAGATATTTCTCCCATTCTGTGGGTTGTCTTTTCATTTTCTCAGTGGTGTTCTTTGAAGTACAAAAGAAAAGGTAGAGAAATCTAAATTCTCTAACTTTTATTTTGTTGATAATTGCTTTTGGTATCATGTGTAAGAAACTACTGCTAAATCAAAGGTCATGAAGATTTACCTTCATGTTTTCTTCTAAGAATTTCATGGTTTTAGATCCCATATGTAGAACTTCGGTCCATTTTGAGTTCATTTTTGTATATGGTGAGACATAGTGTTCCAACTTTATTCTATTGCATGTGGAAATTCATTTGTTTCATCACCATTTATTTAAGAGACTATTCTTTTCCCATTTAATGGTCTTGACATTCTTGTCAAAAATTGACCTACTAGAGGTGTACAAGTTTATTTCTGGACTCTCAGATCTATTACATTGATCTGCATATCTGTCCTTATGCCATTAATGGACTGTTTTAATTAGTATAGCTTTGTAGTAAGCACTGAAATCAAGAAGTACAAGACCTCCAACTTTGTCCTTTTCAAGATTGTTTTGGCTATTCGGAATCCCTTACATTGCCATGTTAATTTTAAAATCAGCTTTTCCATTTCTGCAAAAAAGGCAGTTGGCATTTTGATAGGATTGTGTTAAACCTGTCAATGTCACCTTAACAATATTCAGTCTTCCTGTCTGTAAGCATGGAATGTCTTCGATATTTAGGTCTTGTGTAATTTCTTTTAGCAGTGTTTATAGTTTTCAGTGTATAAGTTTTTTATCTTTTTGGTTAAATTTATTTGTAAGTATTTTATTCATTTTGATGCTTTTGTAAATGAGATGGTTTTCTTAATATCCTTTCAGATTGTTCATTGCTGATGTAGAGGAACACAAATGGCTATTGTGTGTTGATCTTATACTCTGAAACTTTACTGAATTTGTTTATTAGCAGTAATAGTCTTATTTATTTATTTATTGAGGATTCTCTAGGGTTTTCTAAATACAGTAGTCTCCCCTTATTGGGGAATATGTTCCAAGACCTTCAGTGGATGCCTGAAACTGCTGATAGTACCAAGTCCTATATATATTTTTTCCTATACTTACATACCTATAATAAAGTTTAATTTATGAGTTAGGCACAATAGGGGATTAACAACAATAACTAATAATCAAATAGATCAATAAGCACAATATGCCAACATCACTATTCTTGTGCTGTGGAGCCATTATTTACTAAAATAAGAGTTACTTAACCACAAGCACCGTCCTACCTCAATCTGATAACCGAGAGGGATACTACATGACTAACGCCTATACACTGTGGATGTGCTGGCCAAAGGATGAATCATGTCCCAGGCAGGACTGAGTTGGGCTGCACCAGCATTCATTATTTCTCTTTCTTACCTTAGTGCTCTGCCTAGAATTTCTAGTACATGGATGAGTGGAGTGGCAGAAGCAGGCATCTTTTTCCTGATCTAAGTGGGAAAGCTCTGTTTTTCATCAGTGGAATAACATGTTAGCTGTGGGTTTTTCGTAAGTGCCCTTTACCATGTTAAGAAACTCATGCTTTTTTTAGTTTGAGTGTTTTTTGTCATGAAAGGGTTTTAGATTTTGTCAAAAGCTTTTCTGCATCAATTGATGTGGTCATGTTTTTGTTTTTTGTTTTTCCTGCTGATATGCTGTATTACATTGATTAATTTTCTTGTGTTGAATCATCCTTGTATTCCTGAGATAAACACCAATTGGTTATGTTATAAAATCACTTAATACGCTTTTGGATTTGGTTTCCTGGCATTTTGTTGGGGATTTTTGAATCTGTGTTCATAAAGGATATTGTCTGTAGTTTTCTTTTCTCATAACGTCGTTATCTGGCTTTGGCATCAGGTAATGCTGGCCTCATAACATGAATTAGAAAGTATTTCCTCACTTTATGTTTTTTTGGAAGAGATCGAGATGGATTGCTGTTAATTCTTTAAGTGTTTGGTAGAATTGATCAGTGAAGCCGTCTGGTCCCTGGATTGTCTTTGTTGGGAAGGTTCTGATTACTGAGTCAATCATTTTACTTGGTATAGGTCCATTCAGATGTTCTGTTTGTTCTTGACGCAGTTTTGGTTATTTAATTTTTTTTTTAAGAAATTTGTCCTTGTTATGTAGGTTATCTAATTTGTTGACATACACTTGTTCATAGTATTCTGTTATAATACTTTTTAATTTCTGTAAAGTTGGTAATAATGTCTCCACTTTTATTTCTAATTTTATTTGCATTATCTCTTATTTTCTTCATAAGCCTAGCTAAAAAATTGTCTGTTTTGTTGATATTTTCAAAGAACCAAGTTTTGTTTTTATATATTGTATTTTTTTTAGTTCTCTGTCTTTATTCTAATCTTTATTTTCTTCCTTTTGCTAGGTTTTTATTTAGTTTGCTTTTGGTTTCTAGTTCCTTAAGGGGTAAAGTTAAGTTACTGATTTGAGATCTCTTTTTTAATTTAGGGTAGGAATTTATAGCCATAAATTTTCCTCTGAGCACTGCTTTTGCTTCATCCCATAGTTTTGGTATGTTGTGTTTTTGTTTTCATTCATTTCAAGATACTTTCTAATTTTCCTTGTGATTTCTTCTTTGACCTATTGATTGTTTAAAAGTGTATTAATTTCCACATATTTGTGCATTTTTTTTGTTTTTTCTTTTGTTATTGATTTAGAATTTTATTCTATTATGGTGGAAAAGGTACTTTGTATGTTTTCAGTTTTTAAAACATATTGAGACTTGTTTTATGACCTAACATATGGTTTATCCTGGAGAATGTTCTATGTGCACTTGGGAATAGTATGTATTTAGCTGTTACTTGGTCGAGCGTTCTGTATATGTCTTTTAGGTCTAGTTGGTTATAGTGTTGTTCAAGTCCTTTCTTGTTACAGGCCGAAAGAATGAGGGTTGTGATCAACTCAGTATGCCACTGGAGGCTATATGAGTAAACAGCAAACTGCTTCTCATAAATGCAGAATGATTCTTTTAAACAATCAATAGGTCAAAGAAGAAATCACAAGGAAAATTAGAAAGTATCTTGAAATGCAGAATGTTGGCAATCTGACAAACTGCGTCTGCTGCCCAGAAGGAATGCTGAGGGCAGTCACGACTGAGGCACAAGTGTTTCTTGTGATTAGGCAAATCTGAAGCCTGTTAGCAATAACTTGAACCTGTGATCAATGAAGCAGCTGACCAATCGTTACCTCCTCTTCCCTGCCCTTGCTACCCAATAAATAGGAAGGGCTGTGGAAGCTCAGGGGCTGCCTTTGCTCACTAGAAGCAGGGAGCTCTTTTTTTCCCCTGGAACTTTCTTTAAAACAGTTTCTTTGTTTTTTTGTTATCATTTCTATGTTCATCTCTTTGTTTAGTCTAGTAATGACAGTCTCAAGCAGTAACCGTAGTAACTGCTGTAATGATGGTCTCAAACAGTAACAGTAGTAACTGCTGTAATGATGGTCTCAAACAGTAACAGTAGGAGCAGCTGTAATGAAGGTCCGCAATAGTAATTGTGGCAGTCTGCCATACTTTGTTATTCTTCTTCTGTCTAGATGTTCTATATGTTATTGAAAGTGTGTTATTGAACTCTCTATTATTCTAGAACTGTTTATTTTATCTTCAGCTATGTTAATATTTTCTTCATATATTTTGAGGTGCTGTTTGGTGTATATTTTTATAATTTTTGTATCTTCTTAAGGAATTGACTATCTCTGCCTATTATGGCATTCTTTGTTTTAAAGGCTATTTGTTTGATATTAATATAGCAAACTAAACTGTCTTGGTTAATATTTGCATGTTGTATGGAATACATTTTTTCATCTTTTAACTTTCAACCTTTATGTCTTTCAATTTAAAGTGATTGTCTTCTGGGGAATACAAACCTGTAGTTAGATTATGATTTTTAAAGATCCTATAGTTAGATTATGATTTTTAAAGATTTATCTCCACCTTTTATTTGTTGAGTATAACCCATTTACATTTAAAGTAATTACTTAGAAGGAATTACTATTTTGCATATGTGTATGAAAAGACATTTCTTTATTTGTTCCTCAGTTACCCCAGTAGTGCTGTCATTTGTTTGATTTTTTTCTAATGTGTCATTTTGATTCCCTCTTCATTTCTTTTTCTATATATTTTTTAAGTTATTTTATTAGTGATTACCCTGGGGATTACAGTTAACACAGTAAATTTGTGACACTCTAATTTGAATTTTTACCAATTTAGCTTCAGTGGCACATTAAAAACTCTGCCTTTACACAGCTGTATCTTCTATCCCATGTTGTTATTGTCATTAGTTACATTTTTATACACTGTGTGCTTTTTTTTTTTTTTTTTTTGAGACAAAGTCTTGCTCTGTCACCCAGGCTGGAGGGCAGTGGCGCAATCCCAGCTCACTGCAACCTCTGCCTCCTGGGTTCAAGTGATTCTCCTGCCTCAGCCTCCCGGGTAGCTGTTACAGGCGCCTGCCACCAAGCCCAGCTAATTTTTTTGTATTTTTAATAGAGACAGGGTTTCACCAGGTTAGCCAGGCTGGTCTCGAACTCCTGACCTCAGGTGATCCACCCACCTCAGCTTCCCAAAGTACTGGGATTACAGGCGTTAGCCACCGTGCCTGGCCCACTGTGTGCTTTTTATGGGCTGAATTGTGTCCTCCCTAAATTCATATGTTGAAGTGTTAATCCTCAATATTTCAGAAGGTAATTGTGTTTGGAGACAGGTCCTTCAAAATGGTTATTAAGGTGATGTGAGATAATATGGGTGAGCCTTAATCCAACATAACTGTTAACCTGTGTAAGAAGAGTAGATTAGAACCCAGACATGCATGTATGCAGTAGAAAGACTATGTGAGGACACAGCAAGAAGGCAGCCATCTGCCAGCCATCTGGGAGAGACTTCACAAGAAACTAATCCTGCTGATACCTTGATCTTGGACTTCTAGCCTCCAGAAATGTGAGGAAATAAGTTTCAGTTGTTCAAGCTACTCAGTCTGTGGTCACACTTTGTATGGCAGCCCGAACGAATTAATATGGTGCTCATTAACTTGGATTGATGATTATTGTTTAAGTTGTCTTTTGAATCATATTCAAAATAAGAGAAGTTCCATATCAAAAATACAATACTACTGACTTTTGTATTTACTTATCTAGTTACCTTTACCAGTTTTCTTTATTTCTTTGAATGGCTGTGAGTTATTGTTTAATGTTTGTTCATTTTAGCCTGAAGGACCGCTGTTAGCATTTCTTGTAGGATGGGTCTACTGGTGATGAACCCACTCAGCTTTTGTTCCATTGGGAATGTCTTAATTTTCCCATCCCCTCCCTTTTTTTTTAATTTTGAGAGTTAAGTTCACGTAATGTTAAATCATTCATTTTAAGTACACAAGGCAGTGGCATTTAGTATATACACAGTGTTGTGCAACTACAATCTTTATCTAGTTTGAGAACATTTTCATCACTCCAAAAAAATCTTCATACTCATTTAACAGTTACTATATTTATATCTCCTCCCTTCAACCCCTGGCAACCACTAGTTTACTGTTTCTATTGATTACCTATTCTTGATATTTTATATAAATGTAATTATATGGTGTGATCTTTTGTGTCTAGCTTCTTTCGCAATGTTTTCAAGGTGAATCTGTGTTGTAATATGTAGCAGTACTTCATTTCTTTTTATGCTAAATCAGATTCTATTGTAAAGTTTTACCACAATTTATGATTTATTCATCTGTTGATAGCCTTTTTTGCTTGTTTTCACTTTTTGACTATTGTATATAGTGCAGCTATGAATATTTATGTACAAGGATGTATTTTGAGTACATTTTCAAATTCCTGTGGGTATATACCTAGGAATGGGATTGCTGGATTGCATGGTAATTCTATGTTGAAGTTTGTGAAGAGCTGTGAAAATGTTTTCTGCAGCTGCAGAGTGTTTTAATAGTCCTACCATCAATGTACAAGGATTCTGGGTCTCTTCATATGCTTGCCAACACTTGTTATTTTCCATTTATTATATTAAATGATAGATTTAAATGATATCTTATAGTAGTTTTGATTTGTATTTCTTTAATGACTGTTTATGTTGAGGGTCTTTTCATGTGCTCGTTATCCATTTGTGTATCTCCCTTGAAGAAATATCTGTTCAAGTCCTTTCTCCATTTTTAAATTGGATTGTTTGTTGTTGTTGAGTTGTAAGATTTCTTTGTATGTTTGGTTACTAGACTTTTATCAGATTATATGACTTACAGATATTTTCTGCCAATTCTTTTGAGTTTTCTTTTCAGTTTCTTGGTGGTGTCCTTTGAAGTACAAAAGTTTTAAATTTTGATTAAGTCTAAATTCTTAATTTTTTATTTTGTTGCTTGTGTTTCTAGTGTCAGATGTAAGAATCTGTTGCTAAATCTAAAGTCGTGAAGATTTACATCCCTGTGTTTTCTTCTGAGAGATTTATGGTTTTAACTGTTATATTTAAGTAGTTAATTCATTTTGAGTTAATTTTTATATATGATGTGATGGAGGCATCCACTGTCTTTCTTTCGCATGAAGATACCCAGTTGTCCCAGCTCTCCTTTCATTTTTGAAGGATAATTTTTCCAGATATTGGATTCTTGGTTAACAGGTTTTTTTTTTTTTTCTTTCAGGATTTAAAATATATCATTTTGTCATCTTCTGGCCTTCATCATTTCTCATTAGGAATTGACTCTCTTACTGAAGATTGCTTGTGTATGATGAATCATTTCCCTCTTGTTGTTTTTAAGATTTTCTCTTGTCTGATTCTAGACAGTTTTATTGTAATATGCGTTGGTGCAGATTTCTTTATCCTCCTTGGAGTTTGTTGACATTTTTGGATGTGTAGTCATGTCTTTTATCTAATTTGGGAAGTTTTTTGGACATTATTTCTTCAGGCATGCCTTTTTGCCTGTTTCTTTCTTCTTCCTTTGTGACTTCCATTATATGCATGTTGATACCCTCGATGTCATTCCACAGGTCCATTAAACTCTCTTCACTTTTTCTTTCTACTGCTTAGATTGAATAATTTCTATTGTCCTACCTTCAAGTTTGCTGACTGTTTCTTGTGCTTTCTTTCTCACATCTGCTGTTGCACTCCTCTAGTCATTTTAAAATTTTGAGTATTATACTTTTCAGCTCGTGAATTTCTAGGTGGTTCCTTTTTATAATTTTGTTCTCTTTACTGATATTCTCTATTTGTTCAGGTGTTGTTTTCCTGGTTTTCCTTAGTTTCTTGATCATAGTTCTTTTAGTTCTTTGAGTATATTCAGGATAGCTGATTTCCAGTCTTTGCCTAATAAATCCAATATTAAGCTATCTCAATGTAGCTTTCTATTAACTTCTTGTTCTCCTATTAATGGGTAAAAAATTCTTATTTCTTTTTATGCCTTGTAGTTTTTATTCACAACTAGCATCGTGAATGTTATAATATGGTGATTGTGGAACTAGATTTCCTTCACCTTCCCAGAGTTTGCACTTGTTGCTTGTTGAGGTTTGCTGTTTCCTGTTTGCTTAGTGACTTTTCCAGAGTATTTTTACAAAGACTTCCTTGTCATGTAGAGTCTCTGAGGTCTTTGTTTTGTTATTTCAATGTCAGCCAGTGACTTGACCTTGAACCACTGAAGCCAAAAAGAGAAAAACATACTCTCCCAATCATTTTAGATTGGCTCTAATCAGGTGTATTCCTTCAATAGTCAGCCAGTTAGTCTACAACTGTGCATTAGCCTCCAGCTACTGCTTGCACTGAGCCTAAAGATCAGCCAGAGGTGTGTACCTTTTCTAAGGTTTTTTCTGAGCATGCGTATGGCTATCAGCATATGCATTACACTCTGGATTCCCTGGTATATGCGGAAGTCACTCAAAGTCCTTATTTTACCAAATATCTTCTTTTTCATTCTTCTCTTTCCTAAGGTTTTTGGTCCATCTACTTGCCCCACCTGCTGTCTCTTTTGCCAGGTATGTGTGAGTAGTATATGTCTTTAAATGATTTTGACAGACAGTGCTTGGAAATCAGCTCTAGCCTGAAGGAGCTGACACAAAAGCAAGCGTCTCTTCCAATCTGTCAGGTCAAAATAAATAACCACAAATATTTGATAACAAGGTCCATATTGTCCCATTAGTACCAGCAATCCTCACCAAGATTGAGCCATCATCCTGGCGGCCACCATTGATCTGGGGAATGGGGGATGAATGGTAGGTGGACAAGTGAAAACACCATACCATACTTTTACCAAAATTTCCCAGCCTCTTTCCTCATTAAGAGCTCCCATGGTTACTATGAGTTTTGATTAGCTTTCAGAGTTCTGAAAAAGTTGATTTGGTTAGTTTTCGCCAGCTTAACAGTCACTTCAGTGGAGAGAGAAATTTTTGGAGCTCCCTACTCTGCTATGTTTTGCGATGTTACCCTTCCATGGTGGTGGTTTTAAATACTTTGGGATTTTCCAGAAAATTTTTTAAAAAATTTGTTTCTAATTTAATTATTTTATGGTCAGAGACTATTCTTTATATGATTTTGGCCTTTCTATATTTATTGAAACTTGTTTTATAGTGCTAGGCTATGACCAATTTTGAAAAACGTTTCATGTGCTTTTGAAAATAATGTTTGTTCTATCATTGTTTATAGTGGTCTATGGTTGCCAATTAGGTCAAGTTGAGTGATAGTTTTATTCAAGTTTTCATTATTTATAGTGATTTTTTTTCTCTTTGTATATGGTATTCATATTACCAAAAAAGGAATGCCGTTATCTCCAGCTGTACTTGTAGATTTGTCTGTTTCTCCTTTCATTTTTGTCGGTTTTGCTTCAGTTATATTGAACTTGTAATAATAGATTAATGTACTTTTACAATTATTATATTTTCCTGATAGACTATTTTATCATCATATGCCCCCCTTTATCCCTGCTAATATTAGTGGTCCTGTAGTCTGCTTTTTCTGATATTAATATATCCATGGCAGCTTTTTTTTTTTAAATTAGCATTTGCATGGTATACTTTATTTTTTTCTTTAAGCATTTTATCTTGAAATAATTTTAGACTTACACATGAGTAACAGATAGTTCAGAGAGTTCCCATTTAGCTTTCATTCAGCTTTCTCTAGTATCTACAGCTCATATAGCTATAGTATATTTATTAAAACTAAGAAGTTAACACTGGTATAGTACTGTTAATTAGCCTGTCAACTTTGTTTGGGTTTTCCTGGTTTTTAACTCTTAACCTATTTCCATTCCAGGATCCAATTCAGTATGCCACATTGCATTTAGTTGTCATATCTTCTTAATCTTCCCCATTATATACAGCTTTCCTTATTTTTCATGACCTTGACACTTTTGAAAAATACTGGTCAGTTTTTTTGTAGACTGCTCCTTAATTTGGAATTTGATATCTTCTAGGACTAGACTGGGTTTTTGGGAAGAATTCCACAGAGGTTAAGTTCCCTTTTTATCCCACATGATGCATCATCAGCATATGATACCAGCATGACCTAGTATGCTTGATTAACACATGTTTTCTCTTAATACTTTTAGTAAGTATTTTATGGTTGCCTTTTTTTACACTTAAATCTCTGATCCATTTGTAATTTTTCCTAGTGAATGGATTTAATTTTTTTATATGACTTTCCAAGAATTCTAGTACCACTTATTAAATTTTTCATTTTTTCCCCTTGGATTGAGATACAGTCTTTTTTTGTACATACAACTTCATGAGCAATTAAATCTATGTTTTTATAATATGTTCCATAAGCAATTGAATCTTGTATGTTTATAATTCTATCCATTTGCATGCCAGTATTGAACTATTTTTATTATATCTTAATATTTGTGTGTATCTTTATACTCCTCCCCACCTTCATTGTTCGTTTTAACAAGTGCAGTTTCCTCTCTATTCTTGTTTCAATATGTCTCTTTTATTTTTTAGTTTTCTTTCATCACCTGAAGCGTTCTGATGACTTTGTTTTGTTTTCTTATTTTAATAAATTTATGTTTGTTGAGTTCTTTTTTCTGTTCTCAATCTTATTATTGGATTAATTTATTTCAATTTTCATATATATTGGCATGAAGTTGTTCAGAGTTATTGTGTAAATGATGTGCCTTTAAAAAAAAATGATTAATTCCCTCCCTCACTCTCTGCCTCCCTCCCTTCTTTTCCTCCATCTATCCCTCCCTCCCTCCCTCCCTCTCTCCCTTTCTCCCTCTGTCTCACTCTCTCACTCTCTTTCTCTTTCTCTCTTTGGGGACAGTGCCTTGCTGTGTTGCCCAGGCTAGTCTTGAACCCCTGGGCTCAAGCTCTCCTCCTGCCTCAGCCTCCCACAGTGTTGGGATTATAGGTGTGAGCCACTGCACTCTGCCTTCTTGTATTTTTTGCTTTGAAAAATTCTGCTCTTTATTATTCTTGTCTTTTTTTTTTTTTTTTTTACAGGAGTGGAATTTATTCTATCTTTACTGTCCTTTTTTTTTTTTTTACAGTAGTTGAATTTATTCTTCTATCCGTAACTTTTTATAATGGATATGTAACTCATTGATTTTCATTTCCTTTTTTCTTTTTTAATGTATGCTTATAACACTGTATTTCCCTCTAAACGTTTTCTTATTCCACATATTTTGATATGTAATATTTTACTAATATTATATTTTACAAATATACATATTTGATCTGTATATTTTGCTATTTTACCATTTAAAATTTTCTTTAATTTTTGACATGTTTTATTTAAATGCTTCTTAATTTGTAAACAAATTGGGGATCTGTGTATATTTGATAGCTATCTGAATTGAATTGTGAAAAGAATGTATTTTACGTGATTTTACTAGTTTGAAAAAATCTTGGAACTTGCTTTACTAGCCTACCATATGGTCGTATTTTGAATATGTTCATATATGTTTAAAACAATACATGTTTTTGCTTGTTGAGGGCGTCGTTCTTTTTATATTCATTAAGTCATCTTGATTATGTTCAAATCTTCTATTTACTTAGTGATTTTTTTAACTTATAAATTTCTGAGAAAGATGTTTTAAAGTTTCCCACTGTGATTTGAGTCTTATTTCTCTTAGTTTTATCAATTTTGCCTTGTGTGTTTGACTCTATATTTATTAGTTTTATACAATTATAGTTTGCTTTTTTTTTCATTGTTGTTAAATGAACCTCTGGTTACCCTGGAGATTTGTAGTACACATTCTTGACTAATCACAGTCCTTGAATATTAATTGGCACTTTTAGCTTTTCTAAACAGTGCAAGAACTTTAGAACACAAGAGCTACATTTTCCTTTCTTGGTATATATTATGTTACATGTTACAGTTCTGTGCGTTTATATGTATATTTAAATTTTAACTCAGCATAATATCACTGCTCTTTGTAACATTTTAAAATAATTTTAAGCTTATAGAAAAGTAAAAATATCACAGGGTGGGAGAATAGGAAATGAACTCCTAATATGTACAAAACTTTTTGGCAGAATGAAAATGTTTAAAATTAGGTTATGGTGATGATTACAGAACTCCATAAAATATACTAAAAGCCATTTAATTGGATATTCTAAATGGGTGAACTTTATGATATGGAAAAAATATCTCAATAAAGCTGTTTTTAAAAAAAAATAGTACAGAGGGTTCTCTTCCCTTCCCCTAGCTTTCTCTAATGATAACATCCCGAATAATCATGGTGAAATTATAAAAAATTAACCTTGGTACTGTAGCATTAATTGCTAGAGGGTTTATTCAGATTTTACTAGTTTTTTTTTTTTTTTTTAAACAACTATGTTCTTTTCTAGTATTCTGTTTTGCATTCAGTTTTCATGTTTCTTTAGTCTCCTCTTGTTTGTGGCAATTCCTTAGTTTTTTCTTGACTTCCAAGTCTTGGCACTTTTGAAGAGTACTAGTAAGATGTTTTGTAGTAATTCCTTCGATTTAGTTTTTTCTCATGATTATATTGTTTTCCGATACATTATGTCAGGGGGTACATGAAGTTGATGTGTTGATATGTCTTATCACTGGTGGTTTTAACTTTTGTCACTTGGCCAGTGTATAGTGTGCTAGGTTTCTCCCCTGAAAAGTTATTATTTTTCTCTGTGTAATTAATTAATATCCTGGGGGAGATCCATTGAGACTATTCAAATATACTGTTTGTTCTGAAACCTTTACCCACCACTATAAACATCCATCCAAGAAACTTGCCTGCAATTATTACAGTGATGTTCTAATGGTTACTTTATATTTCCTTTGTTTTGCATTTATTAATTGGAATTCATATTTAAGGATGAACTCTCCCTTATTATTATTTCTTTATTTGTTACAGTATTTATTTTATTTATTTTTATCAGTATCAAACTCATGGACATTTATTTTCTTTTTTTCTGTTTAGACAGGATCTTGCTCTGTTGCCCAGGCTAAAGTAGTGATGTGATTATGGCCTAATGCAGCCTCAACCTCCTGGGCCAAGCAGTCCTCCCATCTTAGCTTCCCAAGTAGCTGAGACTACAGGCCTGCATCATCACGCTCAACTAATTTTTTTATTCTTTTGTACATATGGGGTTTCATCGTGTTGCCCAGGCTGGTCTTGAACTCCTGAGCTCACGCCATCTACCAACCTTGGCCCTCAAAAAGTGCTGGGATTACAGGCATGAGTCACTGTGCCCAGTCCCATTTATTTTATTCTAACCCAGGACTCACAAAGACAAAAATGAAATAATAAGATGTTACATTAAAAAAGAAACAACTTTTTATTTTGAGATAATTGTAGATTCACCTGCAGTTGTTAGACATAACATAGAGAAAGCCCAGGTACCTTTTACCAATGGTAATGTTTTGATTACGGTACAATATCACAGGAAATTGACATTGATAGAATTCATCAATTGTGTACAGATTTCGCCAATTTTACATGTGTTTATTTGTGTATGTCTTTAATTCAGTGCAATTTTTTCATGTGTAGATTTGTGTACCATTGTCATAGTCAAGATATGAAACCGTTTTTTTGTTTTTGTTTTTTTTTACAAGGATTACTTATGTTACCTTTTTGTAGACACAGATACTTTCTTTCCTATCTGCCTTCTCTAATCTCTAGAAACCACTAATCGGCTGTCTCTATGATTTTGTCATTTCAAGAAAGCTATGTAAGTGGAATCATACAGTATGTAACATTTTGTGACTGACTTTTTTTTCTAACTCAGCGTAATTCTCTTTAGGTCCATTCATGTTGTTGCGTGTATCAATAATTTGTTCCTTTTTACTGCTGACCGATATTCCATGATACAGATGTCCCGCAGTTTGTTTGATCATTCACCTGTTGAAAGACATTTATGTTGTCTCCAGTGTTATAAATGAAGCTGCTATGAACATTCATATGTAGGTTTTTGTGTGAACATCACATTTTAATTTCTTTGGGATACTGTAACTAATGTTTAGTTTCGTAAGAAACTACTGAACTATTTTCCAGAATTATTACACCATTTTACATTCCCAACAGCAATGCAAGAGGTCTTCTTGCATTCTTGCTAACATTTGTTATAATTAATTTCTAGTCTAGTCATTCTGGTAGGTGCTTAGGGATATCCCATCTCGATTTTAATTTGCATTTCTCTAATGGGCAGTGATGTTGGACATTGTTTCATGTGCTTATTATTTCCTTCTGTATCTTCTTCAGTGAAATGTCTATTCATTCCTTTTGCCCCATTTCTTATTGGAATTTTTTTTGTTGTTGTAACTTTTGAATTTTGAGAGTTCTTTATATGTTCTAGATAAAAATCCTTTATTGGATATGTACTTTGCGAATACTTTTATCTAGTCAGTAGCTTGCCTTTCATCCCCCTTGACTGGATTTTTCCTAGAACAAAAGTTTTTAATTTAACCAGGTCCAGTTTTTTTTCCTTTTTAAGCCCATGACCATTTCAAGTTAACTTTTGAATAACGTGAGGTTGCGGTTCTTTATTTTTTTTCCGATTGATGTGCAGTTATTCCAGCACCATTTGTTGAAATCTTTTTTGCACTTTTGTCAGAAATTGGCATATTCATATGGGTCTTTGTCTGGGTTCTTTTTTCTGTTCCACTGGCCTATGTGTCTATTTCTTTGCCAACTGCTTTGATTACTATAACTATATAGTAAGCCTTAATACTAAGTAGAATGACTTTTCCTATATTATTCTTCTTTTTCAAAATTATTTTAACTCTTCTCATCCTGTGCCTTTCCATAATAGTTTTGGAATAAGCTTATTAATGTCTACAAAAAATTCTGCTGTTACATTAATAGGTGTTACGTTAAACTATAGATCAAATTTGGGAAGAATCGCTGCCTTTGCTGTATTGGGTCTTCTCATCTATGAACATGGTATATTGCTCCAATTATTTAGGTCTTTGATTTCTTACAATAGCTTTTCGTAATTTTCGGGATACAGATACTGTACGTGTTTTCTTATATCTAAATATTTAATTTTCTTTGGAGCAATTGTAAAAGGTATTAAATTTTTAATTCTGCTGTTCACATTTTGTTGACAGTGTATAGAAATATGATTGAATTTTGTCTGTTGATCTTGACTCCTACAACCTTGCTGAACTCACTTATTAATTCTAGGAGTTTTGCTGTTTATTCTTTGGGATTCTTTTCTGTAGACTATCATGTCATTTGCAAATAGGGACAGTTTTTTGACTTCCTTTCCAATGGGTATCTCTTTTATTTCTTTTTCTAAACTTCTGGTCCTAAGTAGGAGTTCCAGTGCTCTGTGAGTAAGAATAATGAGAGAGGACATCCTTGTTGTGTTCTTGATTTTAGGTGGAAGGCATTCAACTTATCACCATTATTCCTAGTTTTATAAGATTTTTATTATGATTGCATGCTGAATTTTGTTAAATGCTTTTTCTCTGTCAATTGATATGATCACGAGTTTTCTTCTTTAGCCTATTGATATGGTAGATTACATTGATTGATTTTTGAAAGTTGAATCAGCCTTGCATACCTGTAGTGCCTCACTTGTTATAATTGTTTTTATGTGTTGCAGGATTTGATTTTCTATGATTTTGTTGGTAATTTTTATATCAAAGTGGTCTGTAGGTTTTTTTTTTTTTTTTTTTGGTACTGTCTTGGTCTGTTTTTGGTATTATAGTAATACTAGTCTCAAAATGAGTTAGGAAGTGTTCCCTCTTCTATTTTCTGGAATAAACTGTGGAAAAATGTTGCTAATTCTTATTTAAATATTCAGTGAAACCATCTAGGCTTGGAGATTTAATATAACGTTTTAGTTAAAAAATTCAATTTCTTTAATGGCTTTAAGATTATTCAAGTTGTCTATTTCATCTTGGTTGAACTTTAGGAGCTTGTGGTTTTCAACAATTGTTTCTTTTTTTTTTTTAAGCTAGTTTCTAAGTTAATGACTTCAGGATCTGCACTTTCATTTCTGACATTAGTGATTTGTTTAATTTTTTTACGTTTGTTTTGCTAGATTTAGTTTATTGACGTTTTCTTCAAAGAACTAGCTTTTTATTTTGTTGATTTTTCTCAATTTTTGTTCTCTTTTTTTTTTTTTTTTTTTTTTTTTTTTACTCTTACCTCTATTATTTCCTTCCTTCTCATTGCTTTGGACTTATTTTCCTCTTCTTTTTTTTTTTTTATGTCTTATAGTAGGAACTTAGAGATCATTCTTTTTCAGTGTAAGCATTTAATGCTATACACCTTCTTCTCAGCACTGCTTTTACTGTACCCTAGCTATTTTAATTCATTGTTTTCATTTTTATTTCATTCTTCTTTGATTTTATTTTCATTCAATTCTATGCATTTTTTTAAATTTCCCTTGAGACTTCTTTGATCCGTCAGTTTTTTAAGTCATGCCATGTAATTTCCAATCGTATGGAGATTTTTCTCATCTTTCTATCACTGATTTCTAGTTTAGTTCTATTATGAATAGAGAATAACTTGTAAAATGTTTTTGAGCCTTGTTTTATGATGTAGTATATAGTTGATCTTGGTGAATGTTCATGAGTGCTTGAAGAAAACATTTATAATTGTAACTCTCTTGAGTGACTTTGAGAGATCTGCTTCCTGTTAGCTTTAATATATTCTCCCTCTCCTGTTTTTGGTTTGTTTAGTAATCCTATATGTAACTAATCTTTTCATCTGTGCTGCTACTCCCTCTGCTGCACTTAAGTCATCTTTATTTTGCTGAAACTCTGACTCCTGTTTCAGTCCATCACCCCCTGGTGGATGCCCTCTTCTCCCTGCTTGTGTTGCAGCACACCAGTTCAGGATACATGCTGCCTGAATGCCCTCCTTATACCTTTCTGGTTCTGACTCTTCATGTTAGATCATCCACTCACTTTATGCTGTCATATCCCACACCAGGCCACTGTTTTGTGGTCATGTCCTCCTTACACTTTTTCTGGCTCTGACTCTGCCTGTTGGTCTGCTCCCTTGTGTGGATGTCCTCTTTACCCACCTCAGACTTTGTCATTCCACATCAGACTGCCCCTTTTTGAGGATAACCCTGCTGTCTGCCTGGCTCTGATGCTACACATGGGGCTGCCCCCCTGAGTATATGTCCTCATCCTCTTTGAGCTCTAATACCCTGTTTCAGGTTAAGCCTTTGTTGGCTAATCTTCACCAGTACCCACTACCAACCCCTACATAGATCCACTCCTCCCCATACTTGGGCTCTGAATCTCCATGCTCAGTCACCCCAGTCCTCCTGCAAGGACACCCACCTCACCTTACTTTGGTTCTGCCACATTGCGCTTGGCTGCTTCTCCACATGGATGTCCTTCTTCTCTTACTTAGGTTCTAACACTGGGCTGGTATTAGATCACCCCCATATGTGGATGCCCTTGTCAGCCAAGGGATGCTTGAGCCCCGACACCCCACCCCAGGAAACTCTTCTGTACAGATGTTCTCTTTATCCCACTCAGATTCTGACTCTACTTGTCATTATGGTCTTAGGATTTAATTGTTCAGGAAGGAAAAGGAAAGTGGAAAATAAATGAAAAAAAAAAGGAATGAAAGCTCAACTTTCAGATGAGAAAAAAGTTATCTCTTTGAGTAAAGACATTAAGTGTATTTCCTTGTTAATGAATAAGCACATTATATACTTTTTTCCCAATTATGTCATATAAAATAAGACAAACCCTCTGCTTCTTTTGTATTCTGCCTATCTTGCCTGATATGTTGGGTTTTTAATCAGTCAACTTTTGGATAAATAGAGAATAGTAAGAAAGTATTAATAGAGAATGACTAGGAGGCTGAAGTTTTAAAAGTTGTCTTGATTTACATCTTTTTAGAAAATAATAGCTGTGAGGCATGAAGGATGTTTAATTTATATTAAAGGTCAAACCAAGTGGGAGAAAAATGTCAGAAGATTTAAAAAAACTTATGTATCGGTATGACATATTCAAGTATAGCATACTTAAAGAGTTTCAACACTTAGGCACATCCACTAACATTATTTTGGAGGAGAAGTCACTGAGAGTGCTTGGTACCCAACACAGTCTATTGACAAGCACATTTTCAGAAGGAGATAATATTCAGCAGCTCTCAACACAACATATAAAACAAATAACATGTGATATAGTTTGGATATTTGTCCCTTCCCAAATCTCATGTTGAAATGTGATTCCCAGTGTTGGAGGTGGGCCCTGGCGGGGGGTGATTGGATCATGGGGGTGGATTTCTTATGAATGGCTTAGCACCATCCTCTCTGTGCTGTTGTGATACTGAACTCACTATCACAAGAACAGCACAGAGAGCACATGAGAAATGAATGGTTTAGCTTTTAAACAACAACAGAATCTCATTGTTTAAAAGTATGTGGCACCTCCCCCACCATCTTGCTCTTGCTTTCACCATGTGAAATGCCAGTTTGCCTTCTGCTGTGAGTAAAAGCTTTCTGAGGCCTCCCCAGAAGCAGATGCCAGCACTGTGTTTTCTGTATAGCCTGCAAAACCAGGAGCCAATGACACTTCTTTTGTTATACGTTACCTAGTCTCAGGTATTTCTTCATAGCAGTGCAAGAATGGCCTAATATAGCATGCTTTTCAATTACAGAGTGACATGCAGTATAAAGTCAAAGCAAAAACTATAACTTCTTTTTAATGGTGTGAACTTTGAAGCATTCTTACAAGAGCATGGCCAAGAGTGGCTTTCATGTATCTTGGAGGGTTTAATTGAAGCCCTCTCTGTGAGGTCCTCTTTAGTTAGTATCTTTATTGATACAATGTATGAAAGAACAGTAAAGATGCCTATATAAATGTGAATAAAAGTGAAAATAAAAGTGAATAAAATATATAAATTTTAGAATTGCTATAATAGACGGAATAATTGATTCATTCAAACAGGGTGAAAGACATTAGTAACAAGTGCAGGATATTATGTGTCTAAGAATAAAAACAAATTAGAAATTTATATTAAAGAAAGACTTACTGGTTAGGCCCCATAGACTAACATAAAGAAATCTCTGGTTCATAGTTAAATTTCACTTGAATGTGATTCAGCCATTTGTGCTATTTGACAAGAAAACATGAAAATGCCTGGTATGGTTTTCTGTAATCTATGGATATCTCCTTAACAATCTGTATATGCTCAGGAAACTTTTTTGCTTGTTTTAGCCATGCTAATAAAAGAATAGAATACAAATGTGAGTCTGAATTTATGGGCTAATGAAAGACAGAAGCCACAAAGATAAATTAGGGGTATAGTGAATTATTTAGCTTGTAGAAGAGAGTGCTAAGGGATGAGTTGATATATGGGTTTCAAGTAAATGAAGGGGTTTCCCTGAGGTGTCCAGCATTGATTTACATTTGCAGAAGGATAAGTGGAATATTGATTGATCTTTCTAGGAGGTATTAAGATAGAAAGAATTCTTTTTGTTCAAGATTGCAAAATTAAGTGACCTCAGAAAGTCTTTTTCAATAAAATTAATGAATTGTTTGCATAGCTGGGGAAAGCACTGTCATTTTTGGAGACTTGAAAAATGAATGGCTTTGCAAAATACTACAGTTTGTGTTGAAAGATGCTTATAATTCTCTATATATTCATTTGCATTTTGTTACTGAGACTTTTTAAGATAGGGAGGGATACCATAGACTACTGCACAGATTGTACTGTAGACCTGGTCTTTAAAGGAAAAAAGTTTCAAAGTTGTAGAACAATGTAGGCCACAATTGCAATTTTTGATGTATATGAGCTATGCTCTAAGAGGCCTTAAAAAAACTCTACAGTATTTCATGTTCTAAGCCCATACTGTCAAGTAATGCATTGTTCCCCAGTGAATACTTGGGCACTAACTCATTTGAGGACATGTTTCTTTTTTAGACACAGATACTTTGATTTTTCCCAGAGGACAGTTTGCTATTTGTACTTGACATTTCTCAGAAGAAAAATAGAAAGTGTAGCACCATTAGTTTCCCATTGTAAAATGAGTAAATCATTATTATTTTATATTTATTCTGGTCTTTATTTTTTTAAATTGATTGTAAATTTTTTGTTGAAATTAAATGTGCATTGATTGCAGTACAGTATGAAAATTAGGGGGCTTAAGTTTTCAGTGACTCGGGTTTCTTTCTTTCTTTTTTTTTTTTTTTTTTGTCTTCCCATCAGAAGCCTTTATGGATTTTGTTTGGGGTCAAGGGGGTAGTATACAATGGTCTTTATAATGGATTACATAGAAAATTTTAAGAAAAGGAACCTTGAACCTTGAATTTGTTTTAGGTAGAAAGGCATTCTCTGAATTTTAGTGGAATTTATACTATAGGCAGTATGTCAAAATCCATTTTCAGGTGGTCTGTTCTGAGCTCTGTAATCAAAAGAACATCTTTTGAGTAACTAATGTACACGCAACATTCTTTCTTCTGGTTCTAACCAGACCCTACCTCCTAAAAGAAGTTAGTTTTCTATAGCATTTTTTTTCTTTTACATAGTATCTGGAAACATGTACAGTGCCATATGAATGTGAATAATTTCCTGTGACCTTGCTAGATCTACTCAGAATTATGCTCGGGTCAAATTTTGGTTATGAAAAGCTGAAAGGCTACCACTACAGGTACATCTGATATGCAAGTATATGCTATAGCTATTCTCAGGCAGTTTTCATGTTCATGTGCATGTTTTTCTCTTTCATAGTTTACTTTTTATATGCCTCTTGTAGTGAATTTAGGTTTCTTAGACCTGAAATAAACAGAAGAACGGAAGTAGCACTGAGCTAAGGGAAGGGAGAAGAGAAGAGGTAACCAGAAATATATATATGGCACTTATTTAAGTTGCTACCTCAAAATTGGAACTATGGCTTGAATTTAAGACATTTGAGAATTGAGTATTCTCATGTTAGTACTTGATAATTGAAAGTGTTTATTCTTTTTTTTTGAGACCAGAGTCTCACTCTGTCACCAGGCTGGAGTGCAATGGCGTGATCTGGGCTCACTGCATCCTCCGCCTCCTGGGTTCAAGCGATTCTCCTGCCTCAGCCTCCCAAGTATCTGGGATTATAGGTGTGCACCACCACGTCCAGCTGATTTTTGTATTTTTTGGTAGAGACAGAATTTCACCATGTTGGCCCAGATGGTCTCGATCTCTTGACCTCATGATCTGCCCACCTCAGCCTCCCAAAGTGCTGGGATTACAGGCATGAGCCACTGTGCCCCGCCTGAAAGTGTTTATTCTTACCATATTAATTTTCAGGTTTTGATTGAAAAACAATTATTGATCCTTTGCTCTGTGATCTGATGTTTCAAAGCATTTGTGGAAGAGATAATCAGTTTTTGTCAAGTAATACTGAATTTGTTTTGGTAGTTTTTAGAGTAATTGATTAATTTAAGATACCTATATACACTTGAGTGACATTTTATGTTAGCTCTTGAAGAGGCCAAAACATTGCATCTTTATTTATTCTGAAATATGACTTTTCTTCTAATTTTATTTATGGTAATATACATATTAAAATTATTCCATTAAAAAATAAAACTAAAATAAAATAGTGGCAGATGAAGTAAAATTCCTCTTTGACAATGCATCCCTTCCTATCCTCCCCATAGGTACGCTCCATATTATGTTTGGGTGGGATTTATTTATTTTTAACTTTTTATTTGAAGTAATTTAGAACTTATGGAAAGGTTCACCCAGCTTTGCATACATTTTGCATTACAGAAGTACAGTGATCAAAACTAAGAAATTAACATTGGTGCAGTATTTTTAACTAAACTCATATCTCACCAGTGTCATTTGACTAATGTCACTTTTTTGATTCAATAGTCAACTCAAGATCTCAAGTTGTATATAGTTGTCACATCTCCTTAGTCTTCTTCAATTCGGTCTTTCATAACCTTGACGCTTACGTGTTTTGTAGAATGTTCTTTAATACAGATTTATGTGATGTTCTCTCTAGATTAGATTCAAATGGGTGTTAGAATGCCCAAGGGGCTCCCCACTCTTACCTGCCTACATTTGGCCTCCATAAAGCTGAAATTGTCTTACGCATTTCCAGTGTGGCTGCCCTAGGTTAGCTGGGGCTCACACCTGTATTTTCCCGTCAATGTAAGTCTCCTTAGATTTCTGGTTGGTTGGTTGCCCTTCAACCTTAGCTCTCAATTGGAAATTGAGAAGGAATATCTGGCCCACGGGAAGGGAAGTTGTGCCTAGAGGAATCTGAAACCTATAGTGCACTGTGGGTGACTTACATCAACTATATACCTCAAATCAGCCTAATATCTGTTAGAGTAACTCAACTCCTACACTAAAAATCTAGGCTAGCCAAAGGAAAAGTCTGCTTGCTATCAAGTATGGAAATTAATTTACTTCCATCTCTACTTCAGATTATATATTTTTTGGCAAGATAACAACAGAAGTGATGTGCCTTTTCAATAGGTCATATCAGGGGCTACCTGAAATTGACATGCCTTTTTGCTGATGATGTTAAACTTGATTACCTGATTAAGGTGGTGTCTGCAGGTTTCTCCACTGTGAAATTATTTTTTTTAATAATTAATACAGTTCTATTGATTATAATCTAATATTGTTATTTATTTTGTTGTTAAAATTGTTCCAGCTTTGGAAATAGGAAATGTTAGGAACATAAGAGTGAAAACAATTGAATATGTAAGCAAGTAGGTAGGTATGTGTAAATAATTATGTAGGTATGTCTGAGTGACAGTAAAGAACATTGCTGCCAGTATTACAGTTTAAAAAGAAGGTGGAAGAGACTGAAAACCCAGGACATTTCTTGAAACGATCAGAGAGCTAAGGTTGAAGGGCAACCAATCAAGCAGAAATCTAAGGAAACTTATGCTGAGAGCGAAAGACAGGTGTGAGTCCCAGCTAAACTGCAGCAGACACAACTGGAAATGGGTAAGATTTCAGCTTGATGGAGGCCACATGTGGGCAAGTAAGAGTGGAGAGCCCCATGGGCAGCAAATATGGGAGAGCTTGAACTCTCTTGCAGGCTTTTTCTCCTTAGGCCCCACTTGGTGAGAGCCCTGCTAAAGCATCTCTCTTGGTCCAGGCCTTGGGGAGGGGAACAGTAGTTGCCGTGGAAAAGAAACAAAACTCCTGAGTCCTTCTCCTCTATCTGCCCTATGCGACCAAAAAACATAACTTCAGGAAGATGAGCAACATAAACTGTTATCCTTAGGATACTCGTAAAAACCACTGGGTGGTGGTGGGGCTGGGTGGAGGGTCCACGGGGAGGCAAAAAATAACCTGTGGGGAGGGCAGAGTTATATGCTGGTCCGAGAACTATGGAAGAGGAACAGTAGCACTTCTAAGACCCTAGGCATACGAGTCTGATTAGCACAGGCCTGATTAGAATAACAGAAAATATCACCCCAACCCAGACCCCCACCATCAGACTAACAAGTATCTAGTAAAAGTAGTAGATAAATACTGATGAGAAACTCATTAGATGGACCCTCTAAGAGGGAACTCATAAAGCTGAACATGGAACAGACATTGAGAAGGAATACCTGGCCCACCTGAAGGGAAGTTATCCCTGAAGGAATTTGAAACTTGTGGTGCACTGTGGGTAACTATGGCAACAATAAACCTCAAACCAGCCTAACATCTGTTAAAGTAACACAACCCATACACTGAAAACCAAGCCAAAGTGAAAGTCTCCCCATTACCAAGAATAGAAATTATTTACTTCAGTCTCTACTTCCTACCCAAGGTGTCCAGATAGCAATAAAATATGAGACATATGAAAACGTAGAGAAAACAACATGTACACAAAGAGAGCAACAGACACTGGTGCAGTTATGGCATAAATGTTGGAACAGTCTGATGAGGAATTTAAAATAACTGATTAATATGCTAAAATCTGTATTAGTTATTTATGGCTGCCTAATACATTATCACAAAATTTAGCAACTTAAAACCCTGGTAAGCTTTCTGGAGGCCCTATTGTTTGATTGAAAGGTTTTGTGAGGCCCAACTTTAATAACGTTAAAGTGTCTTTTGTGTGACTGTATTGAGGCATCAACTTTGATCTTTCTGAGGTCTTAATGAAAGATTCACCCTTGGTTTTATCTCTAGAGCATGTTTTTCCAGGTATTCTCCTGGATTTGGAATTTTCTCAGAAGACATTTCTTAATTTTAGCATGTTTTTTGCTATGGGCAGGCTGAGTGTGAAGTCCTGGCTCATTTTGGTTTAATATCTTTCCTTCAATTTATCTCTTTCTTCTCCCAGTTTACTATAAGCACCAAAAAGAAACCAGGTGGCATCTTCAGCAGGTACTTGGAAATCTCCTTAAGTAAATAAGTCACCCAGATCATTTGGCATATTTCCTACTCTACACGTTGTTAAACATGATAGTGTTGGTAAACATTGTGCTACCACATGCAATGATTACCCTTCCTGCAATTTCTAGAAACATGTTTCCAGGGCCTCTCCTTGTGGTGGCTTACAACATGGCAGCTGGCTTCCATCAGAATGAGCAAGAGTAAACAAGACAGCAGTCCCTATCTTTTTGTAAACTAATCTCAGATGTGACATCTCATCAATTTTGAGAGTCACTAGATCAAGGCTATACTTGAGGATAGGGTATTAAACAAGGACATGATACCAGGAAACAGGGATCATTGGTTTGTATTGCAGAGGTTGCCTACCACAATAACTGATCTTCCTTAATTTGCTTGTTTTAATATATTTTCTGTAGATTCCTTAATTAATTTTTTTTTCTGTTTTATTTTTTATTATACTTTAAGTTCTGGGATACATGTGCAGAACGTGCAGGTTTGTTACATAAATATACATGTGCCATGGTAGTTTGCTGCACCCATCAACAGTCATCTACATTAGGTATTTCTCCTAATGCTATCCTTCCCCTTGTCCCTCAATCCCCCTACTGGCCCCAGTGTGTGATGTTCCCCTCCCTGTGCCCATATGTTCTCATGGTTCAGTTCCTACTTACGAGTGAGAACATGCAGTGTTTGGTTTTCTGTTCCTGTGTTAGTTTGCTGAGAATGATGGTTTCCAGCTTCATCCATGTCCCTGCAAAGGGCATGAACTCCTCCTTTTTTATGGTTGCATAGTATTACATTGTATAAATGTGTCACATTTTCTTTATCCAGTCTATCATTGATCAGCATTTGGGTTGGTTCCAAGTCATTGCTATTGTGAATAGTGCTGTAATAAACATATGTGTGTATGTGTCTTTATAGTAGAACAATTTATTATCCTTTGGGCATATACCCAGTAATGGGATTGCTGGGTCAGATATTATTTCTGGTTCTAGATCCTTGAGGAATCGCCACACTGTCTTCCACAGTAGTTGAACTAATTTACCCTCCCACCAGTGGTATAAAAGTGTTCCTATTTCTCCACATCCTCTCCAGCATCTGTTTCCTGACTTTTTAATGATCGCCATTCTAACTGACGTGAGATGGTGTCTCATTGTGGTTTTGATTTGCATTTCTCTAATGACCAGTGATGATGAGCCTTTTATCTTATGTTTGCTGGCCCCATAAATGTCTTCTTTTGAGAAGTGTCTGTTCATATCCTTCACCCACTTTTTGATGGGGTTTTTTTTCTTGTAAGTTTAAGTTCCTTGTAGATTCTGGATATTAGTCCTTTCTCAGATGGATAGATTGCAAAAATTTCTCCCATTCTGTAGGTTGCCTGTTCACTCTGATGATAGTTTCTTTTATGGTGCAGAAGCTCTTTAGTTTAATTAGATCCCATTTGTAAATTTTGGCTTTTGTTTGCCATTGCTTTTGGTGTTTTAGTCATGAAGCTTTTGCCCATGCCTATGTCCTGAATGGTATTTCTTAGGGTTTCTTCTAGGGTTTTTATGATTTTAGATCTTACGTTTAAGTCTTTAATCCATCTTGAGTTAATTTTTGTATAAGGTATAAGGAAGGGGTCCAGTTTCAGTTTTCTGCATATGACTAGCCAGTTTTCGCAACACTATTTAATAGGGAATTCTTTCCCCATTGCTTGTTTTTGTCAGGTTTGTCAAATATTAGATGGTTGTAGATGTGTGGTATTATTTCTGAGGCCTCTGTTCTGTTTCATTGGCCTGTGTATCTGTTTTGGTAGCAGTACCATGCTGTTTTGGTTACTGTAGCCTTCTAGTATAGTTTGAAGTCAGGTAGCATGATGCCTTCAGCTTTGTTCTTTTTGCGTAGGATTGTCTTGGCTATATGGGCTCTTTTAGGTTTCATATGAAATTTAAAGTAGTTTTTTCTAATTCTGTGAAGAAAGTCAATTGTAGCTTGAAGGGAATAGCAATGAATCTATAAATTACTTTGGGCAGTATGGCCATTTTCGCAATATTGATTCTATCTTTGAGCATGGAATGTTTTTCTGTTTGTGCTCTCTCTTATTTCCTTGAGTAGTGGTTTGTAGTTCTCCTTGAAGAGGTCCCTCACAACCCTTGTAAATTATATTCCTAGGTATTTTATTCTCTTTATAGCAATGGTGAATGGGAGTTCACTCATGGTTTGGCTCTTTTTTGTCTATTATTGGTGTATAGGAATGCTGGTGATTTTTGCACATTGATTTTGTATCCTGAGACTTTGCTGAAGTTGCTTATCAGCTTAAGGAGCTTTTGGGCTGAGACGATGGGGTTTTATAAATATGCAATCATGTCATCTGCAAACAGAGACAATTTGACTTCCTCTTTTCCTCTTCGAATACCCTTTATTTCTTTCTCTTCTCTGATTGCTGTGGCCAGAAATTCCAATACTATGTTGAATAGGAACAGTGAGAGAGGGAATCCTTATCTTGTGCAAGTTTTCAAAGGGAATGCTTCCAGCTTTTCCCCAATCAGTATGATATTGGCTGTGGGTTTGTCATAAATAGGTCTTAATTTTGAGATATGTTTCATCAATACCTAGTATATTAAGTGTTTTTAGCATGAAAAGGTGTTGAATTTTATCCAAGGCCTTTTCGGCATCTATTGAGATAATCATGTGGTTTTTGTCATTGGTTCTGTTTTGTGATGGATTACGTTTATTGATTTGTGTATGCTGAACCAGCCTTGCATCCCAGGGATGAAGCTGACTTGATCGTGGTAGGTAAGCTTTTTAATGTGCTGCTGGATTCAGTTTTCCAGTATTTTATTGAGGATTTTCCCATCGATATTCATCAGGGATATTGGGCTAGAATTTTCTTTTTTTGTTGTGTCTCTGCCGAGTTTTGGTATCAGGATGATACTGGCCTCATAAAATGCGTTAGGGAGGAATCCCTGTTTTTCTGTTGTTTGGAATAGTTTCAGAAAGAATGATACCAGCTCCTCTTTGTACCTCTGGTAGAATTCGGCTGTGAATCCATCTGGTCCTGGGCATTTTTTGGTTGGCAGGCTATTAATTACTGCCTCAATTTCAGGAGTTGTTATTGGTCTATTCAGAGATTCAACTTCTTTCTGGTTTAGTCTTGGGAAGGTGTATGTGTCTAGGAATTTATCCATTTCTTCTAGATTTTCTAGTTTATTTGCGTAGAGGTGTTTATAGTATTCTCTGATGGTAATTTGTATTTCTGTGGGATCAGTGGTGATATCCCCTTTATCATTTTTTGCTGTGTCTATTTCATTCTTCTCTTTTTTCTTCTTTATTAATCTGGCTAGCAGTCTGTCTATTTTGTTGATCTTTTCAAAACACCAGCTCCTGGATTCACTGCTTTTTTTTTTTGAAGGGTTTTTCACGTCTCTATCTCCTTCGTTCTGCTCTGATGTTAGTTATTTCTTGTCTTCAGCTAGCTTTTGAATTTGTTTGCTTTTGCTTCTCTAGTTCTTTTAACTGTGATGTTAAGATGATGATTTTAGATCTTTCCCACTTTCTCATGTAGGCATTTAGTTCTATGAATTTCCCTCTAAGCACTGCTATAGCTGTATCCCAGAGATTCTGGTACGTTGTGTAATTATTCTCATTGGTTTCAAAGAACTTATTTATTTCTGTCTTCATTTCATTATTTACCCAGTAGTCATTCAGAAGCAGATTGTTCAGTTTCCAAGTACTTATGTGGTTTTGAGTGAGTTTCTTAATCCTGAGTTCTAATTAGATTGCCCTGTGGTCTATGAGACTGTTTATTATGATTTCCGTTCTTTTGTGTTTGCTGGGGAGTGTTTTACTTCCAATTATGTGGTCAATTTTAGAATAAGTGCTATGTGGTGCTGAGAAGAATATATATTCTGTTGATTTGGCATGGAGAGTTCTGTAGATGTCTATTAGGTCTGCTTGGTCCAGAGCTGAGTTCAAGTCCTGAATATCCATGTCAGTTTTCTCTCTCATTGATCTGATTTTGAAAGTGGGGTGTTAAGTCTCCCACTATTATTGTGTGGGAGTCTAAGTCTCTTTGTAGGTCTCCAAGAACTTTCTTTATGAATCTGGGTGCTCCTGTATTGGGTACATATATATTTAGGATAGTTAGCTCTTGTTGCATTGATCCCTTTACCATTATGTAATGCCCTTCTTTGTCTTTTTTGACCTTTGTTGGTTTAAAGTCTGTTTTATCAGAGAATAGGATTGCAACCCCTGTTTTTTTGGTTTGTTTTTGTTTTTGTTTTTGTTTGTTTTGCTTTCTACTTGCTTGGTAAATATTCCTCCATCCCTTTATTTTGAGCCTCTGTGTCTTTGCACATGAGTTGGGTGTTCTGAATACAGCACACCGATGGGTCTTGACTCTTTATCCAATTTGTCAGTCTGTGTCTTTTAATTGGGGCATTTAGCCCATTTACATTTAAGGTTAATATTGTTATGTGTGAATTTGATCCTGTCATTATGATGTTAGATGGTTATTTTGCCTATTAGTTGATGCAATTTCTTCATAGTGTCAATGGTCTTCACATTTTGGTATGTTTTTGCATACCGAAGAGTTTTGCGTTGGTTGATACCAGTTTTTCCTTTCCATGTTTCGTGCTTCCTGGGGGCTCTTGTAAGACAGGCCTGGTGGTGCCAGAATCTCTCAGCATTTGCTTGTCTGTAAAGGATTTTATTTCTCCTTTGCTTATGATGCTTAGTTTGGCTGGATATGAAATTCTGGGTTGAAAATTCTTTTAAGAATGTTGAATATTGGCCCCTACTCTCCTCTGGCTTGTAGGGTTTCTGCAGAAAGATCCGTTGTTAGTCTGGTGGGCTTCTTTTTGTGGGCAACCCGACCTTTCTCTCTGGCTGCCCTTAACATTTTTTCCTTCATTTCAACCTTGATGAATCTGACAATTATGTGTCTTGGGGTTGCTCTTCTCGAGGAATTATCTTTGTTGTGTTCTCTGTTTTTCTGAACTTGAATGTTGGCCTGTCCTGCTAAGTTGGGGAAGTTCTCCTGGATAATATCCTAAAGTATGTTTTCCAGCTTGGTTCCATTTTCCCCCTCACTTTCAGGTACACCAATCAAACATAGGCTTGGTTTTTTCACATAGTCCCATATTTCTTGGAGGCTTTGTTCATTTCTTTTCATTCCTTTTTCTCTAATCTTGTCTTCACGCTTTGTTTCATTAAGTTGATCTTCAATCTCTGATAGCCTTTCTTCCGGTTGATCAACTCGGCTATTGATACTTGTGTATGCTTCACGACATTCTCGTGCTGTGTTTTTCAACTCCATCAGGTCATTTATGTTCTTCTCTAAACTGGTTATTCTAGTTAGCAGTTCCTGTAACCTTTTATCAAGGTTCTTAGCTTCCTTGCATTGGGTTAGAACATGCTCCTTTAGCTCGGAGGAGTTTGTTATTACCCACCTTCTGAAGCCTACTTCTGTCAATTCGTCAAACTCATTCTTTGTCCAGTTTTTTTCCCTTGCTGGTGAGGAGTTGTGATCCTTTGGAAGAAAAGAGGCATTCTGGTTTTTGGAATTTTCAGTCTTTGTGTGCTGGTTTTTCCCCACCTTCGTGGATTTATCTACCTTTAGTCTTTGATGTTAGTAACCTTTGAATGGGTTTTTTTCATGGATGTCCTTTTCGTTGATGTTGATGCTATTGCTTTCTGTTTGTTAGTTTTCCTCCTAACAGTCAGGCCCCTCTTCCGCAGGTCTGCTGGAGTTTGCTTGAGGTCCATTCTAGACCCTATTTGTCTGAGTATCACCAGTGGGGGCTGCAGAACAGCAAAGAGTGCTACCTGCTCCTTCCTCTGGAAGCTTCCTCCCAGAGGGGCAGCCACCAGATGCCAGCTGCAGCTCTTCTGTATGAGGTGTCTATCAATGCCTGCTGGGAGGTATCTCTTGGTCAGGAGGCATGGGGGTCAGAGACCCACTTGAAGAGGCAGTCTGTCCCTTAGCAGAGCTTGAGCACTGTGCTGGGAAATCCGCTCCTCTTTTCAGAGCCAGCAGGCAGGAATGTTTAAGTCTGCCAAAGCTGTGCCCACAGCCACTCCTTCCCCCAGGTGCTCTGACACAGGGAGATGGGAGTGTTATCTGCAAGTCCTTGGCTGGGGCTGCTGCTTTCTTTCAGAGATGCCCTGCCCAGAGAGGAAGAATCCAGAGAGGCAGTCTGGCTACAGCGGCTTTGCTGTGTTGTGGTGGGTTCCTCACCCAGTTCGAACTTCCCAGTGGCTTTGTTTACATTCTGAGGAGAAAATTGCCTACTCAAGCCTCAGTAATGGTGGGTGCCCCTTCCCCCACCAAGCTGGAGAGTCCCAGGTTGACTTCAGAGTGCTGTGCTGGCAGCGAGAATTTCAAGCCGGTGGATCTTAGCTTGTTGGGCTCTGTGTGTGTGTGGGATCTACTGAGCAAGGCCACTCAACTCCCAGGCTTCAGCCCCCTTTCCAGGGGAGTGAATTGTTCTGTCTTGCTGGTGTTCCAGGTACCACTGGCGTATGAAAAAACTCCTGTAGCTAGCTTGGTGTCTGCTCAGATCGCCGCCCAGTTTTGTGCTTGAAACCCAGGGCCCTGGTGGTGTAGGCACCCGAGGGAATCTCCTGGTCTGTGGGTTGTGAAGACCGTTGGATAAGCGTAGTGTCTGCGCCAGATAGCACCATCCTTCATGGCACAGTCCCTCAGGGCTTCCCTTTGCTAGTGGAGGGAGTTCCCCAACCCCTTGTGCTTCTGGGTGAGGTAGTGCACCATCCTGCGTCTGCTCGCCATGCGTGGGGTGCACCTACTGTCTAACCAGTCCAATGAGATGAACCAGGTACCTCAGTTCGAAATGCAGAAATCCCCCACCTTCTGTGTTGGTCTCACTGGAGCTGCAGACCAGAGCTGTTTCTGTTTGGCCATCTTGCCTGGAGATTTCTTAATATTTTCTATACAATCATTTCATCAGCACATAAAAATTTTACTTTTTCTTGGTCTATAGGCATTTTATTTTCTTGTGTTATTGTGCTGGCTATGACATCCAGTCAATAATGAACAGAGGGAGATAGTAATAACTGACATTTTTGCCTTATTCCTGAAGTGCAAAGGTAGGGAGGGACAAATTTTTGTTTTACCCTCAGACATATGTTAACTGTAGGATTTTTCATTTTTAAAGATTCTTTTTATTAGATTGAGGTAGTTTCTTCTGTTTCTAGGTTGTTGAGTTTTTATTGTAAATAGATTGAATTTTGACAAATGCCTTTTCTACTATTATAGATGAGCATATGAGGTTTTTCCTTTATTCTGTTAACATAGCAAAATACATAAATTAATTTTCAACTGTTAAATCTTGCCTTCCTGGAGTAAACCCACGTTAGACATATTATCTTTTTTTATGTATCTGGATTCATCTTGTGAATTGTTTTTTAGAATATTTTTCAGCTATACTTATCAGATAGATTGGATTATAATTTTTGTTTTTCATAATACCCTAGTCAAATTTTGGTATCAAGGTATGGCTGCATTATAAAATGAGTACGTATGAACTAAAAGTGATGACCAGTAAGTATTAGAAAGTTAACATTTTTTTCTTGGTTACCAACTTAAGCATGTAAATAATCAAATATCTGATCAGCTTTAAGTACTGTTATCATACTACCTCTTATCGTTTGTTTCTTGAAAAATGAGTTTTATTCTTAGAGTTTTTTTTTTTTTTTTTTTTTTTTTGAGATGGAGTCTTGCTCTGTCACCCAGGCTGGAGTGCAGTGGTGCGATGTCAGCTCACTGCAAGCTCCGCCTCGTGGTTTCATGCCACTCTCCTGCCTCATCCTCCCGAGTAGCTGGGACTACAGGTGCCCACCACCATGCCCAGCTATTTTTTAGCAGAGATGGGGTTTCACCGTGTTAGCCAGGATGATCTCGATCTCATGACCTCGTGATCCGCCCGCCTCAGCCTCCCAGAGTGCTGGGATTACAGGCGTGAGCCACCGCACCTGACCCTATTCTTAGAGTTTTTAAAACAGTATGTACTTAGATCAGTTTTCTTTATATCTAATCTTTTTCCTGTATTTACATTTATTTTTGTTATTTCCATTTTTCATATCGAATCTACCATATTCATTGTATAGAAATTTATGTATTTCACTTTTCATCTAAAAATTCTTATTTCATTTAGAGTTTTTAACTACTTAAACTTTACTTAAAAGGAAAGAAGAAGGTCATTCCTTAGTAGGAATAAAATGTATAATTCCATTTATTAAACAGCATATTCACAGTTGTGTACCCATCACCACAATCAGTTTTAGTATGTTTTCATCACACCAAAATGAAACCCTATATGCATTAGCACTCACTGCACACTTCCCACCAATCCTTCCTAGCCCCAGACTACCACCGCTCTGATTTCTTTCTCAGTGAATTTGCCCGTTCTAGATATCTTATGTAAATGGAATCATACATGTGATCTTTTTTTTTTTTTTTTTTTTTTTTTTTGAGACGGAGTCGTGCTCTGTCGCCCAGGCTGGAGTGCAGTGGCCGGATCTCAGCTCACTGCAACCTCCGCCTCCCGGGTTTATGCCATTCTCCCGCCTCAGCCTCCTGAGTAGCTGGGACCACAGGCGCCCGCCACCTCGCCCGGCTAATTTTTTGTATTTTTAGTAGAGACGGGGTTTCACTGTGTTAGCCAGGATGGTCTCGATCTCCTGACCTCGTGATCCTCCCGTCTCGGCCTCCCAAAGTGCTGGGATTACAGGCTTGAGCCACCGCGCCCGGCCACATGTGATCTTTTAAAACTAGTTTTTAAAACTCAGCATAGTGATTTCAAGGTTTATTCACATGGTAGGTAGCATGTATTACTACCTAATTTCTCTTTGTTGCTGAATAACATTCCATTGTATAGACAATGACACACTTTGTTTATCTATTCATCCATTGATAGATATCAGGTTGTTGTACTTTTATTGTGGATAATACTGCTATGAACATATATGTACAAGTTTTTATGTGGACATATGTTTTCATTTCTCTTGAGTATCTACCTAGGAGTAGAATTGCTGGGTTGTATGGTAACTCTGTGTTTAACTTTTTGAAGAACTGCCAGACTTAAAGTGATTGTGCCATTTTACATCCCTACTAGCACTGTACAAGGGTTTTTGTTTTTCTGCAGCTTTGTCAACATTTGTTATTATCTGTCTTTTTTTTAATTATAGTTATCCTAGTAGGTACGAAGTGGTATCTAATTGTTGGTTTGATTTGGATTTACCTAATGGCTAATGATGTTGAACATATTTTTATGTGCTTGTTGGCCATTTGTGTTTCTACTTTGAAGAAGTGTCTGTTTATATCCTTTTCAATGGGATTTTTTTATTGTTGAGTTTTTCAGGCTTAATCTATTTCATACACCAGTCCCTTCAAGATATATGCCTTTGTTTTCTTCTAGAGTATATAGTTTTAGCTCTTACATTTTGGTCTTTGATTAATTTTGAGTTAATTTTTGTATATAGTGTGATGTAGGGGTCCAACTTTATTCCTTTGCATGTAGACATCAAGTTACCTCAGCATTTTTTTTGAAAGGTTATTATTTTTTCTTCAATTTTCTTGGTACCTTCATTGAAAATCAGTTTACTAGAAATATGAAGGTTTATTTTGGGTCTCTCAGTTCTGTTCCACTGATCCATGTGTTAAGTCTTCATGCCAGTACCACACCGTTTTGATTACTGTAGTTTGCAGTAAGTTTTGAAATTGGGAATTGCAAATCTTTTGTGTTCTCCCTTCCTCAAGAGTGTTCTGGATATTATGTGTCCCTTTCATTTCCATATGAATTTTGGGATCACTTTCTGCAGAGAAGCCAGTTGAGATTTTTACACTTAATCTGTACATCAACTTTGAGACTGCTGTTTTAACAATATTGTCTTCCAATAATGAATGTGGTTTTTATTTAATTAGGTCTTAATTTGTTTCAAGTGTTTAGTTACTCTCAGGTATGATTTTTGTTCCTTTGAACTTTATTCTTGATGAAATTGTAAATGGAATTGTTTCCTTAATTTCATTTTGGGATTATTCTCTGCTAGAATATGAATATACATTTTTCTGGGATCCTGTAACATTGCCAAACTCCCTCGTTAGTTCTAATAGTTTTTTTAGTGAGTTTCCTCACTTTTTCTATGCACAATCACATCATATGAAATAGTGATGGTTTTATGTCTTCCTTTGGAATCTGGATGTCTTTCCTTTTTCCCCCTAATGTAATTGTTAAGAATTGTTCATTATTTTCTTTAATATTTTTACTATCACTGTAGCACTGTGTTGAATTGAAACAATGATGGCAGGTATCCTTATTTTGTTCCTGAACATGGAGGAAAGCATTCAGTCTTTCACTATTAAGATAACATTAGGTGTGGGTTATTGCATAGATGGCTTTTATCAGATTGAGGAGGTTACCTTCTCTTCTCTTTATTGAGTTTTTTAAAATTATAAATTGATCCTGGATTTTTTTCAAATGCTTTTCTACATCTATTTAAATGATCATGTGATTTTTGTCTTTTATTCTATTGATATTGTATATTACATTAATTGGCTTTTGGATATTAAAACTACTTTGCATTCTTGGGATAAATCCTAATTTGTAATCATGTAGAATTATTTTTATCTACCTAGATTCTGTTTGCTAGTATTTTGTTAAGGAATTTTGTGTCTGTATTCATAAGAGATATTGGTTTGTAGTTCATAGAGCCCTTTTACACATGTATTGCTGTATCTTTGAACCTGAAAGCACTTATGTTACTTTAGGCAGTACATTTTAAATAACAGCCAAACATTAAAATTTGTAAAGAGGGAGTTAAATTGATTTCACTGAAATATTTCTTTGTAATGAGAGATCCCTTCTTTATCAATGCAATTATTTTTGCTTGAAAACAATTTAATTTTTTTCTATTTGTTAGGCATACTCTGAAATCTGTTCCTTCCTTTTCCAAATCTTACCCACTAAGTTGATCATCATAATTTACAAAATACAAGCAACATACCCAGCTCCCAAATGGTAGATATTTAAATAAGGAAGAAACTTATCTGTTTGACTATTAGGTGAGCTAGAATTCTCTTTGAGATAGGTTTGCTGACTTGAAGTTGTCTTTCACATTCGTTTAAAAGTACCAATTTCTGGAGTATTTGGAAGAATATCAGGAGTGTGCAAAGTCATAAAATAAATCCCTTTCTAAAACATTAGTTTTATTAAAAAATTTAGAATAGGTGAGTATGGGGAAACTTTTTATATTAAAATAGAATAGTTTTATGGCGAGGAATACAAAATATGCATGAATGTTTAAGGTAAAGCATAAGACTTCAAATAAATTCAGTACTTTGGCCTGATTTTCAGCCCAACCACCCAGTTCTCCTACCTGTTAGATAAGAGTACATTTTGTGGAAGTTTTTGAGAACTACTCTGAGGTATTACCAACAATGATGATTTCTTTATGACCAGGTTATTGCCCTTCTTGTAGATAATTAACAAATCAACACTACATTTCCTTCTGTCTGGAAGGAGATGTATTTTATCCTATTAGTCAAATAGTTCACTTTTATATATTTAGATTTTCATTGTGTTAAGTAGCTCTTTGCTGTACAGTAGTCCTCCCTTATTTGCAGGAGATATGTTACAAGACCCCCTGAAACTCTGTATATATTATGCTTTTTCCTATATGCACATACTGATGATAAAATTTAATTTCTAAATTAGGCATAGTAAGAGATTAACATCAGTAACTACTAGTAAATAGAATGAATGTAACAATGTACTGTAATGAAAGTAAAATAAGGGTTACTTGAACACTAGCACTGATATACCTCAGCAGTCAGTCTGATAACCCATATGGCTACTCACAGGCGGGAATCGTACACAGTGTGGATATGCTGAACAAAGGGATGATTCATGTTCCAGGTGGGACATAAGTGGACTGGCTGAAGATTTCATCATGCTACTAAGAAGGGTGCACAGTTTAAAACTTAAGAATTATTTATTTCTGCTATTTGCCATTTAATGTTTTTGGACCACTGTTGACATTAGGTAACAGAAACCACAGAAAGTGAAACTATGGAGAAGTGAGGACTAACTATTGTACTTTAAAATGTGATACAGAATTAGGTCTTTTTATTTTACTTTGTGGTCTGAGAATACTTAGATGAAAAATATGACCATGATACCAAATAGTTTCTTGTTACATATACTTCATTGGAAATACTGTTGAACATAAGACAGATTTCATAATGAATATCAAATCTTGAGGTTGCTTTATTGGCAGGTCTTCTACATTGAAAATCTATATTAATATACTAGCTCATATTAAGTATGCTAATGGACCACAAAGAAGCCATGCATATCTTTAGATAGGCCTATCAAAAAAATGTTGCTCTTTTTTCTTAATACAGCTTGTTAATTTTATAGCCTTCTAGGGCTTAATAATTGCTATAGGATAGTCAAATCATAGCAGCATAACAGAAGAGATTAAAAAGAAAAAGCCCTGCTTAATAACATAGCAACAAATATTTCAAATATACTCCAGAAACTAAATTTAGAAAAGAATGATTTTATCTGGATAGAATACATTTTGGGAAGAGCTCATCACAGACTCTGACATTAGGGAATTTCTGACCTGGCTGGACTCTAGAGATAATCTGTGCATTTAGATTAATGTTAAGGTAAACCTGCGATCTGCTTTTCTGTTACTGTTTTCTATGACCATGGAGCATTGTTTGTTGAAGAAACTAATCTTTGGGACATTCTTCATATATCTAATGGCTTTTATGAATGGGATTGAAACTACAGAAAGCCATTTTTTAGATCCCTTTTGGAAACTCTTTACTGAACAAAATTATTGTGATTACATTTTCCTTTAGTAGGTGTTCACTAAATACCTTTTAATAAATAAATGAAAATAAATGTTTCAATATCTACTTATAGATTTTCCTCTTTCATTGTGTCTTCAAGATTTTACCAGTCTAAACTGGGAGGGATTTTGTTACATATTTTCTTACCTTGACAGTGTTTATTCTTTGCTCACAATACGGATTGGGTATCCCTAATACAAAAATTCGAAATCTGAAATGCTTCAAAATTTGAAATTTTTTTAGCACTGGCGTGATGCTAAAAGTGGAAAATTTCACACCACGCCTTATGTGACAGGTCACAGTCAAAACACAGGCATACAGCACACAGTTTATTTAGTGTACCTCCACAAGGGAAAAAAGACTCTCCCAAAACCCCTGTAGCTGTGATAGAGCATTTTTGAGCCTGCCCAGATTCTCTCGCGCCAGCAATCCTACAGAGGCATCTGAGCAGGCTGGGCATGCCAACAGCAGGCCCCTCACAGTGTCCCACGTGGGAACAAGACCTCCTTGCATTACTCACTGTTTGTTTGCTTATTCTATGCTCTGTGATTTAAAGATACTGTTTAAAATGTTAAAAAAAAAAAAAAAAAAAAAAAAAAAAAAAAGGCCTACATCATACCCATCAGGTAATGTCCATATTCCCAAATTGGAAACTATTTCAAATCTGAAACACTTCTGGTCACAAGTATTTTAGATAAGGGCCACTCAACCTGTATACAGCATCACTCATTTCTTTGTTTTATGCATCGTCCTACAGATTCATTACTTTGTTTTGCATTTCTGTAGTCTCATGCCAAATTTCACGTCCTTATACTTTTTAATATTTCTCTAATCTACTTATTACTCTGTCATGCTATCGGCATAGCTTTTACCTAAACCATAGTATTATATGTCTTGTTCCATGACCAAATGTTTGGTAACATTTTCCTTCTTTACAAATGGTTTCCATATTTATAAAGGATACACACACACACACACACACACACACACACAGAGTCAAATATTTATAATATAGTGAAAGAAGTTCTGGAACTTCAGTGGGAAAGGATTTTTAAAATTGTCTAGTCTAGCCTTTTTTCTTTCTTAGTGAGATTAATAATGCCCAGAGAGATAAGCAGACTTTGTCAAAGTTACTTTGAAAGATGTTATTGCAAGTGGGCTTCAGAGTAATAACAGGAAAAGGGAAGGCATTGTAAAGAGATGGGAACAAAGGAAGCAGGATAACCTGCTAACAGAGCATAAAGTCTCTTTGTGTGTATATATTTGTTTAGTTGTCTGAATTCTTTGTAAATATATCAGTCTTTGAGATTACCCTCTTTGAAAGAAGGGCCTGGGTCTCATTCATGGGCCTAGTGCTGTATGGTAAACATAAATAATATATAGGCCAGAGAAAATGACTTGAATGCTATGATAAGTAAGAAGAAATAAACCTATTTATTGAGCAGTACTATGTGCCATGTGCTTTCACACAAATTATTTCAAAGACAAGATACAATCAACTCTTGAACATTCATGATTCTAGTTTTCAGTTATCCGGTTGATTACAGTATCTCTACCAGAGGGCAGGCAAGAAGGAAAACCTATGGGATTCATGTTATACAGAAGTTGCTCTAGTAGTGTAGGGTTCTGGGCAGAAGTACATTTAGTAGCTCAAAGAAAAGGTTTAGATTCCCTGTGGGCTTCACTTACACCTATTCCTGTTATCTTATAGGATATGTGGCATTCTATGAGCTTTGGAGAAATAAGTACCAGTAACAGAAATTTGGGGTTAATGTCTCTGCACACAGAGTAGAATGAAAATTAGGGTTGTCCCAATACATACGTCAGTGAATTGCAAATAAAGTGTTGGTGTTGTTCATGTTTGTTTGTTCCTAGATGTTTGTTTTTTCTGTCTGTGCTCTTGTCAGAAATCATCCCTTTCTGGTTTGATTAAGTTGGAATCGTTTTCAGAGTTAAACATTTTCTTAGTTAATGTTTTTAACTTTATAATTTTTTTTGGACTAAGAATAACATGTACTGCAAACCTTCCTTTACGTTACTGTCATCTTTTTATTTAATCATACTATTTATATGCTACTAAAGAATGCAGAGTATTGGTACCAGGAAAAAGTAAAATTGCCCGTGTATATTTAGTAAAATATTTAAAGTACATATTTTGTTTATTTTATTAATAGGATTTAAACAAACGTATACAAAATGTAAATCAAAATCCATTGATTGTACCTGTTTTGGTAACAAAAAAAAATGAAACCCATGTTTTAAAAATTGGAATATATTTCTGTCCTGGATTATAATTTGGCACCTGCGTCCTTTGTAGGACTTTCCATATTTAAGATGTCTCTGATGATTGAAAACATTTTTAATGTAAAAGTTACATGCGTCTTTTATTACAAAGGTGAAAAAGATTGCCTTATGAGAGATTAAGTTTTTTAAAAAGCAACAACAAAAACAGAACAGAGTGTTCCTGAAGAATTCTTCATACCTTTGGAATAAGTCTGGTTTTTGTACACTGCAGCTATAGGCACATATTTAATTTTATTCTGATAGATGTTAAAATTTTTTTCTATTATTTCTTTCAGAGTAAGTGAGGAAAAGGAAGTGACGGAGGAAAGACTGAAAGCTGAGCAGGAGTCATTTGAGAAGAAGATCAGGCAGTTGGAAGAACAGAATGAACTGATCATCAAAGAAAGGGAAGATATCCTTTTGAAAGTCTTCTTTTTTAACGTGCAGGAAGTTTGACTATTTCATGAAGACAATGTAAACTCCAGAGAAATAGTTGTTCTAATTTGTAACAGGGAGTAAATCTGCATGTGCTGCTGTTTCTAGGCAATCAGAACGACACTTACCAGTATGTGCTCTGGCTTCCTTTGTGCCTGATAATGCCCTCCAGCTGTTTTGCTGCTGCTGTTATGCTGCTAAGCACATACTTATCAACTAAAAAGGACAATAAGAAATTTGGTCATTTAAATATAGTGTTGGAACTTTATTAAATTCTGTTCCTCTGCTGTAATTGAGCTGGAGCCTCTTTGTGTTTAGTATTCTTTCTAGTTAAAGCTTTGACAGTCCTAGGAATTCTCTGAAATCATAAAAATTAAAAAAAAATTCTTTTTACTGTGAAGATGTTGTAATTGATAAGTGTCTACATGGCAACATAAAGCTGCCAAATCCTTCTTATGGAGCAGAAAACTATTGGGTTTAGACCTAGAGGGGTGTGTGTGTGTGTGCGTGTGTATAGCATTATTTATAAGTAAAAACATATTTTAGGGATGTGTTAAAATAAGCTATTTCTGAAATTTCTTTTGAATAGTTAGAATTACTTATCTTTTGGGTATTGTATGCAGCAATACTCATGTAGAAGAGAAGTCCCTAAAGTTAGAGTGATGGAGCTGTCAGCTAAACTAGTGTGTGAGTGCATGAAACAACCATTGTTTTTATTGGCAGTATCATCATTAACTTGATTGTTAATAATTGTTTCAAAGATTCTGCAAATGTCAAAAATGGTCATGTACTGACAGTAACTATGCCTTTGTGAATACCAGAGAAATGGAAGCATAAAGATAAATTATAATAATTAGCTTGAAAAACACAAGACTGTAGCTACAAAAACAGAGTCCTGAACTTTTATTTTCCAATCAGTGGAAGTTCATGATAGAAAAATAATATAATCAGAATTCTCAGAATTGATTTGCTGAGTATAACATTAAGAAGGCGTGTTGGCCCCACAATTCTAGATCAGTGCTTTTTCAGTTATTATTTTTTTCTACATCTGTAGCATTTGGATAATCATCTCCCACCTTCTCTTTTTTTTTTTTTTTGCCCACTTTGACTTCATTGCCATTGGTTATTGACCCTCCAGGTAGATTGTCTTTTGTGTTTTTCTTCCTGCTACTTTTTTCTCCAGATTTAAAGGAATGCTGTTTAGTCAGAATTCATAACAAAGTGCTCAGCCAGTTTTATTTACTCTTCTGCTTCTCATGAGGAGTAGTACTCCAGGTCCTAGCATTTTCTAGAGATGGTAGGTTAGAAATGCTTTCATTTGCAAAAAAAAAAATTCAATTTACAAACTCCTTTATTTCTCACATAACAATAACTCTGGAGATCATGGAAGATTCAGTGGTTTAATATTTTCAGTGCTGGCATCTTTACAATTCTCTCAGGTTTTTTTAATGGTTGCTCAGATTCTAGGCATTACATTTCCATTAAGGCAGTCAGAAAAGGGGAAGAGGTCCTGGTAATTATGACTCCCTCTCCCTCCTTTAAAAAACATAACAACTTTATGAGAGCACTCTCTACTCCCCACCCAGTGGTCTTTTATATGATATTTATAAAGGTCCTGCATTTTATGATGTGGCCATGGTAGGCTGCAAAGGAGGCTAAGAAAGTGAGCATTTAACTTGTCCAACTTACGTAGTAGAAGGCAGCACTGCAGAAGACTGGAAATGAAGTCAGCCCCCAACTCTGGTAGCAGAGGTAAGGGAAATACAATTCACTCTTTGTATGGAGAGGAGGTGGTGATACTTTAACCTTCCTGGTACAAAAAATCTGTAGCATACAGTGGAATTGGGATGAGTTGGGGAAAGGTGAGAGAGGTTGGTAGTAGACAGTTTAGAAAACCTGGCCACAGTTAGAGTGGGCCCTTGTTTGGTAAAATACTTAAGAAAATTTTGTGGTTATCTGGAAAAGTAGAATCTAACTCAAGTAGACTGTTATATTTAGCACTTTCTGGGTCAGGATTAATTCTATTCAG